>NC_042975.1:23332929-24532929 GCF_901001165.1 Salmo trutta
ATCGAACCCACAACCCTGGCGTTGCAAACACCATGCTCTACCAACTGAGCTACATGGAAGGCTGTAGCCTAGTAAATTGCATGGTTTCCCGAGTCGTAGTGGGAGGACCACACACCATAATCATCGTGTTTACTTCGATATTGTGGTTCTTATATAGATATTTCCGCATAAATGCGTTTCCACTTCCATTCCTCACATTATTTATTTTACTGACACAAAAAGATCCCACCATGTCGAATGAACAAATTATCTGTCGGCATTTATAAAATTGTACCGAAACTACCGGTTTCCACCACAGCTGTCCTGATTTATTTATTTATTTTTTATGTCATGACTTCACACGCTTAAAACTGTGGATGAAAATGTGGTTTATGTATGTCTCTCTCAATTCTCTTTCCCTCTCTCTCTCTCTTTCTCTCCCTCCCTCCACTAGGCATGAGTTTGACTCAGAGCAGATCCCCGACCTGACTAAAGACGTGTACATCCAGGACATCCACTGTGTAGGCTCCCTGTGCAAGCTCTACTTTCGTGAGCTGCCCAACCCCCTGCTCACCTATCAGCTCTACGAGAAATTCTCTGTAAGCACCTTCTCTTGGCACAGCGTAGGCAGCCTCCCTGAGGGTCCTTCTCCACCCAAAATAAACAAATCCCGCTTTCTCACACTAACATGTTGCTAGATGGTATTTATTAGGTTTCGCACAGTCCAGAGCTAGAGTAGAATTTCCACGTCCAAAATGTACTGAACAAAAATATAAACGCAACAATTCCTAAGTTACAGTTCATATAGGGAAATCAGTCAATTAAAATAATTCATTACGCCCTAATCTATGGATTTCACATGACTGGGAATACAGATCCTTGCGACATGGGGCAGTGCATTATCATGCTGACACGAGGTGATGGCGGTGGATGAATGGCACGACAATGGGCCTCAGGATCTCGTCATGGTATCTCTGTGCATTTAAATTGCCATAGTTAAAATTCAATTGTGTTCGTTGTCCGTAGCTAATGTCTGCCCATACCTTAACCCCACTCCCATCATGGGGCACTTTGTTCACAACGTTGACATCAGCAAACCGCTTGCCCACACTACACCATACACATGGTCTGCGGATGTGAGGCCAGTTGGACGTACCGCTAAATTCTCTAAACTGGCATTGTAGGCGGCTTATGGTAATGAAATTACCATTAAATTATCTGGTGGACCTTCCTGCAGTCAGCATGCCAATTGCACGTTCCTTCAACACTTGAGACATCTGAGGCCTCCCGAGTGGCAAAGCGCTCTAAGGCACTGGCTTGCAGGGCTCGAGGCGTCACTACAGACCCGGGTACGTTCCCGGGCTGTGTCACAACCGGCCGTGATCGGGAGTCCCATAGGGCGGCACACAATTGGCCCAGCATCGTCCGGGTTAGGGGAGGGTTTGGCTGGGGGGCTTTACTTGGCACATCGCACTCTTGCGACTCCTTGTGGCGGGCCAGGTGCCTGCAGGTTGACCTCGGTCGTCAGTTGATGGTGTTTCCTCTGACACATTGGTGCGGCTGGTGTTAAGAAGCGCTTTTTGGCGGGTCATGTTTTGGAGAACGCATGTCTCGACCTTCGCCTCCTGAGCCCGTTAGGGAGTTGCAGCGATGAGACAAGATTTGGGAGAAAATGGGGGTAAAATACAAAAAAAATTGTATTTCTGTGGCATTGTGTTGTGACAAAACTGCACATTTTAGAGTGGCCTTTTATTGTCTCCAGCACAAGATGCACCTGTGTAACAATCATGCTGCTTAATCAGCATCTTGATATGCCACACCTGTCAGTCAGGTGGATGGATTATCTTGGCGAAGGAGAAATGCTCACTAACAGGGATGTAAACACATTTTTGAGAAATAAGCATTTTGTGCATATGGGACATTTCTGGGATATTTTATTTCAGCTCATGAAACATGGAACCAACACTTTACATGTTGCGTTTATATTTTTGTTCAGTGTACATTTTTCTATCTCTGTGGGGGGTATGTTCAAGACTCTTTCCAGGTTCAAGTGTCACTCATCTAAGGGGTAATAAGTACTGTATTTATGAGGATGGGCTAATCTAATACATTCCCCCCTAATCAAAATATCAAGGTTGTCGTAGCCCCTCGGTGATCTCATTCTCAATTCACCAAACACTACACTTTTGGAGGAACCCCACTCTAAAACCTAAGCACATGGCATCCACTTTAAACTAGTATTACAAATAAGACAAACCACACTCTCTCCGACTTGAAATAAAAACCCTCACCAAACAAAATAGTCTGGGTGTAAATGTTTGCTGGTTGCTATGGAAGAGCGGGGAACGAAAGGGTGGAGGAGGGAGTGTAGGCAGCATTATGCCCCTTTGGCTCAGCCAAGCTTTGTGCAAGTGCCTCCTCTCTGCATCCACCCCTGGCCGACTAACTTGGTGGAGGTGTCAAGCAGTAAGCACTTCTGAACGCAGAGGCACTGACCCGTACCACTCTCCTCCCTCCATCCTCCCCTCAGTCTTCCTCATTCCTCTCCGCTCCACAGGAGGCCGTCTCCGCAGCTACAGATGAGGAGCGGCTCATCAAAATACATGATGTCATCCAGCAGCTGCCGCCGCCGCATTACAGGTTAGAGCAGAGCCAGGCTGCCCCCTGCAGGAACTCACAGGATGCAACACACACAGTATATTTTTTTGCATCAGAAGGGTGTCATAATATACAATATGTGTGTTATAAAAACATAGTGGATGGTTATTGTATTACACTCATGCAGCTCTAGAATGTTATGATTATACAATTAGGTCAAAAGTTCATAGAAGTAGTTATAGAACACCTCACCTGGTTCAGATATACACTGCCTGCTTTTATAACAGTAGCACAATACTACTTAAGCTAATGAGGCTCTATGAAGTAGAACTAGTGTAAATGAATTGTGTGTTTCATCCACCATCCTGTTCCCAGGACTTTGGAGTTCCTCATGAGGCACCTGTCCCATCTGGCCACCTTCAGCTACGTTACCAACATGCATAGCAAGAACCTGGCCATCGTCTGGGCCCCCAACCTACTGAGGTCAGACAACTTTGTTACTATCTTGTTAAATGTCATGTTATTGTTCATATCTCACCAGTATTATTGATAGATTGAGTACATGAAGTTGCTCTAAGTCAGGTATGCAAAACTGGGGGGTACGCAATGCCGTCGAGGGTACGCCAAATAAAAATGTGGTTCACATTTAAAATGTTTTTTTTTTTATCAACATTAATTTTTTCCAACGGGCTATACATTTGGGTGAGGTTTTTTTCTCGCCTAAGTAGCCTCGTTTTACTGCAAAACATTTCATTAAACTAAGTGTTCCACGAAGTAATAACACAATGTCAAATACAGGTAGCCTAGTCAAAGTAATTAACATCCAATCACATTAACTGTTACTCTCTCGTGGAAACCTTCACTCTTGCGCAGACATTTAGAAACAAAGCATGACAATTTGAAATATACGCCACAGGAGTTTTTTGAGCGAGAAAAAAGACGACTTTCGAATAGTAAGACATGTATAAAAGCAACAGATACGATTAATAAGAAGGAGCTAGAAGCGTCTTATATGGTGACCTACCGAGTGGCTAGGACAGGCAAGCCCCATACTATTGTGGAGGACTTAATTCTTACTGCTGCTGCGGATATGGCTAGGACAATGCTGGAGGAAAAGGCCAAAAAAAACAAAACTGTTTCATGACGCATCAGTGATATACATGGCAGGAGCTGTTTTGAAACAATTACTGCTTCCCATACAAGCCAGTGAATTATGTGCATTACAGCTGGATGAGTCCACAGACATGGCGGGCCTGGCACAGCTCCTGGTATATGTCCGTTATGTTTATGGGGGGTCAATTAAGGAAGACATCCTCTTCTGCAAACCACTGGAAACCAGGACAACATGAGAGGATATTTTTAAAGGACTGGACAGCTTTGTGACATCAAATGGACTTTGGTGGTCAAGATGTGTTGGTATCTGTACTGATGGCACAAAAGCCATGACAGGGAGACAGTGGAGTGGTAATGCGCATGCAAGCAGTTGCAGCATCCACCGAGAGGCTGTTGCTACCAAGGGAATGCTTGAAAGACGTTTTGGAGACTACTGTACACTGAAAATGGTTAACTTTGTTAAAGCAAGGCCCCTGAACTCTCGTGTATTTTCTGCATTATGCAATGATATGGGCAGTGACCATGTAACGCTTTTACAACATACAGAAGTGCGCTGGTTATCAAAGGGCAACGTATTGACACATTTTTTTAATTGAGAGACGAGCTTAAAGTTTTCTTTACTGACCATAATTTTCACTTGTCTGACCGCTTGCATGATGACGAGTTTCTCACACGTCTGGCTTATCTGGGTGATGTTTTTTCTCGCCTGAATGATCTGAATCTAGGATTACAGGGACTCCCCGCAACTATATTCAATGTGTGGGACAAAATTGAGGCTGTGATTAAGAAGTTGGAGCTCTTTTCTGTCTGCATTAACAAGGACAACACACAGGTCTTTCCATCATTGTATGATTTTGTGTGTGCAAATGATCTCAAACTTACGGACAATGTCAAATGTGATATAGCGAAGCACGAGTGAGCTGGGTGCACAATTTCGCAGGTACTTTCCTGAAACGGACGACACAAACCGGATTCGTTATCCCTTTCATGCCCTGCCTCCAGTCCACTTACAGATATCTGAACAAGAGAGCCTCATTGAAATTGCAACAAGAGGTTTTGTGACAATTGAATTTAATCAGAATCCACTGCCAGATTTCTGGATAGGGCTCCACTCAGTTTCTTGCCTTGGCAAATTGCGCTGTTTAGACACTGATGCCCTTTGCAACCACGTACCTATGTGAGAGTGAATTCTCGGCCCTCACTAGCATGAAAACTAAATACAGGCACAGACTGTGTGGGAAATGATTTAAGACTGAGACTCTGCAATGTTGGGTTGTGTTGGAGAGTTATGTGCATCCTTTCAAGCATACCCTTCACATTAACCTATGGTGAGTTATTCACAATTTTTGATAAACAAATAAGGTTTTATATGTAAGATGGCTAAATAAAGAGCAAAATGATTGATTACTATTATTTGTGCCCTGGTCCTATAAGACTAACACTCATTCTTATGTTTAATACAAGTATCGTTTAGTGTGTGTGTGGCAGGCTTACAATGATAGCAAAAAACTAAATTTGAGAGTGCGCTGACCCTGGTGCTACGCAGCTGGAGGTTGAATGTTTGAAGGGGTCTGGGACTATAAAAACTTTGAACCACTGCTCTAAGTTTCTATAGTTGCTACTATAGTCTTGTACCAACAATGTCTGTTATGACTGAATTTAAGCCACAAAAAAAACATCCCTTCTGCCTTTTTGTTGAAGCATGAGTCTTTGTTGAAAACCATTTGAATTTGGTTGACTTTCCCCATGGCTGATCCCCCGTGTTGTTTCCCTACCGGTCTCCCCAGGTCCAAGCAGATAGAGTCAGCCTGCTTCAGCGGCACGGCAGCCTTCATGGAGGTCCGCATCCAGTCGGTGGTGGTGGAGTTCATATTGAACCACGTAGACGTCCTCTTCAACCCCAAGCTCAGCTCGCTCATACGGGAGGGAGCAGGTACACATGCTAACCTGTTGGGAGGTCATCTATGCTCATCTATGTGCTATGGTGCTAACGGAATCTGGAGGATTCTTATATGCCAGTGGCGATTCTTTGTCATATAATTTGTCATGCACAAGGAAATTGTGTGCAAGCAGAATCTACCTGACCCAAGTCTTCCCTGGCTCAAAGTTTCCTTTCATTCAGAAAAAGTAGCTTACTCAGAACAATCACATTTATGCAAGTCATTTGTCTCTTCCACAACATAGTGTACATTATGATAATTTCTCTCCTAGGACACAACTCGTTGTCGCGGCCCAAGTCCCTGCTGGTGTCATCCCCCTCTACCAAGCTGCTGACCCTGGAGGAGGCCCAGGCCCGGACCCAGGCCCAGATTAACTCCCCCGTCACAGCCGACAGCAAGTACATTGAGGTGGGGGAGGGCCCTGCAGCCCTGCAGGGAAAGTTCCACACCGTCATCGAGTTCCCTACTGAGAGGTATGAACGTCCTGAGGCCCTGGTATCTTTCTGACAGACAATATTTGTCTATGAGGTATAAAGCATGGAAATGGAGGAAGCATAAATGACACGCTACTTAAATGGAAATGTCGTACCATCAAACCATGAACGCATAGTTATATTGTTTCATAAATATAAATGAGTCGTGTTCTTTAGGCACAGATTACAAAAGGACACAGGACTACTTGTTGTCCCAAATCACTTTTTCCTTCTCTCCATTCACCCCTTACAGAAAGAGGCCCCCAATCAAGTCCAAGAAGTCTCCGGTGGGCAGCTGGCGCTCCTTCTTCAACCTGGGCAAGTCCTCGTCCATGTCCAAGCGCAAGCTGCACCGCAACCCCAGCGAACCCAACGAACTCAAGGCCATGGCAGGTTAGATTCCCTTTCCTTTTTCCACCCAAACGCTACCCATCACTCTCTCTGACCCTTCTCACAAATATATATATATATTTGATTGTCCTAATGTATGTAAACTAATGCCAGTCTGGCGTGTTTCAGGAGGCAGAGGGGACACTGGGACGCTCCGATCAGCCAAAAGCGAGGAGTCACTCACCTCACTACACAACGTTGAAGGTAATGGTCCATGGGACTTCTTGTTAAGTTCATGTTTTAAGTATCCCTATATTTCTGTTATTACGGGGCTATCACTCAGTCAAGAGTGCGCCTGCGCAGGAAGTTAGTTCGTTGATGGACCTAGCCGTGAGTGTAATGGCTACCTTGTAGTGTGTTCATACAGTATAGTAAACTTTGTTAAACTGGAACCTTGTCGTTGTGTCATTTCGAGTTAACACTTCTGACTTTGCTCCTCTCGGCTGAGTGAGCCTATTCTTGAGTGGCAGTCTGTGCTATGGTCCAAGTAGTAATGTAGTAGTAGATCGTTTTCTCTAATAAAAATTGTGACTTGTCTTTGAATTGATGATTTCCCCCGACCCCCGTAGGAGAGTCGAAGGTGTACCGTCCGCGGCGGCCCCGCTCTAGCAGCGACGCCCTCTCGGCCTCCTTCAATGGGGACCTGCTGGACAGCCACACCTGGCAGCACTGCAACTTCTACGACAACCTGACCCAGGGCCACAGCGGGGGCCCCACCCGCGATAGTGGGGACAGCAACGGGGACGAGGGGCCCATCCGCGTGCCCGCCCTCATTTCGCCTCCGTGTTTGGCCAGCGATGACGTGGACCTTAGCCTCCCCGACATCGGCATGGCCTCGTTGGACTTTGACCCCATGTCATTCAAGTGCAGCCTGCATGACGGCTCTTTCTCCTTCCCCCTAGGGCTGAGTGATGTAGCCATGGGCGCGGCGGGTGAGAGCACCAGTCTAAAGAGGAGCAAAGGCGGCATTGACAACGGCTCGGTGCCTGTCTCACCCTCCTTCCCAGGGAAGTTCACCTTCCCCTTCCTGTCATCCGACCTCAGCCCGGCCACGAGAAAGAAATCTGAGAGCAAGAAGCTGACCTGCTCCGTGTCTTTCCCAGACAAACCTTTACAGGCTGTATCCGCTATAAAGTTGAAGGCGACCATTCTAGCCATTTCAGAGCCATTTGCCATGGAGTTTCCCTGTAGGCTTACAGAAAACTACGATGTTCCCCAGCCTCCCCCCCCCTCCTCGGGACAGCCCGGGGATTCTCCTGCATTAATGGGCTCAGTGCTGCTGAGGACAGGGGAGCCATCGCTGAGTGAGGCCTTCCAGATGGAGCTGCACTGTAAACTCTCCACCTTCGACAATGACATCAACACTAAGAGCCAAGTCTCAACAGAAGAGAGCACTGCCCAGCAACCTTCAGCAACCAGAAGCCAGGAACAGCCAGGTCAGTGATACATACATCCGCTACGTTGGATTTGTTTTCACTTTGTTTATTTTTTATGTTAAAGGTATAGTTCACCCAAATTACAAAATTATATATTAGTTTTATATTAGCAGTCTATGGACAAGGAGGTCTTGTCTAAAGACTGCTTACAGGGTACGGAAACCAATATGTAATTTAGGTGAACTGTCCATTAAATATATGATTGTCATGTTTCTTTTAAGATTATAAGGCCTATGTTTGATTATACTTTGATCGATGATGCCTGTTTTGTTTCTAGGCTTAGTTTCCCCACCTCATGCCTTTAATACCTTGCATGGATTCCAGCTCAGAGAAATCTTTCCACATGATGTAGCCCGAGTACCATGCTTAACTCTTCCCCCCCTCTCCTACTCTTGAAGACCAAGCCTGCCTTTTTTCTTTCCCTCTAGCATACTTTCTCTTCTCTCTTTCCTCACACTGCAGTTCCCTTCTGTTTTTTCCCCCTCTCAGGAGCCGTAGCTAGCCTGGACTCTCCAAAGGGTACCCCTAGCCCTCTCAGTTCCTCCTCCGTGTCCCCCCTCCCTCCCTTGCCCCCTGAGAAGAACTCTGCCCACATGCTGGCCATGGCAGAGTCCGCCCAACAGGACTCCATCCTGACCCAGAGGTCCTCCCAGACCCAGTCCCCCATCAGGCCCAAGCTGCCCTCACACTCCCTTGAATGGACCCCTCCCACAGCCCTGTGCCCCCAGACTTCCCTCAAGAAGGGACCCAGAACAGGAGCAGCCCAGAACCCAACCCTAAGCACCACCACCCCAAACATCGCCCCTTCCTCCTTTCTCCCTCCCACCACCCCTCCTGATAAACAGCCAAGCCAGTCAGCCAGCCATCAGTCCATCAGTACGTCCGCCAGTGCTAAGTCCCCCTCCACTCCTCCCAGAGCCAGACAGGATATAGATTTCACCCCACCAGCATCCCCCCACCACCAGTGTATCACCACTCCCTCCAGAACTCCTGCCCATGTGTCCCCCACTCGGAGGAGTCCAGAGATGCAGCAGCCTGCCATGGGCCAGGTAGCGGTCAGCAGCACTGGATCCTCCACCACCACTCCCAGCAGCAAGGAGATGGGTGTCCTGCCAAAGCCTGCTCCTGAGGTAAATTGCCTAAAATGTGTCATATTTGCAGCATGTCTTTGAAATTGTAACTATATAGCCAACTGGAATTGTTTTTGGTTCATTTTCAGGTCCATGTAAATGATAGCGTCTGGTCGCCAACTCTTCCGAAACCCTTGGAGCAGCCAGTGGCAGTTCTGCAGCCTCAACCTCCGCCTCAATCACAGCCTCATATACAGTCCCATCCTCACCCACAGGCCCAGTCACAGCCCCATCCCCAGCCTAATGCCAGAGTGGCCCCCACCCCAGCCGAGCAGGTGGAGAGACCATGGGAGGCCATAAAGCCAGTACAGCCCCGCATGGAGCCTGCGACCCGCCATCATGCCCATGGGCCAACGCCGCCAACGCCTCCCGTCCGCTCCATCGAGAGCAAACTGGCAACCGCTGTCCTCAGCCACACAGAGGCTGCCAACCCTGCCATCTTCCACAACATCCTGGCAGAGGCCTCCACGCCTGAAGAGGCCCTCACCCATCCTCCCCTTCCCGCGCTAAAGTCTTCCACCCACCAGTCAGCCTACCTCTACCACACCAAGGGAGAGGCCGCCTTACTGGAGCCTCCTGAGGAGGCCTACTACCACCAACGGGCCATTCCCATGGGGCAACTTTCATACCACTACCGGCCAGACAGTGTTCCGTCACACCTCTCTTACGTGTCCAAGTCGGAGCCTCAGATACCTTACAGTACCCGCACAGACCACCGCTACAACACCCATGCTCACTCCAGGTCCTACCACCAGTCCATGAAGCACCGGGGGCCCCCCAGGAGGGGCGAGTACATCTCCCCCGGCCCAGGCTATGGTCCCATGGAGGGAGCCCCAGTCTACCCTGCAGTCCGCAGGGTGCACTCGCTACACGTACCCTCGACCATCCGTTCGGTGCCCATCCAGCGGACCGAGGTTCCTCCGGACGACGAGCTCTTGTACTACCAGCGGCCCTTCTACCAGTGCAAGGCCTATCAGCAGCAGTTGCAACAGTCCTCTCAGGCCGACTACCACGTCACCCAGCTCCAGCCTTACTTTGAGAATGGCCGGGTGCAGTACCGTTATGGCCCCTATTCGCCTGGCGCCAACCCGCTGGACGCCCCTTACTACGACGGGGACCCCTATGGGACCATCCGACGGCGGCACTTACACTCGTTCAGCAGCCGGGACCTGGGGCCCACCCTCAGCCGGTCGGGGGGCAAGGCGGGTGGCTACCACTACCTGTCCCGCCCTGTCCTTCCGCCAGGAAAGGAGCAAAGCTTGTTCAGCAGAGATGTGCCCCCGGGCCACGGCTCCAAGGGAGCCGCCTTCTACTTTGCTTGGGACCCCGAGGAGTCGGAAAGGCTCCGGATGCATTCCATCCGCAGGGAGAGCCGGGCAAGGCAGACGGTCAGGGGTCCTGTCATGTCTCAGTATGACAACTTAGGCCTGTTCATGCCTGGCGACCTGGGGGGTTACGAAACCCTACACCTGCGCAGTAAGTCAGACCCCAGCAAATCCGTGCTGATGTCTGCCGAGAGTAAAGACGGGTGTTATGGCGTACCGCCAGGCTCCCAGCACGCTCCCCGACACTTGGTGTCAGACCCTGACTTCCTCATGTACATGGAGACAGAGAACCACTGTCAGGGGGCCGGCACTGGGGACAAACAAAGCAGCTCCAGGGCCTGCCAGGCCTCCCACTCGCACCAAGTCCAACACCCACCCCGCAACCAGTCCCATCAGCAGGACCCCAGTCGACACGACCCAGGGGACGGAGTTCGGAGCGTCCAACCTCGCTACCAACGGCCCGATCCAGACCGGCATCTGAACAGGGCCAAAACACCCAGTGGTTATCAGGACAAAGACGACCAGCAACAACAGTCGACCCCCGTCAAAGCGCAGGCCCCTCCCAAGGCTGAGCGGTCGCAATGCGTCCGAGAGCAGCAGCAGCAGCACTACAGCCAAGCTGCCATGCCCAAGTCAGACAGAGAATACTCATACCAGCCCCACGGTGGGCAGCAGAGACACAGCACCATGACGGTGCAGTCCCACTACGACAACATGGATGACTACCACCCAGCAGCAGTACCTCAGCCACAGGCCCCCATGCAAAATCCCTGTGGGGGCTCCTCGGGCTCTTTCCCCACCAACCCTGGCTTCACGGGCAGCCACAGCAACAGAGCGTACTCCACTGCCTTGGGCCAGGGTGCCTTCATCCCAGCTGAACTGGCCCTGCAGAGGCCCGAGACAGAAATACATGCAGAATGAAGAAAAGACTTGAGAAAAATGTGTCAAACAAACTTTTGCCCGGGTTTTAGGAAGCAAATAAGTGACTCAACTCGAGATTCAAAAGTTCCACAGCCTCTGCAGGACAGTGGCCTGTTGTTGGACCGTTTCACATTATTTTTCTTCCCTGTATTTTTTATGAATTGTAAGAATCTAATTATAAGGTACTTTTTACAGAATGTACTGAATTAAACATAATTTTTTCAATTGTTCTAAGATGCCACGTGGTCATGACTCATTGAAATGGTGGCAGATCATATAAATGTTTATGATATTATAAAGAAAAGGTATGTGAAACCAGAATCGCAAAAAAAATGTAAATGTGTAAAAATAACTACTACTGGTAAAAATTTATTTTTTTTGTTTGATTTCCAGCATAACAGGGATGAAGGTTTGCATTTTAGAAATGCATGTACTCGTCAATCACTTACAGAACATTTCTTTGTACCACTTTATCCATTGTGTACTTTCTGGATGTTACAGTACAAGTTGCTATGGGAGAAAATCTGTTAATGTCATCGTGCCCTCCCTCCTGTCTCTGTGTACACATGGCGGTGCAGTATGTTTCAGTCTTCAAACATCTCTGAATTGGGGTCGGGCCCAAGAGTACTAGAACTACACAGGGTACTTTTACCTAGTACAGTAGGGTTATGCTAATATTTTATTTGCTCTGTGACTGTGCCATTCTTAGATTTTATGTATTTTTGCTATAAAGCAGAGTGAATTTAAATATAATGGAATTTTTTGGTACAGAGGCTTGTTCTTCATTGTAAGAGGGACCAAACATTTTGGCAGTCTTTTTGATCGTGAAAGCATTCCTGCTCATGTATGGGTTAACGACTGGTTATGAGAATGACAATGTTACCTTGGGAGCTGTAAAATAATAATTATTTTAAAATGTGTTTTGTTTTGTAGTCTTGTTTTTTTCTGCCAATTGCAAAGAACTTCAATGGACTAACTTAATAAAGTTATGAAAAATGTGTTCTTTCCAAGAAACTGATATTCTACAACACTTCACACAAATTGAAACGCTTGCTCAGCTCGAGCAAGTGAATTCACTACAGTACATTTTGAAATAATGTACATACTCTGAAAATGAGTGTGAAAAATATTGTTTTATATGTTCCCTGAGTGGAAAATCATAAAGTAATTTTAAAGCATAAATGTTTGGGATCATTTTGAAGAAGACAAAAAGTGGGATAACCTTTTCGGAATCAACTGTCTGCTTTCAGTGCAATTTGTCAACAGACAGTCAAATTGACAGAGGATTCAGATTAATCTCATTCAATTTCAAATGCAGGTCTTAAACCAGGTTTCCATCTAACTTTTTTATGCAAGTAAAGTACGTCAGAAAAAAAAAATGTCGTGACAGGCCTGATGGAAACAGCAAATTTGTTGGTAAACTTTCCAAATGTCGACAAAACAAAGTACACTAGTCAAGGTAGGTTGCTTTTGTATTAGTAAAATGAATTGTGCGAGAAGTGGAAGTGCCTTTTCATGCGCTAACGCGATGATATGGTGTTTGTGTGGGCCTCCCACTACAACTCGGGAAAGCAGGCAGTTTATTAGGCTAGAAATAAATTATGAACTTCAAAGGGGGGTGAAAGTGCAGTGATGAGTTTGTTTCTTTCCAATATTGAGGGTCTTATTCTGGTGACATGATGCTTGGCTGCTGTTTGACAAATAAAAAGAATCTCGCTCTTTTGTTCATAATAATCTAATCATGTAGTTGACTATACCCGCACCGTATCTGCGAGCTGCAGCGTTGCCAACTCCTCAGTAAGGAAAGTAGCTATTGGCTGTCCTAAAAGTCGCTAGAAGTCATCACCTGATTTGCATAATTGTCCATGTGCATGTAATTGTGATGGACGCTGTAGGAGGGGAATAACGTCGTGGGAGAGACAAAAAGTGAGTAAAAAACACCCTAAATATTGTAATGAACAGGCAGGGAGCAGGTCTCGAACCCTCGACCTTCAAGCCCGAAGTCCGGCGCGCTATCGACTGTGCCGCAAAAGCATGCTCGAGCGGCAGAGTCGATTTCCGCGCTTATAAACCCAGGGTCGTTACACTACTCCCTCCTTTCAAAGAGCGCGTCCTCGCGCTAGCTTGCGACTCAACGTCTTACAGGAACGCGCTCACCGGCCAAGCACACGCACTGTCGTGGATGCAAGGTCCGATCACTTCCGACACCAATGTAATGAACAGGCAGGGAGCAGGTCTCGAACCCTCGACCTTCAAGCCCGAAGTCCGGCGCGCTATCGACTGTGCCGCAAAAGCATGCTCCAGCGGCAGAGTCGATTTCCGCGCTTATAAACCCAGGGTCGTTACACTATGTTTAGAACTACAAATGAACTTCTCTCGATTCCTGTTTTTTTTATATATCACAATTCCAACCCTCCTCCTTGATCCGGGCTTGGGACCGGCAAAAGTGACACTCTGGCGAAGTTACTTTGTTTTTTATTTAATTTCTTTGTTTTTTAGTTTAGTTAAGTTTTCTTAATTTGGTTTGGTTTTAGGAGCCTACAACAAGTCACAGTAAAACATTAACATTTTTAACCAAACATTTAAAAAATGTCTATACAATCTACAATCTAAATGGACCAAAAAGAGACGATAGAAAAAACTGTCAATGGCAATGTGAGGAAAATTATGGTAACTAGTCTGGCCCTAATTCAGGTTAATTGTTTTTTTCTCCAGACCCCCCCTCCACACACACACAGGCTGTGCTGGCTCACAGAAAGAGTGGGTCGTCGTCATTTTGGTCAAGGCTCTCTATGGCAGGTTCAGCAACTGAGGGAGCTGACTTAAATGAGTAAGCAGCTGATGTGCCAAAAAGCTGAAAAACATCAGGCAGCTGGTGCTCATAGCAAGCCTCACCAGACAGCTTCAGTCCATATCGAATGTACAGGATGGAGTTAAGGGTCTGCAAGGACATCTGATTTCTAAGTTTGCTTTTTACCACAGTCATCTGGCTGAATACTCTCTCGACTTCAGCATTCGAGTGTGGCAAGGACAACACAGACACATTAGCCATGGCAAGTTCTTGAAACGGGTTGATATCAGCTGTATCCCTGAACTTCCAAATCTCACTCCAGAAGCACAGTGTATTTTTTGTCTGATTCCATTTACTAAGATGGATGGCACGCCATTGCTGGACAACCTTGTCTATCTCTGCAGGGGAGTAGCCAAGGAGCTTTGCTATTTTTTCTATTTCTCCTTATTGTGCTTTATAGTTTCCTCCACATTGAAAACTGACATGTACTGTTGTACGGCAGTCTCACCCTCAACTCATTAGTGAGGGAGATGTTGAAGGCTACACACCGCTTTCGGACATTGTTTTCATCCTCAGGCGCAAGGTGGAGCTCAGCTGCCTTTGACTCAAAAAGGTAACCAGGGTACGGTTTGGGACTGATGTATCCATCTATTGGCCCTTTGAGATCATCAACATTTGCCAGTGGGATTCAGCACCCTGCTGCTCACAGACTTGATCAGGCTAACCAAGCTGTCAAGTAGCTTAAGAGGATCTACTTGCTCTCCCTCAAAAGCCTTGATGGCCAACTGTACCTCACCCAGCACTGACTTCAAAAAAGTCAGATACAATATGTTTTGAGGATCACTGTACATGGAGTATAAAACCTCAGCCATGTAGCAGTGTTCACTGGACCTGGTGACTGCGAAATGCAGCCTAAGCTCCTCCCACTGCTCCAAAAATGCATGAAACTGCGGGTTCAATGGAGAGCCAACATGTGGCACACACCTTGGTTATCTATAAAGGTTTCTCCCCACAGTTGATGGTCTCACATACAGTGGGTATACAGTAGTATGAGCATCAGACATTCCTAAAAGGCTCTTTATTCATAAACTGATTTCTGAAAGCAGGTAAGAAAGGACTCATGCCAACGGCATTTGCTCTATTGGATACCACCAGGGAGAGAAGACACCAGCAATATACATCTGTGAGGCCATTTGTGGATTAAAGGTAAGGTCACTGGTGCTTGAGGGCTAGTCTGAATAATGCCTCCATTTGTAGCCAAGCAGGGCTCGAACCTCCAGCGGCACAACGTTGTCAAACACTAGTTAAATTCTTAGCTACCTACGCTAGTACCCTGTAAGGAAGATATCCACACAGAGTGTAGCAATGCAGAGTTGATGTAAAGGTAAGGTACAAATCTTTAAAAGTTAACTAAACTAGCTATTTATACAGGTAACTGCCAAAATAAAGAAAACACTTGAGTAAATGAGGGCTACAAAGTATACTGAAAGCAGGTCCTTCCACACAGGTGTGGTTCCTGAGTTAATTAAGCAATTAAAACATCCCATATAAAAATGCCCAGTTGCCAATTATTTTGGCTACCATGGCTAGACAAGCTCAGTGACTTGACTTTTGAAAGAGTGGTCTCAAAGGAGCATAGGGGGTTTATTAAAGGGAGTGTGTCACCATAAGTGTATTCATTATGCTGATTCTGTTGCAAAACGTTTAGTCTTTTGCAAAAATTTTTTACCCCAAATGGACAACTTTTTTCAATGAAAACGAGAGTTTCTATTGGTCAAATTCCCTCCACGTTTTGTTCCGTTTGGTTCTGAACAGTAAACGGTCTCCATTGCAAGACCTTATGAATACACCCCAGATCTCAAACCAATTTAACACTTATGGGAGATTCTAGAGTGGTGCCTGAGACAGCGGTTTCCACTATCAACAAAACACAATGACTGAAATTCTCATGGAAGAATGGTGTTGCATCCCTCCAATAGTTCCAGACACTTGTAGAATCTATGCCAAGGTGCATTGAATCTTCTCTGGCGGCTCGTGGTGGATCAATGCCCTAATAATGTAAGACACTGTTGGTGTTTCCTTTTATTTTGGCAGTTACCAGTTGTCCATGAAACATTAGCTACAGTGCCCCTAGTATAAGCTTTAGGTAGTGAAGTCCAAAGTATACTTTTGGGGTTTATAGTAGCCTAGGCAGGCAAGTCTTTATAACTGGCCATCAGTGATTTGGATTGAGGAACAAATAATAAAAACTAATGTATGACTTGTATAGCTATGCTAGCTATTCATGAATAATTGAGTGAGCCAGATGCAGAAGCTACATATGTAACGCGTTAGCTGGCTAAACCTCACCATAAACGTAATTGTTGAAAGGCTTTCCTTAACAATGGGATAGTGACATCTTCATAAGGTAGACAGTCTTCTCTCTAAGCATCATCTGTTATGCCAAGAACCCTGCCATCTCTCTGAACTTCACTATCCATCTCGGAATATTATCGCTAATGTAGCTAATAGACTAAAGTTACTGTAGCTAGGTGTGACGATTGCACAATTAAGTATCCTTATTTGTTGTGTTGCAGACAACCTGTCAAAAAGAGGTCTGGTGTGGCATGCCAGAAGTCTCAACAAAATGTTTAGCTAGCTAAAGTATGAAACATCTATGGAAAATAAAATACTGTGTGAAGCTGCTTCTATGGTAAACTCAACGTCCCTTATTCAGGACCCTGTCTTTCAAAGATCATTCGTAAAAATCCAAATAACTTCACAGATCTACATTGTAAAGGGTTTAAACACTGTTTCCCATGCTTGTTCAATGAACCATAAACAATTGATGAACGTGGAACGGTGGTTAAGACACTAACAGCTTACAGACGGTAGGCAATTAAGGTCACAGTTATGAAAACTTAAGACACTAAATAGGCCTTTCTACGGACTCAGAAAAACACCAAAAGAAAGATGCCCAGGGTCCCTGCTCATCTGCGTGAACGTGCCTTAGGCATGCTGCAAGGAGGCATGAGGACTGTAGATGTGGCCAGGGTAATAAATTGCAATGTCCGTACTGTGAGACGCCTGAGACAGGACGGATACCTGATTGTCCTCTCAGTGGCAGACCACGTGTAACAACACCTGCACAGGATTGGTACATCCAAACATCACACCTGCGGGACAGGTACAGGATGGCAACAACAACTGCCCGAGTTACACCAGGAACGCACAATCCCTCCATCAGTGCTCAGACTGTCCGCAATAGGCTGAGAGGCTGGACTGAGGGCTTATAGGCCTGTTGTAAGGCAGGTCCCCACCAGACATCAGCGGTAATAACGTCGCCTATGGGCACAAACCCACATCCGCTGGACCAGACAGGACTGGCAAAAAGTGCTCTTCACTGACGAGTCGCGGTTTTGTCTCACCAGGCCTGTACTCTGGAGCGGGATCGATTTGGAGGTGGAGGGTCTGTCATGGTCTGGGGTTGTGTGTCACTGCATCATCAGACTGTGCCTGCAATGAAGACAAGCTATCTCAATGTGTCACGTCCTGACCAGCAGATGGAGCTGTTGTAGTAGTTTGGGGGTCAGGACGTGGCAGTCTTGTGTGTGTGTGTTTGAATGTTCTCTGTGTCTTGTGACTCCTGATCAGGAACAGCTGGGGATCGTTGTTCCTGATTGGGAGTCATATATGTAGGAGTATGTTTGTCACTGGGGGTTGTGGGGAATTGTGGTGAGCACTGCTTTTTTTGGTTTAGCCTGCTACACTGTTGTATCGTGAGTACTGTTCATTGTTTTGTTTGTTTTTCCCAGTGGATACTTTACTTGTTTTGTTAATTAAAGAAACATGTGTCCACACTTCTGCTGCGCCTTGGTCCACCTTTCAAATCCACGATGGATACTGTGACAGAATTCCCCACCAACACAGGACCAAGCAGCGGAAGAAGGCTGGCGAGGACTGGGAGACACGACGGGTAAGGGAGACCGAGAGGCACCCCCAAGATTTTTTTAGGGGGGGGCACAAGGGCTGTTTGACGGGGCAGGAGCTGCCCGCCAGTCAACAGTCGTCAGAGCTGCCCGCCAGTCAACAGTCGTCAGATCTGCCCGCCAGTCAACAGTCGTCAGAGCTGCCCGCCAGTCAACCGTCGCCAGAGCTGCCCGCCAGTCAACAGTCGTCAGAGCTGCCCGCCAGTCAACAGTCGTCGGAGCTGCCCGCCAGTCAACAGTCGTCGGAACTGCCCACCAGTCAACAGTCGTCGGAGCTGCCCGCCAGTCGACAGTCGTCAGAGCTGCCCGCCAGTCGACAGTCGTCGGAGCTGCCCGCCAGTCGACAGTCGTCGGAGCTGCCCGCCAGTCAACAGTCGTCAGAGCTGCCCGCCAGTCAACAGTCGTCGGAGCTGCCCGCCAGTTGACAGTCGCCAGAGAGGCCAGACTGCCCCGAACTGCCGGAGTGGCCAGACTGCCCCGAACTGCCGGCGTGGCCAGACTGCCCCGAGCTGCCGGAGTGGCCAGACTGCCCCGAGCTGCCGGAGTGGCCAGACTGCCCCGAGCTGCCGGAGTGGCCAGACTGCCCCGAGCTGCCGGAGTGGCCAGACTGCCCCGAGCTGCCGGAGTGGCCAGACTGCCCCGAGAGGCCAGACTGCCCAGACTGCCCCGAGAGGCCAGACCGCCTCGACAGCCTGGAACGGCCAGCACCTGAGCCACCTCCAGGATAGGTGGGTTGGGGAGGGAGGGTGGCTGCCGTCACCGACGGCACTGTGCTACACCCTCCCTCCCCAACCCACCTATCCTGGAGGTGGCTCAGGTGCTGGCCGTTCCAGGCTGTCGAGGCGGTCTGGCCCTCCCTTATTGTTTAAGGGTTAGTGTTTATGGGTTTTGTTTGGGATTTTGTTTGTTGGTGTTTTGTTTTGTGGTTAGGTGCATTCTGGGGTCTGCACCTTGAGGGGGGGGTACTGTCACGTCCTGACCAGCAGATGGAGCTGTTGTAGTAGTTTGGAGGTCAGGACGTGGCAGTCTTGTGTGTTTGAATGTTCTCTGTGTCTTGTGACTCCTGATCAGGAACAGCTGGGGATCGTTGTTCCTGATTGGGAGTCATATATGTAGGAGTATGTTTGTCACTGGGGGTTGTGGGGAATTGTGGTGAGCACTGCTTTTTTTGGTTTAGCCTGCTACACTGTCGTATCGTGAGTACTGTTCATTGTTTTGTTTATTGTTTTTCCCAGTGGATACTTTACTTGTTTTGTTAATTAAAGAAACATGTGTCCACACTTCTGCTGAGCCTTGGTCCACCTTTCAAATCCACGATGGATACTGTGACACAATGCTGTGCGTTACAGGGAAGACATCCTCCTCCCTTGTGTGGTACCCTTCCTGCAGGCTCATCCTGACATGACCCTCCAGCATGACAATGCCACCAGCCATACTGCTCGTTCTGTGCGTGATTTCCTGCAAGGAATGTCAGAGTTTTGCCATGGCCAGCGAAAATCCCATTGAGCACATCTGGGACCTGTTGGATCGGAGTGTGAGGGCTAGGGCTAGGGCCATTTCCCCCCCCCCCCCGAAATGTCCAGGAACTTGCAGGTGCCTTGGTGGAAGAGTGGGGTAACATCTCACAGCAAGAACTGGCAAATCTGGTGCAGTCCATGAGGAGGAGATGCACTGCAGTACTTGATGCAGCTGGTGGCCACACCCCCCTTTGTTCAGGGACACATTCCATTTCTGTTAGTCACATGTCTGTGGAACTTGTTCAGTTTCTCAGTTGTTGAATCTTCTGTTCATACAAATATTTACAAATGTTAAGTTTGCTGAAAAAAAACGCAGTTGACAGTGAGAGGACATTTCTTTTTTTGCTGAGTTTATTGGCATGGAAACAGAACAAACTACCCAAAAAATAAAGTCATATGTTTTGTAGAAAATAAAACAAAGTCGGAGGGCGGACCGTCTTCTTGCTCTTTCGACGTTATAATGGCGTTAGCAATAATTTAATGTGCATTCTGCCACCTACTGTGCGGGTGAATAATAAGGATCTGCGAAAAAATCTGGGTAAAAATAAATGAAATATCATACAAACTATCGAAAAAGAAATTGACTACACAAAATGCACAACATTTTCTGTAAACATTTTTTTTAAATAACATTCTGATCAGGTCCCTACACAGGCTCAAATGACTCCTGTGAGGGCGGGACATTTCCTAGCCACAATAGTCCTTGTAGTGCTTCTGGCGTGAAGTCTTGGAGCCCCAAAAGCTGCAGATATAAAGAAGTCCTGGGTTGGACTTCTTAGACACTTGTGCTGTACAATTAATCAGTGGCTATAAATGCCACAAAATCCACTTTCTTCACAATGCGTGTATCCAGATCACTCGATTGACTTAACACTAGCAACTGGTTGCAATGCATCCACTGCCATATCTTCAACACTGTTGCCTCTTGCCTCTCCGACTCTTCACCGCCTGCACATAGATCTGCTGCACAGCCCTGATTCTTGACACCTCAACCTCCTTCACCCTAATAAGGCACTAAAGGAAGTTTTTGGAGTATGATCCCCACCACGGTTGCAACATTTTCCAATGACAGATTCTAGAAATACTGTAGTTCTCTAGTCTTCAAACATTGACACATGACCATATCCTTTACAATTCCCACACTGTAAGGGTTTGGACACACATGCTCTGACCGCACACCTCACACATCCAAGCTTCACACATTCAGGTAGAGTCTCCTCAAACAACAATAATATTGATAGGCTTTTCTCCTTCCTTCCATTTACCATATGGGTCAGGCGACATGCACTGATCACTCCTAGGATTTTCTGACTAAGGTACTCCTCATCTATATCCAACGAGACTCCAGCTATAAGGCCTTCTGCAGGCGCCCTGCTCCGAAGATCAATACATTACTTCTGACGTGGACAATTTTGCCAGATCCAGTGCAGCTTCTTCTGTTCTTCATCGACACAATAAACCAAAACAAGGCCGCTTCTAGTCACCTTGATTGAATGCACCTTTCCCACTGCTTTCTTCACAGTCCTCAATATTACAAATGGATTTCCCAAATGAATCTCCTTGTCCACAAAACACAGTCAAATAAGAAATGCATTATTGGACCGGTCCTTGTCTTCTACTACAACTTTTGCTCGTTTTGTTCCTATATCCCATAGTCCCCACCTCTTCCTTAACTGACCGTTGCACATAATAAAATTGCCTCCCCTTACTACTAGCATCCCGTTCCCTTTTGCCAAAGATCGAACCCTTTTGCCCAGATCAGACTCGACTTCCCTGAGGCCCAGCAGGACCTGAATATCTACCCCCTCTCTCCTCACATCTCTTAACCACCACATCAGCCTTCTCATTACCCTCCACACCCACAAAAGTTTACCACCACTCCCATCCTCTCCAATCCCATTAGCATCACCAGTGTATGTTTGAGAAAGTTGAATTATGACATTTTGTTGTTTTTGAATTTGCCGCCCTGATATTTCACTCTGTGTCCCGCAGCCCATAGAAGTTAAAGTAATGATAGAAACAGTCTATTTGCTTTTTTGAGCTGTTCCTGCCATAATATGGACTTAGCCCTATTTGTTAAAGACCTTCTGTATACCACCCCTACCTTGTCACAACAACTGATTGGCTCGAACGCATTAAGAAGGAAAGAAATTCCACAAATGAACTTTAACATGGCACACCTGTTAATTGAAATGCATTCCAGGTGCACCTTGTGAATCTGGTCGAGAGAAGGCCAAGAGTGTGCAAAGCTGTCATTAAGGGAAAGGGTGGCTACTTTGAAGAATCTTATGAAATATATTTTCAATTTTACACTTTTGGTTACTACATGATTCCATATGTTATTTCATAGTTTTGATGTCTTCGCTATTAATCTGCAATGTAGAAAATAATAAATAAAGGAACCCTGGATTGAGTAGGTGCTCCTTGGGATGGTGTGTCCAAACCTTTCACTGGGGCTGTATGTGTTCTGTGACTTACGTTCCCTCCCTGCAGTACAGTTGATAACATGGCTTTTTAGCATTAATAGCAAATCTTACTGAAGCATATATCACTTGTTGGTTTATTCCTCTGTACTGGAACATATCTACTACTCACATGAATTCTCTCAGGATCTCTCCCGCTTGACCCATCTTCCTCTACTTTCTTCACTGCCTCAGCATACGACACCATCAGCACTACTCTAACCCTGGAAACCTCAACCTGCCTCTCTCGCACCAGACATTTCTGATCCCCAGCCCCATGGGCACCCCTACAATTACAACCCAATACTTCTTTCCCCAATGCTACACATTCCTTTGTCTCATGCCCTTCTGCACACTTCTTACACCTAGGAACCTCCATCCTACACACTGCTGCCACATGCCTTTAAACTTGACATCTGTAACAACTTAATTTATTCGGCACAACAAAAATGTAATATCCTGACATCACTTTGTCGGGCAAAGGCTCAATATCAAAACTCAAAAGAACAGACAATGACTTTGGTTTCACCACTCACGCCACCCTGTCTGCATTGCACCAAACAGCGAGTATCACAGAGAATCGTTCCCTTCAGTTGGTCCACATTTACCGCTACCCCAGTAATCAGTCCTTTCAATAGCACCCTTTTCTTGAGAGCAAAACCAGTCACATCTCTTGTCCCCATTCATTTTGCTCGAAGTGCCTGCTCCCTCTGACCAGCAGAAACAAACAATTATCACAAGACCACTTCTGATTACCTTCTCCGATTCCACAGCACCCGACTCTGTTTTCACCCACCCTGAAACCACAAATGGATCAGTCAAAAAAACAGGGGTCCACTTCCTCCAAAAATGTCACTCCTACTGTCAGACTCATCTTTATCCTGACCATCGGTGCAAGCCTTGAGCTCAGAACTTCACACCTGTCACCTCCGATAATTCGCCCTCATTCACTTCCATTTCTTCTCCAGACCTCGATTCGGTGTACGGCTCACTCTGCTTACACATTCTTCTTCGACAAACCATCTCACTTTTTTCTAGCCTTTTTTAAAAAAAATTTTTTTAAAATGAATTCAAGCTCCCCCTCTTCCTCCCTCTCTCTGCGACCTCCTCTGCCTCTTGTTCCCCTCCATTTCTCCTCCATATTCCAAGTATACGTCTCCTTATGATAATATTGCACTTCTAACATGCATGACGTTCTTGCCATCTCAAAGGGACTCTATTATCCCGAGCTCTCTCCGACTCCAACAAAACCACTCAATCCTTCGTCAGTGATTGGTCTTGGGATTAGATCGCATCCAATTTAAAGGTGCATACACCGCCACCTACTGTATTAAAGTATGAGGCCAGTCACGGCTGACCTACATTACATTTTATTCATTATTCCTGTTCCTAAAAGGAAAAAAATAATTCCACCACCAACTAACCCTACACCTACAGTGCCTTCGGAAAGTATAGAGACCCCTTGACTTTTTCCACATTGTTACTTTACAGCCTTATTTTAAAATGCATTAAATAAAACATTTTCCTCAGCAATCTACACACAATACCCCATAATGACAGTGAAAACAGTTTTTTAGAATTTAAAAAAATGTATTAAAAAAACAAAACAAAACCTTATTTACATAAGTATTCAAACCCTTGACTCAATTGAGCTCAGGTGCATCCTGTTTCCATTGATCATCCTTGATGTGTCTACAACTTGGAGTCCACCTTTTGGTAAATTAAATTGATTGGACATGATTTGGAAAGGCACACACCTGTCTATATAAGGTCCCACTGTTGACAGTGCATGTCCGAGCAAAAACCAAGCCATGGGCCTCCCGAGTGGCGCAGCGGTCTAAGGAACTGCATCGCAGTGCTAGAGGTGTCACTACAGATCCGGGATCGATCTTGGGGTGTGTCGCAGCCGACCGCCACTGGGAGACCCATGAGGTGGTGCACAATTGACCCAGCGTCATCTGGGTTAAGGGAGGGTTTGGCCGGCATGGATGTCCTTGTCACGCTATAGCTACTCCTGTGGCGGGCCGGGCACGCTGACATGGTCGCCAGTTGGACAGTGTTTCCTCTGACACATTGGTGCGGCTGGCTTCCGGGTTAAGCGAGCAATGTCAAGAAGCAGCTGTAATCGCTGCCAAAGGTGCGTTTACAAAGTATTGACTCAGGAGTGTGAATACTTATGTATATGAGATTTCAGATTTTTTAAAGTTTTTTCAATACATTTGCAAAAAATTCCCAATGTTTTCGCTTTGTCATTATGGGTATTGTGTGTAGATTGAGGAAAAACACATTTAATCCATTTTGAATACAGGCTGTAACACAACAATGTGCAATAAGTCAAGGGGTATGAATACTTTCTGAAGGCACTGTACACATTACTTCCACTACCTTGTACCCCTACATATTGACTCAGTACCGGTACTCCTTGTATATAGTCTCATTATTCTATTGTGTTACTATTTCCTTAATTTGTGCAAATTTTAGTTTTTTAACTCCGTTGGGAAAGGGTTTGTAAGTGAGCATTTCACGGTGAAGTCTGCGCATGTGACAAATAAATTTGATTGAGACAATTTATTCTACAATGCCTTCAGAATGTATTCACACCCCTTGACTTTTTTTCACATTTTGTTGTGTTACAGCCTGAATTTTAAATGGATTAAATGTAGATTTTGGACCACTGATCTGGACACCATGTCCAAGTGGAATTAATACATCTACAAAAAATGTGAAGCTTTAATGTCTTGACTCAAGTATTTCATGCCTTTGTTATGTCAAGCCTAAATGCGTTCAGGAGTAGAGTTTATTTTTAATTTTTTTTTATTTTATGGACTCACTTTGTGCAATAATGGTGGTTAATATGATTTTTGAATGATTATCCCATCTTTGTACCCCACACATAATTATCTGTAAGGTCCCTCAGTTGAGTAGTGAATTTCAAACAGATTCAACCACAAACACCAGGGAGGTTTTACAATGGCTCTCAAAGAAGGGCAACTATTGGTAGATGACAAAAGGGATTTCACCATGGTAGGGATTTCAGCATGAAGCCAATTGTGATTTTATAACAAAGTTTAATGGCTGTAGTAGAAAAGTGAGGATGACATTGTAGTTACTCCACCATACTAACCTAAATAACAGAGTGAAAAGAAGGAAGTATGCACAGATTAAAAATATTCTAAAACATGCATCCTTTTTGCAATAAGGCACTAAAGTAAAACTGCAAAATATTTGGCAGAGAAATTAACTTTTTATCCTGAATACAAAGCAATATGTTTGGGGCAAATCCAACACGTCACTGAGTACCACTCGTCATATTTTCAAGCATGGTTGTGGCTGCATCATGTTATGGGTATGCTCGTCATCGGCAAGGACTAGGCAGTTTTTTTTAAATAAAAAGAAACAGAATGGAGCTAAGCACAGGTCAATTCCTCAAGGAAAATCTGGTTGTCTGCTTTCCAACAGAGAGGGGTGGTTTTATGACACCTCACGCCCATTATAAATCTTAAGGCAGCAGATGTGAGTGGACCCTATGGAGAACCTACCTCAGAACAGTAACATGCAATAAATGGACTTTGGGACAATATATTTCATCAGCCAAAATGGTGGTAATAACAATAGATGGAATATGAAAATGAATGTCGTTTTTATGTTATTAAAAGTGAAATGATGACGTTATGACAATGTAACTTGAGTTTTCATAATATTTACATGTTTGCATACTGTCCGTTGTGTGGAAAATATCCAGGTCAAAGGGAATATTTTTGTATAAGTGAACTGATTTTAGTTGTCTAATGAGATCGTAACTAGATACGCCCCAGAGAACTTGCCATAAAGATGGAAACGCCCCTTCCTGACCCGAGTGTATAAAACTTGTGAGTTAAGAATTTACAATTTGGACTAGGTGACAACGCACTGCAGCCAAGGTCTACGATTAGTCGCAACCACAAAACGCAACACGAGTTTGAAGACAAAA
Source organism: Salmo trutta (assembly GCF_901001165.1). Taxonomy (NCBI): domain Eukaryota; kingdom Metazoa; phylum Chordata; class Actinopteri; order Salmoniformes; family Salmonidae; genus Salmo; species Salmo trutta. The sequence continues at coordinate 23,358,943 of NC_042975.1, forward strand.
GAAACTCTTAACGATCAATGCTACGGTTGAGTATGTTGTATCTAAGGTGAATTCAAGCAGGACCACACGGTTATTCTCTCCAAGGAATCGTGTGTCTACACTGCTTTCATTCCCAAGCTGGAACCATCTACACGGCTGACCGTCCTCAGAAGACCCCTCTTACAGAATGAGGGCGAGGAAACAGACCACTAAGAGAAAGGACACTGACATTGTGTGGACAATCAAACTTAACCAAAGAGGTGCCGCCATCAGAGGAGAAGGCGGAACTCAGTCCACGAAGAGAAACCCCAATGGAGACCTTTGACAAGTAATTATATTCTGACCCATAAGAGCGGCAGTTCGGGGCAAGGTGTTAGGGCAAATTAAGCATAGTTTACAGATGTATGCAAGTGTGCTTTTCTCTCGTGCACACTCTTTCAAAAATCGTCATATTGTGTTGGTCCACGAGGTACCAGTTTCATTGTACTATCTTATATTATGGGAATCGAACCCACAACCCTGGCGTTGCACACACCATGCTCAACCAACTGAGCTACAGGGAAGGCCAGAGTATCTTGTTTGAGGAGAGTGCACAGTTATGAAGTTAAATGTATTAATAAACCAATTAGGCACATTTGGCCAGTCTTGATACAACATTTTGAACAGAAATGCAATGGTTCATTGGATCATTCTGAAACTTTGCACATACACTGATGCCAGCTAGTGGCCAAGATCTAAATTGCACCTAGATTACTAAGTCATATTGGCCTTTCTCTTGGATTTCAAAGATGATTGGGGGGGGGAAGTGTTTTTACCAGACCTAATATTATATTCTCCTACATTAATTTCACATTTCCACAAACTTCAATGTTTCATTTTAAACTGGTATCAAGAAAATGCATATCTTTGCTTCAGGTCCTGAGCTACAGGCAGTTAGATTTGGGTATGTCATTTCAGGCGAAAATTGAAAAATGGGGGTGGATCCTTATTAATGACACCAACATTACGACCACATGCTCTGCACTTGAAGCGCAACTGCTTTCCATAGCATTGTCTCTTTTTCCTATTACCTTACACTACAGGCCATTCAGGTTCAGCTGTTACTTCTACATCTTTCTCTCCATATCCTCCATTGCTGCATCGTAACTCGCCTACATCACCAAAGCAGCCCTGCAAAAAAATCCTGTGATTCAGTATTTTGATGTCCTATTCAGGAGGGAGGGGGATTAGAGCATTGAGTTAGAGTAATTTAACAGGATCTCTATGGATTAGAACTACATTCAAATCATTGAACGGTTGTCGCAATTGAATTAAATACAAGAAATGCAGCAAATTTGGCAGTGTTTGTGTTTCAGCAAGTTCCTTCATCAGTGTATTTATGTACATAAAATGGTCAATGAGATCGCTATACCTTTCAAAAGACCAGTTTATACCTGGTTCTTACATGCGCTCTCTGTCCTGATCTTGTCCACATTCTGATTGCGCCCACATTTGTAGACAGGTGTAGACGGCTGACACATTGATCTGATTGTGATCAGATCTTCGGATGGTCAGACCATTTAAATCATAATTATACCAGCCTCAAGACAATGACAGGTAGGACCATTGACTTATGGCATTCTTAAAATAAAATCATACTATTTCAAAATAATGTCTGTCAATAATATGCATACAGGAAGGAACCATAATCTGGTTACAATGCGGATACAGTGGACGGATGAGACATTTTAATACAATGTGTAGACGTAACAAACCTTTGATCAGATAGTGATTGGATAATGTTGATCAGATCACAAAACTCACATGTTGTAAACCAGGCTAAAATGTCCACCTTGGTGCTACATAGTCCCATCAAATGGAGTGAGGTGATTTGTCATTGACTGTAATTGATCGTTTTTGTAATTCAATGTTCAACTGACCAATGATGGCTAAACCCAGGTGGGGGCGGTACAGGTGGCTGATTAGCCCAGGTAGAAGAGCAGAAAAGTCTCTCTTTGGCAATGGGCATGTTAGGAAGATGTTAGTTGCACATCCAGGCTTATTTTAAACCCTGTTTCTTGCTAAGCATGTAGTGCGCCAGAAGAGCTTGTTGGAGTTTTGATGGTGGTTGGAAGGGTTTGCTTTTTTGAAATGCAAAAGCTTCTCGGCAGCTACTGACAAAGAAGAACATCAAGATGAAGCAGCTGCTTTACAAGTGGAATGCAATGTTGAGCGCTGCATCCCGAGGGGTTTGTGCTGATTGTACTGAGATTGAGACAGCCGGTTAAATGGCGTCCCTTGAGAGGGCAAGAATGAGATGCATGTCAGGGGAAGTGCAATATTATAAGGAGGCATATACTTGGAATATGGAGGGAAAAAGAGGCAGAGGGTGAGCTTGAGTTGGTTTAACATTTTGGAAAAAAAGGGATATTTGGTAAAGAACAATGGTAGAAAGTGTGAGCTGTACACTGGATTGAAGACAGGATGAGAAATGGAAGTAAATGAGGGCAAAGTATCGGCGGTGGTAGGTGTGAAGTTCTCGGAGCCTGAGGCTTGCACTGAGGCTCAGGATAAAGATGAGTCTGACAGTAGGAGTGACATTTTGGAAAAAGTGGACCCTTGCCTTTTTGACTGATCCATTTGTGGTTTCAGGGTGGGTGAAAACAGTCGGGTGCTGTGGAATCAGAGAAAGTCATCAGAAGTGGTCTTCTGATAATTGTTTGTTTCTGCTGGTCAGAGGGAGCAGGCGCTCCACATTAACAGAATGGGGACAACGGAGGTGAATTGCTTTGCACTGATGGAAAGGGCGCCATTGAGAGGAGTGATTACTGGGGTATGGGTAAATGTGAAAGTTGACCAACTGAAGGGGAAGATTCCTGGTGTTTGTGACGCTTGTCGTGACAGACAGGGTGGTGTGAGTGGTGGACCCAAGTCATTGTGTTCTTTTGAGTCTTTGCCTGACAGTGATGTTAGGATATCCCATACAAGCTTTTTTTAACATTTATTTTACCCTGTTTTCTCCAAAATTTCCTGGTATCAAATTGGTAGGTAGTCTTGTCTTACCGTACGGACTCGGGAGAGGCGAACGACGAGAGCCGTGTTTCCTCTGAAACACAAGCCAACCAAGCCGCACTGCTTCTTGACACAATGCCCACTTAACCTGGAAGTCAGCTGCACCAATGTGTCAGAGGAAACACCATGCACCTGGCCCGCCAGAGGAGTCGCTAGTGCACGATAGGATAAGGACATCCTTCCCCTAACCCAGACAACGCTTGGCCAATTGTGTGCCACTTCATGGGTCTCGCGGTTGCGGCCAGCTGCGACAGAGCCTGGACTCGAACCCAGAATCTCTAGTGGCACAGTTAACACTGTGATGCAGTGCCTTAGACCACTGCGCCACTCAAGAGGCCATACAAACTTTTGTACAGGTGTCAAGCTTATGGTCATGTGGCAGCAGTGTGTAGTTGGGAGGTTCCTAGGTGTGAGAAATGTGTAGAAGGGCATGACACAAAAAATTGTGTTGCATTGGGGAAATAAGCGTTGTGTTAATTGTAGGGGTGTCCATGGAACTGGGGATCAGAAATGTCCGGTGTGAGAGTCAAGTTGAGGTTTCCAGGGTTGCAGAAGTTGTTGTATGCTGAGGCAGTGAAGAAATTACAGGAAGATTGGTTAATAGGGATAGGCGTCCCGCTAGTGGGACACCAGCCGACAACATCCAGTGAAATTGGAGGGCACACAATTCAAATAAATAATCGTAATATTAAACATTCATGAGCATACAAGTATCTTATCATTTAAAAGCTTAAATTCTTGTTAATCTAACGGCGTTATCCGATTTACAAGAGGCTTCACGGTGAAAGCATACCATGCGATTGTCTGAGGACGGCGTCCCACATCAATATATCAGATCAGCCTACTGCTGTTATGGATTGTGAAGGAGTAAGTTAATTTGGGCTTTAGGTTGATACTGCTGGGTGCATTACATGTCTAAACTGTTTTCCTCCGCCCACGTGACGTTGCCTTTTTTTTGACTGCTTAAGGATCTGACCCTTTTTTTCAATTTTCCCTTAAAATAACATGCCTAAATCTAACTGCCTGTAGCTCAAGACCTGAAGCAAGGATATGAATATTCTTGATACCATTTGAAAGCAAACACTTTGAAGTTTGTGAAAATGTGAAATGAATGTAGGAGAATATAACACATTTACTCTAGTAAAAGATGATGCAAAAAACAAACATGCGTTTACATATAAAAAATCATCCACTTTGAAATGCAAGAGAGGCCATAATGTAATATTGCAGTTCAGTCACAATTTATATTTTGGCCACTAGATGGCAGATTGATCCAGTGAAGCATTGCAATACTGGCCTGTCAGTGGCATATTTTGCTGGGCAACTTGCTATTTTTATAATATTTCTGACTACACAATATCCCTGACTACGCAATTTTTTTATCCACCCTGAGCTTTTCGATTGAGATCTCTTTCACTCAAGGATAAAGACATTTTAGATCTATTATAATTTGGTTTTAAACAACAGGGGTGTACTCATTCCTCCAAACAGTTGCAAGATATGCTAATTTTCCTTGCAAAACAGAACATCTATTGGACAGGTTCAGATTGGTTCCTCTCTGTTTGCTGAACCTGTCCAATAGATATGCTACTCTTCCTTGCAAAAGAGAACATTTTGCCACCGTTTGGAGGAATGATTAAACACCTGTCAATGGTGTTTCATTTGCACAATGCTGAGGGTTCCTCAGTAAAAATGCCCCTAACTTCTCCAGCAGGTTCAATAAGTGGTGTACACCAATTGGCTTGCTGTGGCATTTCATTTACAGCTCACCCTTGTCTTGTGTTTATGGTGTTGGAAGAAAAAGATTTCCTGGTACAATGACTTACTTATGTATATTGGTCAAAATGCAAGCTTCATCAAGTGGGGATGGGGGAATACAATTATTTGAGTTGTATAATCCATTGAATATGGATCGTCCTTGACATGTACTAGGGGGTTAAAACATCACTCATTCAAAGCCTATATTGTTCTGTGTTCAATAACTGACAGCAAAATATGTCTGGTGCAGTTGAACTGGAGACCATGTTTTAAGTGTGCAAATGAAGTGCTTCTACACCTGCATTGCTTGCTGTTTGGGGTTTTAGGCTGGGTTTCTGTACAGCACTTTGCGATATCAGCTGATGTAAGAAGAGCTTTATAAATATATTTGATTTGCTACACTGGTCCTGTGTGGCTCAGTTGGTAGAGCATGGTGTTTGCAATGCCAGGGTTGTGGGGGACCAGTGCGGGGAAAAAAAAGAAATGTATGAAATGTATGCATTCACAACTGTAAGTCGCTCTGGATAAGAGCGTCTGCTAAATGACTAAAATGTAAATTTGAAATGCCACTGACTGGCTTTAACTACTGAATGGTTTTGCTTTGTATTCAATTTTACCTAGTTGGGAATGGTTGTAACTACACGGTCAATGACTCTGATTACTTGCATTTACTTGCCTGCCTTTCCACCTGGGGGAAACCATTCAGGCAGGTGATTCACTGGCAGTCTCTCCACCAGACTCACTGTAGACTTGTCATCCCCTATATTTATACATATGGGATGTAAATAGGGAAACGATTGGAAGCCCAACCTGGGAGAAGGCCAGTCAAACAGTTGAGGACCCCAGTAGTGAGTACTTAAATCACCAAATTATGCCGATCCCATGTAATAAAAGGTCAATGGACACATACAAATTTGACTTACCAAATCTCCAATTAAAATAGTATGTTCATGATATGGAGTTGCTGTAATGTGAATTCCATTTATTTTGTTGTCCTTCAGGTCCATATCACTGGCTATGGGTTCTTCATAGGATCCCAGTAGTAGTAGAGACCTTGCTGTGAGTGTAACTGACATTTTTGTTATTGACGAATGTCTTGTGTTAAAATTAGGCCTAACTTTTGTGTTCCCTTGGCCCTGAGTTTACCTGAAGACATGGACACCAGCAGGAGTGAAGACCTTATCTGTGAGCATGACTGACACATTTGGCTGGTTTAACATCCTTCAGGTCTTTCATTACATTGGGGGTTGTTAGTTGATCATTTAAATGAGCTTTATATCTCAAAGTAGTTATATTTCAGAATTGTAAGCATTAACAAATGCTCATTTTAGTAGTGAAGCCATTATGAAAACATTTCTCATGTCATTTTGGTAGAATATACTTTCCTAATATGGCCAACATCTCAATGGCTAATAGATACCTTGTGGGGTGTGGCTTATACATTATAGCGTCAGAAGGGACTTGGCTGCAAACACAGGTCGCTTGTGGTAAAGGCAAGCGCGCTAACACATCGCACCAATAGGGTTAACCCACTTGGTGGAAATTGTAAAGCTGCTCATTAGCAATTAAAAGCAGTTTGGCTCGGTCAGGTGTAACATTTTTGCATTTTCTCCTTCTGTTGTAGCGTTGTGAATAACATTCCCTGCAATTGGCGACTTCAGACTAAAAGTTCACCAAGTTCTCAACAGTCTTGAGCGAATGTTTGAAGCCCTAAAGGTACTACTTTGTCTTCTGGTTTTCAAATCCAACTTCAGTCTCTGCATACCGGTGGATTTTTGCATCGAGGCTACCTCTGACATTTGTTGGTCAATTTCTTCAACAGAGGATCATGTCGATATTATAATCAAACATACATTAGTAATGGAAAGGAAACAGACTCTTAAGTATTAAAATTCTCCTTTAGTAATACAATTGTAGGCAGAAGTTGGTACAGAGTACAGTATATGATAGACATTTTGCAGAACCTGGGGAGAGCTAAGACATCCTGTAACTCATAGCCTGACCCAGTCCTCCTGGCGTGAGTTTCCATGGCAACATTTTAATAAATCTAACTTCCCCCTGACAGCAGCAACCATCTTGTCAGCAATTAAAAGCTCAGAAGTGGGTTTGACCGAAACTTGACCTTTCATCACAAGCATAGGGTCATAACAAGGTGAACGAGTCCAAGCATCTTCTGACAGGTGGCTGTTTTCATCAGGCCCGTGGCAGCCTTGTATTCTCAGAAACTCAGATAGCCAGGTGGGGCCCAGACAGGAGGAGTATGTATGAACATAGGCAGTTTCTGCCTTCTGATAGTGTCTGAAGGGCACAACACTCAAAACAGGTGTTAATACACAGAGGTCTCCTAGAAGAGGAGACCTTACAGTTTATCATAACAATTTATTAACCCTTTAAAAGGTATGAGACCTTGGTTTAACCCCTTCACATTCCTCCGATGAATGTGGCATCTACTGTATATAAAGAAAGATTTACTGCCATCGAGGGATGTCAGAGGAACCTCTGCAATAATCCACCGGTATGTAGAGACTGTCCCTTGGGAGCCACACGGAGCATGTCTCCAGAACATGTCCAGGCTGCAGCAGGCATGGAACGCCAACTTATGGTGAATGCATTGTTATCCAAAAAAGGGTAGCGTGCCCATATTTTTTTATCCAGTGATCTGTCATACAAGGCTCAAAAGCTACATTAGATGTATTCTACACTAATCCGTAGGCCCATCCCCCATGGTCAGCTCTGTGACATGCTGAAGCAAGACCGTCTGTGACATCCTGAAGCAAGGTCACTGGCACAACCCATTGGAAAGAGTGTTCCATCATCCAGCCTGTTCAGCCTATTCCACGGAGGGTTTTCACTCCTCCCTTGTACCTGATTGATGCATTAAGGTTTTTGAGCATTTTTATTTTATTTTTTACAAACTGCTTGTTTGGTATTGTTAGTGGGTGCACCCTAAATGTTTGAATATTCACATTTTTGTGGCTCAGTTGGTAGAGCATGATGCTTGCAACTCCAGGGTTATGTTCGATTCCCATGGGGGACCAGTAAGGAAAAAGTACAAAAATGTATGCACTCACTTCTGTAAGTCACTCTTGATAAGAGCATCTGCATAATGTAAATGTTTAATAATTAACTAACTGTTGTATCGAACTTGGCTGTTTGGTTTATGAATTGTCCAACTGACAGCAGAATAAAATCTTGAATGTAGCTTATTCCAGATTTCTTGCACTACTAAATCTGAATACTTATCCAAATATGAACTTCAGTGCAACAATGCACATTTTACTGTAAATGCACCCAAATTGAGCATATTTTCTTTTTCTCTTGCATGTAATATGTGGTCTTTAGATGTGTGGACTATTTTACGCATGTAATATGCTATGTGAAACGTCTGTTTTTGAGATTTTGGCAACAATGATGATTTTGTAAATAATTATGTTTCATGACTGTATATAGTCATCTCTTCAAATTCGCCTCTAGAAATGCGTAGCGCCATGATCGGATCAGGCATTGTCCAATCAAATGAAAGATGAAGCCCTTTCGTGACGAGGAAGTTTCTTTCCATTAGATATGTCCATTTATGTACCGTAATATCCAGACTATTAAGCGCACCTGAATATAAGCCGCACCCACTAAATTTAAAAAATATATATTATTTTGAACATAAATAAGCCACACATGTCTATAAGCCGCAGGTGCCTACCGGTACATTGAAACAAATGAACTTTACACAGGCTTTAACGAAACACGGCTTGTAACAAAAAATAAAAAATTAGCAGTAAGCTTTAGTTGTCAATTCCTCACGCTGCAGTTTCCAACGTCTTATCATCGACTCATTAAGACTAAGCTCCCGTGCAGCAGCTCTATTTCCTTTTCCAACAGCCAGATCAATCACCTTCAACTTGAAAGCTGCATCATATGCATTTCTCCGTGTCTTTGCCATGATGAGGGTGACAAAATGACTACCGTAATCAGAATGATGGGAAGTTTGAGAGCGCTCGATTTAATCTAAACAGTAAACAAAAAAGTAGTTTGACCTTAACCCATTCGGCAATTTCATTGGTCTAATGAAAGCTTCATGCCGCCAAAAAACTGAGCACGTCACAGCATGTTTTAAAAAAATAAAAAATAATTGAAAGCGGGAAAAATCCATATATTTGCCGCGTCATTGTTTAAGCCGCGAGGTTCAAAGCCTGGGAAAAAAGTTGCGGCTTATAGTCCGGAATTTACGGTAGTTTCTTTAAACCGGTACAGTAGTTGCAGATTGCTTACCCGAGTACATACTGCTGAGGTATGTCTACAGTTTTGATGACATTTTACTCCTTACCAAGTGGCTTGGGATAGTGACACTGGACACTTGAGTCAGGTATGGAACTCTACAGTATGATTACAGAAATGTCATGTATCGCTCTAATGTTTAAAAATCAGAAATAAAGCTGCAGGAGTGTGTAGTGGGATATGGGCTCATATTAATGATGTAGAATGAGGATTGATGGCAATTACTGGCTTAATAGCTACAATGTGTTGATATTACAGGAATGCCCCTTATCTGAAACATCATCACGTATTATGAGGTGATATCTTTTTGCCTTGACTCCTTTCAATTTTAGATAAGAACAAATTTTTAACTGACTTGCCTAGTTAAAAAAAGGTTAAATAAAAGATGGCCAACACTGCATTTTTTTTTTAGGCCCATCTGACCCTAAAAAGCAATGCACACAACATAGCGTTAGTGTTTTTGTTTGTGGCCAAACATGTGCTGAAGGTGTACATGAGTCTTAATTGTTACACTTGTAAAAGTACTGTATGTACAGTGCCTTCAAAGTATTTACACACCTTGACTTTTACCACATTTTGTGTTACAGCCTGAATTTTTTAAATCTATTAAATTGAGATTTTGTCACTAGCCTACACATAATACCCCATAATGCCAAAGTGGAATTATGTTTTCAAATGTTCAAATAAATGTAAAGCTGAAATGTCTTGAGTCATTAAGTATGGTGAGCTGAAAGTATTGGGACAGTGACTTTTTTTTGTTCTGTACTCCAGCACTTTGGATTTGAAATTATATAATGACTGAGGTTAGCGCAGACTGTCAGCTTTAATTTGAGGGTATTTTTCATTTTAGAAATTACAGCACATGTTGAACATTTTAAGGGACGTAAAGTATTGGGACAAATTCACTTGTATTAAAGTAAAGTTTAGTATTTGGTCCCATATTCCTAGCACACAATGACTAAATCAAGCTGGTGACTCTACAAACTTGCATTCATTTGCTGTTTGTTTCGGTTGTTTCAGATTTTGTGCCAAATAGAAATGAATGTTAAATTGTTCACTTTATTGTAAATAAGAACGTTTTTAAACACTTCTACATTAATGTGGATGCTACCATGATTACGGATAGTCATGAGTGAGGAAGTTAGACGCATATATCATACCTCCCCCTAAAGCATGCTAACCTCCCTTGTTATTGTAATGGTGAGAGGTTAGCATGTCTTCTACATTATTGTGGGTGCTACTATGATTACGGAAGGTCCTAAATGAATCGTGAATAATGATATTGTTTGTCTATAAACTCCGCAAAAAAAGAAACGTCTCTTTTTCAGGACCCTGTCTTTCAAAGATAATAAGTAAAAATCCAAATAACTTCACAGATCTTCATTGTAAAGGGTTTAAACACTGTTTCCCATACTTGTTCAATGATCTATAACCATTCCACAGGTGCATGTTGATTAATTGTTTAAGACACTGTCGTGTCTTTGGCATCATTAAAAGTGAAGACTGTTATTTTATCAAATCAATTCTGTCATTATTGCGTGATTAAACTAATCCATGTTAATTAAATTTACATGAAGTCGGGGCACCACGGAAAATCTTCAGATTACAAAGTTGTACTTTTGTGAATATAACTCTTCAGATATTTAATATCTGATCAATTAGTCTTCTATTAATGAATTATTCTTTACCTCACATCAGTCTCATCTGAATGTTGTAAATTGTTGGTTATCTGCACGAACCCAGCCTTTACTATAAATCATCCATACACCAATTGGCTTAATCATTTATTTACGAACTAAATAATCACAGAAATGCACAAACAGTAGATATTGGTTACTAACAAATGATAGGGAAAATTCCCTAGTGGGCTAAGCCGATACGATGACTTGGTGGACAGGCAGAAGCGGGAAAGACAAAAGCGATCACTACACACAATTGATAATTATATTAATTGAAATGCTAATCCTTTGCACATGAACGCTCACTCGTTCAGGAATAATTGCAATCAATATATATTTACGCCCATGTGTTGTTGTGATCTTCTATGTTGGAATCCGGTCCGTCTGCTGGAGAGTTCATCCAAGTCTCTCTCTTTCTGTTTCCCTGAAGATCAAAGTCTTTCGTGGTTAGAATGGATACTTCAGAGTACCATTCAGAAATGTTTTGTCGGTATTCTCGTCCTAGGTTTACATAATTTCTAGCTACAGACTAGTAAATTGTATCTAAGATTTGCTCTTATTCTGTAGGGATTAATAGTCTCAGAGTTTAACCATTTCCAGCTGTGTAGCCAATGGTCCACGTGGTGTGGTTTTCTAGTCTTGGTACTCAAACCTGTACCACCTCCGCTTACACCGAGGTATGCGTGGTCTAAACTATTCGCAATCACAGCTCACGCTGTGTGTTTGTTCAGTCTGAAGAGGATTTTCTTAGGAGTGGCTTTTATTCATAACAATAGGAAAGGCGGTTCCATGATTCCAGATTGTGTCTGTGCTCACGGGGGCAGGCCAATGACTTAGTTAAACTTGAACCTGTTGAGGATAGGGGGCAGTATTTTCACGGCCGGATGAAAAACGTACCCAAATTAAACTGCCTACTACTCGAGCCCAGAAACTAGAATTCGCATATTATTAGTGGATTTGGATAGAAAACACTCTGATGTTTCTAAAACTGTTTGAATGATGTCTGTGAGTATAACAGAACTCATATGGCAGGCAAAAACCTGAGAAATCCAACCAGGAAGTGGGAAATCTGAGAATTGTAGTTCTTCTTTTGAATCCCTATCGAAACTACAGTGTCTGTGGGGTCACGTTGCACTTCCTAAGGCTTCCATTGGCCGTCAACAGACTTTAGAAACTTGTTTCCTACTTCTCCTGTTACTGGGCAGAGAATAGTAGCTCAGTCAATGAGTGGACTGCCTATGGACAAAGGGCTTGGTAATGCCCAAGCCCGCGAGCGCACCGTTCCTTCTTTTTCTTCTGGAATGAATACGCTATTGTCCGGTTGGAATATTATCGCATTTTTACATTAAAAATACCCTAAAGATTGATTGTAAACAACGTTTGACATGTTTCTACAAACAGTAATGGAACATTTTGATGTCTCGATTTACGCTCGCACATTATGCCTTTGGATAGTGATCTGAACGCACGAACAAAACGGAGGTATTTGGACATAAATATGGAGTATTTCGAACAAAAATAACATTTATTGTGGAAGTAGGAGTCCTTGGAGTGCATTCCGCCGAAGATCAGCAAAGGTAAGGAATGATTTATAACACTAATTCAGAGTTTGTTGATGCCAGAACTTGGCGGGTAGCTGTATAGCTTGCATTGATGGTTGAACTATGTATTCAGAGTATTGAACAATGTGCTTTCTCCATAAAGTTATTTTGAAATCTGACAGCGGTTGCATCAAGGAGTAGTGTATCTATAATTCTTTAAATAATTGTTATATATTTTATCAACGTTTTATGATGAGTATTTTTGTAAATTGATGTGCTCATTCACCGGGAGTTTTGGTTGGAATACATTTTCAGAACATCACGCGCCAATGTAAAATGCTGTTTTTGGATTTAAATATGAACTTGATCAAACAAAACATACATGTATTGTGTAACATGATGTCCTAGGAGTGTCATCTGATGAAGATCGTCAAAGGTTAGTGCTTCATTTTAGCTGTATTTTGGGTTTCTGTGACACATCTCCTTGCTTGGAAAATGGCTGTGTGGTTATTGTTTGTCTATGTACTGTCCTAACAATCTAATGTTTTGCTTTTGCTGTAAAGCCTTTTTGAAATTGGACAATGTGGTTACATTAAGGAGAAGTGTATCTTTAAAATGGTGTAAAATAATCCTATGTTTGAGAAATTTAAATTATTAGATTTTTGATGTTTTGTATTTCTCGCCCTGCTGTTCCATTGGATGTTGGCTAGGCGTTTCGCTAGCGGAACGTCTGTCCTCAACAGAGAGAATTGTATTCCCTTTAAAGGTTTAACATGACGTAATTTCACAAATAGTTTTATCTTTACTCATTCATTTTATACAATAATTAGATGCAAACACCATAATTGAGAAATGTACACATTCAGAGATATAGTTGTGTGTTTCCTGTCCTTCGTGAGGTCACCAAATGAAACACACTCAACATAACTGTCCCTTTAATGGTCCACGTACACTTCCCACATTCTCACAAGTGGACACAGCTTCATTATCCCATTTTGGGGATTTAGGAGTTCGGCCACGTGAAATCCTTTGTTCACTCTGTGGTCTCTCTTTCTGTATGGCCAGGGGGAGAGAGTCTATGCCAGGAATTTAGGACCTGAGATAACAGAACCTGGGTGTAGGAGAAAGGGGGAATCCACGATCTATACCCAGAAAGGGCCACTGTAAGCTGTTTGTGTTGTCATGACAGACTGTAGGCAATTAAGATCACAGTTATGAAAACCGAGGACACTAGAGGCCTTTCCACTGACTCTGAAAAACACCAAAAGAAAGATGCCCAGGGTCCCTGCTCATCTGCGTGAACGAGCCTTAGGCATGCTGCAAGGAGGCATGAGGACTGCACATGTGGCCAGGGCAATAAATTGCAATGTCTGTACTGTGAGATGCCTAAGACGGCGCTACAGGGAGACAGGACGGACAGCTGATCGTCCTTGCAGTGGCAGACCACATGTAACAATGCCTGCACAGGATCGGTACATCCGAACATCACACCTGCAGGACAGGTACAGGATGCCAACAACTGCCCGAGTTACACCAGGAACGCACAATCCTTTCATCAGTGCTCAGACTGTCCGCAATTGGCTGAGAGAGGCTGGACTGAGGGCTTGTAGGCCTGTTGTAAGGCAGGTCCTCACCAGACATCACCGGCAACAATGTCGCCTATGGGCACAAACCCACTGTCACTGGACCAGACAGGACTGTCAAAAAGTGTTTTTACTGACGAGTCGCGGTTTTGTCTCACCAGGGGTGATGGTCGGATTCGTGTTTATCGTCGCAGGAATGAGCGTTACACCGAGGCCTGTACTTTGGAGCGGGATCGAGGTGGAGGGTCCGTCATGGTCTGGGGCGGTGTGTCACAGAATCATAGAACTGTGCCTGCAATGACAACAAGCTATCTCAACGCTGTGCATTACAGGGAAAACATCCTTTTATTTTTTATTTTACCTTTATTTAACTAGGCAAGTCAGTTAAGAACAAATTCTTATTTTCAATGACGGCCTAGGAACAATGGGTTAAATGCCTTGTTCAGGGGCAGAACGACTGGCTGAGCCTTCTCTCTGGCTTTGAGAATTATACAAATTTGCAGATATGTTTGTTTGTCACTTATGATTTGTTGGTAGGATGGGCTTCTTGAGAGGAGTCTTCTAGAAGGCTCTGCTCAAAGCTATTTCTTATCAACCTGGTAGATTCAAACATGGATCTTGTGCTGAATGTTGCTGACCGCTGTCTTCACCCCCTACGTATACCCGTCACCATGGCCCGAGGAAAGATCAGCCTATTGTTAGTCACAAACCTGGGGGCCGTGGTCCTCTACCTGGGCCTGGGGTAGCTAAGCTACCACCACTTCATCTTTGACCGCAACCTCAGGAAACATCCACAGTTTCTAAAGGTATTTCCTTCTTTATTATACTTGTAGCCTGGTCCCAGATCTTGTTAGACGTCACACCTGTAGGACTTCAAGAGCATAAACAGATCTGGGACCAGGATACAATCTAGTTTTATGCAATTGAACTACAACAAAAAGTTTATGAAGAGCACCCAGGAAGGTTTATTGTCATACTTTTACGGTTACTACCGGAGTTGGCATTTTGCTTCTTGGTTACTATTCTTCCCAAGTATTTTCTCAAATGTACTGATCTCAGATCATTGTTGGACCTCAGAACCAGGTGCTCCGGGAGATCAAATACGCCATGACCTCGCTACCTATAGTCAGTATACCCACCGTGGTATTTTTCCTTGAGGCAAGCTCTGACAACGTTGAAGAATCTCCCATGGGTAAGACAACGCTGCGTTTACTGACGCTCAGACTGTAATGTTTAAACTATTCATAGTTGTTATGATACTAATGGTGGTTAGTTTTTTTCAGGTTGACCCTTTGTGCTTCTCAGCATGATTTCCTTCCTGTTATTCACAGATGGGTGCATCTATTGGATTCATCGGTTTCTTCACCACAAGCGTATTTACAAGGTGAGGATTATAAAGTCTTGTTAACTATGGAAGTGTAGTACTGGGTACAGATAATTGCCAAAATAAAGGAAACCCAAACATAGTGTCTTAATAGGGAGTTGGGACACCACGAGCCAGAATGGCTTCAATGCACCTCGGCATAGATTCTGGAACTCTATTGGAGTGATACGACACATTC
The DNA here is from genome assembly GCF_901001165.1 of Salmo trutta. NCBI lineage: Eukaryota > Metazoa > Chordata > Actinopteri > Salmoniformes > Salmonidae > Salmo > Salmo trutta. Next base: position 23,374,368 of record NC_042975.1, read on the forward strand.
CTCCGAGAGAAATTCCATAATTTGTTTTTCTTGATGGTGGTGAAAAATGCTATCGCAGGCGCCACTCCAGAATCTCCCATAAGTGTTCAATTAGGTTGATCTGGTGACTGACACGGCCATGGCATATGGTTTACATAATTTTCAAGCTCATCAAAACATTTGTGCCCTGTGGATGGGGGCATTGCCATCCTATACGGGCATAGCCATAAAATTAAAAAAAAAGAATGGCCTGCCCACCATTTTTATAAATGACCCTAAGCATCATGGGATGTTATTTGCTTAATTAACTCAGGAACCACATTTGTGTGCAAACACCTGCTTTCATTATACTTTGTTTCCTTTATTTTTGCAGTTACCTGTATGTCCCTTCACAGACAATAGCGAAAGTCCATGTACTACCACAAACTCCTCATTTGCCACGTTCGCTGTATTGTACAGTGTACGGTTACTATTTTTTGTATCAACATTGCTACAGTATACTTGATCCAAAGTCTAGCTCCAAGACAGGTGGAACTTGAAAAAAACTAAAGTAGATTAGGATGATTTATTGGCGCATTGAACCATGTCGCCGTTTAAAAACTCTGAATAGTGCTCAAACAATGTCATATCTGAATTCCTCCATATTAATGCACCTTCGCCATTGACAGTGGATTGTTACTGTATAAGTGATGTTGGAGGTGCAGTATTACAAATCAGTATACAATAATGGACAAACAATGTATATTAAAAATGCACTATGCTGAAATCGCTCTGCCACTTCCTGACAAAACAAGCAACTGTAGTGTAGAGAATCATTGTACCATCTAAACCGCTGTGAAATATATTTTCAATAACCCAAAATATTGTATTTTCAAAAGTAACAGTCAGTATCTGGTGTGGCCACCAGCTGCATTAAGTACTGCAGTGCATCTCCTCCTCATGGACTGCACCAGATTTGCCAGTTCTTGCTGTGAGATGTTACCCCACTCTTCCACCAAGGCACCTACAAGTTCCCGGACATTTCTGGGGGGAATGGCCCTAGCCCTCACCCTGTGATCCAACAGGTCCCAGACATGCTCAATGGGATTGAGATCCGGGCTCTTCGCTGGCCATGGCAGAACACTGACATTCCTGTCTTGCAGGAAATCAATCACGCACAGAACGAGCAGTATGGCTGGTGGCATTGTCATGCTGGAGGGTCATGTCAGGATGAGCCTGCAGGAGGGTACCACATGAGGGAGGAGGATGTCTTCCCTGTAACGCACAGTGTTGAGATTGCCTGCAGTGACAACAAGCTCAGTCCGATGATGCTGTGACACACCACCCCAGACCATGACAGAACTTCCACCTCCAAATCGATCCTGCTCCAAAGTACAGGCCTCGGTGTAACGCTCATTCCTTCGTCGATAAACGCGAATCCGACCATCACCCCTGGTGAGACAAAACCGCGACTCGTCAGTGAAGAGCACTTTTTGCCAGTCCTTTCTGGTCCAGCAACTGTGGATATGTGCCCTTAGGCGACGTTGTTGCCGGTGATATCTGGTGAGGACCTGCCTTACAACAGGCCTACAAGCCCTCAATCCAACCTCGCTCAGCCTATTGCAGACAGTCTGAGCACTGATGAAAGGATTGTGCATTCCTGGTGTAACTCAGGCAGTTGTTGCCATCCTGTACCTGTCCCGCAGGTGTGATGTCCGGATGTACCGATCCTGTGCAGGTGTTGTTACACGTGGTCTGCCACTGCGAGGACGATCAGCTGTCCGTCCTGTCTCCATGTAGCGCTGTCTTAGGCGTCTCACAGTACGGACATTGCAATTTATTGCTCTGGCCACATCTGCAGTCCTCATGCCTCCTTGCAGCATGCCTAAGGCACGTTCACGCAGATGAGCAGGGACACTGGGCATCTTTCTTTTGGTGTTTTTCAGAGTCAGTGGAAAGGCCTCTTTTTAGTGTCCTCAGTTTTCATAACTGTGATCTTAATTGCCTACCGTCTGTAAGCTGTTGGTGTCTTAACGACTGTTACACAGGTGGATGTTCATTAATTGTTTATGGTTCATTGAACAAGCATGGGAAACAGTGTTTAAACCCTTTACAATGAAGACCTGTGAAGTTATTTGGATTTTTACAAATTTATCTTTGAAAGACAGGGTCCTAAAAAAGGGCTGTTTCTTTCTTTGCTGAGTTTAGATGACCTGGAGCCAGTGGGTTTGGCAACGAATATGACGCGAGGGCCAGCCAACGAGAGCATACAGGTCGCAGTGGTGGGTAGTATATGGGGCTTTGGTGACAAAATGGATGGCACTGTGATAGAATGCATCCAATTTTCTGAGTAGGGTGTTGGAGGCTGTTTTGTAAATGACAGTGCCGAAGTCAAGGACGGTGGGATAGTCAGTTTTACGAGTGTATGTTTGGCAGCATGAGTGAAGGATGCTTTGTTGCGAAATAGGAAGCCGATTCTAGATTTAATTTTGGATTGGTGATGCTTAGTTTACAGTCTAACCAAACACCTAGGTAGTTGTCCACATATTCTAAGTCAGAACCGTCCAGAGTAGTTATGCTAGACGGGCGGGCGGGTGCGGGCAGCGATCGGTTGAAGAGCATGCATTTAGTTTGACTTGCATTTAAGAGCAGTTGGAGGCTACGGAAGGAGTGTTGTATGGAATTGAAGCTCTTCTGGAGGTTTGTTAACCGTGTCCAAAGAAGGGCTGGTTAACACATTGGTCCTTTTCATTCATCCCAATGAAAATAATCAATCTACAGTTGTTTACCTTTGTCCCTTGAATTACTTTTTCCTGTTTCAATGCTAGGGAAAGGGACAAGGCAACCTTTCCTTAAAGACATTTCACTGAAAAGCACTATGCTGAATATATAGTTGAACAAAAACATTTTTGACCTTAATTTCAGTTTCTATATTTGCCAAACAAATACTTAAAGGTCCAATGCAGCTGTTATCTCCGTATCAAATCATTTATGGTTAACAATTAAGTACCTTACTGTGATTTTTCAATTAAAATGGCAAAAATAAAACCAATAGCTTCTTAGTGAAGAGCAATTTCCCAGGCAAGAATTTTGTTAGGACGGTCTGAGTGAGAAAGGGAAATCTAGCTGTTATTGGCAGAGGTTGGGAACTATTTGTTAATAGTGTATTGCAATTTCTAAACCAGTGACTATTTTTCATTGGGATAACTTTAGCAGGGAGGCAAAATCACCATGCTATTCTCCATAGTCATAGGCTATACAAACCTAGCAGGCCACTCACCATTTCCTGGAACAATTGTTGCCTTGAGAAATAATTGCTTGTTTTCGCGTGCACTCAATGAATGCCACTGATTGTGCCTAATTCTATGTATTTTATTATGACAACACAGGACTGTCTGAGCCGGGGGGCAATGAAATAGGATGTCTAGTGCTGATTTAATGCAAGCAAATAAATGCATGATGTTCCTTCACCCCCTATGTACTAGATTACTAGTCAGATTTGGTCATGCTCATACCCAGTTTTAAACCCTTTGGGACATAGCGCCAACACCATTGGCTGCCTACAGAATGGTGCAGGATAAAAGTAAAGTCTATGATGAATCTAAGTGGGTGATATTGTATATTTGTATCTGAAAGGTCTGCTTTAAAACGCAAAACAATCTGGGGCAAAAATATCCCAAAATAAAAAGTAGCTGCCCATTCAGAAGTTGGACTTGCATTCATTTTGACTTTTGAAAAATGATTTGGGGTTTACAAGCAGCAAACAAGGTGAATCCTATTGTATATGGACACATCGAATAATGTATGGTAAGCTCATCCCATAGGTTGTTTTGCAGCGAACTCTTTTATTGCTTAACCATGAAAAATAGTTTGGCCACAACACACACTATTAGATGAGGCATTGTGTACAGTAATGCATGTGGAATACTTTTTAATTAAATAATTGACTGCAATTATTTCTGGAAGGGATAGGTTTTAAAACATTGACTTGTCGTTGTTTCTCAAACCTAGAAACTAATATATAAAGAGGTCTGTCACATGGAGCTTAATCTTATTAAAGTACTGTGCAATTTCCCATTTGAAACTGTTGGAGGCTACAATTATATCAATATCTGAGAAGCCTTCTGTTAATCCAAATAGTTGCATTATATATTCTTCTTTGTGTTGTCTCAAAAGTAATAATGATGGAATATTCTCAAGACACGTTTTCTTGCATGACGCAGCACTCTTGGTGTTATTTCTGACTAAATACAGCAGAGGGAGCTATTGCATTACCCAAAGTATGTAATTTCCCAAGGTTTTCTTTTCAATTTATGAAACATCAGGTCAACACACAGCAAAACAACACTCCATTGTGTTTTTGTTAGGATCCCTTTCTGTTACAACAATTGTTACAACGTAGACGCAAAACATGTAGCCCACAAATTCCTAAATTAATAGTCTGTATGGACAAACTCATGGAATAGAACTGTAACGCGCTTGAGCTGAGATGCGAGGAGACAGTATTGGCTGTTTGATGCTGTATTTACATCAGTATGTGTAGTCATTGTATTTACCTCTGGCTTCAAAATAACATTTAAGATCATCTACATTTGAAGGCAGTCCTACTACCTGCAAAAATGTATCTCTAGTTGCATAATGTCAACAAACTATATGGACATTAAGGGGGTGGGATTATTGATTGAGAAGGATAAAGCTGTTTTCAGCCACAAAGGTATTTGGTAATGTTTAGGCTGATTCAAAAAGTCTTGAATGTTAGTGTGTGCTAGGCCCAACTTCTGGAAATGTTGACAATTTACTAGGTGAGATTGCTCAATCTGTGGCATCAAATCCCTTTGAAATTTTAACAGCTCGCCAACAGCGCAATTCGGTTATGAACCAAACAAATCAAGTGTACAAAATGAAAGAATAGTAGATGAACATGGCTATCTTGGCTGGAAGTGTTTTGGGATTTACATTTTCCAGTGTGCATATTTTACTAACACTCTTGATCTACCATTAAAATCATGCAGTAAATAATGAAACAATTATTGTCATGAGATTGTTTATACCAATTTATTTGTACACATTCCCTCCGTACTAGTCTGGCTTCAATGGCTTGGTTGTACTGCTTCAATGGCTTGGCTGAATACTGTGTACAGGATATGGCTTGGATGTACTATATAAAAAAATAATTAAAGCCAAAAAGAAATGAAATTCAGGAGCACCACAATGCCTACTCAACCCATGCTCTACCAAGGTTTTCCCAGCACACAGCTTTGACCTAGTAGCTATGTTGGTCTATTGTAGTTCAAACAATGTGTATGCAGGTTGCTTAGGATTCAAACCTTCTCAAACAGCCTAATTCATATCTTAGAGGAGTTGCTCCCACAATGTGTTTTGTATTGCATACAAGTTAGTGTTGGATTCTTCGCATGCCACAGTAATCCCATTCCACTACCTTTTCAAGTTTTTGTTTAAATATATGAAAGCAAGCTTTGCTTTTATACTTAAGACCATCATGCTCGATTGAGTGAGCTGTTTTGTCTTGTAATGTGGTGCCAGCCTATTTCCTTAAACCTTTATTTTAGCAATACATGTCACTGAGAAAAAAGTATATTTCATAACATATTTCTTTGGTCAGTAGGTGCCCAACAACAACAACAACAACAGGTGGTGTCTTGGACACTCACTCATATTTGTGATCGATTGCCTCAATTCGTTCTTATGTAGCAAGATTTGAAATTGTGTTTTTCAATTTTTATTTCACCTTTATTTAACCAGGCAGGCCAGTTGAACAAGTTCTCATTTAACTCTGTGACCTGGCCAAGATAAAGCAAAGCAGTGCGACAACAACAACGACGGAGTTACACATGGGATAAACAAACGTACAGTCAATAACACAATAGGAAAAATAATCTGTATACAGTGTGTAAGGAGGTAAGGCAATAAATAGGCCAATAGTGGCGAAGTAATTACAATTTAGCAATTTACACTTGAGTGATATGTGAAAGTATAAAAATTGGTGTGCAAAAGAGCAGAAAAACAAATATGGGGATGAGGTAGGTAGCTGACACTTAAAGTTAGTGAGGGAGATGCAGTTGAAGTCGGAAGTTTACATACACCTTAGCCAAATACATTTAAACTCAGCTTTTCACAGTTCCTGACATTTAATCCTAGTAAAAATTCCCTGTCTTAGGTCAGTTAGGATCACCACTTTATTTATAGAATGTGAAATGTCAGAATAATAGTAGAGAATGATTTTCAGATTTTATTTCTTTCATCACATTCCCAGTGGGTCAGAAGTTTACGTACACTCAATTAGTATTCGGTAGCATTGCCTTTAAATTGTTTAACTTGGGTCAAATGTTTTGGGGAGCCTTCCACAAGCTTCCCACAATATATTGGGTGAATTTTGGCCCAGTACTCCTGACAGAGCTGGTGTAACTGAGTCAGGTTTGTATGTCTCCTTGCTCGCACACGCTTTTTCAGTTCTGCCCACACACTTTCAATAGGATTGAGGTCAGGGCTTTGTAATGGTCACTCCAATACCTTGACTTTGTTGTCCTTAAGCCATTTTGCCACAACTTTGGAAGTATACTTGGGGTTATTGTCCATTTGGAAGACCCATTTGCGACCAAACTTTAACATCCTGACTGATGTCTTGAGATGTTGCTTCAATATATCCACATCATTTTCCTACTTCATGATGCCATCTATTTTGTGAAGTGCATCAGTCCCTCCTGCAGCAAAGAACCCCCACAACATGATACTGCCACCCCCGTGCTTCACAGTTGGGATGGTGTTCTTCGCTTGCAAGCCTCCCCCTTTTTCCTCCAAGCATAACAATGGTCATTATGGCCATACAGTTCTATTTTTGTTTCATCAGACCAGAGGACATTTCTCCACAAAGTACGATCTTTGTCCCCATGTGCAGTTGCAAACCGTAGTCTGGCATTTTTATGGCAGTTTTGAAGCAGTGGCTTCTTCCTTGTTTGAGCAGCCTTTCAGGTTATGTCGATATAGGACTCATTTTACTGTGGATATAGATACCTTTGTACCTGTTTCCTCCAGCATCTTCACAAGGTCCTTTGCTGTTCTGGGATTGAGTTGCACTTTTCGCACCAAAGTACAAGGAGACAGAACGTGTCTCCACCCTGAGCGGTATGACGGCTGCGTGGTCCCATGGTGTTTATACTTGCGTACTAATGTTTGTACAGATGAACGTGGTACCTTCAGATGTTTGTAAATTGCTCTCAAAGATGAACCAGACTTGTGGAAGTCTCCAATTTTTCTTGGCTGATTTTTCTTTTCATTTTCCCATGATGTCAAGCAAAGAGGCACTGAGTTTGAAAGTAGGCCTTGAAATACATCCACAGGTACACCTCCAATTGACTCAAATTACGTCAATTAGCCTATCAGAAGCTTCTAAAGCATGACATTTTCTGGAATATTCCAAGCTGTTTAAAGGCACATTCAGCTTAGTGTATGTAAACTTCTGACCTACTGAAACTGTGAGAGTGAATTATAGGTGAAATAATCTGTCTGTAAACAATTATTGGAAAAATGACTTGTGTCATGAACAAAGTAGATGTCCTAACCGGCTTGCCAAAACTATAGTTTGCTAACAAGAAATCTGTGGAGTGGTTGAAAAACAATTTTAAATGACTCCAACCTATGTGTATGTAAACTTCCGACTTCAACTGTAAGTCTCCAACTTCAGTGATTTGTTTTTGTATGAAAAAAAATACAATTTACAATTCGTTCCAGTCATTGGCAGCACATAACTGGAAGGAGAGGCGGCCAAAGGAGGTGTTGGCTTTGGGGATGATCATATACTTGCTGGAGCGCGTGCTACGCGTGGGTATTGCTATGGTGACCAGTGAGCTGAGATGAGGCGGAGCTATACCTAGCAAAGACTTATAGATTACCTGGAGCCAGTAGGTTTGGCGACGAATATGTAGCGAGGACCAGCCAACGAGAGCATTCAGGTCGCAGTGGTGGGTAGTATATGGGGCTTTGGTGACAAAACAGATGGCACTGTGATGGACTGCATCCAATTTGCTGAGTAGAGTGTTGGAGGCTATTTTGTAAATGACATTGCCGAAGTCAAGGATTGGTAGGATAGTCAGTTTTACGAGGGTACGTTTGGCAGCATGAGTGAAGGATGCTTTGTTGTGAAATAGGAAGCCGATTCTAGATTTAATTTTGGGTTGGAGATGCTTAATGTGAGTCTGGAAGGAGAGTTTACAGTCTAGCCAGACACCTAGGTATTTGTAGTTGTCCACATATTCTAAGTCAGAACCGTCCAGAGTAGTGATGCTAGTTGGGCGGGCGGGTGTCGGCAGCGATCTGTTGAAGAGCATGCATTTCGTTTTACTTGCATTTTATGAGCAGTTGGAGGCCACGGAAGGAGTGTTTGTATGGCGTTGAAGCGCGATTGTAGGTTTAAGTGTTCAAAGAAAAGCTAGATGTTTACAGAATGGTGTCGTCTGCGTAGAGGTGGATTAAAGAATAACAGAGAAAAGAGTCGGCCCGAGAATTGAACCCTGTGGCACCCCCATAGACTGCCAGAGGTCCGGACAACAGGCCCTCTGATTTGACACACCGAACTCTGAGAAGTAGTTAGTGAACCAGGCCTATAGCTAGAAAATGATATCATACACTGCAGTTGAGGAACAATGGGAAATTAATTTTGCTTTGAAAGTTGCTAAACTTGTAATCCCACTTTTGAGAAAATTTCCCTTGAATGTTTGGTACACCTACTGGAGAGGTCTTTTGTCTACACCCATTCAGCATCGTTCACACCCTCTTCAGCCTTAGCCCCACTCATCTCTTTAAGGATTCACATGTGAGGCTATGTGGTAAATACACACTATATAAAATAAAAGTTTATTTGTCACATGCACATGATACAGAAAGTGTAAACGGTACACTGAAATGGTTGCTTGCATAGTAGCAATATCAAAAATGGTGTACAGAAAAATATTTTATAATTATTAGATGAAGCTTACCCGACACACTTGTCTAAATTGATGGGTCATGTGAAGGAAATGCTATAACCACCCCCCAGCCTCATCTAGTTAAGTGGATGGGTAACTATTGTCTAGAAATGTACACATGTTCATGATATACAGTTGTGGCCAAAAGTTTTGAGAATGACAAATATTAATTTCACAAAGTCTACTGCCTCAGTTTGTATGATGGCAATTTGCATATACTCCAGAATGTTATGAAGAGTGATCAGATGAATTGCAATTAATTGCAAAGTCCCTCTTTGCCATGCAAATGAACTGAATCCCAAAAAACATTTCCACTGCATTTCAGCCCTGCCACAAAAGGACCAGCTGACATGTCAGTGATTCTCTCGTTAGCACAGGTGTGAGTGTTGATGAGGACAAGGCTGGAGTTCACTGTCATGCTGATTTGAGTTCGAATAGCAGACTGGAAGCTTCAAAAGGAGGGTGGTGCTTGGAATCATTGTTCTTCCTCTGTCAAACATGGTTACCTGCAAGGAAACACGTGCCGTTATCATTGCTTTGCACAAAAAGGGTTTCACAGGCAAAGATATTGCTGCCAGTAAGATTGCACCTAAATCAACCATTTATCGGATCATCAAGATCTTCAAGGAGAGCGGTTCAATTGCTGTGAAGAAGGCTTCAGGGCACCCAAGAAAGTCCAGCAAGCGCCAGGACCGTCTCCTAAAGTTGATTCAGCTGCGAGATTGGGGCACCACCAGTACAGAGCTTGCTCAGGAATGGCAGCAGGCAGGTGTGAGTGCATCTGCACGCACAGTGAGGTGAAGACTTTTGGAGGATGGCCTGGTGTCAAGAAGGGCAGCAAAGAAGCCACTTCTCTCCAGGAAAAACATCAGGGACAGACTGATATTCTGCAAAAGGTACAGGGATTGGACTGCTGAGGACTGGGGTAAAGTCATTTTCTCTGATGAATCCCCTTTCCGAATGTTTGGGGCATCCGGAAAAAAGCTTGTCCGGAGAAGACAAGGTGAGCGCTACCATCAGTCCTGTGTCATGCCAACAGTCAAGGATCCTGAGACCATTCATGTGTGGGGTTGCTTCTCAGCCACGGGAGTTGGCTCACTCACAATTTTGCCTAAGAACACAGCCATGAATAAAGAATGGTACCAACATATCCTCCGAGAGCAACTTCTCACAATCATCCAGGAACAGTTTGGTGACGAACAATGCCTTTTCCAGCATGATGGAGCACCTTGCCATAAGGCAAAAGTGATAACTAAGTGGCTCGGGGAACAAAACATCGATATTTTGGGTCCATGGCTGTCACGAGTGTGTGTAGGAACGGACCAAAGCGCAGCGTGGGTATCGTTCCACATATTTCAATTTTAATGTGAAACTATGCAAGACATACAATAAACCATAAACAAAACAACACACCGTGACAAAGAGGTGCAACATACACTAACTCAAAATAATCTCCCACAAACACTAGTGGGAAAATGTAACGATCGTCTGACAGAGGGGACCAAGATGCAGCGTGGTAAGTGCTCAGGTTAACTTTAATGACACTTTAAATAAAACAAGAAAACGAAAGCCAACAGTTCTGCCAGGTGAACACACAAGACAGAAAACAACTACCCACAAGACCCCAAAGGAAAACAGGCTGCCTAAGTATGGCTCCCAATCAGCGACAACGATGTACCTGATTGAAAGCCATACCAGGCCAAAACAAAGTGTTACGGATACAGGTATCCTGTGTATGTATCCGGTGTGTGCTTCTTTTCTCTCCTTCTCCTCCTCACAGGTGACAATCATCAATCAGTCCCCAATCAGAAGACACCTGTTCCTTTTCCCTCAACCTATCACAGCCCCTTTCCCTTGGTTTAAAAACCCAGTCAGTTGTTTTCTCCCGAGATCAATCTTTGTGTTCATTCTCTCAATCTCTCTCTGTGTCCCCCTCTCTCTATCTCTGTATTGATCTCTTTTGTTTTTGCAACTACATGTCACATTTGTCCGGTAATCCTGTTAGTATTGTTTTGTTGTTTGACTGTTTGTTTGGTGGGAAAAGGGGGTACCAAGACAAGTTGCCCATGGGCATACATTACCCGTAGGAATACTGTGTCTAAGTACCCTAGTTAGAACTGGGCGGACTACCCACTGTATTTTTGGTTAGTTAGCTAACTGTTCTTGAAATAGGCTAGTCTAGCTTAGGGGTGTTTTTGGCTTATTGTTTCTTTGTTTGGGTCCAGCTCAGCCCCTTTTCTCACACCCCTTTACCGTGTGTTTAAAATAAACCTTTTGAGTTTGACGGTAGATTTCAGTTGTCTGTGGTTTTTGGTTCTCACTGTTCTTTATCACTATTATAATTTGCATGATTTATGTTACGGGTCTCGTATCCATCCCCCCTAGACTGCTGGGCGAAAGGGATTCATAACACAAAGAAATACAAAAACAGAACGCCCACCCTAGTCACACCCTGGCCTAACCAAAATAGAGAACAAAAACCTCTATGGCCAGGGCGTGACAGAAAAACAACTTAAATATGATCCCCAATTAGAGACAATGATGACCGGCTGCCTCTAATTGGGAATCATACAAAAAACCCAACCTAGAAAAAAGAACCTAGAACACAACATATAAATACACTAGACAAAACCCCCAACATAGAAAAAAAGAAACTAGAACCAAACATAGAAATAATAAACTAGAGAAAACCCCCAAGTCACGCCCTGACCTACTTTACCATAGAAAAATACACTGCTCAAAAAAATAAAGGGAACACTAAAATAACACATCCTAGATCTGAATGAATGAAATAATGTTATGAAATACTTTTTTCTTTACATAGTTGAATGTGCTGACAACAAAATCACACAAAAATAATCAATGGAAATCCAATTTATCAACCCATGGAGGTCTGGAATTGGAGTCACACTCAAAATTAAAGTGGAAAACCACTCTACAGGCTGATCCAACTTTGATGTAATGTCCTTAAGACAAGTCAAAATGAGGCTCAGTAGTGTGTGTGGCCTCCACGTGCCTGTATGACCTCCCTACAATGCCTGGGCATGCTCCTGATGAGGTGGCGGATGGTCTCCTGAGGGATCTCCTCCCAGACCTGGACTAAGCATCCGCCAACTCCTGGACAGTCTGTGGTGCAATGTGGCGTTGGTGGATGGAGCGAGACATGATGTCCCAGATGTGCTCAATTGGATTCAGGTCTGGGGAACGGGCGGGCCAGTCCATAGCATCAATGCCTTCCTCTTGCAGGAACTGCTGACACACTCCAGCCACATGAGGTCTAGCATTGTCTTGCATTAGGAGGAACCCAGGGCCAATCGCACCAGCATATGTTCTCACAAGGGGTCTGAGGATCTCATCTCGGTACCTAATGGCAGTCAGGCTACCTCTGGCGAGCACATGGAGGGCTGTGCGGCCCCCCAAAGAAATGCCACCCCACACCATGACTGACCCACCGCCAAACCGTTCATGCTGGAGGATGTTGCAGGCAGCAGAACGTTCTCCACGGCGTCTCCAGACTCTGTCACGTCTGTCACGTGCTCAGTGTGAACCTGCTTTCATCTGTGAAGAGCACAGGGCGCCAGTGGCGAATTTGCCAATATTGGTGTTCTCTGGCAAATGCCAATCGTCCTGCACGGTGTTGGGCTGTAAGCACAACCCCCACCTGTGGACGTCGGGCCCTCATACCACCCTCATGGAGTCTGTTTCTGACCGTTTGAGCAGACACATGCACATTTGTGGCCTGCTGGAGGTCATTTTGAAGGGCTCTGGCAGTGCTTCTCCTGCTCCTCCTTGCACAAAGGCGGAGGTAGCGGTCCTGCTGCTGGGTTGTTGCCCTCCTACGAACTCCACTTCTCCTGATGTACTGGCCTGTCTCCTGGTAGCGCCTCCATGCTCTGGACACTACGCTGACAGACACAGCAAACCTTCTTGCCACAGCTCGCATTGATGTGCCATCCTGGATGAGCTGCACTACCTGAGCCACTTGTATGGGTTGTAGACTCCGTCTCATGCTACCACTAGAGTGAAAGCACCGCCAGCATTCAAAAGTGACCAAAACATCAGCCAGGAAGCATAGGAACTGAGAAGTGGTCTGTGGTCACCACCTGCAGAACCACTCCTTTATTGGGGGTGTCTTGCTAATTGCCTATAATTTCCACCTGTTGTCTATGCCATTTGCACAACAGCATGTGACATTTATTGTCAATCAGTGTTGCTTCCTAAGTGGACAATTTGATTTCACAGAAGTGTGATTGACTTGGAGTTACATTGTGTTGTTTAAGTGTTCCCTTTATTTTTTTGAGCAGTGTACAAGCTCTCTATGGTCAGGACGTGACAATGGCCAGGAAACTCCCCAGACCTTAATCCCATTGAGAACTTGAGGTCAATCCTCAAGAGGCGGGTGCGCAAACAAAAACCCACAAATTCTGACAAAGTCCAAGCATTGAATATGCAAGAATGGGCTGCCATCAGTCAAGATGTGGCCCAGAAGTTAAGTTGACAGCATGCCAGGGCGGATTGCAGAGGTCCTGAAAAAGAAGGGTCAACACTGCAAATATTGACTCTTTGCATCACCTTCATGTAATTGTGAATAAAAGCCTTTGACACATATGAAATGCTTGTAATTATACTTCAGTATTCCATAGTAACATCTGACAAAAATATCGAAAGACACTGAGGCAGCAGACTTTGCGAAAATTAATATTGTGTCATTCTCAAAACTTTTGACGACTGTACAATAGATGGCCGTAATCACCCCGAGACAGACCTGGCTAATGTGATGGGTCATATACTAATCCGGCCAAAGTGGAGTCTTTTGTTTAGACATGTAGTTAGCCAGGTAGCTAGCTAGCTAAACAATAAACCGGCATAATCCCAACTCATACTACTACCAATACAAACATTGTCATAGCTGTCGTATGAATCCGCAGGGAGCTAATGCTAACAAACTATGTTCAATATTAGCTAGTTAACATGCAAATGGTTTCTGAATGGATTAATATTACTACACAGATCATACACATAAGGTTAGATAGTGAGCCAGCAAGCTAACATTCGCTAGCTAACAGTACGTGTTAACTAGCAATAAAAATTACTTTCTGACAAAATTAGGAACTTATATCTGAAAATGTTGCAAAACTCTTACCTGTATACATGGAGGAACGCTTCACGGCAGACTGGAACCATTTTACTCAGTTTTGTTTGTAGCTACATCTTGTTTGGCCAGCGTTGTCAAGTCACTCCGGTTCACACTGACCGTGGCATGTGCAGAAAGTAGCCCATCACTTTGTCCAACTGATCTGTCGATAGCGCCTGCTAAATTCAGGGCATCAACGTTGTAGAGAAAAGTAGCAAAACTTTTGTAGTTCTCGATGGTTAACATATCTTTCAAAAATGGTGCGGTAGAAAGGACTTTCAACACATACTGAACAGCTCACTTTAGACAGAAGCATTCTACATGGCAGACCAATCCAAACTCATCTCCCGGCATGTCCAGCCCATTCATTATCTCAGACAATCATGGCTGGTGGAAAGGTTCCTGGCTTTTCGTGTGGCTAAATGTTTTTTTTTTAAATGTAATGTTTTATTCGTATTTATCGATGAAATACAAGTTTGTTATTAAGGCACATGAAACTTTGTTTTAGAAGGATTTCCTGCCAATAAACACATTTTGATAAAAATGTTTACGTTCAAATCTGTCTCCTGTGAATTAGTGACGTGCGACGTATGCCTAGTTTCCTGAAACGAGTCACATTTGTCTATAGATCTTGTCTCCATTCCTGATTTTCTGTAGCCATTAGCTTACCTGTGTAATATTGACATAAGCTCAAACACGTTGCTTTGCAAACACAGTCCTGTTTTATCAGTTGCTGTGCTGATCAATGGGCAGTTAATTACCTCTGTCAAATGAATATGTAGCTTAGGTGTGTGTATTTTATGTTTGCAATAAAGATGGTGACTCTACGATAATACACATTTACAATAAAAATACATACAGCCTCATGAGATATACAGTTCACATCAAAAGTTTGGACAAACCTACTCATTCAAGGGTTTGTATTTATTTTTACTATTTTCTACATTGTAGAATAATAGTGAAGACATCAAAACTATGAAATAACACATATGGAATCATGTAGTATCCAAAAAACTGTAAAACAAATCAAAATACATTTTATATCTGAGATTCTTTAAAAATAGCCACCCTTTGTGTTGATGACAGGTTTGCAAACTCTTGGCATTCTCTCAACCAGCATCATGAGGTAGTCACCTGGAATGCATTTCAATTAGCAGGTGGGCCTTGTTAAAAGTTAATTTGTGGAATTTCTTTCCTTCTTAATGCGTTTGAGCCAATCAGTTGTCGTGTCAAGGTAGGGGTGGTATACAGAAAATATCCCTAATTAGTGAAAGACAAAGTCCATATTATGGCAACAGCTCAAATAAGCAAAGAGAAACGACAATCCATCATTACCTTAAAACATGAAGGTCAGTCAATGTGGAAAATTTCAAGAACTTCATGTGCAGTCACAAAAACCATCAAGTGTTATGATGAAACTGGCTCTCATGAGGACTGCCACAGGAAAGGAAGACCCAGAGTTACCTCTGCTGCACCTCAGAAATTGCAGCCCAAATGAATGCTTCAGAGTTCAAGTAACAGACACATCTCAACATCAACTGTTGAGTGTGGACTGCATTAACCAGGCCTTCATGGTCGAATTGCTGCAAAGAAACCACTACTAAAGGACACCAATAATAATAAGAGACTTGGTTTGGCAAAGAAACACGGGCATTGGACATTAGACTGGTGTAAATTTGTCCTTTGGTCTGATGAGTCCAAATTTGAGATTTAGAGTTCCAACTGCCATGTCTTTGTGAGAGAAGCAGAGTAGGTGAAAGGATTATCTCTGCATGTGTGGTTCACACCGTGAAGCATGGAGGAGGTGTGGGGGTGCTTTGCTGGTGACACTGTCAGTGATTTATTTAGAATTCAAGGCACACTTACCAGCATGGCTACCACAGCATTCTGCAGTGATACTCCATCCCATCTGGTTTGCACTTAATGGGACCATCATTTGTTTTTCAACAGGACAATGACCTAAAATACACCTCCAGGCTGTGTAAGGGCTATTTGACCAATAAGGAGAGTGATGGAGTGCTGCATCAGGTGACCTGGCCTCCACAATCACCCGACCTCAACCCAATTGCAGCCCAAACCCAATTCCTCATGAAGCTGGTTGAGAGACTGCCAAGAGTGTGCAAGGCTTTTTTTGGTTAAAACATAATCTCGTATGTGTCGTTTCATATTTTTGATGTCTTCACTATTATTCTACAATGTAGAAAATAGTAAACATAAAGAAAAAAAACATTGAATGAGTAGGTGTGTCCAAACGTTTGACTGGTAGTGTATATACAGTGCCTTCGGAAAGTATTCAGACCCATTTACTTTTTCCACATTTTGTAATGTGACCAGCTTTATTCTAAAATGGATTTAAAAAGTAAAAAATCCTTAGCAATCTACAGACAATACCCCATAATGACAAATCAAGAACAGGTTTTTAGAAATGTTTTCAAATGTATAAAAAGACAACAGAAATCCCTTATTTACATAAGTATTCAGACCCTTTGCCATGACACACGAAATTGAGCTTAGGTGCATCCTGTTTCCATTGATCATCCTTGAGATGTTTCTACAACTTGATTTGAGTCAACCTGTGGTATATTCAATTGATTGGACATGATCAACAGCCTATAGGAAGGAGGTTAGAGACCTGGCGGTGTGGTGCCAGGACAACAACCTCTCCCTCAATGTGAGCAAGACAAAGGAGCTGATCGGGGCTGTAGTGAAGCAGGTCGAGAGGTTCAAGTTCCTTTGTGTCCACATCACCAACAAACTATCATGGTCCAAACACCAAGATAGTCGTGAAGGGGCAACGACAACACCTTTTCCCCTTCAGGAGACTGAAAATAATTGGCATGGTTCCCCAGATCCTCAAGAAATTCTACAGCTGCACCATCGAGAGCATCCTGACCGGTTGCATGACCGCCTGGAATGGAACTGCTCGGCATCTGACCGTATGGCGTTATAGTGGGTAGTGCTTACGGCCCAGTACATACTGGGGCCAAGCTTCCTGCCATCCAGGACCTATATACTTGCGCTGTCAGAGGAAGGCCCAAACAATTGTCCAAGACTCCAGTCACCCAAGTCCTAGACTGTTCTTTCTGCTACCGCACAGCAAGCGGTACCGGGGCGCAAGTATAGGACCAAAAGGCTCCTCAACAGCTTCTACCCCCAAGCCATAAGACATAATCAAATGGCCACCCAGACAATTTACAGCTACTCGCTGTTTATTATCTAAGCATAGTCACTTAAATAAGCATGCCCCATTCAAAAAATGTAGAACCTGGAACAGATATAGCCCTTGGTTCTCTCCAGACGTGACTGCCCTTGACCAGCACAAAAAGATCCTGTGGCGTTCTGCATTAACATCGAATAGCCCCCATGATATGCAACTTTTCAGTGAAGTTAGGAACAATTATACACAGGCAGTTAAGAAAGCTAAGGCTAGTTTTTTCAAGCAGAAATGTGCATCCTGTAGCACAAACTCAAAAAAGTTCTGGGACACTGTAAAGTCCATGGAGAATAACAGCACATCCTCCCAGCTGCCCACTGCACTGAGGCTAGGAAACACTGTCACCACCGATAAATCCACTATAATTGAGAATTTCAATAAGCATTTTTCTATGGCTGGCCATGCTTTCCACCTGGCTACCCCTACCCCGATCAACAGCCCTCCACCCCCTACAGCAACTCGCCCAAGCCTCCCCCATTTCTCCTTCACCCAAATCCAGATAGCTGATGTTTTCAAACAGCTGCAAAATCTGGACCTCTACAAATCAGCCGGGCTAGACAATCTGGACCCTCTCTTTCTAAAATGATCTGCCGAAATTGTTGCAACCCCTATTACTAACCTGTTCAACCTCTCTTTCGTATCGTCTGAGATTCCCATAGATTGGAAAGCTGCTGCGGTCATTCCCCTCTTCAAAGGGGGAGACACTCTCTCGACCCAAACTGCTACAGACCTATATACCCTGCCTTTCTTAGGTCTCCGAAAGCCAAGTTAACAAACAGATTACCGACCATTTCGAATCCTACCGTACCTTCTCCTCTATGCAATCTGGTTTCAGAGCTGGTCATGGGTGCACCTCAGCCAACCTCAAGGTCCTAAACGATATCATAACCGCCATCGATAAGAGACAGTACTGTGCAGCCGTATTCATCGACCTGGCTAAGGCTTTTGACTCTGTCAATCACAACATTCTTATTGGCAGACTCAACAGCCTTGGTTTCTCAAATGATTGCCTCGCTTGGTTCACCAACTACTTGATAGAGTTCAGTGTGTCAAATTGGAGGGCCTGTTGTCCGGACCTCTGGCAGTCTCTATGAGGGTGCCACAGGGTTCAATTCTCGGGCCGACTCTCTTCTCTGTATACATCAATGATGTCGCTCTTGCTGCTGGTGAATCTCTGATCCACCTCTATGCAGACGACACCATTCTGTATACATCTGGCCCTTCTTTGGACACTGTGTTAACTAACCTCCAGACGAGCTTCAATGCCATACAACTCTCCTTCTGTGGCCTCCAACTGCTCTTAAATGCAAGTAAAACTAAATGCATGCTCTTCAACCGATCTCTGCCCGCACCTGACCGCCCATCCAGCATCACTACTCTGGACGGTTCTGACTTAGAATACGTGGACAACTACAAATACCTAGGTGTCTGGTTAGACTGTAAAGTCTCCTTCCAGACTCACATTAAACATCTCCAATCCAAAATTAAACCTAGAATCGGCTTCCTATTTCGCAACAAAGCATCCTTCACTCATGCTGCCAAACATACCCTCGTAAAACTGACCATCCTACCGATCCTCGACTTCGGCGATGTCATTTACAAAATAGCCTCCAACACTCTACTCAACAAATTGGATGCAGTCTATCACAGTGCCATCCATTTTGTCACCAAAACCCCATATACTACCTACCACTGCGACCTGTACGCTCTTGTTCGCTGGTCCTTGCTTCATACTCTTCGCCAAACCCACTGGCTCCAGGTCATCTACAAGTCTCTGCTAGGTAAAGCCCCGCCTTATCTCAGCTCACTGGTCACCATAGCAGCACCCACCCATAGCACGCACTCCAGCAGGTATATTTCACCCCCAAAGCCAATTCTTCCTTTGGCCGCCTCTCCTTCCAGTTCTCTGCTGCCAATGACTGGAACGAACTGCGAAAATCACTGAAGCTGGAGACTCTTAACTCCCTCACTAGATTTAAGCACCAGCTGTCAGAGCAGCTCACCGATCACTGCACCTGTACATAGCCCATCTGTAAATAGCCCATCCAACTTCCTCATCCCCATACTGTATTTATTTATTTATCTTGCTCCCTTGCACCCCAGTATCTCTACTTGCACATTCATCT
This sequence comes from Salmo trutta, assembly GCF_901001165.1. Taxonomy (NCBI): domain Eukaryota; kingdom Metazoa; phylum Chordata; class Actinopteri; order Salmoniformes; family Salmonidae; genus Salmo; species Salmo trutta. The sequence continues at coordinate 23,393,781 of NC_042975.1, forward strand.
CTTGCACATTCTTTTATTCCAGTGTTTAATTGCTATATTGTAATTACTTTGCCACCATGGCCTATTTATTGCCTTACCTCCCCTATCCTACCTCATTTGCACATGCTGTATATAGACTTTTTCTACTGTATTATTGATTGTATGTTTGTTTATTCCATGTGTATCTCTGTGTTGTTGTATGTGTCAAACTGCTTTGCTTTATCTTGTTCAGGTCGCAGTTGCAAAAACTAGCCTACCTGGTTAAAACTAGCCTACCTGGTTAAATGAAGGTGAAAAAAACTTTACCCCTACCTACATGTACAAATTACCTCGACTAACCTGTACTATCTTTTATTGTGTTACTTTTTTATATATTTTTTTATTTATTTAATTTAATATTTTCTTAACTCTATTTATTGAACTGCATTGTTGGTTAAGAAATTGTAACTAAGCATTTCATGGTAAGGTCTACACATGTATTTGGCGCATGTGACAAATAACATTGAATTTGGAAAGGCACACACCTGTCTATATAAGGTCCCACAGTTGCCAGTGCATTCTAGAGCAAAAAACAAGCCATGAGGTCAAAGGAATTGTCAGAGAGCTTAGAGACAGGATTGTGTTGAGTAACAGGTCTGGGGAAGGGCACAAAAAAATGTCTGCAGCATTGAAGGTCCCCAAGAACACAGTGGCCTCCATCATTCTTAAATGGAAGAATTTTGGAACCACCAAAAAGCTTCCTAGAGCTGGCCGCAGGCCAAACTGAGCAATCGGTGGAGAAGGTTCTTGGTCAGGGAGGTGAGCAAGTACCCAATGGTCACTCTGACAGAGCTCTAGAGTTCTTCTGTGGAGATGGGAGAACCTTCCTGAAGGACAACCATCTCTGCAGCACTCCACCAATCAGGCTTTAATGGTAGAGTGGCCAGACAGAAGACACACCTCAGTGAAAGGCACATAACAGCCCGCTTGGAGTTTGCCAAAGGGCACCTAAAGACTCTCTGACCATGAGAAACAAGAATCTCTGGTCTGATGAAATCCAAGATTGAACTCTTTGGCTTAAATGCCAAGCATCACGTCTGGAAGAAACCTGGCACCATCTCTACAGTGAAGCATGGTGGTGGCAGCATCATGCTGTGGGGATGTTTTTCAGCAGCAGGGACTGGGAGACTAGTCAGGATCGAGGCAAAGATGAACAGAGCAAAGTACAGTGAGATCCTTGATGTAAACGTGCTCCAGAGCATTCAGGACCTCAGACTGGGGCGAAGGTTCACCTTCCAACAGGACAACAACCCTAAGCACACAGCCAAGACAATGCAGGAGTGGCTTTGGGACACGTCTCTGAATGTCCTTGAGTGATCCAGCCAGAGCCCGGAATTGAATCTGATTGAACATCTCTGGAGAGACCTGAAAATAGCTTTGCAGCAAAGCTTCACATCCAACCTGACAGAGCTTGAGAGGATCTGCAGAGAAGAATGAGAGAAACTCCCCAAATACAGGTGTGCCAAGCTTGTAGCGTCATACCCAAGACTCGAGGCTGAAATCGGTGCCAAAGGTTCTTCAACAAAGTACTGAGTAAGGCCCTGAATGCTTATGTTTAATGTAATATTAGCTAACACATAAAAACTTCTTTGCTTTGTCATTATGGGGTATTGTGTGTAGATTGATGAGGTGAAAAAAACATTTTAATCAATTTTAGAATAAAGCTGTAACGTAACACAATGTGGAAAAAGTCAAGGGGTCTGAATACTTTCCAAATGCACTGTGTAGACACCGAGTGTTAGGAACACCTGCTCTTTCCATGACATATACTATCTAGGTGAAAGCTAAGATCCCTTATTGATGTCACCTGGGGTATGCTAGTATCTGCCAGGTGCACCGGTTTGAGTGTGTTTTTCACACTCAACAGTTTCCCGTGTGTATCAAGAATGGTCCAACACCCAAGGACATCCAGCCAACTGTGGGAAGCATCTGAGTCAACATGGGCCAGCATCCATGTGGAACGCTTTTGACACCTTTTAGATGCCATGCCCTGACTAATTCAGGCTGGGTGAGATGTGTTTTGTCTCACATCATTTATTGTCCAAAGCCCGGCTTCCCAAAAGCCTCTTAAGGCTAAGCTCATCTTTAGAACCTTCATAGGCGCATTGTTAACTCTGAGGTGTTTCCCAAAACCATTGTTACTAAAGTTGCACTTGAAAACACGTATTTACCAACTGCCTCAGACCACTTGTAGAACAGCTAAATGGGCCGTTCGATGCTTTTTTCCCCTTTTGCATCACTTTATACACAGAAGATCTCCACTAATCATAGAATCAAGATTTCTGTCTGTCTGTGACGGCCGATCCCTTCAGATCGAAGTTGACTACAATACAAAGTTGCCATTGTCTTGTTATAAACAAGCAAAGGGTAGAAAGATGCTTCAAACGAAAACTGAGATGACTGCATTAAAAGATAATTACAGTAGGCTACATAGGCCTATATACACTACATGACCAAAAGTATATTGACACCTGCTCATTGAACACCTCATTCCAAAATCATGGGCATTAATATAGAGTAGGTCCCCCCTTTGCTGCGAGGTCGGGCACTGATATTGGGCGTTCCAATTGATCCCAAAGGTATTTGATGGAGTTGAGGTCAGGGGTCTGTACAGGCCAGTCAACTTCTTCCACCCTGATCTCGACAAACCATTTCTGTATGGACCTCACTTCGTGCACGAGGGCATTGCCATGCTGAAACAGGAAAGGACCTTCCCAAAACTGTTGACACAAAGTTGGAAGCACAGAATGGTCGAGAATATCATTGTATGCTGTAGCGTTAAGATTTCCATTCACTGGAACTAAGGGGCTTAGCCCGAACCATGAAAAACAGCAGTTGGCACTATGCTCCTGGCATCCGCCAAAACCAGATTAGTCCATCCTACTGACAGATGGTGAAGCGTATTTTCCACTGCTCCGGAGTCCAATGGCGGTGAGCTTTAAACCACTCCAGCCAACCCTTGATATTGTGCATGGTGATCTTAGGCTTGCGTGTGGCTGCTTGGCCATCGAAACCCATTTCATGAAGATCCTGACAAAAAGTTGACGGTGCCACATTGAAAGTCACTGAGTTCTTCAGTACTGACAATGTTTGTCTATGGAGATTGCATGGCAGTGTGCTCGATTTTATACGTCTGTCAGCAAAGGGTGCCACTCATTTGAAGGGGTGTCCACATAAACTATATATACAAAAGTATTTAAATCATATTGAAATCAATTTCAAGTTCAATCAATTTAGTTTTGTTTTGCTAATTGTATGCTAAATATAAAATTTAGTGCATAGCCTAAGCATTAAAATAAGCCGCCTCAATATTTGCAGCCATAGGTGATCATTTCCTTCTAGGAACTGATCCGTTGTCCATATCTAATGTTAAGGTAAGATTTGAATGGAGAACGCTGATTCGAGAGCAGCACTGCCTTTCATTTGATCCTATCAGTATCGACACATGCTCTAAGGGTGCACTTATTGAAAGATCTCCCTACGTGGTGTTTTGGGAAACTTATGGGAGTTCTTCGGTCATTATAGAAACTATGCATCGTTAAAACACTTGTAAACTTAAGTTCCATTGCTATCGGGAAACTCGGCCCTGACTATTACTTCATAGATATGTGCATTTAGGGGGGTGAATATCAACAGCTGCTTTAAATTAAGCACATACCAGTTCCTGTAATTGACTCTCAAAGTACTGAATAAGTTGAGTGAGCATTTGTAAAAAGTTGACTTAAAACATCCATGGGAGTGCCCACAGAACACCTACAGATTTGTACTTGTTGATGGGTACTTCCCACCTTGGGGACCTACGTCAACATCTTTGTTTTGGTCTTGTCAGGCTGTCATTTTTTTGTATTTTTTGGTGCGGTCCGAGGCCCTTGATTTCCCTAAAAACACGCCACTTCGATAAAAGTGACTATCCGTAGCAGGTTAGGAGAGCATTTTCGCTAACACTAACCCTTTTCATAACCTAATTCTCCTAACCTGCTACGTTAATTCTCCTAACCTGCTACTTTAATTATCCTAACCTGCTGTGTTAATTCTCCCAACCGACTGCGTAAGTTCTAACCTGCTATGGAAAAGTCGTAGTTGTATCAAAGTGGCAAGTTTATAGGGACTGGACCAAATCTGAGACAATCATAGACATCTATGTTTCACAAGTTTGAACAGCACAGTACAGCAGAGTAGTGGTTCTCAAACCTCTCCATCGAGACCACAGACCGTTCCAGAGCTAGCACAAGCACACCTGATTCAACTTGTCAATTAATCATCAAGCTCTTAAATAGCTAGTTCAGAGCTACAGAAAAATTGTGAAACGTCTGGGAGTCCCCGAGGAGAGGTTTGAGAACCATTGCAGTAGACCACAGCAGAGTGCAGTACATTACAGTACAGTAAAAAAAAGTAGAGTCTTTTCAACATTCATTCAGAACCGAAAATGAACCTGATTCCAACGTCCGGAAGAATGTATTTTCAACATCCGGAAAATGCATATTTTAAACTTCCTGAAAAACATATTTTCACCTTTCATTGAGAACCTAAAATGAACCCAAATTCAATCTCTGGAAAATACGTATTTTAAACATAATTTTGCTTACTGGTTTCAGGTTTCCAGGAAAACACTGAAAAGTACATTTTGATTAAATGGCATGAAAAAAATTGCATTGACAGAAGAGGGTGTATTGAATTAATGCATCATAAGGTAAGGGCTGGAATTTGTTCTGGATGCTCAAGCAGCAATGGGTCTGTCTTGTGTGTTGATCTTGCTAGCTAGATGGCATGTGCACAGTCACTGCAATTCACAGCCAATGCGCTACTTGCATGTGCATTGGCCGGGTTTAGATTCAACATAGCTAACTGTTTTTTAGCAAGACTACAGTTTGTTTTGTGAGAGGCTGATCTTGGTTGAGGAAATGTATGCTAGCTATCAGTGTTTGAGCTGAAATTGACATCTGGCTGCACACACAGCTATCTACCGAGTTTGACTGTATCATGCAATTTATAAAGATGAGCAATGCAAGTTGCATGTATTATAAGTTAGCAGCATGGCAGTTTCCCAAAGTTTGGTGTTGACTATGCACTTTACTTAGCTAGGTAGCTAGCTAGCTTTGTTTTATGGAAGAATGTAGGATATATTGTCAACATTGGTAGCTACAGTCTCGTTGGCTTGTAGCTAATGTTACTGGCTAGTTGGCTAGCTAACTGGCTATAATAGCAGCCAATGATGTTTACTAGCTTATTTGTTTGTGCTCTGATTTAGTTTACACAGATCTCAGCCATATGAAAAACCCTCCATAGCAAAATATAAGTATCTACTAACTATCTAGCTGCTGCAGTTACGCAGCAACCGAGTTGTTGGTCCTAGTTTAAGAGCAATGCGATTCGGCTGAAAAGATGTTAGCATTGTCTGAAATGATACAAAAAGGTAGCACAGCATTGGTTCTTGACGTACAAACATAAGCACGTGAGGGCGATCAATTATTACATTTAATAACAACTGTTGCACCTACGAACTTAGTCAATCCAATCTTTTTTAAATCCAATTGTCATTTTATGGACGCTATAGTCTTGTTTTAATCCATCATCTAGAATATGAGCTAAGTAGGCTCAGAAAAATATTAAAACTCAATTGCTAAAGACCCTGTTAAGAAATCTGGTATGTGGTTATTGGTAACAGCCAGACAGCTCATGACGAGAGTGTGTTGTGTACCTCCAAGTTAATTAGCACATTTTCATTGAGATTGGTGGTATATTGGGAAACATGAGTTTAACATTGAGCTTCAAACAATGCCTATACTATTTCCCCCACAATAATACATTAAATGGCCAGTACTGGGTTTGACACCCTTTTGCCTTCTGAACAGCTTGAATTCTTTGGGGAATGGAGTTACGCAATTGGTATCAAGGGACCTAATTTGTACCTTGAAAAATGTTCCCCTCACCATTACACCAACACCACCAGCCTGTACCGTTGACACCAGGCAGGATGGGTTCATGGACTCATGCTGCTTAAGCAAAATCCTGACTCTTCCATCAGCATGACGCAACAGGAACCATGATTTGTCTTTTTCCACTCTTCAATTGTCCAGTGTTGGTGATTGCGTGCCTACTGGACTCCCTTCTTGGTTTTAGCTAATAGGAGTGGAACCCGGTGTGGTCGTCTCCTGCAATAGCCCATCTGTTACAAGGGCCGACGAGTTATGCGTTCCAAGATACTGTTCTGTATACTGTTGTCCTGCACCATTATTTGCCATGTTTTTGGCCCGCCTGTTAGCTTACACGATTCTTGCCTTTCTCCTTCAACCTCTCATTAACTAACGGTTTTCGTTCTCAGGACTGCCATTTGTTTCCCCATTCTCGGTAAACCCTAGACACTGTTGTGCATGAAAAGCCCAGGAGGCCGGACGTTTCTGAGATCTTGGAACCGGCATGCCTGGCACCGACGATCATACCATGCTGTCGCTTAGGTCACTCGTTTTCCTCATTCTAACCTTCAATCAAACAGTATCTGAATGTCTTGATGCCTGTCAGTGTCCGAGTGACTCACTATCTGCAGGAGCGAACCACTTTCGTGAACGGGGTGGTGTATCTAATACACTGGCCACTGAGTGCATCTTGCTCCTCATTTGTCTTTCTATAAAAAATACACCTTTTGAAATTAATGAAAAGAGGATCTCTTCAGTACAGTATTTGCGTTTGACACGTGACCATAGAGGTCTCCTCCTTCACTCTTTACATTCATCCTGCTCTCTTCCTTTTCGTTCTGGGCGCTGGAGATAAAACATATTTGTTACTCTAGTCCTCTTTGTGTTGAGACGGCAGTCAGCACTTAAACCTTTCCCTCAACGTGATCGAGACAAAGGAGATGATTGTGGACTACAGGAAAAGGATGACCGAGCACGCTCTCGTTCTCATCGATGGGGCTGTAGTGGAGCAGGTTGAGAGCTTCAAGTTCCTTGGTGTCCACATCACCCACAATCTATCATGGTTCAAACACACCAAGACAGTTGTGAAGAGGGCACGACAAAGCCTATTCCCTCTCAAGAGACTGAAAAGATTTGGCATGGTACCTCAGATCCTCAAAACGTTCTACAGCTGCACCATCGAGAGCATCCTGACTGGTTGCATCACCGCCTGGTATGGCAACTGCTTGGTCTCCGACCGCAAGGCACTACAGAGGGTACATCACTGTGCCCAAGCTTCCTGCCATCCAGGACCTAAAAATTGTCAATGACTCCAGCCACCCTAGTCATAGACTGTTCTCTCTGCTACCGCACGGCAAGCGGTACCGGAGCTCCAAGTTTAGGTCCAAAAGGATTCTTAACAGCTTCTACCCCCAAGCCATAAGACTCCTGAACAGCTAATCAAATGGCTACCCAGATTATTTGCATTGTCCCCCCCTCTCTTTTACGCTGATGCTACACTGTTTTATATCTATGCATAGTCACTTTACATGTACCAACATGTACATATTACCTCAATTACCTCGACTAACCTGTGCCACGGCGCATTGACTCTGTACCAGTATCCCCTGTATATAGCCTCGCTACTGTTATTTTACTACTGCTCTTTAATTATTTATTTTAATTTTTTACTAATCAATTATTTTTCTTAAAATTGCATTGTTGTTTAATTAAGGTCTTGTACGTAAGCATTTCACTGTAAGGTCTACACCTGCTGTATTCTAAGCATGTAACAAACAACATTGGATTTGAAATTTGGACACATCTACTCATTCAAGGGTTTTTCTTTATTTTTACTATTTTCTACATTCTAGAATAATAGTGAAGACATCAAAACTGTGAAATAAAACACATGGAATCATGTAGTAACCAAAAATGTGTTAAATCAAAATATATTTTATATTTGAGGTTCTTCAAAGTAGCAACCCTTTGCCTTGATGACAGCTTTGCACACTCTTGGCATTCTCTCAACCAGCTTCACTTTGAATGCTTTTCCTTGTCTCTGCGGTCCAACTCATCCCAAACCATCTCAATTGGGTTAAGCTCGGGTGGTTGCGGAGGCCAGGTCATCTGATTTAGCACTCCATCACTCTCCTTCTTGGTCAAATTGCCCTTACACAGCCTGGAGGTGTGTTGGGTCATTGTCCAGTTGAAAAACAAATGATAGTCTCACAAAGTGCAAACCAGATGGGATGGTGTATCGCTGCAGAATGCTGTTGTATCCATGCTGGTTAAGTGTGCCTTGAATTCTAAATAATACACACAGACAGTGTCACCAGCAAAGCACTCCCACAACATCACACCACCTCCATACTTTCATCAGACCAAAGGACAGATTTCCACAGGACATGTTCATTGCTCATGTTTCTTGGCCCAAGCACGTCTCTTCTTCTTTTTGGTGTTCTTTAGTAGTGGATTCTTTGCAACAATTCAACCATGAAGGCCTGATTTCACACAGTCTCCTCTGAACAGTTGATGTTGAGATGTCTGTTACTTGAACTGTGTTGGAAGGTGATCTTTCGCGCCAGTTTGAGGTCCTGAGCGCTCTGATGTGGGTTTTCATCAAGGATCTCACTGTACTTTGTTCCGTTCATCTTTGCCTCAATCCTGACTAGTCTCCCAGTCCCTGCCGCTGAAAAACGTCCCCACAGCATGATGCTGCCACTATCATGCTTCACCGTAGGGATGGTGCCAGGTTTACCCCAGACGTGACGCTTGGCATTCAGGCCAAAGAGTTCAATCTTGGTTTCATCAGATCAGAGAATATTGTTTATCATGGTCTGAAAGTCTTTAGATGCCTTTCAGCATCTCCAAGCAGCTGTCATAAGCCTTTTACTGAGGAGTGGCTTCCGTCTGGCCCTCTACCATAAAGGCCTGATTGGCAGAATACTGAAGAGATGGTTGTCCTTCTGGAAGGTTCTTCCATCTCCACAGAGGAACTCTAGAGCTCTGTCAGAGTGACCATTGGGTTCTTGCTTACCTCCCTGACCAAGGCCCTTCTCCACGATTGCTCAGTTTGGCCTGCTTCCAGCTCTAGGAAGCTTCTTGGTGGTTACAGACTTCTTCCATTTATAATGGAGACCAGGGTGTTCTTGGGGACCTTCAATGCTGCAGAAATGTTTTCGTACCCTTCCCCTTATTTGTGTCTCTACACAATCCTGTCTCGGACAATTCCTTCGACCTCGGCTTGTTTTTTTCTCTGACATGCACTGTCAACTGTGGGACCTTATATAGACAGGTGTGTGCCTTTCCAAATCATGTCAAATCAATTGAATTTTCTTATGTAAGGTATTTCTGTTTTGAATTTTTTTTAAATACATTTGTAAACAATTCTAGAAACCTGTTTTCACTTTGTCATTATGGGGTATTGTGTGTAGATTGCTGAGGATTGAGGATTGTTGATCAAGTCAAGGGGTCTGAATACTTTCCAAAGGTACTGTATTACTTTGCAGAATAAGCATGAAAAAGAAGGAAATTATTGAACAGAGGAAGAATTATTTTAACTCGCACTATCATCCAAAGGTCAGAGTGCTACACGAAATGGATTAATATATATAATTTTATAGAAATTCAATGTATACATTTTTTATATACTGCTTTTCAGCATGTGTCTGTGTGTGTAGGTGCACATGCGTGTGTGTTTGTTTGAAACTCAGAAAGGCAGTGTTTATGAACCCAATCACTGAACTTGAAAATTATATTTTATTTCCTGCTGGGTGAAATGGATTTATTATACTGTAGATGTGCACGAGTGCGTGGGGTGCTGTGTGACTCATTTGAATCCTGGCAGCTCGCGAAGGTGACGTAACACATTATTTAAAAGTTAACTTAACTGTTTAGAAATATTTGGGAAGAAGCCGTATAGAGGTGGCCGCCACATTGAGGACTGCCATGCTACAGCACTTCCCTGTTATTGGCAGAGAGGTTTGGAACTCTCTTATTAATATTAACTAATTTACAAAAACTCCATCACACCAGAAACAGGCTGAAATTTCAGGTGGTCTTTTCAAACAACTCTTACACTAAAAGGGCATTATCATAATTTTCACAATTTCACAGTATTATTCCAACCCAGGGTTTTTGTTAGGAAAATGGGGCACTGGACATTTGACAGGCAACATTTACCGGACATTTGTGAAATCTGCCGGTCCCATATGTATTGGGTGCATAACCTGATCAGGGTGTTCACCCATGGTGCTCAGAATGGCTGAAATCACATTTAGATTATGGTAATTCATATTAACAAAACATGCAAGTCGAGGAAGGAATGATGTGCTGTCCTTACTAAATTTTGATGTGTACTTTCAAGATATTAAGGACATTAGCATTTTCACAATTTCACAGTATTATTCCAACCTCATAGTGTGGAAATGTATTTAAAACTCAGGAAATCATGTTTCTGACTGCACTGGGCCTTTAAAAAGAACTGATTATGGTCCATAAAGGAGTGGACCAATCTGTGATCATTCATCTACCTGCAGTAGTGGCATCATAATCCTAGTGTAAAGACGAACTCTACAGATCAGACTTTGTGTAGTCTAATTTGTGGGCATTTTCTATCATACTAAATAGAGCATGATGGAAAATTACTTCTTGGTTATAAGTCTTCATGGCAGACTGCAGATTAACCTCCACACCAAATTTTCCCTTTAGAAACACTTGGCCCAGTGTTTCGGTCTGCCAAGTAAGATCTAGAAATGGGGCGATAGGATGCCAAGTTTGGCACAAGGGGAGATTGCCTGTCTGTTTGGGACTATATTTCCTCTTGGAAGACACATTCATGCCCTGACCCAGTGTTATTGATTGAGACAAAAATGTCACAGCGTGCCTTCTAAATGATCTCATTATGTACCTAACAGCTGTTCTCCCCCTGCACTGTGGCAGTGATGGTAACGAGGCAACGCTTCCCAAGGACACCCACAGTGTCTCAAGGTTACATTTTAGTCATTTAGCAGACGCTCTTATCCAGAGCAACTTACAGTAGTGAATGCATACATTTCATACATTTTTCCCCCCCCTACTGGCCCCCCGTGGGAATCAAACCCACAACCCTGGCGTTGCAAACACCTTGCTCTACCAACTGAGCCACAGGGAAGGCCAAGTTGCAGACCACTGTTATGTCAACTCATTTCAAATACTTATGCTGGGCTTGATTGAGCTTGGCTGGAACAATGGAACCAATAGAGTAATCACAAAAAAAATGTTATCCCTTCCTATCTGTAAAAGTATTTGAAAGATTCCCAAATAGTATTGGAACCCAAGAAAGGAAGGTTGGCGGCCCGACTTCAAGTAAAATTGTATTGGTCGTGAACACATATTTAGCAGATGTTATCGCAGGTGCAGCGAAATGCTTATGTTTTATGTCTCCAACAGTGCAGTAATACCTTATAATGCAAAACAATACACACAAATCCCCAAAATAAAAATAAATGAAGAAACATCAGAATGAGCAATGCCAATGTCCAGAATATACACTGCTCAAAAAAATTAAGGGAACACTAAAATAACACATCCTAGATCTGAATGAATGAAATAATCTTATTAAATACTTTTATCTTTACATAGTTGAATGTGCTGACAACAAAATCACACAAAAATAATCAATGGAAATCCAATTTATCAACCCATGGAGGTCTGGATTTGGAGTCACACACAAAATTAAAGTGGAAAACCACACTACAGGCTGATCCAACTTTGATGTAATGTCCTTAAAACAAGTCAAAATGAGGCTCAGTAGTGTGTGTGGCCTCCACGTGCCTGTATGACCTCTCTACAACGCCTGGGCATGCTCCTGATGAGGTGGCGGATGGTCTCCTGAGGGATCTCCTCCCAGACCTGGACTAAAGCATCCGCCAGCTCCTGGACAGTCTGTGGTGCAACTTGGCGTTGGTGGATGGAGCGAGACATGATGTTCCAGATGTGCTCAATTGGATTCAGGTCTGGGGAACGGGCGGGCCAGTCCATAGCATCAATGCCTTCCTCTTGCAGGAACTGCTGACACACTCCAGCCACATGAGGTCTAGCATTGTCTTGCATTAGGAGGAACCCAGGGCCAACCGCACCAGCATATGGTCTCACAAGGGGTCTGAGGATCTCATCTCGGTACCTAATGGCAGTCAGGCTACCTCTGGCGAGCACATGGAGGGCTGTGCGGCCCCCCAAAGAAATGCCTCCCCACACCATGACTGACCCACCGCCAAACCGGTCATGCTGGAGGATGTTGCAGGCAGCAGAACATTCTCCACGGCGTCTCCAGAGTGTCACGTCTGTCACGTGCTCAGTGTGAACCTGCTTTCATCTGTGAAGAGCACAGGGCGCCAGTGGCGAATTTGCCAATCTTGGTGTTCTCTGGCAAATGCCAAACGTCCTGCACGGTGTTGGGCTGTAAGCACAACCCCCACCTGTGGACGTCGGGCCCTCATACCACCCTCATGGAGTCTGTTTCTGACCATTTGAGCAGACACATGCACATTTGTGGCCTGCTGTAGGTCATTTTGCAGGGCTTTGGCAGTGCTCCTCCTTGCACAAAGGCGGAGGTAGCGGTCCTGCTGCTGGGTTGTTGCCCTCCTACGGCCTCTTCCATGTCTCCTGATGTACTGGCCTGTCTCCTGGTAGCGCCTCCATGCTCTGGACACTACGCTGACAGACACAGCAAACCTTCTTGCCACAGCTCGCATTGATGTGCCATCCTGGATGAGCTGCACTACCTGAGCCACTTGTGTGGGTTGTAGACTCCGTCTCATGCTACCACTAGAGTGAAAGCACCGCCAGCATTCAAAAGTGACCAAAACATCAGCCAGGAAGCATAGGAACTGAGAAGTGGTCCGTGGTTACCACCTGCAGAACCACTCATTTATTGGGGGTGTCTTGCTAATTGCCTATAATTTCCACCTGTTGTCTATTCCATTTGCACAACAGCATGTGAAATGTATTGTCAATCAGTGTTGCTTCTTAAGTGGACAGTTTGATTTCACAGAAGTGTGATTGACTTGGAATTACATTGTGTTGTTTAAGTGTTCCCATATTTTTTTTTTGCAGTACATATATATTGCTACCAGTCAAAAGTTTGGACACACCTACTCATTCAAGGGTTTTTCTTAATTTTTACTATTTTGTACTTTTGTAGAATAAATCAAAAACTATGAAATAACACATGGTATCATGTAGTAACCAAAAAAGTGTTAAACGAATCAAAATATATTTTATATTTGAGATTCTTCGAAAAAGCCACCCTTTGCATTGATGACAGTTTTGGACACTCTTGGAATTCTCTGCTTTGTTAATTTGTGGAATTTCTTTCAACCAAAACAAAAAACAAAACTCCTTGATGCTTCTTTTAGTGGTGTCAGCATTCTGTGAAGATCGACACCGGTAGACGAGAAGCAGGTACAGGGGAACATTTAATGAGCAAAGGACATTGAACAGGACAGGGTCTGGACGGGAGAAAATAACGACATCAATGCTGACACAGGGAATGAACGGGGGAGCAAACAGTTATAGACGAGGCAATCAACAAACGGAAGGAGTCCAGGTGAGTCCAATGAGCGCTGCTGCGCGTAATGATGGTGAAAGGTATGCGTTAGTAGCCTGGTGGTTAGAGCGTTGGGCCAGTAACCGAAAGTTTGCTATATTGAATGCCCGAGCTGACAAGGTAAAAATCTGTCATTCTACCCCTGAACAAGGCAGTTAACCCACTGTTCCTAGGCCGTCATTGTAAATAAGAATTTGTTCTTAACTGACTTGCCTAGTTAAATAAAGGTTAACCTGTTTAGGATAGGGGGCAGTATTTTCACGGCCGGATAAAAAAACGTACCCGATTTAATCTGGTTATTACTCCTGCCCAGAAACTCGAATATGCATATAATTAGTAGATGTGGATAGAAAACACCCTAAAGTTTCTAAAACTGTTTGAATGGTGTCTGTGAGTATAACAGAACTCATATGGCAGGCCAAAACCTGAGAAGATTCCATACAGGAAGTGCCCTCTCTGACCATTTCTTGTCCTTCTATAGCCTCTTTATGGAAAATAGAGGATCTCTGCTGTAACGTGACATTTTCTAAGGCTCCCATAGGCTCTCAGAAGGCGCCAGAACGGGGAATGATGACTCTGCAGTCCCTGAGCGAAAAACAGTACTGCATTTGGAAAGTGGTCGATCTGAGAACAATGACACGGGCTTGCGCGTGCACGTGAAGAGTCCATTTTACATTTTCAGTGTTTGAACAAAAACAACGTCTCCCGGTCGGAATATTATCGCTATTTTACGAGAAAAATCGCATAAAAAGGTATTTTAAACAGCGTTTGACATGCTTCGAAGTACGGTAATGGAATATTTTGAAATTCTTTGTCACGATATGCGCCGGCGCGTCACCCTTCGGATAGTGTCTTGAACGCAAGAACAAACGCAGCTATTTGGATATAACTATGGATTATTTGGAACCAAAACAACATTGGGTGTTGAAGTAGAAGTCCTGGGAGTGCCTTCTGATGAAGAACAGCAAAGGTAATCCAATTTTTCTTATAGTAAATCTGACTTTGGTGAGTGCCAAACTTGGTGGGTGTCAAAATAGCTAGCCATGATGGCCGGGCTATCTGCTCAGAATATTGCAAAATGTGCTTTCACCGAAAAGCTATTTTAAAATCTGACATAGCGATTGCATAAAGGAGTTCTGTATCTATAATTCTTAAAATAATTGTTATGTTTTTTGTGAACGTTTATCGTGAGTAATTTAGTAAATTCACTGGAAGTTTCGGTGGGTATGGTAGTTCTGAACGTCACATGATAATGTAAAAAGCTGGTTTTTGATATAAATATGAACTTGATTGAACAAAACATGCATGTATTGTATAACATAATGTCCTAGGAGTGTCATCTGGTGAAGATCATCAAAGGTTAGTGCTGCATTTAGCTGTGGTTTTGGTTTTTGTGACATTATATGCTAGCTTGAAAAATGGGTGTGTGATTATTTCTGGCTGGGTACTCTCCTGACATAATCTAATGTTTTGCTTTCGTTGTAAAGCCTTTTTGAAATCGGACAATGTGGTTAGATAAAGGAGAGTCTTGTCTTTAAAATGGTGTAAAATAGTCATATGTTTGAAAAATTGAAGTTTTGGGATTTTTGAGGAGTTTGTAATTAACGCCACGCCCTATCATTGGATATTGGAGCGGCATTTCGCTAGCGGAACATCTAGATGTAAGAGGTTAAATAAAAAATAAAATAAATAATGAAGGACAGCATGGCCCCCTCGAGCGACAGAGAGGGAGAGCGGGAGCAGGTGTGACAAATTGAGATGGTTTGGGATGAGTTGGACCGTAGAGAGAAGGAAAAGCAACCAACATGTGGGAACTCCTTCAAAACTGTTGGAAAAGCATTCCATGTGAAGCTGGTTGAGAGAATGCCAAGAGTGTGCAAAGTTGTCATCAAAGCAAAGGGTCGCTACTTTGAAGAATCTAAAATCTAAAATACATTTTGATTTGTTTAACACTTTTGTTACTACATGATTCCATGTGTGTTATTTCATAGTTTTGATGTCTTCACTACTATTCTACAATGTGAATGGTACTGTATAAATATGCAGTTGAAGTCAGAAGTTTACACAATTATGGTTACTTTGATGAGATTGAATGAAGTTTTATAGTGGGTTTATTAGTTAATCTCAATCACACCTAATTTTCTACAATTGAAACATATAACAGGCAAAAACATAAAGTAGTGTGCATGGCGTGCATTTCCAACATGTCCTGTTTAGAGTGGGCCTCGTCATCACAACTTAGGGTAGATGAGAAACTGTTTCCTTTGAAAGTGTCTGAATTCATATTGCTGATGACAGAGAGATGCCATCTAGCTTTGATGATCAATGGAGTAATTAAAAATGCAATTTCATTTAGAAATTCTTTCAGAACGGCTCGCGTAAAGTAATGATGTGATGCAAATTCCCATTTTCTTTGATGCAGCAAAAGAGAATGTTATTATTTCGACAAATTTGTACTTTTACATAAGAGACAAATTAGTGTTCTGAAGAGAATCTTCAATTCTACTCAGTCATAAATATGTGATCTGAGAATAAAACAAGGGAGACTGTGATAATTACTACACATTAGAGAAGATGACTTGGAGTTAGGTCGTGTTTTTTTAACCAATAGCTCAATCACCATGCTTTCTGAATGAATGCTCAGCATCTTTTCTGGCTGATAGATTCATTACCAGACTCGAATTAAGATACCTGGCACTCCATATCCAAGAACCTTATACAAAGAAGAATGTAATTAAACATTCATGTTAAGTGAATAGGTGTTTGTGTTGTTGAAAGCTGGAACTGTGTATGAAAAAGGAACACCCTTTTGTAATGTTGTTCAAGTTGACCCTTGATTAGATCTCCTGCTTCTTCCAGTACCCCAATCTCCAATGTCAGCAGTTCTAACAACTAAACTTAATTGGCTAGCTAATTAAGTGAGGGTGACTGATAACTTTCTGAGTCAAGGAAAGTATCGTCACTACACAATATTTCGAATCCTTCCGAATCAACACTACATTATTTTGATAACTGTGGCCCTATGGCTTGGAATGGTTACTGTAGCAGTTAGAAAAAGGCAGCTTTGTACTCTTTGAAGAAATTTAGTTCCAGAGGGGCTCTTTTTAAAAAAGAATGCTCATGCTACAGGATAAGTTACAGTGCTGCTTGTTCAGAGCTGCTATTTTGTTTCCCTGCACACCTCATCTAGTTTCCTACTGTCCCTGTCTGTCTGCGCCCCACAGCAGGCATGGACGTTTGGTCTCAGACAATTTTTTTCTGTAGGTCTTGCCCAGTCATGGGCAAGTCTTCTACACTGAACAAAAATATAAAGGCAACATATAAGTGCTGGTCCCATGTTTCATGAGATTAAATAAAAGAGATGAGAGGAAATTTGTTTACATCCTTGTTAGCGAGAATTTTTCCTTTGTCAAGATAATCCATTCACCTGACAGGTGTGGCATATGAAGAAGCTGATTAAACAGCATGATCATTACACAGGTGCACCTTATGCTGGGGGACAATAAAAGGCCACTCTAAAATATGCAGTTTTGTCACACAACACAATGCCACAGATGTCTCAATTGTTGTGTTGACTGCAGGAATGTCCACCAGAGCTGTTGCCAAAGAATTTCATGTTAATTTCTCTACCATAAGCCACCTCCAATGTCGTTTTAGAGAATTTGGCAGAACATCCAACTGGCCTCACAACCGGCTTCTTCACCTGCGGGATCGTCAGAGGGAGGAGGGGAGGGTGGTGGAGTGGAGGAGTATTTCTGTCTGTAATAAAGCCCTTTTGTTGGGAAAAACGAATTCTGATTGGCTCGGCCTGGCTCCGACGTTGGTCGGCCTGGCTCCCAAGTGGGTGGGCCTATGCTCTCCCAAACCCACTCCTGGCTGCGCCCCTGCCCATTCTTGTGAAATCCACACATTAGGCCCTAATGAATTTATTTCAATTGACTGATTTCCTTATATGAACTGTAACTCAGCAAAATCGTTGAAATTGTTCCATGTTGCGTTTTATATTTTTGTTAAGTATATTTTGTTTGAATGGGAGCCATCACTAGACTGTTCCCTAAACTCTAAACCTCTGCCCCTCAGAAGAGAAAAGGGGAAAAAGAATGCTCGTGTCATGAAAAAAGATAAACAAAACATGTTCTATTGTCAGAACAAGGCAAAGAAGACCTAGCACTGTACTCAAAATGAATACTTCTCAAACATACATAATGGTTTGTGAATAGGAACACATGTTGAGTATGTATTGCTAGATAATTTGACATGTGTTTTCATTGGGGTCTTTCTTACAGGCTGGTAAAATGTCATGGTATTTACAATGAGAAGGAAATGTCAGCAGTGTTTGCACTATGAGAGACAAATGAATTCATTATGACCCAACAGCAAAATAGATTTGCAGAGACTGGTATTGTTCTTGTGTAGTACATGTATGTCCTGTGTTCCACAGATTCAACTAAGATGAATGGGTATACATTTGTCCTCAGTTGGGTGATGGTTATGTGTTTAGAGCCAAAGACAACATTGGCATGTGGACCATGCAGCTAAACCACTCTAAACCATTTTAAATGATTCTTCCAAGGGTTCTTCGCTGTGTCCCTGTACCCCTTTTTGGTAGCAGGTAGAAGCGTTCACCCTTTAGAACCTTGTAGAACTCTTGTCCCTGTAGAATAACCATTTTAGAACCGTCAAATCAAATGTTATTTGTCACATGCGCCGAATACAACAGGTGTAGTCCTTATAATGAAATGCTTAGATTAATAACAGAGAGAAGCAGCAGCGTTAAAGAGGGGTCTGGGTAGCTGTTCAGGAGGTAGAAGCTGTTAAGAATCCTTTTGGACCTAGACTTGGCGCTCTGGTACCGCTTGCCTTGTGGTAGCAGAGAGAACAGTCTATGACAAGGGTGGCTGGATTATTTGACAATTTTCAAATTTTATTAGTCACATGCGCTGAATACAACAGGTATTTGAAATGTGAAATGCTTACTTGCGAACCCCTAACCAAAAAATACAGATAAGAATAAGAGATAAAAGTAACAAGTAATTATGAGCAAATAGTCTGATCAGAAGGCCTTCTTCTGAGACCGCCTGGTATAGAGGTACTGGATGGAGGGAAGCTTGGCCCCAGTGATGTACTGGGCCGTACGCACTGCCCTCTGTAGTGCCTTGCGGTCAGATGCCGAGCAGTTGCCATACCAGGCAGTGATGTAACCAGTCAGGATGCTCTTGATGGTGCAGCTGTAGAACCTTTTGAGGATCTGAGGACCCATACCAAATCTTTTCAGTCTCCTGAGGGGGAATAGGCTTTTTCATGACCCCTACACGACTGTCTTAGTGTGTTTGGACCATAATAGTTTGTTGGTGATGTGGACACCAAGGAACTCTCAACCTGTTCTACTATAGCCCCGTTGATGAGAATTGGGGCGTGCTCGGTTCTCCTTTTCCTGTAGTCCACAATCATCTCCTTAGTCTTGATCACATTGAGAGAGAGGTTGTTGTCCTGGCACCACAAGGCCAGGTCCCTGCCCTCCTCCTTATAGGCTGTCTCATCGTTGTCTGTGATCAGGCCTATCACTGTTGTGTCATCGACAATCTTGATGATGGTGTTGGAGTCGTGCCTGGCCGTGCAGTCATGAGTGAACAGGGAGTACAGGAGGGGACTGAGCACGCACCCCTGAAGGGAACCTGTGTTGAGGATCAGCATGGTGGATGTGTTGTTCGTACCCTTACCACCTGGGGGTGGCCCATCAGGAAGTCCAGGATGCAGTTGCACAGGGAAGTGTTTAGTCCCAGGGTCCTTAGCTTAGTGTTGAGCTTTGAGGGTACTATGGTGTAGAACGCTGAGCTGTACTCAATGAATAGCATTCTCACATACAGTTGAAGTCGAAATTTTACGTACACTTAGGTTGGAGTCATTAAAACTCATTTTTCAACCACTCCACAAATTTCTTGTTAACAAACTATAGTTTTGGCAAGTCGGTTAGGACATCTACTTTGTGCATGACACAAGTAATTTTTCCAACAATTGTTTACAGACAGATTATTTCATTTATAATTCACTGTATCACAATTCCAGTGGGTCAGACGTTTACATACACAAAGTTGACTGTGCCTTTAAACAGCTTGGAATATTCCAGAAAATTATGTCATGGATTTAGAAGCTTCTGATAGGCTAATTGACATCATTTGTATCAATTGGAGGTGTACCTGTGGATGTATTTCGAGGCCTACCTTCACACTCAGTGCCTCTTTGCTTGACATCATGGGATTATCAAAAGAAATCAGCCAAGACCTCAGAAAAAACAATTGTAGACCTGCACAAGTCTGGTTCATCCTTGGAAGCAATTTCCAAATGCCTGAAGGTACCACGTTCCTCTGTACAAACAATAGGACGCAAGTATAAACACCATAAGACCACACAGCCGTCATACCGCTCACGAAGGAGAAGCGTTCGGTCTCCTAGAGAGGAACGTACTTTGGTGCGAAAAGTGCAAATCAATCCCAGAACAACAGCAAAGGACCTTGTGAAGATGCTGGAGGGAACAGATACTTTTGTATCTATATCCACAGTAAAACGAGTCCTATATTGACACAACCTGAAAGGCTGCTCAGCAAGGAAGAAGCCACTGCTCCAAAACCGCCATAAAAAAGCCAGACTACAGTTTGCAACTGCACATGAGGACAGAGATCGTACTATTTGGAGGAAAGTGCACTTCACAAAAGGTAGGAAAATTATGTGGATATATTGAAGCAACATCTCAAGACATCAGTCAGGAAGTTAAAGCTTGGTCGCAAATGCGTCTTCCAAATGAACAATGACCCCAAGCATACTTCCAATGTTGTGGCAAAATGGCTTAAGGACAACAAAGTCAAGGTATTGGAGTGGCCATCACAAAGCCCTGACCTCAATCCTATAGAAAATGTGTGAGCAGAACTGAAAAAGCGTGTGTGAGCAAGGAGGCCTACAAAGCTGACTCAGTTACACCAGCTCTGTCAGGAGGAATGGGACAAAATTCACCCAACTTATTGTGGGAAGCTTGTGGAAGGCTACCCGAAACGTTTGACCCAAGTTAAACAATTTAAAGGCAATGCTACCAAATACTAATTGAGTGTATGTAAACTTCTGACCCACTGGGAATGTGATGAAATAAATAAAAGCTGAAATAAATAATTCTCTGTACCATTTTTCTGACATTTCACATTCCTAAAATAAAGTGGTGATCGTAACTGACATAAGACATGGAATTTTTACTATGATTAAATGTCAGGAATTGTGAAAAACTGAGTTTAAATGTATTTGGCTAAGGTGTATGTAAACATCCGACTTCAGCTATAGTTTTACTAACATTTAAGAGCAGTTGGAGGCCACGGAAGGAGTGTTGTATGGCATTGAAGCTTGTTTGGAGGTTTGTTAACACATTGTCCAAAGAAAGTCCAGAAGTATACAGAATGGGGTCTTCTGCGTATAGGTGGATCAGAGAATCACCAGCAGCAAGAGCGACATCATTGATATATACAGAGAAAAGAGTCGGCCTGAGAATTGAACCCTGTGGCACCCCCATAGAGAATGCCAGATGTCCGGACAGCAGGCCCTCCGATTTGACACACTGAACTCTATCTGAGAAGTAGTTGGTGAACCAGGCGAGGCAGTCATTTGAGAAACCAATGCTGTTGAGTCTGCCGGTAAGAATGCGGTGATTCACAGAGTCGAATGCCTTGGCCAGGTCAGTGAAGACAGCTACACAGTACGGCCTTTTATCGATGGCGGTTACAAAATTGTTTAGGACCTTGAGCGTGGCTGAGGTGCACCCATGACCAGCTCAGAAACCAGATTGCATAGCGGAGAAGGTACGGTGGGATTCTAAATGGTTGGTGATCTGTTTGTTAACTTGGCTTTTAAAGACTTTAGAAAGTCAGGGCAGGATAGATTTGGGTCTGGAGTGTCTCCCCCTTTGAAGAGGCGGATGACTGTGGCAGCTTTCCAATTTTAGGGATCTCAGACGATACGAAAGAGAGGTTGAACAGGCTAGTAATAGGGGTTGCAACAATTGCAGCAGATAATTTTAGAAAGATAGGGTCCAGATTGTCTAGCCCAGCTGATTTGTAGGGGTCCAGATTTTGCAGCTGTTTCAGAACATCAGCTATCTGGATATGAGTGAAGGAGAAGAGGGGGGGCTTGGGCAACTTGCTGCGGGGGGTGGCCAGGGTAGGGGTAGCCAGTTGGAAATCATGGCCAGCCGTAGAAAAATCCTTATTGAAATTCTTGATTATCGTAGATTTATCAGTGGTGACAGTGTTTCCTAGCCTCAGTGCAGTGGGCAGCTGGAAGGGGGTGCTTTATTCTCCATGGACTTTACAGTGTCCCAAAACCTTTTGGAATTAGTGCTACAGGATGCAAATTTCTGTTTGAAAAAGATAGCCTTTGCTTTCCTATTTGAATGTTTATGTTGGTTCCTAACTTCCCTGAAAAGTTGCATATCGCGGGGGCTATTCGATGCTAATGCAGTACGCCACAGGATGTTTTTGTGCTGGTTAAGGAAAGTCAAGTCTGAGGTGAACCAAGGGCTATATCTGTTCTAAGTTCTATTTTTTTATGTGGCATGCTTATTTAAGATGGTGAGGAAAGCACTTTTAAAGAATCACCAGGCATTCTCTACTGACGGGATGAGGTCAATATCCTTCCAGGATACCTGGGCCAGGTTGATTACAAAGGCCTGCTCGCTGAAGTGTTTTAGGGAGCATTTGACGGTGATGAGGGGTGGTCGTTTGACCCATTATGGACGCAGGCAATGAGGCTGAGATCCTGGTTGAAGACAGCAGAGGTGTATTTAGAGGGCAAGTTGGTCAGGATGGTATCAATGAGGGTGCTTGTGTTTACGGATTTAGGGTTGTACCTGGTAGGTTCCTTGATCATTTGTGAGAGATTGAGGGCATCTAGCTTAGATTGTAGGACAGCTGGGGTGTTAAGCAAATGCCAGTCTAGGTCACCTAACAGTACGAACTCTGAAGATAAATGGGGGGCAATCCATTCACATATGGTGTCCAGGGCACAGCTGGGGGCTGAGGGGGGTCTATAACAAGCGGCAACAGTGAGAGACTTATTCTGGAAAGGTGGATTTTTAAAAGTAGAAGCTCAAACTGTTTGGGCACAGACCTGGATAGTATGACAGAACTCTGCAGGCTATCTGTGCAGTAGATTGCAACTCCGCCCCCATTGTTAGTTCTATCTTGGTGGAAAATGTTGTAGTTGGGGATGGAAATTTCCAAATTTTTGGTGGCCTTCCTAAGCCAGGATTCAGACATGGCTAGGAGATCAGGGTTGGCGGAGTGTACTAAGCAGTGAATAAAACAAACTTAGGGAGGAGGCTTCTGATGTTAACATGCATAAAACCAAGGCTTTTACGGTTACAGAAGTCAACAAATGAGAGCGCCTGGGGAATAGGTGTGGTACTGGGGGCTACAGGGCCTGGGTTAACCTCTACATCACCAGAGGAGGAGTAGGATGAGGGTACAGCTAAAGGCTATAAGAACTGGTCGTCTAGTGCGCTGTGAACAGAGAATAAAAGGAGCAGATTTTGGGGCATGGTAGAATAGATTCAGGACATATTGTACAGACAAGGGTATGGTAGGATGTGAGTACAGTCGAGGTAAGCCTAGGCGTTGATTGACGATGAGAGAGTTTGTATCTTTGGAGGCACCATTAAAGCCAGGTGAGGTCTCTGAATGTGTTGGGGGTGGGACAAAAGAGCTATCTAAGGCATGTTGAGCGGGACTGGGGGCTCTACAGTGAAATAAAACAATAAGTACTAACCGAGACAGCAGTAGACAAGGCATATTGACATTATAGATAGGCATAAAGCAATCACGGTTGTTGATCGGGAGAGCTAAGACAACAACTGGTAAATGGCGATGAATGGGTAGAGAGTGCCAGTTAGGTACGCACATGACCTGAGTTCGAGGCTGGGGCTGACAGATAAACAAAAGAGGTACCGCGTTAGTGAACAGTCCAGCAGGCATCAGCTGCATAGCCAAGTGATCATAGTGTCCAAAGAGCAGCAATAGGTGAGTCAGGGAGCTGTTTGGTAGTTGCTACTACGCTAGGCAAGCGGGAGACAATGGCATTCAGAAAGCTAGCGGGCAGGGGCTAGCGGATGGGTCTTCGGCGACATTGCAATGGAAAAGCTTGTTAATCATGTCGTCGTTCAGCCATGACTCGTTGGCACATAAGATATTACAGTTTTTAATGTCCCGTTCGTAGGATATACGTGCTCGTAGTTCGTCTATTTTATTATTGCTTGATTGTACGTTGGCTAATAGGACCGATGGTAAAGGTAGATTACCCTCTCGGCGACGGATCGTTACAAGGCACCCAGACCGTCGTCCACGATATCTCCGTCTTTTCCTCCTGAGAATGACGGGGATGAGGGCCCTGGCGGGCGTCCGAAGTAAATCCTTCCCGTCCGACTCACTGAAGAAGAATTCCTCCAGTACGGGTTGAGTAATCGCTGCCCTGATATCAAGAAGCTATTTTCAGTCATAAGACACGATGGCAGAAACATTATGTACAAAATACATTACAAATAACGCGAAAAAACATATACAATAGCACAATTGGTTAAGGGATCGTAAAACGGCAACCATCTCCTTCGGCGCCATTATTGTCATAAGCTTGTTATTGGCTTCGATAGTGGTGGTTTGGAACAACAATGTTAAACTATCTGACAATCTCCACTCTGCAGCCTTAAAATGTCATGACTTCCGCCGAAGTTGGTCCCTCTTCTTGTTCGTTCGGCGGTCGACGTCACCGGCCTTCTAGCCATCGCCGATCCACTTTTCATTTTCCATTTGTTTTGTCCTTGTCTTACACACCTGGTTTCATTCCCCCAATTACTTGTTCATTATTTAACCCTCTGTTCCCCCATGTTTGTTTGTGAGTGATTGTTTGTTTGTAATACGGTCCGTTATTGTGGGCTCGAATTATTGCGTTGTATTTGTGAATATTTGAGTAAATTACATTTATTACTCATATCTGCTGTCCTGCGCCTGACTCCTCTACACCAGCTACACACAGGCAATATTACATAAAAGCTTGACGTGGGGGATGTTGATCTCTTGGGTGGGCAGATAAATTGCTGTTAGGAAACATACTTGGTCGGGCGCAATTGGAAAATTAGAAAGGGACATCTGTGTACTTGTGGCCACATCAGTAGCGCTTTCGCCCGGAGTCATGTATGTTTTTTTTGTACTGCCATATTTATAGACCTATCCAAGGCCTTTGATACTGTCGACCATCCATTACTCATTCAAAGGTTTTCTGAAATGGGACTCGACCAGGCGTCTTACAAGTGGTTTGGGAACTATCTGTCAGATAGGACACAATGTGTGCTTTCTGATGGTGTCCCGCAGGAGTCGATTTTGGGACCTGACCTCTTTACTATTTATATAAATAATATTGGTCAATCTGCAAAAACCTGTAACATTCATCTGAATGCAGATGACACTGTTATGTACGCTATTTCCCCTACGGCTGACCAGGCTATGTTAGAGCTGCAACATGATTTTGTTGCCTTGCAGAAAGTCCTTGTTGACTTAAAATTGGTACAATGTGTATTTACCTCATTGCACATACTGTATATAGACTTTTTCTACTGTATTATTGACTGTATGTTTGTTTATTTCATGTATTGTTGTATGTGTCAAACTTCTTTGCTTTATCTTGGCCCGGTCGCAGTTGCAAATGAAAACTTGTTCTCAACTAGTCTACCTGGTTAAATAAAGGTGTGGAAAAATATTTTGTTCTAATTCTCGTAGTAATATTTCAGATGTCTTACACATTTATGGATTGGATGGTTCTTTAATTGAGCAGGTTCCCGCCTATAAATATCTGGGCTTTTGGATTGATAATAATTTGGATTGACGTTTAAAAAATATATGGAGGAGCAAGTTAAAAAGCTGAGATTTTAAAGTAGGCTTCTTTTATAGAAATATATCATGCCTCTCCCTGAACAGCAGGAAGCAGATTGTACAGTCAACTTTCCTGCCAGTTCTTGACTACGGTGACGCCATTTATCGGAATGCAACAGCCACTTCTCCTAAACCTTTGGATGCCGTCTACCATAGCGCCCTTCGCTTTATCACGGTGATACTTTTAATACACATCACTGCATCCTGTATCATAAGGTTGGCTGATCCTCATTGAAGTCCAGTAGATCACTTAATTACTCCCTTTTTGTTTACAAAGCTCTCCTATACAAGCTTCCGACTTACCCAACTTCGTTGTTTAAGTATGAGAACATGATATATCAAACCCATTCACAGTTAACTCTTGAGATGCCTCAGGTCTCCACCGAAATACGTAAATCCGCTTTTTTAGTTTTAATGCTCCATGTTTTTGGAATCACTTATAAAATGTATTACATTTGGATTCCCTGGTGCCACTAGGGCAGTTAAAAACAATTGATAGATGAGTTTCCCAAGGTGTGCAATTTTTTTTATTGACTTTAATAATTTGTTTATGATGTTTGGGATGTTCTAATGTAATGTACTTGTTATTATATCTTGTTATTCTGTCTTGTATCTTGAAGTTTTTAAAAATATTTTATTTAATCAGGGGAGCCCAATTGAGACCAGGGTCTCATTTTCAATGGTGCCCTGAGTACCTAAAATAAAACTTTATAAATTAATAATAGCAAAAAAATCTAAATGAGCCTTTATTCCTCTTTTCAGCTGGGCTTAATTAATTATTCGAACCAATGTAGCAAGTAAGGCTAGGTCAATCACTGTGTGACGGGGCAATGACTCTAAGCAGATCAACTTCATGGTCAAGAAAAATTATTTAAACGCATAAATACATT
The DNA here is from genome assembly GCF_901001165.1 of Salmo trutta. Lineage (NCBI taxonomy): Eukaryota > Metazoa > Chordata > Actinopteri > Salmoniformes > Salmonidae > Salmo > Salmo trutta. Next base: position 23,420,125 of record NC_042975.1, read on the forward strand.
TAAGTGTATACAATGCTGTACAAAGCCACTGAAAGATGATTGCTTGATCAGCTACTTACCGTGTCAGCAGGTTCAAACGACTGTTGCCTTGGTGACCTGTGTTTTGGTTTTCAACAGTTGCCTAATTTAATTGGTGCTTTGCTTGATTGCTCTGCCTAACTCCATTCCGGTCCTTGCGCTCCAAACATAAAAAGCCGTTTCCACAAAGGTAGTCATGCATTGTCCTAGCAGAAGAAAAGCTGATTGTCAAGGGACTTTATAACACGTCAATATAAATCTGACCTCTTTCTGAATATAGACTTTTAAAGATTAAAAGGCCTTGACAGTAATATGCATTCTCTACTTTCAAGAAGTGGTAAAAGACTAAGTGTCCCTGCATGGATGGCACATCTCGTCAGCCCTATTTTGATTAACAAAGATTTTTCCTCGCTCTAATATCCATTAAATTTGCTAAGAGAAAGATTTTGAAAATGGCAATAAGACAAACTACAATTGATATGTGTTGGGTGCTACAAAAAAAGTGCCTTAAGTACTAAATAGTGGTCCTGTCATTGTCCTGACATTGTCCCGTTGTCCTGACGTTATCCTGATGTGCTTCTCAAAACATGATAATTGAATTACAAATGCCTCATAATGATATCCCTCTTTAAACGTATTGTATACTACACTTTTAGAAGTAAAGGTATGTGGAAAAACTTTTTGGGTTGCCACACCGGCGGAACCTTTCCAGTTCAAAACGAGGAATCCCTCTGAAAAGGGTCTTCGAAGAACCGCTGTGTAAAGGTTCAAACCGGAAACTTTCTGTGATGGGAGAGGTTCAATTTTGAACCTTTTTAATAATATATTGTACAGGTGGCAGCCTATCAGATTGGAGGTGTGGCTTACTGGAGGCATTGTTTTTCAGATAGTTCTTTTTGACCACCCGTTAGTGCAAAAGACATTCCTGCTCATCATGTTAAGTTTGTACACTGCAAATTAAAAATGACCCTGAAAATGTTTGCATAGTCTAATATAATATTAATAATATTAACATTGCTGATTACATAGTAATAAAGTGGTAACTATTCCAACTTTGGGATTTCCATAGGCTCTTGAGGAACTCATACACCTCTGTTAGCCTCATTTAAGCTATAAAACTGTCATTGTTCGACCTTAATGATGACAATATAATAGAACAGATGAACAGGAATGACATTTACTCCAACGGGAAGCCAAAAAAAGATCTGTTTAAAAGCCACACTCCTACTAGAGTTGGGCTGTGTCAAGATGTTCATACCGTTATACCATATACAGTTGAAGTCGGAAGTTTTCATACATTTAGGTTGGAGTCGTCAAAACAAATTTTTCAACCACTCCACAAATTTCTTGTTAATAAACTATAGTTTTGGCAAGTCGGTTAGGATATTTACTTCGTGCATGACACAAGTCATTTTTCCAACAATTGTTTACAGACAGATTATTTAACTTATAATTCACTGTATCACAATTCCAGTGGGTCAGACGTTTACATACACTAAGTGCCTATAAACAGCTTGGAAAATTCCAGAAAATTATGTCATGGCTTTGCTTCTGATAGGCTAATTGACATCATTTGAGTCAGTTGGAGGTGTACCTGTGGATGTATTTCAAGGCCTACCTTCAAACACAGTGCCTCTTTGCTTGACATCATGGGAAAATCAAAAGAAATCAGCCAAGACCTCAGAAAAAACTATTGCAGACTTCCAGAAGTCTGGTTCATCCTTGGGAGCAATTTCTAAATGCCTGAAGGTACCACATTCACCTGTACAAACAATAGTACGCAAGTATAAACACCATGGGACCACGCAGCCGCACTTCCGCTAAGAAAGGAGACGCGTTCTGTCTCGTAGAGATGAGTGTACTTTGGTGCGAAAAGTGTAAATCAATCCCAGAACAACAGCAAACGACCTTGTGAAGATACTGGGGGAAACAGATACAAAATTATCTATATCCACAGTAAATTAAGTCCTATATCGACATAACCTGAAAGGCCGCTCAGCAAGGAAGAAGCCACTGCTCCAAAACCGCCATAAAAAAGCCAGACTACGGTTTGCAACTGCACATGGGGACAGAGATCGTACTTTTTGGAGAAATGTCCTCTGGTCTGATAAAAATAGAACTGTTTGGCCATAATGACCATCGTATTGTTTGGAGGAAAAAGGGGGACGCTTGCAAGCCGAAGAACACCATCCCAACCGTGAAGCACGGGGGTGGCAGCATCATGTTGTGGAGGTGCTTTGCTTTAGGAGAGACTGGTGCACTTCACAAAATTGATGGCATCACGAGCATGGAAAATTATGTGGATGTATTGAAGCAACATCTCAAGACATCAGCCAGGAAGTTAAAGCTTGGTCTTCCAAATGAACAATGACCCGAAGCATACTTTCAAAGGCCTGACCTCAATCTTATAGAAAAGTTGTGGGCAGAACTCAAAAAGCTTGTGCGAGCAAGGAGGCCTACAAACCTGACTCAGTTACACCAGCTCTGTCAGGAAGAATGGGCAATATAAAGTTAATCAATTTAAAGGCAATGCTACCAAGTACTAATTGAGTGCATGTAAACTTCTGACCCACTGGGAATGTCTTCTTGGTACTGTCTTCTTGGTAAGCAACTTCTTCGGGAAAGTATTCAGACCCCTTGACTTTTTCCACGTTCTTTTACGTTACAGCCTTATTCTAAATTTGATTAAATGATGCCATTTTTCCCCTCACCAATCTACACACAATATCTCATAATGACAAAGCAAAATTTGTTTTTTGAAATGTTTTCTAATTTATAAAAAATTAAAAACTGAAATATTACATTTACATAAGTATTAAGACCGTTTACTCAGTACTTTGTAGAAGCACCTTTGGCAGTGACTACAGGCTCGAGTCTTCTTGGGTGTGATGCTACAAGCTTGGAACACCTGTATTTGGGGAGTTTTTCCCATTCTTCTCTGCAGATCCTCTCAAGCTCTGTCAGGTTGGATGGGGAGCGTCGCTGCACAGCTATTTTCAGGTTTCTCAAGTCCGGGCTCTGGCTGGGCCACTCAATGACATTCAGAGAATTGTCTCGAAGCCACTCCTGTGTTGTCTTGGCTGTGTGCTTAGGGTCGTTGTCCTGTTGGAAGTTGAACTTTGGTGCCTGTCTGAGGTCCTGAGCGCTCTAGAGCAGGTTTTCATCAAGGATGTCTTTGTACTTCGCACCGTTCATCTTTGCCTTGATCCTGACTAGTCTCCCAGTCCCTGCCGCTGAAAAATTTCCCCACAGCATGACGCTGCCACCGCTACTCTTCACCATAGGGATGGTACCAGGTGTCCTCTAGACGTGACGCTTGGCATTCAGGCCAAAGAGTTCAATCTTGGTTTCATCAGACCAGAGAATCTTGTTTCTCATGGTGTGAGAGTCTTTAGAGGCCTTTTGGCAAACTCCATGCGGGCTGTCATGTGCCTTTTACTGAGAAGTGGCTTCCGTCTGGCCACTCTACCATAAAGGCCTGATTGGTGGAGTGCTGCAGAGATGTTTGTCTTTCTGGAAAATTCTCCCATCTCTACAAAAGAACTCACCTCCCTGACCAAGGCCTTTCTCCCCCGAATGCTCAGTTTGGTATTGTGTGTAGATTGCTGAGGATTTTTTGAAATTTAATACATTTTAGAATAAGGCTGTAATGTAACAAAATGTGTAAAAAGTCAAGGGGTTTAAATACTTTCCGAAGGCACTGTGTATTTGGCCTTGTGTTTTAGGTTATTGTCTTGCTGAAAGGTTAATTCACCTCCCAGTGTCTGGTGGAAAGCAGACTGAACCAGGTTTTTCTCTAGGATTTTGCTTCTGCTTTGCTCCATTCTGTTTCTTTTTTTATCCTGAAAAACTCCCCAGTCCTTAATGATGACAAGCATAACCATAACATGAGGTAGCCACACCTGTGCTTGAAAATATGGAGAGTGTGTCACGGATCCCCCGGGAACTGCTGCTTATTCTATTCACCAGTTCCGGAGGTCTACTTCACAGGCTTTCTAGGCTTCACTGAACGGGATTCATTATCATCAACCTCGGACTGTCTTGTCTGATTACTCACTCCTGGTTCAAATTTCCCCTGATTAGTATGTTATATATGTGCCCTCTGTTCCCTCTGTCTTTGTCGGTTATTGAGTCCCATAGGGCGGCACACAATTGGCCCAGCATCGTCCGGGTTCGGGGAGGGTTTGGCCGGGGTGGCTTTACTTGGCTCATCGCGCTCTAGCGACTCCTTGTGGCGGGCCTGGCACCTGCAGGCTGATGCTGATAGTCAGTTGAACAGTGTTTCCTCCGACACATTGGTGCGGCTGGCTTCCGGGTTAAGCGGGCAGGTGTTAAGTAGTGTGGTTTGGCAGGTCATGTTTCGGAGGACGCATGACTCGTCCTTCGCCACTCCCGAGCCCGTAGAGGGAGTTGCAGTGATGAGACAAGATCGAAATTGGATATCACGAAATTGGAGAGAAAAGGTGTAAACTTTTGTTCTGATTAAAGAATCAATAAAACTGGCCTTCCTTAGACTAATTGAGTATTTGGAGTATCAGCATTTGTGGATTCGGTTACAGGCTCAAAATGGCCAGAAACAAAGAAGTTTCTTCTGAAACTCGTCAGTCTATTCTTGTTCTGAGAAATTAAGGCTATTCCATGTGAGAAATTGCCAAGAAACTGAAGATCTCGTACAACGCTGTGTACTACTCCCTTCACAGGACAGCGCAAACAGTTTTCAGCTGTGCTAACATAATTGCAAAAGGGTTTTCTCATGATCAATTAGTCTTTTAAAATGTTACACTTGGATTAGCTAACACAACGTGCCATTGGAACACAGGATTGAATGGTTGCTGATAATGGGCCTCTGTACGCCTACGTAGATATTCCACAAAAAATCTGCCATTTCCAGCTACTATAGTCATTTACAACATTAACAATGTCTACACTGTATTTCGGATCAATTTGATGCTATTTTAATGGACAACAAATGTGCTTTTCTTTCAAAAACAAGGACATTTCTAAGTGACCCCAAACTTTTGAACGGTAGTGTATATATAATCTCAATTTTATATTCAACAAAATCTGGAAAAGAATCAAGGGGTGTAAATACTTTTTGAAGGCGCTATGTAATTAACTTAGAAGCTAATGTATTCACACATTTTTTTATCTTCTGTACAAAAAGTGAAGGGACTACACATTTTGAACAAGGGTCTTGTCATTAGTTCAATCAAAATTGAGACATTAGCTGTAGGAAGATTATTAGAAAATACAATGTGTCATTGTGTTTGATATGTTTGGTAATCTTGACAGAGAAGACAAGCTTAGAGTTCTCCACATAGGCTCCATCACTCTAAAGGCATCTCTCTGGTCTTTACACTTCTGCCACTAATGTAATGGAAATTCTGTGCTGGGCCGGGTTGTCACATCCACTCTGAGAAATATGGGGGACATTGTCCATGTGGGGACGTCTGTGTTTTCCCTTTGTTGTCTCTCGATGTTGTCCAATGGTCCTCAGACCATTCTGCTTGTGGTTTCCAGGTTGGTCACAGAGGGTTCATATGGATGTGTTGCCTGGACCCTCTTCCCCCTGCAGATTATGAGGTTTTCCAGGAGTTGGCAGGCCATCTCTCTCAAACACACACACACACACACACACGCAAGCACACACACACACACACACACACACACACACACACACACACACACACACAAACTGGAATCAGAGTATGTTTGCCACAGTTCCTCTGATGCCTCAATTGATCTTTTCCTATCTGACTCCTTCAAGCATATCCAACCTCCCTGAAACATCTCTGGCAGACTTCTCCCTCTCTTCCAAGCAACAGATTTCACTCCTGCTCTCCGTCCCTCCTACACAGACTGGTCTTGCTTTAGATGAGATGTTATACCAGGCTCCAAACCATCGCCTGCTGCCTATAAAACCTCTGACCCACTGTTGTAGCACAACATTTGGAGTATTGTATTTCACTATTACTATTGTTTATTCACTATTATAAACTGGGTGGTTCAAGCCCTGAATGCTGATTGGCTGACAACCATGGTATATCAGATCGTATACCACAGGTATGACAAAACATGGCCAATATACCCCAGCTAAGGGCTGAATCCAGGCACTTCGCGTTGTGTTGTGCGGAAGAACATCCCTTAGCCGTGGTATGTTGGCCATATACCACACCCCCTTGTGCCTTATTGATTAATTATGATAACCAAAATTGCTTGTTTTGGAATTGCATTAGGTTATAGTCCATGAGCCAGCCCCCCAAATTTGGGCAGTTGCGCTCACTTGTGCCGATGATGTCTCATAGTGATTCTTTTTAAGGTCTATGTCCCTAGAGTTGGAAAAGGTGTGATTGTAGTGCAGCAATAGTAGCTTTCTGTGTGTTATCACTTTTTCTTTCATTCCTCCATCCAATTCCTTTTTCCCATAGGGATTTTACCCTATGACAAACAATGTCCGTATACACTAAGTTATTGCTCACTTATACCCTTCAGTCACACAGGTTATCATTGGAAAGCTTGATTCCCAGCTATACACTACACACATTTTCGGAATGTTCAGGACAATAGAACTTTGACCTCTAGGTTATATATCAGAATGACCTGTATAAATTACTTTAAAAAGGAAACCCTGATGCATTTTAAACTTTATTTGACAAGTGGTTTAGAAAGGTCTTAAAATGACCTTTCAAATTATCTATAATATAACCAACTTTGAAAACACCAGCTACAAATATTGTTTAAAAATCGCCTATATTGGAAGCTAAGCAATAGAATTCAATGTAGTAGGGCAGCTATGTTTATGGGTTCTAACTTTGGTGATATACAGTGGATTCGGAAAGTATTCAGACCCCTTGACTTTTTCCACATTTTGTTACATCACAACTTTATTCTAAAATTGATTTAAAAAAATGTTTTCCTCATCAATCTACAGATATGTTAGCATGTAAATCTTGGTAGGGCAAAAAATAAATAAGTGTGATGCATGCCAGCAAAACCACTACACTACACAACACAACACTAAACAATACATGAATTGCACTATAACGGTGACAAACGGAGCCCACCAACTGTTAGGGCCTACATAAAACTGTCCCAACGTAAGTCCCAACATCTTACCACTGCTACACCTGGCTATCAGCGGAGCCTTGTCTGGCAGTGAAACAGTTCATTCATCCTCATATACTGCCTTAAAAAAACATAGCTGATATGGCTGACTTGTTTAAACAAATGTGGTTTCTAATGACAATTGAGATGTATAAACTATGGCATAAGAGGACGACAAGCGGATAAGAGGCAATCCGTAATTTCGATTGAGACATTAATGAGCGAGCTAGGACGGACGTAGTCAATATAACTATTTGTTTAGCACTTTTGAAATGTACAGCTACAGAATTCAGAACATGGGCCGTTCTTACAGTGTTTTCCCTGTACACCAAATCAGAACCCAAGGACAAATAAAGGGGGCATAAAAGCAGACAATGAAACCTCTTACAATATTCAATGATTACTTTTCTCTAAAACAGGTCATAGGCTACATGTCAGCACAGTACCCGAAATTAAGAAGGGTAAATAGACCAAATTATTTGGGTGAGGCACATGACCTACTAACATCTTACTACACAACATACACTTAGTATTACTTTCTTAGCTACAGTATACATATCTCCCTGGCATATTACATCATTTATGCAGCAGCATACAAAACATTTTTGGACTCACCTGGTTGTGCTGTGCTCACTTGAATAGGAAGGTGGTGCGGCGGTCCTTTGTGGGAAAATTTTGTCATCAAAGTCTGGCATTCTCTGGATTTATGGTGCTTTCAAAACAACTGGGAACTCAGGAAAAAACAAGGTTGAATCATGATGACATCATTGATCTTCAGGTCATAGCTCTAGAAAGAGGCCGGATTTATAATTCCGAGTTGGATGACCGTTCAAAACGTATTTTCCCAGTCGGAGCTTGTTTATTCTCGACTTTCCAGTTGTCTTGAACTCACTGTAGTCAAATTTTTGCAGTTCTGAGTTAACAGTTGTTTTGTGCGCGGCACAAATCGTGCTTCATTGACAGCATGACCAACGCTGAATGTTTAATATTTTAAACTTGGATAGGTGCTCCTTAATCCCATATTTGGGACCACAAAGCAACTCCATTGATTAGCAGGCTAGTGATTGCTTTGCAGTGCTTGCAGTTAGCCACTGTCACTGATTCCTTCTAAACCACTCATTGTTACATTTGCAATTTCGAACTTGTTGTGTAATGTTTATGTCCAATGGCCGATGAACACTGATACGTTTTATCTATCATTTCTCTTCATTATTTCTCTTCATATGACAAGAATTAAAAAGGATTTGACAGTAGATTGTCGACTTGATTTATTATAATGACTGCTACCTAAGATTTTGAAAGTATGATGTTAACATGATCAGTTCAACCAAAGCTACTGTACATATAATGTACATATAATGTGATTTGATATCATTTTATCTGTGGCTAATGACCTTGAGCCTTCTTGGATGTGCACTTCTGATGTAACTCTATGGCTGCACCCAAGGGGCTAGAATTTTCTTGCTCTCCCCTTAAACTTGGCGGTGACGTAGTGTCCCCATGAGTGACAGAGCACTAAGCCAATCACGGTGCAACGCTCCATATTTTCTGCTGACTTGCCCCTCCACCACCGCAGAAAGTACTTAACTAGGTTGAAACACCTACATTTTGGAGCTGACTTACTCAAGAAAACATAAAAGAGACCATGTTTGTATGCAGATTTATTAACTCAATGATATACATTTACATTTTAGTCATTTAGCAGACACTCTTATCCAGAGCGACTTACAGTAGTGAATGCATACATTTCATACAATTTCATACATTTTTTTTTTTTCTGTGCTGGCCCCCCGTGGGAATCAAACCCACAACCCTGGTGTTGCAAACACCATGCTCTACCAACTGAGCTACAGGGAAGGCTGTACACTACCCTTCAAAAGTTTGGGGTCATTTAGAAATGTCCTTGTTTTTGAAAGAAAAGCACCTTTTTTGTCCATTAAAATAACATCAAATTGATCAGAAATACAGTGTGTATGCTGGCCTTCTTGGCAGAGTTCCTTTGCCCATCTTAATCTTTTCTTTTTATTGGCCAGTCTGAGATATGGCTTTTTCTTTGCATCCCAGAGTCGCCTCTTCACTGTTGACGAGACTGGTGTTTTACGGGTTCTGTTTAATGAAGCTGCCATTTGAGGACTTGTGAGGCGTCTGTTTCTCAAACTAGACACTCAAATGTACTTGTCCTCTTGCTCAGTTGGGCACCGAGGCCTCTCACTCCTCTTTCGATCTCGTTGTACGAGATCTTCAGTTTCTTGGCAATTTCTTGCATGGAATAGCCTTCATTTCTCAGAACAAGAATAGACTGATGAGTTTCAGAAGAAAGTTCTTTGTTTCTGGCCATTTTGATCCTGTAATCGAACCCACAAATGCTGATGCTCCAGATACTCAACAAGTCTAAAGAAGGCACATTTTATTGCTTCTTTAATCAGGCCAAACTGTTTTCAGCTATGCTAACATAATTGCAAAAGTGTTTACTCATTAAATTATAAACTTGGATTAGCTAACACAACGTGCCATTGGAACACAGGAGTGATGGTTGCTGATAATGGGCCTCTGTACACCTACGTAGATATTCCACAAAAAATCTGCCATTTCCAGCTACAATAGTCATTTACAACATTAACAATGTCTACACTGTATTTCTGATCAATTTGATGCTATTTTAATGGACAAAAAATGTGCTTTTCCATCAAAAACAAGGACATTTCTAAGTGACCCCAAAATTTTGAACGGTAGTGTATATTTTATGGACATTGTTTGCAAACTGATATGTGACACGTATTAATGCCAAAATAACATGCAAAACAGGCAAGCTCTATCCCACCTGCCCTGAATGATGGGTCGCCACTTACAATACCCCATAATGAGAAAGCAAAAACTTTTTTTTTTGTTGCAAAAATTAAATTATGAAATATCACATTTACATAAGTATTCAAACCCTTTACTCAGTACTTTGTTGAAACACATTTGGCAACGATTACAGCCTTGAGTCTTCTTGGGTATGACGCTACAAGCTTGAAACACCTGTATTTTCGGAGTTTCTCCCATTCTTCACTGCAGATCCTCTCAACCTTTGTCAGGTTGGCTGTGGAGCGTCGCTTCACAGCTATTTTTAGGTTTCTGTTCATTCGGGTTCAAGTCCGGCCTCTGGCTGGGCCACTCAAGGACATTCAGAGACTTGTCCCGAGGCCACTCCTACGTTGTCTTGGCTGGATTCTTAGTGTCGTTGTCCTGTTGGAAGGTGTACCTTTGCCCCAATCTGAGGTCATGAGCGCTCTGGAGCAGATTTTTATGAATGATATATCTCTGTACTTTGCTCCTTTCATCTTTCCCTCGATCCTGACTGGTCTCCCAGTCCCTGCTGTGCCACCATCATGCTTCACCATAGGGATGGTTCCAGATTTCCTCCAGACATGACGCTTGGCATTCAGGCCAAAGAGTTCAATCTTGCTTTCATCAGACCAGAAAATCTTGTTTCTCATGGTCTGAGAGTCCTTTAGGGACCTTTTGGAAAACTCCAAGCGGGCTAACCCTTTTACTGAGGAGTGGCTTCTGTCTGGCCACTCTACCATAAAGGCCTGATTGGTGGAGTGTTGCAGAGATGGTTGTCCTTCTGGAAGGTTCTCCCATCTCCACAGAGGAGTTCGGGTTCTTGGTCACCTCCCCGACCAAGGCCCTTCTCCCCCGATTGCTCAGTTTGGCCGGGCGGCAGGCTCCAGGAAGAGTCTTGGTGGTTCCAAACTTCTTCCATTTAAGAATGATGGAGGCCACTGTGTTCTTGTGGACCTTCAATGCTGCAGATATTTTTTGGTACCCTTCCCCAGATCTGTGCCTCGACACAATCCTGTCTCGGAGGTCTACGGACAATTCCTTCGACCTCATGGCTTGGTTTTTGCTCTGACATGCACTGTCAACTGTTGACCTTACATAGACAGGTGTGTGCCTTTCCAAATCATGTCCAATCAATTGAATTTACCACAGGTGGACTCCAAACAAGTTGTAGTAACATCTCAAGGATGATGAATGGAAACAGGATGCACCTGAGCTCAATTTCGAGTCTCATAGCAAAGGGTCTGAATACTTATGTAAATAAGGTATTTCTGTTTTTATTTTTAATACATTTGGAAACATTTCTAAAAACAGTTTTTTCTTTGTCATTATGGTGCATTGTGTGTAGATTGACGGTGGAAATGTGTTTAATCTGTAACTGCAATTTAAGGCTGTAATGTAGCAAAATGTGGAAAAAAGTCAAGGGGTCTGAATACTTTACGAATTTAATGTAGGCCCGAAATTGCACACCAACAGCTAGAACAGGGTTTTAAAAAGATTTGTAGATATATTGCCATCCCAGAATTTATACATGAACCCCACAGAGCCTTTTCCCAGTATGGTCGCCAAACAACTCAATGGGGTCTTGCTGGACCATACCTTTTTGTAAAATAATTGTAGTATATGCTATGCCCAGAAATATCTTAATGTTCATAGTGATGTGGAATAGACAACCCATGAGCCAGGTGTGCCAGATATAAAGATATTAAATTATTCACAGAATTGTCTTAAGAATATGCCCAAAAAGCTGTCTGAATCGCTGATTTCTGAAGATATTATAATCACTATTTCCAATATTTCTTCAAACGTTTAAAATGGATATGCACATGTGAATAGTCCTGGATGTGAGCTTATTAAAATGATATACAATGTTATCCTATTAACATTTTTTTCATAAAACAGAGGACAAGAAACTTGCCACGTACAAATCATTGTGCTGCCTTATTTATAGACCTTTTCAAGGCCTTTGACACTGTTGACCATCTCATTCGAATTGACTGAAATAGGCCTGGATCAGGCTTCTTGTATGTGGTTTGAGAATGATCTCTCAGACAGGATGCAATGTGTGATTACTGATGGTGTTAAATCTAGTTTCCTGGATATGTCGATAGGTGTACCGCAGAGGTCGGTATTGGGACCTGTTCTCTTTACTATTTATATAAATAATATTGGTCTATCTGTTAAAACTTGTTATATGCAGACGATAATGTTATGTATGCCATTGCCCCAACTGTAGACCAGGCATTGTTAGAGCTGCAGTCTGACTTTGTTGTTTTACAGAAAGCCCTGGTTGGTTTAAAACATGTACTTAATGTGGGGAAGATTAAACATGTGGTTCTCAAGTTCTCTTATTTTTTTTTCAAATGGACTACATATTTATTCTCATCGAATGGGTTCCCGCCTATAAATATCTGGGCATTTGGATTGACATGAATTGAATGTTTAAAAAAACATACTGATGAGCTATTGTAGTTAAAAAGCTGAGATTTAAAGTGGACTTATTTTTTAGAACTAGATCTTGCCTGTCCCTAAACAGCAGGAAGCAGATTGTACAGTCAACTTACCTCCCAGTTCTTGACTATGGTGACACCATTTACCAGAATGCAGCAGCCACTACTCTTAAACTTTTGGATTCCGTTTACCATAGAGCGCTTCGCTTTATCACAGGTGACAGTTTCAATATGAATCACTGCATCCTGTATCAAAAGGTTGGCTGGTCCTCATTAAAGTCCCATAGATCACTTCACTATTCACTTTTTGTGTATAAAGCTCTACTATACAAGCTTCCGATTTACCTAATTTCGTTGTGGAAGTATAAAAACATGAGTTACCAAACCCGTTCACAGGGTTGGTTAACTCTTGAGGTTCCTTGGGTCTCCGCCAAATTAGGTAAATACACCTTCAGTTTCAATATCCCCCATTTTTGGAATAACCTGCAGAACTCCCTGCGTCTTGATTCCCTGGTGCCGCTAGGGGAGTTAAGTAGTCTGTTGATTTTGTATTGTCCTCATAATGAAAACAGCTAATACGATAACATCGTATATCATTTTAATCCAGTCACATCCATGACTATTCACATGTACTATACATATCCATTTAACATGGTTGAAGATTAAATATTGCAATTATAAATTATAACATCTTCAGAAATCAGCGATTCATACTGCTTTTCAGGAACATTCTTGACACATTTCTGTGAATAATGTAACATCTTTATATATCTGGCACACCTGGCTCATGTGGTTGTGTATTCTACATCACTAGGAACATTTGAAGATATTTTTGGGCATACTACAGTTATATTTCATACAGGTATGGTCATGTGAAATTGTCCAATTAGACCCCATTGAGTTGTTTGGCGGCAATATTGTGAAAAGGCTTCTGTGGGGCTAATGCATACATTTTTTGATGGCCCTGTATCTATAAATATTTTTAGTACCCAAGCCTAGCTGTGTGTGTGCAATTTGGTGACTCTACTACATGGAATTCTATGGCAAAGCTTTCAACATTCAATGGCACAATATGGGCAATTTTGAAACAATAGTTGCAGCTGGCGATTTCAAAGTTGGTTATATTATATATCATTTGAAATGTAATAGACCTTCAAAAAAAATCACTATGAGACAACACCTCTGGCTCGTGGACTACTATGAACTCCTATTTAAAATACTTTACCAGATATGAGAACAAGCCATGGTCACAATCTTATTTGAATATCAACTTTGCAATTTGGACTTGGTTAAGCTGTAAGTCAGGCAAAATATAAAAAACCAGACCAGAGACACTATTTGTGAAGTTTTTTATTTTATTTTAATTTGGCCCTCAAAAACAAAATGCATGAATAGAAGAAGCCTGCGATATATATCCCGAGCAGAAAATGAAGGCAGAGGCGCAGGCATCAAACACCATCTCTGGTACGTCTCAGTGCCTCTGCGACAGGGTAGACATCAGCCTTTGTTAACACAAGTGTCCTCAGGCTCGCTCTGTTGTGCTTCTGTGACCTATGGGAGTTTGTGAGTGAAATACAGTGAGGGAGTGGAAGAGAGTGAGAGGGGAAAAGGGAGAGAGACAAAATAGGACTCTCACTGAGCATGTTGTGCCTACTGAGATTCACCTAGAATCTGTTGCACTTGAGGCTGCTGCCCCCCCCCCCCCGACTCTCTCTCCCACCCTGTTTATTTTTTTTGTGCTCTTTGCTCTCACTCCATCTCTTTGTTTCTTTCGCTGTTGTTTGTGTGTGTACGCTACAGAACATGTATCCGTTGTTTTGTTTTTCGCCCCTCAGCCTTGCTATGAGCCGTGCTCTAATAAAGCCCAGAGTTTTTAGGGTCTGACTGATACTGATACAGACATAGTGGAGCAAATCAACACTCTTTTCCTCACTGATTACTGATTGTATAGATAGAGAGTGGTTGGAGTGAGACAGCTCCACAGTGCTCTTGTAGTTCAATAGTTTAATATTCATGAATTATTGATTACCACCTGAGACTTAATAAACAATAACATGACTAAGGCATGAACATTTGGATTGCAGGTCTCCGAGGGAGGATTTTGTAGATGATGATGCTTTGAGCATGCATTATTTGCTGCACCACTGAATATATCAAGCTATTGGACAACATCCCATCCTTGTAGTCATTCCATACTGTCAGGAAAAGCATAGGAGTAACAATTCACTCTGTACAATAATGACTTATATAGCTGGCAGCTGATCAGGGTACAACAGTACATTGATAGCAATCAGCTGAAAATGATGGAAGGTGATAACTCATAGGGCAAGGATGATCAAATGACTGGCTGTGCCAAGACAACCCAGGGACAGTGATTGACTAGGTAGATCTGGATATTATTTAGGGGGATTTGTTTGGTACAAACAGGGATATGAAGATATGCAAAATAGTAATAGAACAGTGGATTTCAATGAGCTTCTACTTCTAACTGTATGGGACGTCATCTTGTGCAGTCTTAATAAAAAATAATAATATTACATTTAAATTATAATGTGCAGTCTTGCTCACCTAGAGATCACTCTCTTTAATCTGTAGCGTATATGTGGAAAACAATCTGTGCAGCAGTTTTGAGAGCCAACACAGTTTTGATGGTACTAGTATTAAATTTGATACGACAGTCTTCTTTTGCATATGATATTCTGTGAGGATGATCCAATCCCCCAATGAATATGCATGCAGGGCATTGACAATCTTTCACCCGTTCAAACTCTTCAAACCTGGCAACCTGTGCGAGAGGCAACCCTTCCAATCCTACAGTGATAACAGCTACTGACAAGGCAAGAGAAGGAGATTCTACATAATTTCATCCTGCAGACAGAAAGCTCAGAGGCCTGTGCTCAGTAATGATTCAGCAGCAGCAGTGCAGATGCAAGGCCTAGCTCTGGAACAGTGCACAGCAACACGCATTCAAAGGCAAGGTGCCGACTGCCGAATCCTTACCTCAAATAGACCCCCCCTTTTTTATAGACAACATGAAAAAGGAAGAAGTCTGCTTCGGAGGGCACAGCCCCTCAGGCAGACATGGTATTTATGGGGAGAGTAAGGTAGAGTGTTGCTACTTGTTGGCTCACTACTTTTTAGACTAGATGCTCCTCAACCAGCACACTACTTTAGGTGAATGTCCTCAGCTATTTCAAAAGAAGCTATGTGATTTCAACATAGCATGAAAAGGCGAGGTGGGATATTAAGTCAATGTAAAGTAAAAGGGTTCAATCACAGTTACTTTCATTTGCTGATTTGATACATTTGAGGTGCCAAGTGCTTTGAGTGAAAAAAAAAACAGATGATTGATGGCTGGGAAATCGCAGATACTTAAACCAAACTATGCCAGGGAACTCAGAAGTCCAAAGAGCCTTCCCACTGATTTGATATTTTTGTTTTGCTCTTGGGAATCCTTGCTTCAATTTCCCTTCTGCGCTTCTCTGACAGGGAAAATACGCCTTGTTGTCAATTTGGATTAGGAACAAGGAGATGTCACGAAATGGCCCAACGTTTATTAGTGTCAAAAAGTGCAGTAGCTAGGGGGGACATAGAAGAGCTGTCTTAGGGGAAAAAGACATTGTCAAGTTTTGGGATTTTGTAGAGGAAGTTAAAGCCTTCTGCTTCTCTGACTGACAGTGACATTGGCAGTGTTTTGATGATGCAATACCAGCACCAACTCCTGTCACACTTGGTTCTCTTGGGCCTTAGTGTTGTTACCTATCTAACGAGTTTACTATTTTTAGGATAAATAATACCAATTCAGTAGTATCAAGACATCATGAAGACATCCTGTTGTTAACAGCTTCCAAACACTGTCTGTCTAACTTGTTATTTCAGAGACGTAAGTTATGCATTATTTTGGTTGCGGCTTATAAACAAACCGAAGACTTCAAACATTCAAATCCCATAATGCGTATCCAGGTAGAACTAAATAAACGAGGACTTAAATAATCAAAATTGATGCCAGCTGTTCATTTGTGTCAGAATGAAGAGACAAAGATGTTCTCAGTCCCTTTTTATACCTGACAAAACCAGGGAATCAGGCTACCGCTTCTCCCCAAAACAATAGTAAAAACTCCAATGGCAGGCATACAAGCCGACAAGCATACAACCAGTCAGTCAGTCTTGTGAAAGAGTGTGTTACTCAGGGTGGTGCATTGACATAGCTCTCCGAGAGCCAAACTGTCCCACATGGCATGGTCACACAATGCGACAGCAAAATGAGACGTATTATTTTGAGGATCTTTCACTTCCATCAGAATGCATTTAATTTCTGAATGAATCATTTACTGAAGTCCTCAAAATCTCAAGCAAACCTTGATATGTGATTCCAATGTCATGTTGGAGTATTTCCCCTCTAGTATCCTAAAATGTATGGGTTAGCTGAAGATTGACTGGAATGGGAGAGTTTCATGATGTAGCGTTATACACTGAGTGTACAAAACATTAGGAACACCTTCCTAATATTGAGTTGCTCCCCCTTTTGCTCGAAGAACAGCCTCAATTCGTTGGCACATGGACTCTACAAGGTGTCACGTTCCACAGGGATACTGGCCCATGTTGACTTCAATGCTTCCCACAGTTGTGTCAAGTTGGCTGGATGTCCTTTGAGTGCTGGACCATTCTTGATACACACAGGAAACTGTTGAGCGTGAAAAAACCCAGCAGCGTTGCAGTTCTTGACACACTCAAACCGGTGCGCCTGGCACCTACTAGCATACCCCGTTCAAAGGCAGCTAAATATTTTGTCCTACCCACTCACCAATCCATGTCTCAGTTGTCTCAAGGCTTAAAAATCCTTCTTTAACATGTCTCCTCCCCTTCATCTACACTGATTAAAGTGGATTTAACAAGTGACATCAATTAGGGATCGTAGCTTTCACCTGGTCAGTCTATGTCATGGAAAGAGCAGGTGTTCCCAATGTTTTGTACACTGTGTATACTGTAGGCACCATACAGGCCGTTTCAAGATTTTGATGCGCAGCTCTTCTTAGTTATCCCTAATAAGCATCAGCTGTCAGGGCAGCTTACCGATCACTGCACCTGTACACAGCCCATCTGTAAATAGCCCACCCACCCAACTACCTCATCCCAATATTGTTATTTATTTTTGCTCTTTTGCACCCCAGTATCTCTACTTCCACATCATCATCTGCACATCTATCACTCCAGTGTTAATGCTAAATTGTAATTATTTCGCCACTATGGCCTATTTATTGCCTTACCTCCCTAATCTTATTACATTTGCAAACACTGTATGTAGATTTTTCTGTTGTGGTACGTTTGTTTGTCCCATGTGTAACTCTGTGTTGTTGTTTTTGTCGCACTGCTTTGCTTTATCTTGGCCAGGTCGCAGTTGTAAATGAGAACTTGTTCTCAACTGGCCTACCTGGTTAAATAAAGGTGAAAAAAATTAAATAAACAAAATATATTTCGCTCTCCAAAAACTTCACAAAAAGTTGATAGGAGAAGTTGTGCACAACCCAACTCTAACTAACAAGCTAAAAAAGATATCCTTCCTTTCATCTATCATAAGGCTTAGTGTAGATGGCTTTTCCCCAGCTAGCCAAGCGGGAAAGACCTGAAGTTTGCTTTCATGGAAACGGATGGAAACTTTCTGAAATATCAAAGGAATGTTGCCATGTCCAGAAGATGCTTGCACAGCTGTCCTCTCTACTTAGCTGGCTGCATCCGACCTCTTGGGGTGATGTTCATCAGTACTGCACACCTTGCTTGAGTCATTGAAATGTGTTTTTCAAGGTCAGATCCATGAAAACCACCAATGAACTTATTTGACTTCCAAGAGACATTGATGCCAAATAATTGTAATGTAAATCTTACTCCCCCCTTTCCCCACTAAGTTGGTGAAACTGAATGAGTTGATGAGTATAGCAGGAACTTTCTGAAAACAGTACAAAAAACATTTTTGCTAGATAGTGAAGTTAGACGTTTAGTATCATATTATAGCATACAAAGAGTGGATGATTAGGGACACAGTATTACTTGAAAGCAAACGACATGTCCAAAATTACCCTGGTGTCTAAAAACTGTAGTGTAGAGAGTAGTGTAGTGTAATGCTAGTGTAGATGTTCAGTAAATGGTATTGTTTCAGTATCTCACAACTTCATTAATTCAATTCAATAGAGATAATCTTCATTTGCAGAACTTAAACCTACAGTGTTTGCTATCACCACACACAAACTGATAAGACCAAAATTGTCTCTCTATTGGAAACAAGTAATCTATCTGGTGCCAAGTAATGACGCTTTCCTAAATCCAACAAGTTGTTTTCCTTATCCCACGACGACTGGGGTCTGTCACTTGTAAGTGGTCCGTAGGAGGAGTACTTGGGGTCTTGACAGCCCCCCTCTTTATTTAGCCCCAATTCGTATTTCCCCCTCACTCAACTGACAGTCGGAAAACAGCATATATATATTTTGTCTGTTATTGAGTCACCTGCTGACGTTATTTGAAATCAAGCATGACAAGATGTGGTAATAGTGGGAATTCAATGATCCATACACCTGGCTCTCCTTCACTTGAAATTAAACGAGTAGTGGTCTTGCTTACATCTTCTCAGAGGAAAGCTCCAGTAACGTTAACAGCTTCTTTGTGAGTTGTTTCTTTCTCTCTTTTTTATTTCTCTCTTCCTCCGAATGTGTTTATCCGAATGATCACAGTCCCTCCTCCTCCAGATGCCGAGTCGAGACAAAAGTCGGGCCCTGCTGTAATTTGGTTTCAATCGGAGTCATCCTTTTCAGTTACCCAAAAAGAGATGGCCTTTGAAGTGGCATGCGGAAATGTTGCCCGTCTAGTCAAGAGGTTCAGACGCATTTCATAAACAGCCAGTCTACCCCAGCAACAGAATATTCTGTGTTTTCATGTTCAGGCTTTTGATCTATATTCAGTTTCTGGGAATACAAAGGGCATAGTTTAATTCTATAGTGGTTATTTACTGTTATGATAACAGTAAGTATGCTAGTTTCAAAACTTGAACATATTGTTCCTTCAGAAATGGTTCATACTTACTTATTCCACATTTTGTTGCATTACAGCCTGAATTCAAAATTGATTAAATATACTGCTCAAAAAAATAAAGGGAACACTTAAACAACACATCCTAGATCTGAATGAAAGAAATAATCTTATTAAATACTTTTTTCTTTACATAGTTGAATGTGCTGACAACAAAATCACACAAAAATAATCAATGGAAATCCAATTTATCAACCCATGGAGGTCTGGATTTGGAGTCACACTCAAAATTAAAGTGGAAAACCACACTACAGGCTGATCCAACTTTGATGTAATGTCCTTAAAACAAGTCAAAATGAGGCTCAGTAGTGAGTGTGGCCTCCACGTGCCTGTATGACCTCCCTACAACGCCTGGGCATGCTCCTGATGAGGTGGCGGATGGTCTCCTGAGGGATCTCCTCCAAGACCTGGACTAAAGCATCCGCCAACTCCTGGACAGTCTGTGGTGCAACGTGGCGTTGGTGGATGGAGCGAGACATGATGTCCCAGATGTGCTCAATTGGATTCAGGTCTGGGGAACAGGCGGGCCAGTCCATAGCATCAATGCCTTCCTCTTGCAGGAACTGCTGACACACTCCAGCCACATGAGGGCTAGCATTGTCTTGCATTAGGAGGAACCCAGGGCCACCCGAACCAGCATATGGTCTCACAAGGGGTCTGAGGATCTCATCTTGGTACCTAATGGCAGTCAAGCTACCTCTGGCGAGCACATGGAGGGCTGTGCGCCCCCCCCCAAAGAAATGCCACCCCACACCATGACTGACCCACCACCAAACCATGCTGGAGGATGTTGCAGGCAGCAGAACGTTCTCCACGGCGTCTCCAGACTCTGTCACGTCTGTCACATGCTCAGTGTGAACCTGCTTTCATCTGTGAAGAGCACAGGGCGCCAGTGGCGAATTTGCCAATCTTGGTGTTCTCTGGCAAATGCCAAACGTCCTGCACGGTGTTGGGCTGTAAGCACAACCCCCACCTGTGGACGTCGGGCCCTCATACCACCCTCATGGAGTCTGTTTCTGACCGTTTGAGCAGACACATGCACATTTGTGGCCTGCTGGAGGTCATTTTGCAGGGCTCTGGCAGTGCTTCTCCTGCTCCTCTTTGCACAAAGGCGGAGGTAGCGGTCCTGCTGCTGGGTTGTTGCCCTCCTACGGCCTCCTCCACGTCTCCTGATGTACTGGCCTGTCTCCTGGTAGTGCCTCCATGCTCTGGACACTACACTGACAGACACAGCAAACCTTCTTGCCACAGCTCGCATTGATGTGCCATCCTGGATGAGCTGCACTACCTGAGTCACTTGTGTGGGTTGTAGACTCCGTCTCATGCTACCACTAGAGTGAAAGCACCGCCAGCATTCAAAAGTGACCAAAACATCAGCCAGGAAGCATAGGAACTGAGAAGTGGTCTGTGGTCCCCACCTGCAGAACCACTCCTTTATTGGGGGTGTCTTGCTAATTGCCTATAATTTCCACCTATTGTCTATTCCATTTGCACAACAGCATGTGAAATTTATTGGCAATCAGTGTTGCTTCCTAAGTGGACAGTTTGATTTCACAGAAGTGTGATTGACTTGGAGTTACATTGTGTTGTTTAAGTGTTCCCTTTATTTTTTTGAGCAGTGTATTTTTTTCTCACCCATCTACACACAATACCCCATAATGACAAAGAGAAAACATGTTTTTAGACATTTTTGCAAATGTATCTACTTTGTAGACGCACCTTTGGCAGTAATTACAGCTGTGAGTCTTTCTGGGTAAGTCTCTAATTGCTTTCCACACCTGGATTGTGCAACATTTGCCCATTATTATTTTCTAAATTCTTTAAGCTTTGTCAAACTGGTTGTTGATCATTGCTAGACAACCATTTTCAGGTCTTGCCATAGATTTTCAAGTAGACTTAGGTCAAAACTGTAACTTGGCCGCTGTCTTCTTGGTAAGCAACTCCAATGTATATTTGGCCTTGTGTTTTAGGTTATTGTCCTACTGAAAGGTGAATTCATCTCCCAGTGTCTGGTGGAAAGCAGACTGAACCAGGTTTTCCTCTAGGATTTTACCTGTGCTTAGCTCCATTCCGTAGATTTTTTATTCAGAAAAACTCACCAATTCCTTAATGATTACAAGCTTAATCAGATGCAGCCACCACTTTGCTTGAAAATGATGGAGAGTGTTGCTCAGTAATGTGTTGTTTTGGACTTTCCCCAAACATAACACTTTGGATTCCGTACAAAAAGTTTATTGCTTTGCCATTTTTTTTGCAGTATTACTTTAGTGCCTTGTTGCAAACAGGATGCATGTTTTGGAATGTTTTTAAGCTTCCTTCCTTCTTGTCAGTCTATCAATTAGGTTAGTATTGTGGAGAAACTACAATGTTGTTGATCCATCCTCAGTTTCCTCCTATCACAGCCATTCAATTCTGCAACTGTTTTAAAGTCACCATTTACCTCATGTTGAAATCCCTGAGCGTTTTCCTTCCTCTTCGTCAACTGAGTTAGGAAGACCACCTGTATATTTGTAGAGACTGGGTGTATTGATGCAACATCCAAAGTGTAATTAATAACTTCACCATGCTCAAAGGGATATTCAATGTCTGTTTTTATTTTTACCCATCTATCAGTAGGTGCCCTTCTTTGCTAGGCATTGGAAAACCTCGCTGGTCTTTGTGGTTGAATTTGGCTTTGAAATTCGGTGCTCAACTAAGGGACCTTACAGATAATTGCATGTGTGGGGTACAGAGATGAAGTAGTCATTCAAAAATCCTGTTAAATACTATTATTGCACACAGTGTGAGTCCATGCAATTTATTACGTGACTTGTTATGTGACTTATTATGTGACTTGATCCAAGTTCCAAGATGGCGTAGCAGTCGGACGTGTTTTGTCTTGTCGCATCGCATGTAAATATAATTTTCCACCCGCCCGCCCAACTAGCATCACTACTCTGGACGGTTCTGACTTAGGTATTTGTAATTGTCCACATATTCTATGTGTCTGGTTAGACTGTAAACTCTCCTTCCAGACTCACATTAAGCATCTCCAATCCAAAATGAAATCCAGAATCGGCTTCCTGTTTCACAACAAAGCCTCCTTCACTCATGCTGCCAAACATACCCTCGTAAAACTGACTATCCTACCAATCCTTGACTTTGGCGATGTCATTTACAAAATAGCTTCCAACACTCTACTCAGCAAACTGGATGTAGTCTATCACAGGGCCATCCGTTTTGTCACCAAAGCCCCATATACTACCCACCACCGCGACCTGTATGCTCTTGTTGGCTGGCCCTCGCTACATATTCGTCGCCAAACCCACTGTCTCCAGGTCATCCATACGTTTTTTGCTAGGTAAAGCCCCGCCTTATCTCAGCTCACTGGTCACCATAGCAACACCCACCCGTAGCACACGCTCCAGCAGGTATATTGCACTGGTCATCCCCAAAGCCAACACTTACTTTGGCAGCCTTTCCTTCTAGTTCTCTGCTGCCATTGACTGGAACGAATTGCAGAAATCACTGAAGCTGGAGACATATCTCCCTCTCTAACTTTAAGCATCAGCTGTCAGAGCAGCTTACCGATCACTGTACCTGTACACAGCCCATCTGTAAATAGCACACCCAACTACCTCATCCCATATAGTTTTTTATCTTCTTGCTGTTTTGCACCCCTGTATGTCTACTTGCACATCATCATCTGCACATCTATCACTCCAGTGTTGATGCTCGATTGTAATTATTTCGCCTCTATGGCCTATTAATTGCCTTACCTCCCTACTCTTCTACATTTGCACACACTGTACATTGATTTTTCTGTTGTGTTATTGACTGTACGTTTGTTTATGTGTAACTCTGTGTTGTTGTTTGTGTCGCACTGCTTTGCTTTATCTTGGCCAGGTCGCAGTTGCAAATGAGAACTTGTTCTCAACTGGCCTACCTGGTTAAATAAAGGTGAAATAAAATGAGTAAATAAAAACTTGTTAAGCACAATTTTCATTGTTAATCTTTTTGTAAACATTTCTAAAAATATAATTCTTATTTGACATAATGAGGTAATGTCTGTAGGCCAGTGATAAAACAATCTAAATGTAAACCATTTGAAATTCAAGCTGTAACACAACAACATTTGGAAAAAGTCAAGGGGTGTGAATACTTTCTGAAGGCACTGTGTGAAAATCATCTTATGTCATCTGAAATGGAGATTAGGGATTCTGGTGATTCTTCATTTAGCCTGCTTGTTATGATAATAGTAAGTGTTTATGGCAATTTCAAAACTTAGGACTCAGTCAAAGTCGTTGTGAAAAGCATCACCAATACAAAAGATGTTGGATTTTACTTAGCAGATGGCGTAGACAGTTGTAGCACACCTGTTAAGTCCCAACGGTGTCGTATGCATCAATTCCTCCAATCATTGCAGTCCATTCATCTCTTAATTCTTTCAGTCTCATTCATGAAACAATCACAATACTGCGACAACAATACGTTTCTATATTAAAACACAAATGAATAAACAAAACATTATTACAATATTGTACACTAGCCCCATCTATCCTTATCACTTATGAGTGCTCAATCTACATTTGTGACTCTGTTCTCAGTTCAATTATCAAGTGCTGCAACTGGGGAGTTGCCTCTCCAAAATGAATACACTTTGATCTCTTTTGAAGTTGTCAGTACTAAATAACTCTGTCACAACCATCCACAGAAAAAGACTGATATTTGTTCTCTCTCCAATTGCTTTGTCATACTGACTGCCAGCTAGGATGAATAACAATTAGGTGACAGTGAATAGGATGATCTACTTTTCTTTTCAATGGTGTCTACCATCTTCAAACACATATTTACCATACACATTGTCACTCCGCCTTGTACGCACAGACACTCAGACGCATTTAACAGTTCAACGTAAATGTGACAAAGCACTTTTACTGTGAAAAAATATAAAATATACCTTCAAAAGAGAGCTTTTAGATTACATTGTCACATTCCAGCAGTTACCTGGTTGCTTTTATTTCTGTTTGTATTAAACATACACAGAACTGTTTTGTTGTTGATTATTTGACATTTTACTGCATTGTTAGGAGCTAATAATATAAGCATTTCGCTGCACACGCTATAACATCTCCTAAACTGTGTACGCGTTCAATAAACTTCGATTTGAACATGATCATTTGAAAACATGATAATGTCTACTTAAACAGATTTCCAAGAATGCTCTTTTATTGCATTAGTGAGTATTTGCAGACATTCCACTATTAGCTATGGTTAGAGAGATGATGTGGCTAAAATGTAAAGCATCTTTCTGTATTATGCCTATTGCTATTGTCATGGTCCTGGTGCTATCAGTGAAGTGTATCCTTGTGGTGGGAGATTTGTGGTCTGAACCCAAGCTGAACTCTTCAGTCTGTCTGAGCTGTGACAGTATTGTTTAATGCATTTACCTCATACAAAGCACTTAGTTGCATAATTATTTTTAAATCAGGTCATGGAGATTGACAGTACTTACAGTATAAAAGAATATCTGTCATTGGGTTTTCTGGTGCAAAATGTATGTTGGTATTTTTTGTGTGATTAACAAACAAATTGAAAAACATGATTTGGTCTTTCCATTTTGGCCTTATGAATGTGGGCCTTGGCAGTGGTTGTGCAGGAGGGAGCCCCTAGCTTTGCTAGCGGGACAGAGTGAAATCAGTGATCTTGTCCCGCTCACTGGCTCACTCTAGCCCTGCATGCTATCAGAGGCAGCCACACTAATGTGATGGACATAGCAGACATTCACCACTTCTTTTACCAACAGCGCTTCCAGATTTGTTAGCTCTACAAACATGGGCACCGCGCAGAGCTTCTCTCAAGCCACCACCAGGCAGGCACAATGCTGTTCAATGCCAACTGGCAAGATAATAAAATGGCTGCCAGACACTTTGTCAATATTTCTCTCTTTGCACAGAGCTTGCGCCTGGCTAGCTGCTCCCTGATAGAAGTAATGTTGACTGAATGGGTTTGAGCAGCCCAATGGGCACAGAAGTAATTTCAACGTCTAGTTTTGGTTTACATTTGGTTGAGTTGTCAACTAACATGAATTCAACAAAACATTTCACCATGTCAATAGATTTAGGTTAAAAGTAGGGTGAAAATAAGATATTCCCTCACGTTGATTACTTTTTTCAAATCTAATCAGTTTCCCACGTTGATTCAACGTCATCACATTGAATTATTATATTTTTAAATGATGTGGAAACAATGTTGTTCAAGCAGGTTTTGCCCAGTGGGATGCCTCTGGTGTGGCACGGCAGACCACAGGAGAGGAGAGCGGGGAGGAGCAGATGGGGGAGATACTCCAGCAAAGCAGTTCATTAAAAACAGATGCTGAGTGAATGTGGCGGTGGGAGAGTTCAGGACAGCACACCATGCACGATAGAGATGGCAGTGGCATTGCACTCTATACCACTGTACCTCTAGTCTGTACTGGCCAAAGACCTGTGGAGTTGGGCCATGTTCAGGAGTTGTTCTTTTCATCATTTAGCTGTGCACATAATTGATTTACGAGCAGCAGGATGCAGTCTGGGTTTGTTGAGGTCTAGGATGCTGCAGAAAATAAATATTAACAAGACAGCTCATGCTTAAAAATGTTGCTTTTATTATCCAAACATTCTGCTCATATATCGAGCGGCTTAGTACTTTATGTATACTCAATTAATTATATACCGAACACATTTTTATGTCCAGTGCTTTTCATTTTCAAAGAACAGACTTGCTACAAGTATTTGTTTATTTTCTTCCTAGTGTTATCACATTATTTTTAGTATCGTGGTATTTGTTGTATTGGGTGTCAGATACAATAAACTTAACAAAAGCACAAAAGGATTTTAATTAGCTTCCTAGAACTTTTTGTGTAATATTGTCACGGCTGTCAAAAGGAGAGGACCAAGGTGCAGCGTGTGTGTTGTTCCACATTTTATTTACTCTGTGAAACTATGCAACACATAAAATAACTGAATAGACAAAACAACAAACTGTGACGCAGAGGAGAAACAAACACTACTCAAAAATAATCACCCACAAAACCCAGGTATAAAAACCCCTACTTAAGTGTGATCTCCAATTAGAGACAACGAGGACCAGCTGCCTCTAATTGGAGATCATCCCAAACAAACCAACATAGAAATAGAACACATAGAATAAACCCCCCTGTCACGCCCTGACCTACTCTACCATAGAAAATAACAGCTTACCATGGTCAGGACGTGACAAATATTTGTTACTTGGGTACATTAATTCAAGACAGAGTGAGGAGCTATAGGTACTGCCCGAGGCATTCTAGAACCATAAGCTGTCTAACAGAAATGTAGGAGCTACTGTCTGCTCACCTACTGTCTCCTTGTCAACAGAGTGCAGTGAAATGGAATGCAATCCAAGTCCTCTAGTTAATTATACAATATGGCTTTTATTTGATGGATTCCTAATGTTTTAATTTATGTCCATTTAATTAATCTTGTCACTTTTAATAACCAGTCCTATTCATTTAACAAGGGAAAATGGAGCAGTATTATTAGCAATAAAGGTAACAATGTTCTTCCAGAGGCCTATTGCATGTTTTGACAAAGCCCATACTCTTGGTTTCTGGTTGTATTAGTGCTTTGTGTGTTATTGAATTGTTGTGGATGTTCTGCATTGTGATATAGTTAAAAATGTCATCTCATATATCAAAAAAGATTAAGATGGTTATGATATAGATTTGTTACTGTTTCAACCTGATTATTGTGTTACCATATAGCCAGATTGCATAGGCATGTATTTTTTTAACTCATATTGAGGGCGCAAGCTGCCGAGCACGTTAAGCGATGTAGGTCCAGTTAAGAGTGCAGAAGGCTAATAGACTTAAAAAGTGATTTTCAGTGCTTATGGAGGTCTCTGTTGGAATGAATACGTATTATAATATTTTGTATATTATACTTGGTCAATGTCAGGCATATAGAATTGGATATAATTTGATCTCATTACCAAAAGCCTAGAGCATACTCTGTAAAGCTGTCCAGTGAGTAGACTATTGCTAGAGGACAACTGCCCAGAAGTGACCTTTGCTCCCAATGTTTCCTGCACTTGTGTGCATAGCATGTGCACAGGTTATCACCACAAGATTAGACTTTCTCTGGCTTTCAATCATTAAATAACAGGCAAGTGTATGAAGCTCCTCAATGTAATGATCCCTGGCAACTTGGAGAGTTCAAAGTAAATTGGCAAGGGCAAAAAAAGGACCATCATTTCAGGGTTTTCGCCACTGATCAAAATAGATAAATCAGCCAGTTTCGTTAAATAGAATTTCCATCACTGCTCAACCAGTCCCACAAATAGGTTATCTAGGATAATGGCTGTGAGGCTTCATTACCTCCTTATCAAATTAGATTTCTCTTTCTCCTCGAGGCAGATTGGAGAATGATTACTGATTTAACCAAGAAGGCTCTTCAAATCCCTCCCAAAATTTAGAAATGCTCTAATGAAAGGGAAATTAGTCTATTTCATCCTCAGACTTTGCTAAATCACTCCACATAAAAAGAGGAGTACTGTATAAAGAGATGAATATGAGGGCTGTGATTGTGTCTGTCTGCGACTATCTTTTTGGAGTTCTGAAGCATATATGAAACAACTTCAAACGCTTCACAGATAAGTTGAAACCTCATATGGTTAAAGTATAGTTTAACTACACTGAAGAAAAATATAAAACGCAACATGTAAAGTGTTGGTCCCAGAAATTTTCCATATGCACAAAAAACTTATTTCATTTTTTTTGTGCACAAATTTGTTTATATCCCTGTTAGTGAGCATTTTCTCCTTTGCCAAGATAATCCATCCACCTGACAGGTGTGGCATATCAAAAAGCTGATTGAACAGCATGATCAGTACACAGGTGCACCTTGTGCTGGGGACAATAAAAGGTCACTAAAATGTGCAGTTTTGTCACACAACACAATGCCACAGATGTCTTAAGTTGAGGTAGCGTGCAATTGGCATGCTGACTGCAGGAATGTCCACTAGAGCTGTTGCCAGAGAACTGAATGTTCATTTTTCTACCATAAGCCTCCTCCAACATTGTTTCAGATAATTTGTCAATACGTCTAACTGGCCTCACAACCGTATACTAAGTGTTTGGTGTCATGTGGGCGAGCGACTTGCTAATGTCAACATTGTGAACGGAGTGCCCCATGGTGGCGGTGGGGTTATGGTATGGGCAGGCATAAGTTACGAACAATGAACACAATTGCATTTTATCAATGGCAATTTGAATGCACAGAGATAACGTTATGAGATCCTGAGGTGCATTGTTGTGTCATTCATCCACCGCCATCAATTCATATTTCAGCATGATAATGCAACGCCCCATGTTGCAAGGATCTGGATGCTGAAAATGTCCCAGTTCTTCCATGGCCTGCATACTCACCAGACATGTCACCCATTGAGCATGTCTTGCATGCTCTGGATTGATGTGTACAACAGCATGTTCCAGTTCCCGCCAATATCCAGCAACGTCGCACAGCGGATTGAAGAGGAGTGGGTCAACATTCCACAGGCCACAATCAACAGCCTGATCAACTCTATGCGAAGGAGATATGTTGCACTGCATGAGGCATATGGTGGTCACACCAGATACTGACTGGTTTTCTGATCCACTCCCCTACCTTTTTTATAAAGGTATGTGAACAACAGATTCATATCTGTATTCTCAGTCATGTGAAATCCATAGATTAGGGCCTTATTTATTTATTTCATTGGCTGATTTCCTTATATGAACTGTAACTCAGTAAAAACATTGATATTGTTGCATTTAGATTTTTGTTCAGATAAAGTTATTCTGGGCTGCATTTTACAATGAGCATAGATATATAGAACCACATACGCAATCTATGTTATTGCTACAGTATGTTACATACTGTGCCAATGACATTCCTGAGGTAATATAGTGTGCCAATATTCTTGGAAAGTGGATTGTTTCAAATTCTATAAAATGTAAACACAACTGGAGATACCTTGTCATTTTTGGAGATCTGGTATTGACACAACAGTGTTACAGTAGCAAGCAAAATAGGGTAGGGGCAGTTGCTAACTAGCTATCTAGCTAGCTAAATAACTTGGCTCATGTTGGGCACATGCTCCACTCTTTACTAACAAACTGGTATCTTCACTAATGTTTACAATTTGATGTTTGCGACATCTCCAGTTCCAAAGCATTTAGAAATCCAAATAGATACAGTACCAGTCAAAATTTTGGGACACACCTACTCATTCAAAGGTTTCATTATTTTTTTTTTTACTATTTTCTACATTGTAGAATAATAGTGAAGACATCAAAACTATGAAAGAGCACATATGGAATCTTATAGTGACCAAAAAAAGTGTTAAACATATTTTATATTTGAGATTCTTCAAAGTACCGACGCTTTGCCTTGATGACAGCTTCATGAGGAACGCTTTCCAACATTCTTGAAGGAGTTCCCACATATGCTGATAATTTGTTGGCTTCCTTTCCTTCACTCTGTGGTACAACTCATCCCATCTCAGTTGGGTTGAGGTCGGGTGATTGTGGAGGCCAGGTCATCTGATGCAGCACTCCATCACTCTCCTTATTGGTCAAATAGCCCTTACACAGCCTGGAGATGTGTTTTGGGTCATTGTCCTGTTGAAAAACAAATGATAGTCCCACTAAGCCCAAACCAGATGGGATGGCGTATCGCTGAAGAATGATGTGGTAGACATGCTGGTTAAGTGTGCCTTGAATTCTAAATAAAATCACTGACAGTGTCACCATCAAAGCGCCCCCCACCATTACACCTCCTCCTCCATGCTTCACGGTGGGAACCACACGTGCAGAGATCATCCGTTCACCTACTCTGCGTCTCACAAAGACACGGTATCAAGGCACAAGGCGAGACTCAACTGCAGATAGTTGGAGTCTTACAATGTTTATTCATCCAAAGGGGTAGGCAAGAGAATGGTCATGGACAGGCAAAAATGTCAAACCAGATCAGTCCAGGAGGTACAGAGTGGCAGATGGGCTCGTGGTCAAGGCAGGCAGAATGGTCAGGCAGGCGGGTACAAAGTCCAGAAACAGGCAAGGGTCAAAACCAGGAGGACTAGAAAAAGGAGAATTAAAAAGCAGAACGGGAAAAACGCTGGTTGACTCGGAAACATACAAGACGAACTGGTACAGAGAGACAGTAAACAGGGATAAATATACTGGAGAAAACAAGCAACACCTGGAGGGGGTGTAGACAATTACAAGGACATGTGAAACTGATCAGGGTGTGACAGTACCCCCCCCCCTCTCCCCCTAGGGACGCCACCTGGCGTCCTACCTGTGCGCATACCTGGCTGACCGGGGTGTCGGCGGTGGAAATCGGCAATGAGGGCCGGGCCCAAGATGTCTTTAGCAGGAACCCAGCACCTCTCCTCCAGGCCATAACCCTCCCAGTCAACCAGGTACTGGAAACCCCTGCCCCGTGTTCGAACCTTCAGGAGGCGTCTCAACGTATATGCTGGCTGGACACCGATAACCCGGGGGGAGGGATGGGCCTGGAGACAGAAGACAAAGGACAGTGAGACACAGGCTTAATCCTAGACACATGGAAGGTAGGGTGAATACGAAGGGTACGGGCTAACACAAGACGGACAGCAGTGGAACTCAGGACTCTGGAGATGAGAAAAGGACCAATGAACCGGGGAGACAGCTTGCGGGACTCTACCCGAAGGGGCAGATCCCGGGTGGAAAGCCATACCCTCTGCCCAATGCGGTAGCGGGGAGCAGGGGTCCGGCGACGGTCCGCTTGTCGACGATACCTAGTGTTGGTCTTGAGTATAGCCACCCTGGCTCTTCTCCAGGTACGTCGACAGTGGCGGACGAGGGTACGCTGACCTCCTGCTCTTGTTCAGGGAAGAGTAGCAGCTGATACCCCATGGAACACTCGAAAGGGGAGAGTCCCGTGGCAGAACTGGGAAGAGTGTTCCGGGCATACTCCATCCAGACCAGTTGACGGCTCCAGGTAGTGGGGTTAGTTGAGACCAAGCACCTTAAGGTGGTCTCCAGGTCTTGGTTGGCTCGCTCCGACTGACCGTTAGTTTGGGGATGGATTCTGGATGACAGGCTGGCCGACGGCCCAATAAGGGTGCAGAATGCCTTCCAGAACTGAGACGAGAACCCCGATCGGAGACCATGTCTACCAGGAGTCCATGGATCCGGAAGACATGCTGCACCATAAGCTTGGCCGTCTCCTTAGTTTGGGGAGAGAAATGAAATTGGCAGCCTTGGAGAACCGGTCAACTACCGTTAGAATGACATTGTTGCCATCAGACGGAGGGAGCCTAGTGACAAAGTCCAGAGATATGAGACTATGGACGATGAGGAACCGGTAGTGGCTGCAGGAGGCGAGCAGGAGCTTGCCGTGGAGTCTTGTTTTGAGCACACACAGTGCATGCAGTGACGAAGGCAGTGATGTCAGGGACCATTGTGGGCCACCAGAAACATTGTCGGAGGAAGGCTAGTGTACGACGGGACCCTGGATGACAGGTCAGCCTGGAGGAATGAACACATTCCAGGACCCGGGACCGGACTGGGTTAGGAACAAACAGCCGGTTAGCCGGGCCCCCTTCAGGTCCCGGTTGGGAGCATTGCGCCTCGCGAACCAGGTTCTCAATACCCCAATCCACAGTGGCAGCAAGGCATGAGGTAGGGAGAATGGTTTCGGAAGTCGAGGGTGTGGCAGAGGAACTGTATAGGCGGGAGAGAGCATCAGACTTCACATTTTTAGACCCAGGACGGTAGGAAATGGTCAAGTTGAATCTGGTAAACAGGACGGCACACCGGGCCTGCCTTGAGTTGAGAAGCTTGGCTGAACAGAGATATTACACGTTTTTATGGTCGGTCCAGACCAGGAATTGCTGTTCTGCTCCTTCCAGCTAGTGCCTCCACTCCAACGCCATCTTCACCGCCAGGAGTTCTCGGTTGCCAACATCGTAGTTCCTCTCAGCAGGATTGAGACAATGGGACAGGAATGCACAGGGATGAAGCTTCTGATCCTGGGCAGATCGCTGGGACAGGATAGCCCCCACTCCAACATCCGAAGCATCCACTTCCACCATAAATTGACAAGAGGGGTCTGGATGGATGAGGATGTGTGCTGTTGTGAAGATGATGGTGCAATCGCTATTGCACTCCACACTGCCCTTTCCCACCTGGACAAAATCAAATCAAATGTATTTATATAGCCCTTCTTACATCAGCTGATATCTCAAAGTGCTGTACAGAAACCCAGCCTAAAACCCCAAACAGCAAGTAATGCAGGTGTAGAAGCACGGTGGCTAGGAAAAACTCCATAGAAAGGCCAAAACCTAGGAAGAAACCTAGAGAGGAACCAGGCTATGAGGGGTGGCCAGTCCTCTTCTGGCTGTGCCGGGTGGAGATTATAACAGAACATGGCCAAGATGATCAAATGTTCATAAATTACCAGCATGGTCAAATAATAATAATCACAGTAGTTGTCGAGGGTGCAA
Organism: Salmo trutta; assembly: GCF_901001165.1. Lineage (NCBI taxonomy): Eukaryota > Metazoa > Chordata > Actinopteri > Salmoniformes > Salmonidae > Salmo > Salmo trutta. The sequence continues at coordinate 23,453,127 of NC_042975.1, forward strand.
CATGTCAGCACCTCAAGAGTAAATGTCAGTTGGCTTTTCATAGCCGATCATTGAGAGTATCTCTACCGCTCCTGCTGTCTCTAGAGTTGAAAACAGCAGGTCTGGGACAGGTAGCACGTCCGTTAAACAGGTCAGGGTTCTATAGCCACAGGCAGAACAGTTGAAACTGGAGCAGCAGCACGGCCAGGTGAACTGGGGACAGCAAGGAGTCATCATGCCAGGTAGTCCTGAGGCATGGTCCTAGGGCTCAGGTCCTCTGAGAGAGAGAAAGAGAGAAAGAGAGAATTAGAGAGAGCATACTTAAATTCACACAGGACACCGGATAAGACAGGAGAAATACTCCAGATATAACAGACTGACCCTAGCCCCCCGACACATAAACTACTGCAGCATAAGTACTGGAGGCTGAGACAGGAGGGGTCAGGAGACACTGTGGCCCCATCCGATGATACCCCTGGACAGGGCCAAACAGGCAGGATATAACCCCACCCACTTTGCCAAAGCACAGCCCCCACACCACTAGAGGGATATCTTCAAACACCAACTTACCATCCTGAGACATGGCCGAGTATAGCCCACAAAGACCACGGCACAACCCAAGGGGGGGTGCCAACCCAGACAGGAAGACCACGTCAGTGACTCAACCCACTCAAGTGACGCACCCTTCCTAGGGACGGCATGGAAGAACACCAGTAAGCCAGTTACTCAGTCCCTGTAATAGGGTTAGATTCAGAGAATCACAGTGGAGAGAGGGGAACCGGCCAGGCAGAGACAGCAAGGGCGGTTCGTTGCTCCAGAGCCTTTCCGTTCACCTTCACACTCCTGGGCCAGACTACACTCAATCATAGGACCCACTGAAGAGATGAGTCTTCAGTAAAGACTTAAAGGTTGAGACCGAGTCTGCGTCTCTCACATGGGTAGGCAGACCATTCCATAAAAATGGAGCTCTATAGGAGAAAGCCCTGCCTCCAGCTGTTTGCTTAGATATTCTAGGGACAATTAGGAGGCCTGCGTCTTGTGACCGTAGCGTAGGTGTAGGTATGTACGGCAGGACCAAATTGGAAAGATAGGTAGGAGCAAGCCCATGTAATGCTTTGTAGGTTACCAGTAAAACCGTGTAGTAAAGGTTAGCAGTAAAACCTAAGTCTTCACAAAAGGAACACTTATGTGAGAATGCTATTCATTGACTACAGCTCAGCGTTCAACACCATAGTACCCTCAAAGCGCATCACTAAGCTAAGGATCCTGGGACTAAACACCTCCCTCTGCAACTGGATCCTGGACTTCCTGACGGGCCGCCCCCAGGTAGTGAGGGTAGGTAGCAACACATCTGCCACGCTGATCCTCAACACAGGAGCTCCCCAGGGGTGCGTGCTCAGTCCCCTCCTGTACTCCCTGTTCACCCACGACTGCATGGCCAGGCACAACTACAACACCATCATTAATTTTGCAGACGACACAATAGCCTGATCACCGATAACGACGAGACAGCCTATAGGGAGGTCAGAGACCTGGCCGGGTGGTGCCAGAATAACAATCTATCCCTCAACGTAACCAAGACTAAGGAGATGATTGTGGCCTACAGGAAAAGGAGGACCAAGCACGCCCCCATTCTCATCGACGGGGCTGTAGTGGAGCAGGTTGAGAACTTCAAGTTCCTTGGTGTTCACATCAACAACAAACTAGAAAGGTCCAAACACACCAAGACAGTCGTGAAGAGGGCACAACAAAGCCTCTTCCCCCTCAGGAAACTAAACAGATCTGGCATGGGTGCTGAGATCTTCAAAAGGTTCTACAGCTGCAACATCGAGAGCATCCTGACTGGTTGCATCACTGCCTGGTACGGGAATTGCTTGGCCTCCGACCGCAAGGCACTACAGAGGGTAGAGCGTACGGCCCAACACATCACTGGGGCTAAGCTGCCTGCCATCCAGGACCTCTACACCAGGCGGTGTCAGAGGAAGGCCCTAAAAATTGTCAAAGACCCCTGCCACCCCAGTCATAGACTGTTCTCTCTACTACCGCATGGCAAGCGGTACCGGAGTGCCAAGTCTAGGAAAAAAAGGCTTCTCAACAGTTTTTACCCCCAAGCCATAAGACTCCTGAACAGGTAATCAAATGGCTACCCAGACTATTTGCATTGTGGGCCCCACAACCCCTCTTTTTACGCTGCTGCTACTCTCTGTTTGTCATATATGCATAGTCACTTTAAATATACATTCATCTACATACTACCTCAATTGGGCCTACCAACCAGTGCTCCCTCAAATTGGCTAACAAGGCTATCTGCATTGTGTCCCGCCACCCACCACCCGCCAACCCCTCTTTACGCTACTGCTACTCTCTGTTCGTCATATATGCATAGTCACTTTAACCATATCTACATGTACATACTACCTCAATCAGCCTGACTAACCGGTGCCTCTATGTAGCTTCGCTACTTTTATAGCCTCGCTACTGTATATAGCCTGTATTTTTACTCTTGTTTTATTTCTTTATCTACCTCTTGTTCACCTAATACTTTTTTTGCACTATTGGTTAGAGCCTGTAAGTAAGCATTTCACTGTAAGGTCTACACCTGTTGTATTCGGCGCACGTGACAAATAACCTTTGATTTGAACCGATGCTTCAGGTCCACAAAGGCTTTGTCGACAGCTGGAGCCCATTTGAACGGTACCTTGGGGGAGGTGACTGCCGAGAGGGGGGCCACCAGGGTGCTGTAATCCCGAATGAAACGGCGGTAGAAGTTTGCAAACCCAAGAAATCGTTGCAACTGCACCCTGGACGTTGGTTCAGGCCAATCCACCACTGCTTTCACCTTTCCAGGATCCATCTGAACATTTCCCTCAGCAATGGCATATCCCAGAAAGGTGATAGAAGAGCGGTGGAACTCACACTTTTCGGCTTTCACAAACAATTGGTTCTCCCGGAAGCACTGAATGACCTGTTTGACATGGAGTACATGTTCTTGGGCAGATCATGGGAAAAAACATGTCGTCCAGGTAGACGAACACAAACCGGTTTAGCATGTCCCGAAGCACATCATTGACCAAAGCCTGGAAGACAGCGGTGAGTCCAAATGGCATGACCTGGTACTCATAATGTCCACTGGCTGTGTTGAAGGCTGTCTTCCGCTCATCCCCCTCACGTATCCAAACCAGGTGGTAGGCATTCCGAAGGTCCAACTTGGAAAACATTGTAGCCCCCTGGAGAGGTTCAAACGCCGAGGAGAGGAAGGGTGTGCCAATTTTTGACAGTGATATCGTTAAGTGTCTTGTCCTTCTCCACAAAGAAAAGCCCTGCATCGGCAGGAGATGCAGAAGGACGGACGGCCCCAGTGGCCAGAGACTCCTGTATGTACTCCTCCATAGCTTTGGTCTCTGGTTCAGACAGAGAATACAACCGACCCCGAGGTGGTGTAGTGCCTGGGAGAAGGTCACTGGCACAATCATAAGGATGGTGCGGGGGAAGGGAAGTAGCACGTGCCTTACTGAACATTTCGAGGAGGTCATGGTATTCAGTAGGAATAGCAGAGACATCCACTGTCTTGCTAATATCCTGAAAAGGATGACTTGGGGAAGGCTGTGCTGCTTGAAAGCAGTGGGAATGGCAAAAATGACCAACCCAGGATGGAGCTTGTGGTCCAGTCAATCACAGGATTGTGTTTTTGTAGCCAGGAAAATCCCAACACAACCAGAACATGGGGAGATGTAATGAGGAGGAACTGTATGGTCTCACTGTGGTTACCAGAAACCCGTAATTGAACGGGCACAGTACTATGGGTGACTTCCCCTGTAGAGCGGCCGTCCAATGCCCTAGCATCCATGGGCACAGAGAGAGGCTGAGTGGGAATAGCAAGCTCTGAAGCAATAGTGGCATCCATTAAACTCTCATCAGCCTCAGAGTCAATGAGCACTCGGAGAGACTTAGATTGGTCTCCCCACAGCACAAGAGCAAAAAAGGGTGTGTGGGTGATGGGAATTAGGGAACTCCCAGCCTGACTCCCCATAGTACTGGTACCCACTAGAGACAAGGGTTTCCTAATAGGGCAGGTAGCTATAAAATGTCCTGCCCATCCACAGTACAGACAACAGTTATTATTCATCCACTGTGAGCGCTCACAAACTGATAGCCTTGGTCTTCCCAACTGCATAGGCTCAGGAGTATCCAACTCACCCGGATGAGGTTCACGAGAGGGCTCAGATGACTTCGACTCCTCTCGGAAGAGCTGCCTTCAGAAACTTCTGGATTCCATAGGAGGTGAACTTGCCATATTGGGTGCACGAGTGTGCCCGAGACCAGACCTCCTCTCACTCTTGCGTTCCCTTAGACGTCCATCAATTTTAATGGTTAAGGCGATAAGAGAATCGAGGTCCACCGGCAGTTCCCGAGCAGCTAGCTCATCCTTTACCTCCTCAGATAATCCGTGCAGAAAAGTATCAAAAAGACACTCTGGATTCCAGGCACTCTCGGCGGCCAACGTGCGAAAGTCCACTGTGTAGTCTGTTACACTAAGGGAATTTTGACGTAAGTCAAGTCGTTTGCTGGCCTCCTTTCTACCAGATACCGGAGACTCAAACTTTTCTCACCTCTGCCATGAATTCCTCCAAATGACCACAAATGGCAGATTGTTGTTCCCAAACTGCCATAGCCCAGGAGAGCGCCCTTCCGGAAATTAGCGTAATTATATACGCTATCTTCGATCGGTCTGAAGAAAACTAAGATGGCCGTAGCTCAAAAATAAGCGAGCACTGAGAAAGAAAACCCCCGCAGGTACCAGGATTCCCCAAATATCGCTCTGGAGGAGGTAAGCGGGGTTCATGGGGAGTTGGGATAGGCTGTACAAACTCACCACAGATGGGGAAAAAATTACTGGGTGATTGGGGTTTTTCAGAGGTGGCAGACAGTCAGACATCTAACTCTCTGATTTGCTCCATAATAGCCTTTAACCCATGGTCGTGGCATTCCGTCAAGGAACTGAGCCATTCCAAAAGGCCCTGTAGCAACTCCCGATGTCTCCCGGCAAGGAGACAGGTGAAACTGATCAGGGTGTGACACACGGCAGTTGGAACCATAAATCTCAAATTTGGACTCATCAGACCAAAGGACAGATTTCCACCAGTCTAATATCCATTGCTCGTGTTTCTTCGCACACGCAAGTCTCTTTTTCTTATTGGTGCCATTTAGTAGTGGTTTCTTTGCAGCAAGCGTCCCACCTACTCAACAGCCAGTGTAATCCCGTGGCGCGATATTCAAATACCTTAGAAATGCTATTACTTCAATTTCTCAAACATATGACTTATTTACACCATTTTAAAGACAAGACTCTCGTTAATCTAACCACACTATCCGATTTCAAAAAGGCTTTTCGTAATCAGACACCCATTTTTCAAGCTAGCATATAATGTCACATAAACCCAAACCACAGCTAAATGCAGCACTAACCTTTGATGATCTTCATCAGATGACACACCTAGGACATTATGTTATACAATACACGCATGTTTTGTTCAATCAAGTTCATATTTATATCAAAAAACTGCTTTTTACATTAGCATGTGACTAGCATGTGACTAGCATTCCCACCGAACACTTCTGGTGAATTTACTAAATTACTCACGATAAATGCTCACAAAAAACATAACAATTATTTTAAGAATTATAGATACAGAACTCCTATATGCACTCGCTATGTCAGATTTTAAAATAGCTTTTCGGTGAAAGCACATTTTGCAATATTCTAAGTAGATAGCCCGGCATCACAGGGCTAGCTATTTAGACACCCACCAAGTTTAGCCCTCACCAAAGTCAGATTTACTATAAGAAAAATGTTATTACCTTTGCTGTTCTTCATCAGAATGCACTCCCAGGACTTCTACTTCAATAACAAATGTTGGTTTGGTCCCAAATAATCCATAGTTATATCCAAATAGCGGCGTTTTGTCCGTGCGTTCAAGACACTATCCGAAGGGTAAATAAGGGATACGCGCCCGACGCGTTTCGTGACAAAAAAATTCTAAATATTCCATTACCGTACTTCGAAGCATGTCAACCGCTGTTTAAAATCAATTTTTATGCCATTTTTCTCGTAAAAAAGCGATAATATTCCGACCGGGAGTGGTTGTTTTCGTTCAAAGAGAGAGAAAGTAAACATGGAGTCGACTCGGGCACGCGCCTCCAGTATCATTGTTCTCAGATCGACCACTTACAAAATGCGCTAATGTTTTTCAGCCAGGGCCTGCAAAGCCACCATTCAGCTTTTTGGCGCCTTCTGAGAGCCTATGGGAGCGTTAGAAAATGTCACGTCATGCCAGAGATCCCCTGTTGTGGTTAGAGATGATCAAGAAGGCCATGAAATGGTCAGAGAGAGCGCTTCCTGTTTGGAATCTTCTCAGGTTTTGGCCTGCCAAATGAGTTCTGTTATACTCACAGACACCATTCAAACAGTTTTAGAAACTTTAGGGTGTTTTCTATCCAAATCAAACAATTATATGCATATTCTAGTTACTGGGCAGGAGTAGTAACCAAATTAAATCGGGTACGTTTTTTATCTGGCCGTGCAAATACTGCCCCCTAGCCCCAACAGGTTAACTCTAATGAACTTATTCTCTGCAGCAGAGGTAACTCTGGGTCTTCCTTTCCTGTGTCTGTCCTCATGAGAGCCAGTTTCATCATGGCACTTGATGGTTTTTGCGACTGCACTTGAAAAAACGTTCAAAGTTCTTGAAGTTTTCCGTATTGACTGACCTTCATGTCTTAAAGTGATGATGGACTGTCATTTCTCTTTGCTTATTTGAGCTGTTCTTGTCTTAATATTAACTTAGTATTTTTTCTGTATACCAACCTTACCTTGTCACAAAACAACTGACTGACTCAAACACATTAAGAAGGAAAGAAATTACACAAATAACTTTTAACAAGGTACACCTGTTAATTGAAATGCATTCCAGGTGGCTACCTCATGAAGCTTGTTGAGAGAATACCAAGAGTGTGCAAAGCTATTATTAAGGCAAAGGATGGCTATTTGAATAATCTCAAATATAACATATATTTTGATTTGTTTAACACTTTTTTGGTTACTACATGATTCCATGTGTTATTTCATAGTTTTGATGTCTTCACCATTTTACAATTTAGAGAATAGTAAAAATAAAGAAAAACCCTTGAGTTAGTAGGTGTCCAAACTTTTGACTGGTACTGTATGTAGAATCATATAACACCTAGTATGAAGAATATATCATTAGCCAGTGCAAGTGAGGATAGGAGACACTTAAAATGTTTGCTGTCTGTTGGTTGACAGTATTAGTAGTAGCTTCTTTGGACATCACCTCAAGGGTCCCTCAGTAATTCAAGCTAGTATTCCCACAGTTTATGCTCTGGCAATTTAAGGCCCTGGTCTGCAAGGGGCTTCAGTGGGCAATCCAGTTTGACAAATGGCCAAAGTGACAGCACTCTGTCACAAACTCACACAACAACTCAGCGATAGCTCGCTCTACCCAGTAGTGGTGCCTGCCTCTCTAAATGATGAAACAGGAGACAAAGTAATAGATGCGACCTGGAGACAGGCCCAAGAGAGGTCAAACAATTGTACCTGTCAGAAGCTGTATATTCTTGCCAAGCCCCCTCGAGGACTCCTCAGAATGCATGACCTTCGATTACTCTGCTAAAGTATATCCCTTCCCCACTTTGCTCTTCAGCTAATTAGTCAAAAGTAACAAGAAAGACTAGCCTTTATTAGCTTTGGAATGCAATCAATCACTGCCGTGCAGTTAATTGGTACGGAAAAAGGGCAGAGCTAATTGTCCACTGAAATGTACTTCCAGCCAATCAGTTTCATTATCTCGGCACAGGCCAGATGCTAAATTAGATGCAATGAAGTTATACATGTAGTCGTTTGCACGTTTTGGGAAGCAATGTGAGATGTGCTTATCTCTTTGATACTACATATCCTTGAGCCTCGGCTTGATTCGTTTTTACTTTGATTTATGGATTAGTTGCGTGATCCCGACAGGTTTTTATTTTTTCATGATGTACAAATCGAATACCAATATACAGTGGGGTCTGAAACTATTGATACCCTTGATAAAGATGAGCAGTAATGACTGTATAAAGTAAATAATTCAAATACTGAGCTATATTATTGCATGCAATTTTTCTTTGAAAATGTTGGCTGGGTTGTGTTTAGGAGGACGCACGGCTCTCGACCTTCACCTCTCCTAAACTGCAAACACATCCAACAAGTTTGAAAGTATATACTGAAGAGCTGCGCTACAGTACAATAGAAATTTAAAGGCAATGTTCCCGCACTGCATATGTCGGCTCAATCGGAAATTACCTTTACATTTCAATCGCGCTAGAGTGCTGAACTTAAGCAATATGGATTGAATCCCTACCATAGCAACAATCTTTAATGCAAAAGTAAAATCTAATAATCTAATAAATAATGCATGTACTCACTACAAAGCCTTGCCACAGGCATTGATTTGATAGGTTGATTAGATTAGAGAGGCAGAGATGCTGGTTCAAATCCCATGGGTGATGTGGAAAATCTGGAGGGAGTATTTGTGACCCCTGATTTTGAAGTCATGTCAGTCAAATTTGTTATAGTTCCAACTTGTCTGTGAGGCCTCTTTTAGAGTGAAGGCCTTTTGATCAGGTATGCGCTACTTACAAAACACAAAGACTCAGTAAGGCTTTGACAAGTCACAACTGACTACAAAAAGCCTACAATTGAAACATACATTCAGACATAAGATTCTGTATGCTGACGTGTTATCAAAAGTGAGCTTTTAATGCTGTAAGCAACACAAACATAGCACCCGAGGCTAGTGCTAGGCAGGGATGTTATACATTATGCGAGAGTGAGTCTAATCACAAATACAGACATTGTGAATGTATTGTAATATCATTTATTTTTGTCCTGTTGCAATAGCCATATACTATGACGGACTTTGTGTGTAATCATAAAAACATTGTCAAAGTGATTTTTATAGGCTCCAAGCTTGATCTGAGGATGAAAGGTATTTGTCCTTGCTCTACCACATCTTCAAAAACATTCACAGTAATATTTTACATCCAGTTGCAGGTTTGTGCTTCCCTTTTAATGTTTCCCTTTGATTTTCCTATTACCAGGTGATGAAATGACTTCTCTGTGCTTACTAACCTTGAATGCTTGGGATGGAATGCAATGCATCCTGTTGTTGCTTTCTTTCTGAAGACACTTCTACACTTGGTTTAGAGCTACAAAACTTTTGCACAGTTTAAAGCAACATCATGCTCCCAGGAATTTGGTTAGCCAAGTCATTCTCACAGTAGAGGTTAGGCTATATGACCCAAAACTGAGGACATATTAGTGTTAAACTGTAGCCATTTGAAATCTTACAGGAAAAAAAGTATTTCGTACCTACAACTCACAACAAGTCTGCAGTAACAAACACATGTAGAGATTAATTTCACTAGGTTTGAGTTGAAATCTAAGGAGAATTTACCAATCAAAATATGAGGTCTACCAGGCTACAAACTGATGAGTTTGCAGTAGGCTAACCTTTCCACGATTCAGTCCACTGTGAAATTATGTTGTTAGCCTCCAGTGTGGGTAGCCTACCTGATGAATTTGCTGAGGTGGAGAGTAAAGTGCTGGGTGGCCACAGTTCAGGTAGGGCAAGGAGAAGTACTTCAGGGAGTGGGCGCTAACAACTAGATCTCGATTCCCTCTAGAAGCTAGAGCCCTATGCTATTCCCACTGTCTGGCCAAATCCACACAGTGGCACAGTGTTGCTTATAGTTCCATGGAATTATAGTTTCTCTGACTTCCTCTAACCACCCTTTACACTGAAACTTTTCAGTTAGAAATGTATTTTTCATGAATGAAACACTGATATAAACCAAGTGTTTATTTGGTGTTTAGTAAACACGGAGATGTCTATTTTTTATTTATTTGTATTTATTTTATTTCACCTTTATTTAACCAGGTAGGCAAGTTGAGAACAAGTTCTCATTTACAATTGCGACCTGGCCAAGATAAAGCAAAGCAGTTCGACAACATACAAAAACACAGAGTTACACATGGAGTAAAACAACATACAATCAATGATGCAGTAGAAAAAAATAAGACTATATACAATGTGAGCAAATGATGTGAGATAGGGAGGTAAAGGCAAAAAAATGCCATGGTGGCAAAGTAAATAAAGTATGGCAAGAAAAACACTGGAATGGTAGATTTGTAGTTTGAAGAAAGTTAAAAGTTAAAATATAAATAATATGGTGCAAAGGAGCAAAATAAATAAAATAAATAAAATAAATAAAATAAATAAATACAGTAGGGGAAGAGGTAGTAGTTTGGGCTAAATGAAAGATGGGCTATGTACAGGTGCAGAGATCTGTGTGCTGCTCTGACAGCTGGTGCTTAAAGCTAGTAAGGGAGATAAGTGTTTCCAGTTTTAGAGATTTTTGTAGTTCGTTCCAGTCATTGGCAGCTGAGAACTGGAAGGAGAGACGACCAAAGGAGGAGTTGGCTTTAGGGGTGACCAGAGAGATATACCTGCTGGAGCGCGTGCTACAGGTGGGTGCTGCTATGGTGACCAGTGAGCGGAGATAAGGGGGGACTTTACCTAGCAGGGTCTTGTAGATGACCTGGAGCCAGTGGGTTTGGCGACGATTATGAAGTGAAGGCCAGCCAACGAGAGCATACAGGTCGCAGTGGTGGGTTGTATATGGGGCTTTGGTGACAAAACGGATGGCACTGTGATAGACTGCATCCAGCTTGTTGAGTAGGGTATTGGAGGCTATTTTGTAAATGACATCGCCGAAGTCGAGGATTGGTAGGATGGTCAGTTTTACGAGGGTATGTTTGGCAGCATGAGTGAAGGATGCTTTGTTGCGAAATAGGAAGCCAATTCTAGATTTCACTTTGGATTGGAGATGATTGATGTGAGTCTGGAAGGAGAGTTTACAGTCTAACCAGACACCTAGGTATTTGTAGTTGTCCACAAATTCTAAGTTAGAACCGTCCAGAGAAGTTATGCTGGATGGGCGGGCAGGTGCAGGCAGCGATCGGTTGAAGAGCATGCATTTAGTTTTACTTGTGTTTAGGAGCAGTTGGAGACCACGGAAGGAGAGTTGAATGGCATTGAAGCTCGTCTGGAGGGTTGTTAACACAGTGTCCAAAGAAGGGCCAGAAGTATACAGAATGGTGTCGTCTGCGTAGAGGTGGATCAGAGATTCACCAGCAGCAAGAGCGACATCATTTATGTATACAGAGAAAAGAGTTGGCCCAAGAATTGAACCCTGTGGTACCCCCAAAGAGACTGCCAGAGGTCCAGACAGTAGGCCCTCCGATTTGACACACTGAACTCTGTCAGATAAGTAGTTGGTGAACCAGGCGATGCAATCGTTTGAGAAACCAAGGCAACTAAGTCTGCCAATGAGGATGTGGTGATTAACAGAGTCAAAAGCTTTGGCCAGGTCAATGAATACGGCAGCACAGTATTGTTTCTTATCGATGGCGGTTACGATGTCGTTTAGGACCTTGAGCGTGGCTGAGGTGCACCCATGACCAGCTCTGAAACCAGATTGCATAGCGGAGAGGGTGCGGTGGGATTCGAAATAGTCGGTAATCTGTTTGTTGACTTGGCTTTCGAAGACCTTAGAAAGGCAGGGTAGGATGGATATAGGTCTGTAGCAATTTGGGTCAAGAGTGTCACCTCCTTTGAAGAGGGGGATGACAGCAGCTGCTTTCCAATCTATGGGAATCTCAGACAACACGAAAGAGAGGTTGAACAGGCTAGTAATAGGGGTTGCAATAATTTCGGCAGATAATTTTAGAAAGAAAGGGTCCAGATTGTCAAGCCCAGCTGATTTGTAGGGGTCCAGATTTTGCAGCTCTTTCAGAACATCAGCTGAATGGATTTGGGAGAAGGAGAAATGGGGGAGGCTTGGGCGAGTAGCTGTGGGGGGTGCAGTGCTGTTGAATGCAGTAGGGGTAGTTAGGTGGAAAGCATGGCCAGCCGTAGAAAAATGCTTATTGAAATTCTCAATTATAGTGGGCTTATCGGTGGTGACAGAGTTTCCTATCCTCAGTGCAGTGGGCAGTTGGGAGGATGTGTTCTTATTCTCCATGGACTTTACAATGTCCCAGAACTTTTTAGAGTTGGAGTTGCACGAAGCAAATTTCTGTTTGAAAAAGCTAGCCTTGGCGTTTCTAACTGCCTGTGTGTATTGGTTTCTAACTTCCCTAAAAAGTTGCATATCGCGGGGGCAGTTCGATGCTAATGCAGAACGCCACAGGATATTTTTGTGTTGGTTAAGGGCAGTCAGGTCTGGGGAGAACCAAGGGCTATATCTGTTCCTGGTTCTAAATTTCTTGAAAGGGGCATGCTTATTTAAGATGGAGAGGAAGGCATTTTAAAAAAATAACCAGGCATCCTCTACTGACGGGATGAGGTCAATATCCTTCCAGGATACCAGGGCCAGGTCGATTAGAAAGGCTTGCTCGTTGAAATGTTTCAGGGAGTGTTTGACAGTGATGAGTGGAGGTCGTTTGACCGCTGACCCATTACGGGTGCAGGCAATGAGGCAGTGATCGCTGAGATCTTGGTTGAAAACAGCAGAGGTGTAATTAGAGGGCACATTGGTTAGGATGATATCTATGAGGGTGCCAGTGTTTGCGGCTTTGGGGTTGTACCTGGTGGGTTCATTAATAATTTGTGTGAGATTGAGGGCATCAAGCTTGGATTGTAGAATGGCTGGGGTGTTAAGCATGTCCCAGTTTAGGTCGCCTAGTAGCACGAGCTCTGAAGATAGATGAGGGGCAATCAGTTCACATATGGTGTCCAGAGCACAGCTAGGGGCCGAGGGGGGTCTATAGCAGGCGGCAACGGTGAGAGACTTGTTTTTGGAGAGGTGGATTTTTAAAAGTAGAAGTTCAAATTGTTTGGGTACAGACCTGGATAGCAGGACAGAACTCTGCAAGCTATCTCTGCAGTAGATTGCAACACCGCCCCCTTTGGTCGTTCTATCTTGTCTGAAAACGTTGTAGTTAGGGATGAAGATTTCACAGTTTTTGGTGGACTTCCTAAGCCAAGATTCAGACACAGCTAGGACATCCGGGTTGGCAGAGTGTGCTAAAGCAGTGAATAAAACAAACTTAGGGAGGAGGCTTCTAATGTTAACATGCATGAAACCAAGGCTATTACGGTTACAGAAGTCATCAAAAGAGAGCGCCTGGGGAGTAGGTGTGGAGCCAGGCACAGCAGGGCCTGGATTCACCTCTACATCCCCAGAGGAGCAGAGAAGAATAAGTATGAGGGTACGGCTAAAAGCTATAAGAATTGGTCGTCTGTGACGTCCAGAATAGAGAGAAAAAGGAGCAGGTTTCTGGGGGCGATAAAATAGCTTCAAGGTATAATGTACAGACAAAGGTATGGTGGGATGTGAGTACAGAGGAGGTAAACCTAGGCATTTAGTGATTATGAGAGAGATATTGTCTCTAGAAACATCATTGAAACCAGAAGATGTCATAGCATGTGTGGGTGGAGGAACTGAGAGGTTGGATAAGGTATAATGAGCAGGGCTAGAGGCTCTACAGTGAAATAAGCCAATAAACACTAACCAGAACAGCAATGGACAAGGCATATTGACATTAAGGAGAGGCATGCTTAGCCGAGTGATCAGAGGGTCCAGTGAGATTCAGACAGCTAGCCGGGCCATAGGTAGCAAGCTGGTGGAAGATGGGAGGGAGGTCTGTTTTTAGCCGCCTCGTGCGTTTCCGTCTGTGGGTTAGTGGGGTTCCGAGTGGAAGGGGGGACCTGTCCAAGTTGGCAAAATAGTTATAGTGGCCCAAGAAAAGTGTCCGATAGACCTATTCAGATCGCAGCCGAAAAGACAGCTAACGATTAGCTGGCCGCAGATGGGCGATCAGGTTACGTCGCGACGGAGGGGCCAGTTGGACAACTCCCTCGGGCAGATAACGTCGGTGGTCCAGTCGTGAAGACCCGATGGGGCTCCGCATCGGCAGTGAAACGGGTCAGGATAGGTGAGTTGTAGCCCAGGAGACACTTCAGCTGGCTGGCTCAGGAATAGCCCACGAGTGGCTGACGGAACTCTTCAGCTGGCTAGCTGGCTAGCTCCATAATAATGTGTGTTAATTCCGTGACCGACGTTGCCAATAGTCACTCAGGTAGCAGCTAGTTAGCTGCAAGATCCAGGTGTAAATGTCCAGAGCCTGCGGTAGAAATCGGGGAAAGGAGAGAGAATAGGTCCGATATGCTCTGGTCTGAGTCGCGCTGTACAAAAACTGGCGATAGCTTTTCGAGCTAATGGACAGCTGAGGACGGCTAACCGTGGCTAGCTGAACTTCAACGTTAGCCAGTGAAAATGGCTAACCTCTGGCTAGCTTCTGTTGTGGAATTCAGATGAGGTAAATAATACTTTCTTTTTTATTTTTTATTGGTGAGGCGGGTTGCAGGAGAATGCTTTGAGGTTGAGTATTTGAATAAAAAAAATGTAAAAAGATAAGTGAAGAAAAAAATATGTAAATATATATATACACGAGACACGACAGGACGTCTGAACTGCTACGCCATCTTGGAATTATCTATCTGACCACCTCCATGGTCACACATCGTTTAATGTTTCTCACATCTCATGACCTTATTGCAATCTTGATTTCATAGCAAAAATAAAAACAGCACTCTGTGGTCTATCTATTCAACATCCTGCTCTCCATCTCTCTGCTGTCTGTCTGTGGACTGTGGATACTGAGAGAATGATTTCACCCGTCATGCCCCAGTGCCTCCGTCGCCATACCATATGATGCATTAGGCTGAGAAAGAGTGAGAAACAGATAGCGAGACACAGGGACTGGAGTCATTGTGTGGGCTAAATACTGTCCCCCCGAAGCCTCGGCGCAATTACTCTTCCCTCCACGTGCTGGGTTATCTGTTCCCTTGTACATGAAAGCAATAACGTCTTCAAAAGGGCAAAGGCAGACAGGGCTCTCTGCAGGGATGCAGAGCAAGCCAGCTTCGGGGAGTCTCTGTCAAGACACATTATCTCTGAGAATTAACAAGGAAAAGAAAGTCTGCCAAAGACAATTTTTACACAAGACAGTCAACTAAAGGACTATTTTGGTAGGAAGAAGAAATCACACTTCATTTTGAAATTGTGTACTGCAGTAATGACCTGCAGCGGAATCTATGGGAGCAAACATCCTTACATGCAATCTCGATATTACCGATATGGGAGCGTCACTTATGCCGAAAAGGTAAAATTCACAACAACAAAATGGCCAAACAGTAAATAATGTCAAGGGCATTGGGCACATAAAATTGGAGACGGCGCTTAAACGCTTGCTTGACACAGAAAGAATGGTGGTACCCACACGGAGGGGAGATAAATTCTTTGTGTTCCCTCCTTGTCCTTTCCCCTGTTAACCTCCTCTTACTGGCTGCTTGTCCCGCTTGTCCGCGGTATCTAGCTGGTTTGCGTGATTGGTGGCAGGGAACACTGACAGATCCTCATTTTGTCAAAGCACTCCTGTCACAGTCGTTGGTGTTAATGCCTTGTAAAAAACAATTCCCCTTGTTCCGCTTCTCTGAAGCTTTCCAATAAACACAGGTTTATTCTAGATGGTTTGCCTTTCCAAAAGCGACCTGGCCCTGGACTCACGGGGAATTTGTGGTTTGAGATCGAATATACAGTGCATTCGGAAAGTATTCAGACCCCTTGACTTTTTCCACATTTTGGTACATTACAGCCTTATTAAAAAATGGATTCAATAGTTTTTTTCTTCTCATCAATCTACACACAATACACACAATACCCCCAAAACAGGTTTTTAGACGTTTTGCTGCACAGCAGCAAAAAGTCTCCAGATAAAGTCTCCAGATATGTTCCATCGGTTTCATGTCCGGGCTCTGGCTGGGCCACTCAAGGACATTCAGAGACTTGTCCCAAAGCCACTCCTGCGTTGTCTTGGCTGTTTGCTTAGGGTCATTGTACTGTTGGAATGTGAACCTCTGCCCCAGTTTGAGGTCCTGAGTGCTCTGGAGCAGGTTTTCATCAAGGATCTCTCTGTACATTGCTCCGTACATCTTTCCCACGATCCTGACTAGTCTCCCAGTCCCCGCCCATAAAAAACATCCCCATAGCATGATGCTGCCACCACCATGCTTCACCGTAGGGATGGTGTCAGGTTTCCTGCAGATGTGACGCTTAGCATTCAGGCGAAAGAGTTCAATCTTGGTTTTATCAGACCAGATAATCTGAGAGTCCTTTAGGTGCCTTTTGGTAAACTCCAAGCAAGCTGTCATGTGCCTTTTATGTGATTTCTGTCTGGCCATGCTACCATAAAGGCCTGATTGGTGGAGTGCTGCAGTGATGGTTGTCCTTCTGGAAGGTTATCCCATCTCCACAGAGGATCTCTGGAGCTCTGTCAGAATGACCATCGGGTTCTTGGTCACCTCCCTGATCAAGGCCCTTCTCCCCCGGGCGGCCAGCTATAGAAAGAGTCTTGGTGGTTCCAAACTTCTTCCATTTAAGAATGATGGAGGCCACTGTGTTCTTGGGGACCTTCAATTCTGCAGACATTTTATGGTACCCTTCCCCAGATCTGTGCCTCAACACAATCCTGTCTCGGGGCTCTACGGACAATTCCTTTGATCTCATTGCTTGGTCTTTGCTCTGACATGCACTGTCAACTGTGGGACCTTATATAGACAGGAGTGTGCCTTTCCAAATCATGTCCAATCAATTGCCTTTACCACAGGTGGACTCCAATCAAGTTGTAGAAACATCTCAAGGATGATGAATGGAAACAGGATGTACCTGAGCTGATTTGAGTCTCATAACAAAGGATCTGAATACTTATGTAAATAAGGTATTTCTGTTTTTAATTTTTAATACATTTGCAAAAATGTCAGAACCTGTTTTCGCTTTGTCATTATGGGGTATTGTGTGTAGATTGATGATGAAAAAAAGTTATTTAATCAATTTTAGAATAAGGCTGTCTGAATACTTTCCGAATGCACTATATACATTTGACTGAGACTTGGAGAACTGTCGGTTGTAAATTGTGTCTGTCGGATTGTAGGCCGTGTACTTTTAATTGCAGGTCAAATATGTTAGTTATTCCCATCTGAGCTGAGTGATATGGATGCCCATAGGTAATTTCCAGAATGAGACTGACTTACGGAGATGCTGTTACATGGTTACTGAACATAGTCTTCCATGGCTGTTTGCTGCAGTCTTTATCAAACTCCTTAGACCTGGGTCATCTCCACCCATTTGCTCTGCTCAGATGTTTCTCTAAAGGGGCAATGGCACAATACAAAACAAATACAGTTATGGATGTGTACAAAGATGTCAAGGATATGTCATATATTTACTCAATATTCTTTGGCTATTCATCTGCCAAGTCCCAAAGGGACTATTATTTGCTGGGAACTACTGTATCAAACTTCTTCCAAATGTTTGCAAACGTCCATCTGGCTTGTGCATGCTTAGCAGTTTTGAATGTGCCTTGGGACTGAGCCACCTCATTTTCAAAGGGTAACTCTGAAACAAGTTACCTCACTGGTGTTCATGGTACCGTTCACGTTTCACAGAAATATGAACGAACTAACAGTACTTTGATGTGACAGGGTTATATAGAGACGTTTAATGTAGGATCTTCATTTGATCACTCTGTTGCAGGCTGGCTCAAATTAAGATCTGTATGTTTGCAAGTGATGCCTCCTGTATTTTGGCATATGAATACCCAACCCCCTCCTACAGGTGGGTATACTCCATTCGTAACTGTCTCACCAGCTTGAGTAATGAAGGTGACTAGGGGGTGTATTATTTTTAGGATACTGGTAAGTAGGCTCAGTGGGCAACTGATGTTTGTGTGTGTGTGTGTGTGTGTGTGTGTGTGTGTGTGTATGTATAAATAGCACATCTCTGATGACACAGTTCTCTCTTCTACCTCTCTCTCACCTTTCTCTCGCTCCTTCCCTCTCTCTCTCTCTGCTTAGCAGGCATGAGTCTCCTACACTGTCAAAGCTTTAATCTGACAAGTTACTGGACCACCTCTTCAGAGAGCTTAAATTGAAGGAAATTCAACAATACCTTTCCATTCTCCCCCATCCTCTCCCCTCTCCCATCCTCGCCCCTCACTCGATCCTCTGCCCTCCCCGTCCTCTCCCCTTGCCCCACCTCCCTTTCTTCCCTCTGTGAAACCTCCCTGAGACCCTTGGAGCTAAACCCAGAATAAAAACTGTCAACCTCCACTAGACAAAATACACAATATGCTTCCTTCTAATTAAGTACATTTCTCAGTTGTATTCTTATTAAAACATCTCCAGCTTGGACACTTTGGAAGCATTAAAGATCCTCACACTCACGCTTTTGAAAACCTTTAATAGCGGCTTAGGGAATAAAATTGGGTTTGCAGAGTTTTTTTCCTCTCCAAATCTCTTATCCCATGCGGAGAAAAGAGTAAATGACTCAGTTGGTGAGTCTATTAATTTCTCTGATGATTAAAAACTGCAGACTAGTCCACAAGAGTCTTCATTGGGAGCTGTTAGTGGCTAAATAGGGCCTACTAATTTTTGTTTGAGGAGCAGTCCACTCTTTTTCTACCGCCAAAAAATGTTTATGCTAATTAACGTTGAGCTCTTGGATTGAGATCAGGTACAAGGCCGTAAGTTTAGGCATTTTAATCAAGCACTGCCCTTTAATGTGTGTTGATGACTTAACATCCAACACCACTGAGTATTACAAGTGGTGTCTTTAGGGGCATTGGTATTTGAGGGTCAGGGCAACCTTAGCCTTCCGAAGTCTGAGCACTTTAGTCTTTCGAATAAAAATAAATTGCCATTGTTTTCTAAAAACATTGTGAATGTGAGAGCCAGTTACTCTTTTCACTTAGTATAGAGGGAAAAACAATTTAGCTATCGTATATTTCCTACAATCTGTATAACTACTCCTTACAGACTTATTTTCTTGGTTGTAGTTGACACAAATAACAACAGTTATATTGATACATATGAGTTGACCCAGATGCATAAGGACAATAAATACATTTAAGTAAATTATATTTAATTTCAACTCTCCCAATCTGAGTTTAACCCACACATCTTCAAAAAAAAGATTTAATTTTTTTTTTTTTTAAAGATTTCATGAAAAATATATGAAGGGCATAGGCTGCTGCATGTATACAGTGAGGGAAAAAAGTATTTGATCCCCTGCTGATTTTGTACGTTTGCCCACTGACAAAGAAATGATCAGTCTATAATTTTAATGGTAGGTTAATTTGAACAGTGAGAGACAGAATAACAACAAAAAATTCAGAAAAACGCATGTCAAAAATGTTATAAATTGATTTGCATTTCAATGAGGGAAATAAGTATTTGACCCCTCTCAATCAGAAACATTTCTGGCTCCCGGGTGTCTTTTATACAGGTAACGAGCTGAGATTAGGAGCACACTCTTAAAGGGAGTGCTCCTAATCTCAGCTTGTTACCTGTATAAAAGACACCTGTCCACAGAAGCAATCAATCAATCAGATTCCAAACTCTCCACCATTGCCAAGACCAAAGAGCTCTCCAAGGATGTCAGGGACAAGATTGTAGACCTACACAAGGCTGGAATGGGCTACAAGACCATCGCCAAGCAGCTTGGTGAGAAGGTGACAACAGTTGGTGTGATTATTTGCAAATGGAAGAAACACAAAATAACTGTCAATCTCCCTCAGCCTGGGGCTCCATGCAAGATCTCACCTCATGGAGTTGCAATGATCATGAGAACGGTGAGGAATCAGCCCAGAACTACACGGGAGGATCTTGTCAATGATCTTAAGGCAGCTGGGACCATAGTCACCAAGAAAACAATTGGTAACACACTACGCCATGAAGGACTGAAATCCTGCAGCGCCCGCAAGGTCCCCCTGCTCAAGAAAGCACATGTACATGCCCGTCTGAAGTTTGCCAATGAACATCTGAATGATTCAGAGGACAACTGGTGAAAGTGTTGTGGTCAGATGAGACCAAAATGGAGCTCTTTGGCATCAACTCAACTCGTCATGTTTGGAGGAGGAGGAATGCTGCCTATGACCCCAAGAACACCATCCCCACCGTCAAACATGGAGGTTGAAACATTTTTCTGCTAAGGGGACAGGACAACTTCACCGCATCAAAGGGACGATGGACGGGGCCATGTACCGTCAAATCTTGGGTGGGAACCTCCTTCCCTCAGCCAGGGCATTGAAAATGGGTCATTGATGGGTATTCCAGCATGACAATGACCCAAAACACACGGCCAAGGCAACAAAGGAGTGGCTCAAGAAGAAGCACATTAAGGTCCTGGAGTGGCCTAGCCAGTCTCCAGACCTTAATCCCATAGAAAATCTGTGGAGGGAGCTGACGGTTCGAGTTGCCAAACGTCAGCCTCGAAACCTTAATGACTTGGAGAAGATCTGCAAAGAGGAGTGGGACAAAATCCCTCCTGAGATGTGTGCAAACCTGGTGGCCAACTACAAGAAACGTCTGACCTCTGTGATTGCCAACAAGGGTTTTGCCACCAAGTACTAAGTCATGTTTTGCAGAGGGGTCAAATACTTATTTCCCTCATTAAAATGCAAATCAATTTCTAACATTTTTGACATGCGTTTTTATGGATTTTTGATGTTGTTATTCTGTCTCTCACTGTTCAAATAAACCTACCATTCAAATTATAGACAGATCATTTCTTTGTCAGTACAAAATCAGCAGGGGATCAAATACTTTTTTCCCTCACTGTATGAATGTAAATAGCATAAAAATAGAACAGCTCCCTCTTCCCCCATACACAACCACCCACACCAAATCATGTCAAACTGCACTAATAGAGTGTCACCGACAGCAAATTGTCATGGTCACTCCTGACATGAAGGCTGATATCGCAGCATATCACACTGTATGTAGAATCCAACACACTTGAATAGGAATCGTGATCTACCTGTGCCTTTCTAGACATCGATCGAAGGTGTCATCTCAAGAGCGCATTGAGCGCATTGAGCAAAGGCAGTTACAGAAGAGTGCATTGAGCAAAGGCAGTTACAGAACTACTTAGTAGACAGAGCAATACACTCTCATAGGGGAGAATCATAACTCCCAGCATCTGACCTCTGGATCTGGAGATGCTGTTCAGGCATCAGAACACTTTGAAGTCCAATAATGAGGATGACTGCGAACACAGCTGTCTGTAAATACATCAAGGCAACATTATAGCTCTCACTCAACATGAATAAGAAAACAAAACAGATAGTGGGATTGACAAACTGAATCCTTTGATATTCACCAGTTTGTTGACAGATACTGATGTACTTGACTGACTGTGAATATGCTGTCAGTGTTTGTGCACACTTGCGCGCCTATTTACCCGCACACATGTTCAGGTTTAAGGCTTTCTGAACACACGTTATTTTTGGAATACCTATTGGATTCAAATTGTAAATGAGGACAGGCGTCCAAATCCTTTGGTTTCTGACTACAAATGTTAAGTGTGTCTTACTATCATATCCCCATCACTGCCATTTGATTGGGAAACAGAAAACAACAACAACCCACCATCCAAACAAATGGTGCCCCGGAAGAGGAATGCAAACAAAATCTCTAAACGCAAAAATGAAGCCTCGTATTTGAGTGAAGTCAGGGACCTGGAGTCATGTCAAGACTCCCCTTCATTTCATCTTGGTGCCAGCCACATAACCAGATGTCCAGCAACATGGCTGCTGGTGTCTGGCCCCTTTGTGGATCCTGCCAAAGGATGTGGGAATAATTCAAAAATAGTGCTTGATGGCCAGGGCCTGGTTGGGTCCCTCTACTTTCAGCACAGGCGCACAAACACAAATGGTTACACACAAACAGTTACACACACCACACACACACACACACACACACACACACACACACACACACACACCATATGCACACACAGACAGAAACAAAGAGGTAGGCACACGAATGCTCAAATGCACAGGCAAACACACACACTCTTACACAAACACATTGACACACTCACACTGCGTGTAGCTGAGCCCCTCTCTGATGAGAAGCAGTGGGGCTGGGTGGACCAGAGTGAGTCCTGCTGGGGCGGCATCCACAACCTGCTACAGGGTGGGAGAACGGGCAGTGAAGATTGGATATAGGTGGAGGGGAGGAGGAAGAAGGGTCTGTGTGGGGAGAGGACAGGAGGAAGAAGGGTATGTGTGTGTGTGTGTGTGTGTGTGTGTGTGTGTGTGTGTGTGTGTGTGTGTGTGTGTGCGTGCGTGCGTGCGTGTGTACAAATCCACACACTACTACAGTTGCCTAGCTAATAGAGACTAACAGACAGAAAGAGATTGTATTTATTTTGATATCATTATTGCTCCCATTCATCGAGGACTGTTGGCATCAGATGTTGCACTTCAGGAGAATTACATATTTCAGGAAAAATTGGAAAGGATTTAACAGCATGTCTGCTACAGATTGACATTACAAATAAAGCCCCTTTGAATGTTTCCAACCAGTAAGAGCTCCATTGGGATGAATGGACCTTGTTATTTCTCTTTCTCTCTTGAATCCCTCTTAATTTACTGTTGTGTTGGAGGGTATGGTTCCAATCATTAATCAATAAGGGACAAATGGAGAGAGAGGGAGAAAAGATAAGAGGGAAGGAAGGAAGGATAGAAACTCTGATTAATTCATCTTGTTCTTGGAGGACATGTCTAATTGTAAGATTCATTAAGTTGATATTCAGGCCTGCCATGTATTGTGCTAAATGTCAATACAATGGCTGGCAGACATTGAGACAAGATCATTTTTTCCTGTTGGAAAAAACAGGATGCCTTGGTGACCTTTACGATCATTCGGAGATACCAATGAGTAATCAATTACATTGCCAATCAAACCGATGCAGCACTAATAAGTCATAATAACTTGTTTATTCAATGCCATTCATTTTAACCTCCCATAAATGTAGGAGAGACATAAGACAATTATTCAGGTTATAATTCATATTTTGTTTTGAATAAGGCTTTTCAGTAAGGACCTTGTTACATAAATGTTCACTCCCCAATATGTTATTCACAATAGAACGCTATATATAGGAGGAAATAGTGGAGAAGGCTTCCAAATTGGGATGTGCAGGGATGGAGGTGGATGTTGCTGTCTGTACCCAGGTTGGCCACTAGAAGGAGCTCTGGTGCCTGAGATCTCTCCCTGTGATGTTCAGAGGGATAGAAGTAGACAGAGGTATGAGTTAGTGTGTTTATGAAAAAAACCGCCTTCTAAACCTTCATCTCCAGTGTTTGCAGTGCATTATCTACCACATGTCTCTGATGTAGACGGCTTTATTGCATACATACACCATTGCCTGTACTGGACTATCTCTGATAATTGGAAACCAGTGATAATCTCAATGTATTGAATGAAGGCAATTGAGTACACATTTCCACAAGACATGCACCCTACCTCCACACACACACGTACACACCTTGTATGTGTACATGTATGCATGCACGCTGTATGTGTTAGACATTCATGATTACAGTACATCTGATGCAGTAAGGCTAACAGGAGAAAAATGCCGTGTTTACAATGTAGATCCCAATGTGATATACAGTAAATCAACATCAGTGACACAAATGTTTACACTAGATGTAATACCAACAGCATGTGATATCTGTATATGAGTCAGGTGTGGTAGATTGTCCTCAATGTCCAGTAACACTTCTGTGATCTGATGAGAACTCCCATTCTGTCTCTGTTGAATGTACAGCAAATTAGGGCATAACATTTTTATAATGCATTTAACAATAAAGGTATAATTTTTGAGGGCATTGTTTGATGGCAAATACTTCCTATGCAGGTAGTACATAACTGTTGGTGCAATGATCGTGCAGAGGGGTTTTTCCACACGATGAGCGAGCACACAGCACTCACTCTCACTCTGCCTGTGCCCTAGCATTGGAGGGCAAATACTTCCTATTCCTATCGCTCCCTGACGTCCCTTCATGTCAGCTCATTACCTTTATCTGCGCGAGGAGCGATCAGAAAAAAAATGTGGATTCGGAGCAGTACGCCTTTTGCACGGGGGCCTCTGGGGCACTGTAAGGGGTCACACCTCCGATTCCCGAGTCAGGCATACTCATTGGTGAGTCATGTGAGGAGCTGTTGATTTATCACTCTGATTAAAGAAGGCGAGACAGAGATGGTGTTTTTTTTTGTTCCTGGGTTCCTTTGGTTGGCCACACCCCCGTTAGCATATTAGCGTTAGGGGGTAGTTTTGCATAAACAACAAAACAACTGTGTAGTTTAAACTGAGCTCTATGTGGAATTGTTATCACCCCATTTATTTTTTATGTAAGCATATCACCTTTATAAAATATTAGTATGCTCCATGCTAGTATCGTCCAGCTGGGAATCAACAATGATTTCACAACATGATTTTGGCAGTTACCAAAACCCAGAAAACTTAGCAATAAAGAATTGTATTTTCTTGGGATGACTGAGCATTTAGTTGTGTAGACTTGTAAAACAAGTTTCACATTTGAAGTCTACATTTTCTTACAGTTAAACATCTTCCATTTTCTTTTAGAGATGTTTTTGAGTGTACATTTACGTGGAACATCGCTATTGGTCCTGTAAATTAATCATTAAACACTTACCAGTTTAACCTGAAGTGGCGTTAAATTGAAAGTTGAATAATTTTAACACATTTGTCAGGAACTCTATGAATGTAGGAGGGGTGAAGTCAGGCGCAGAAGACCAAGGTACGTGAACACACGTTTAATAGACACCAGTCCAAAATGCCGAACACAAGGCAGGGAACAAGGAATCCAACAATAGGCAAAAACACCAAAACCGAGTTGGGACACAGCCCAGGAAACCCATATGCACAAAATGAATGAAAGGCAGAGAAAAAAATCAATCCCCAATCCTAACATAGTAGACACAAATATCTTGGTATTTTCAACTCTACTGATTGTTCTGTCACAAAAACTGTTGTGTTAAATAGCGAATGTGCCCACTCTGATCCTGTCACGCTCGTCAAAAGGAGTAGACCAAGGTGCAGCGTGCGTAGAGTTCCACATGTTTTAATAAATTAAACTCACCAAAACAAATACAGATGCAAACAAAATGTGAAGTAATGGTGTGCTCACAGGCACAACACAAAAACAAGATCCCACAACTCAAGGAGGGAAAAAAGGCTGCCTAAGTATGGTTCACAATCAGAGACAACAATGGACAGCTGCCTCTGATTGGAAACCACACTCAGCCAAAACAAAGAAATAGAAAAACTAGATTGCCCACCCCACATCACACCCTGACCTAACCAAACTAGAGGAAAATAAACGTCTCTAAGGTCAGGGCGTGACACATTTCATTGGATGCCCTCATTATACATGCATTGACAAACTTTAATTGGGAATTTAAGCTGGATTTACCTAGCTTTAGCTCAGTTGTTATTGTTTTTATGGATGTCTTTTTCTTACAATGGAGTTATTGTTAAATGAGGAGAGTGGAGAAATTAAGCCGAGTCTATCCTAATTCACCTGCCGTGAGCGAAAGGTACACTTACTGTTCTCCAGTAATTGGAAAAGTTTGGTTTCCATGGAGAACAAATTACAAATTGTCCCTCCAGCCAGACACTTACAGCACACTTTAATGACATTCAAATAATGTAAATCAAACAAATAAGGAAAAAGCTGTAATGATAATGGCCATACAAAAACAGAACACTTAGGACTCTATTCAATCTGTAAAACTGAAGCATTACAGATTCCGCAATAGAAATGTAAAGGTAATATGCAGCGTTTACCGTAAATGCCGTCTCCGCTAAAACGGGAACATGGTGGCTTTTACATTTCAATCACCCTGTAAAGCTGAATTACCGCTATGCGTATTGAATAGAGCCCTTAAATGCCATGCCTATTGAATCCTCTTAATGTTTAACACGTGAACTCACAATGCTTTAATGTTCAGAAAATAACATTTTAATTTAACCATTTGGAAATGTAAGAGACACTGTGAAGATGAATAGCTAAAAGCAGCAGGTGGCTGGGGTGTGCTAGTTGGTGACAACTGGTGGCAATTCAACATGTTAAATCGTCCGGAAATGACTGCCAATATTCTGGTCAGAGGCGATATCGTGGCCAAATAAAATTTGTCACATGCGCCAAATACAGTGAAATGCTTACTTACTAGCCCTTAAGCAACAATGCAACTTTAAGAAAAAGGTGTCAAAGTATATACTAAAACAAAATAAAAATATTAAAAATAAAAATAACAAAAATAGCTAATAATTAAGGAGCAACAATAAAATAACAGCAGCGAGGCTGTCACGAATATCTTCGTCTTCAGACGATATAACGAAATCATCGTCGGAAAAGGTAGACCAATACGCAGCAGAGTCGATAGAGTTCATCTTGAACGTTTAATGAAATTCAACACGAATACAAAAACAACAAACAAGAAAACGAACGATACACTGACAGTCTGCAAAGCAAAGCTCAACACAGCACAATCACCCACAAATCCCAAACACAAACACACCCTACTATATGAGACTCTCAATCAAAGGCAGATAGACAACACCTGCCTTCAACTGAGAGTCCCAACCCCAATTAACCAAACATAGACATACATTCACTAGACTCCCCATAGAAATACCTAAACATAAACCAACACCCGGAATTACTAAAACAAACACCCTTTTAACAAAACACACCACCCTGAACCACATAAAACAAATACCCTCTGTCACGCCCTGACCAAACTACAAAACAATTAACCTTATATACTGGCCAGGACGTGACAGAGGCTATATACCTGGGGTACCGGTACAGAGTCAATGTATGTGGGTACCGGTTAGTCGAGGTAATTAAGGTAATATGTACAGTGAGGGAAAAAAGTATTTGATCCCCTGCTGATTTTGTACGTTTGCCCACTAACAAAGAAATGATCAGTCTATAATTTGAATGGTAGGTTTATTTGAACAGTGAGAGACAGAATAACAACAACAAAAATCCACAAAAACGCATGTCAAAAATGTTACAAATTGATTTGCATTTTAATGAGGGAAATAAGTATTTGACCCCTCTGCAAAACATGACTTTGTACTTGGTGGCAAAACCCTTGTTGGCAATCACAGAGGTCAGATGTTTCTTGTAGTTGGCCACCAGGTTTGCACACATCTCAGGAGGGATTTTGTCCCACTCCTCTTTGCAGATCTTCTCCAAGTCATTAAGGTTTCGAGGCTGACGTTTGGCAACTCGAACCTTCAGCTCCCTCCACAGATTTTCTATGGGATTAAGGTCTGGAGACTGGCTAGGCCACTCCAGGACCTTAATGTGCTTCTTCTTGAGCCACTCCTTTGTTGCCTTGGCCGTGTGTTTTGGGTCATTGTCATGCTGGAATACCCATCCACGACCCATTTTCAATGCCCTGGCTGAGGGAAGGATGTTCTCACCCAAGATTTGACGGTACATGGCCGAGTCCATCGTCCCTCTGATGGGGTGAAGTTGTCTTGTCCCCTTAGCAGAAAAACACCCCCAAAGCATAATGTTTCCACCTCCATGTTTGACGGTGGGGATGGTGTTCTTGGGGTCATAGGCAGCATTCCTCCTCCTCCAAACACGGCGAGTTGAGTTGATGACAAAGAGCTCTATTTTGGTCTCATCTGACCACAACACTTTCACCCAGTTGTTTTCTGAATCATTCAGATGTTCATTGGCAAACTTCAGACGGGCATGTACATGTGCTTTCTTGAGCATTGGGACCTTGCGGGCGCTGCAGGATTTCAGTCCTTCATGGCGTAGTGTGTTACCAATTGTTTTCTTGGTGTCTATGGTCCCAGCTGCCTTGGGATCATTGACAAGATCCTCCCGTGTAGTTCTGGGCTGATTCCTCACCGTTCTCATGATCATTGCAACTCCACGAGGTGAGATCTTGTATGGAGCCCCAGGCCGAGGGAGATTAACAGTTCTTTTGTGTTTCTTCCATTTACGAATAATCGCACCAACTGTTGTCACCTTCTCATCAAGCTGCTTGGCGATGGTCTTGTAGCCCATTCCAGCCTTGTGTAGGTCTACAATCTTGTCCCTGACATCCTTGGAGAGCTCTTTGGTCTTGGCCATGGTGGAGAGTTTGGAATCTGATTGATTGATTGCTTCTGTGGACAGGTGTCTTTTATACAGGTAACAAGCTGAGATTAGGAGCACTCCCTTTAAGAGTGTGCTCCTAATCTCAGCTCGTTACCTGTATAAAAGACCCCTGGGAGCCAGAAATCTTTCTGATTGCGAGGGGTCAAATACTTATTTCTCTCATTAAAATGCAAATCAATTTATTACATTTTTTACATGCATTTTTCTGAATTTTTTGTTGTTATTCTGTCTCTCACTGTTATAGACTGATCATTTCTTTGTCAGTGGGCAAACATACAAAATCAGCATGGGATCAAATACTTTTTTCCCTCACTCTACATGTTGGTAGAGGTAAAATGACTATGTATGGCTAATAGCAGCAGCGTAAAAAATGGGGGGGGGGGGGACAACGCAAATAGTCCGGGTAGCCATTTGATTACCTGTTAAGGAGTCTTATGGCTTGGCGGTAGAAGCTGTTGAGAAGCCTTTTGGACCTAGACTTGGCGCTTCGGTACCGCTTGCCGTGCGGTAGCAGAGAGAACAGTCTATGACTAGGGTGGCTGGAGTCTTTGGCAATTTTTTGGGCCTTCCTGTGATATCACCTCGTATAGAAGTCCTGGATGGCAGGACGCTTGGCCCCAGTGATGTTTTTTATTTTTTTATTTTTTTATTTCACCTTTATTTAACCAGGTAGGCTAGTTGAGAACAAGTTCTCATTTGCAACTGCGACCTAGCCAAGATAAAGCATAGCAATTCGACACATACAACAACACAGAGTTACACATGGAATAAACAAACATACAGTCAATAATAGAGTAGAAAAAAGAAAACAAAAAAGTCTATATACAGTGAGTGCAAATGAGGTAAGAAAAGGGAGTTAAGGCAATAAATAGGCCATGGTGGCGAAGAAATTAAAATATAGCAATTAAATCAAATCAAATCAAATCACATTTATTTATATAGCCCTTCGTATATCAGCTGAAATCTCAAAGTGCTGTACAGAAACCCAGCCTAAAACCCCAAACAGCAAGCAATGCATGTGAAAGAGGCACGGTGGCTAGGAAAAACTCCCTAGGAAAAACTCCCTAGAAAGGCCAAAAACCTAGGAAGAAACCTAGAGAAGAACCAGGCTATGAGGGGTGGCCAGTCCTCTTCTGGCTGTGCCGGGTGGATATTATAACAGAACATGGTCAAGATGTTAAAATGTTCATAAATGACCAGCATGGTCAAACAATAATAATCATTGTAGTTGTCGAGGGTGCAACAAGCACGTCCGGTGAACAGGTCAGGGTTCCGTAGCCGCAGGCAGAACAGTTGAAACTGGAGCAGCAGCATGGCCAGGTGGACTGGGGACAGCAAGGAGTCATCATGCCAGGTAGTACCTGAGGCATGGTCCTAGGGCTCAGGTCCTCCGAGAGAAAGAAAGAGAGAAAGAGAGAATTAGAGAGAGCATATTTAAATTCACACAGGACACCGGATAAGACAAGAGAATACTCCAGATGAAACAGACTGACCCTAGCCCCCCGGCACATAAACTACTGCAGCATAAATACTGGAGGCTGAGACAGGAGGGATCAGAAGACACTGTGGCCCCATCCGATGATACCCCCGGACAGGGCCAAACAGGCAGGATATAACCCCACCCACTTTGCCAAAGCACAGCCCCCACACCACTAGAGGGATGTCTACAACCACCAACTTACCGTCCGAAGACAAGGCCGAGTATAGCCCACAAAATCTCCGCCATGGCACAACCCAAAGGGGGGGGCGCCAACCCAGACAGGAAGACCACGTCAGTGACTCAACCCACTCAAGTGACGCACCCCTCCCATGGACGGCATGGAAGAACACCAGTAAGTCAGTGACTCAGCCCCTGTAATAGGGTTAGAGGCAGAGAATCCCAGTGGAAAGAGGGGAACCGGCAAGGCAGAGACAGCAAGGGCGGTTCGTTGCTCCAGCCTTTCCGTTCACCTTCACACTCCTGGGCCAGACTACACTTAATCATAGGACCTACTGAAGAGATAAGTCTTCAGTAAAGACTTAAAGGTTGAGACTGAGTCTGCGTCTCTCACATGGGTAGGCAGACTATTCCATAAAAATGGAGCTCTATAGGAGAAAGCCCTACCTCCAGCCGTTTGCTTAGAAATTCTAGGGACAATCAGGAGGCCTGCGTCTTGTGACCGTAGCGTACGTATAGGTATGTACGGCAGGACCAAATCGGAAAGATAGGTAGGAGCAAGCCCATGTAATGCTTTGTAGGTTAGCAATAAAACCTTGAAATCAGCCCTTGCCTTAACAGGAAGCCAGTGTAGGGAGGCTAGCACTGGGGTAATATGATCAAATTTTTTGGTTCTAGTCAGGATTCTAGCAGCCGTATTTAGCACTAACTGAAGTTTGTTTAGTGCTTTATCCGGGTAGCCGGAAAGTAGAGCATTGCAGTAGTCCAGCCTAGAAGTAACAAAAGCATGGATTAATTTTTCTGCGTCATTTTTGGACAGAAAGTTTCTGATTTTTGCAATGTTACGTAGATGGAAAAAAGCTGTCCTTGAAACAGTCTTGATATGTTCTTCAAAAGAGAGATCAGGGTCCAGAGTAACACCGAGGTCCTTCACAGTTTTATTTGAGACGACTGTACAACCATACAGATTAATTGTCAGATTGAACAGAAGATCTCTTTGTTTCTTGGGACCTAGAACAAGCATCTCTGTTTTGTCCGAGTTTAAAAGTAGAAAGTTTGCAGCCATCCACTTCCTTATGTCTGAAACACAGGCTTCTAGCGAGGGCAATTTTGGAGCTTCACCATGTTTCATTGAAATGTACAGCTGTGTGTCATCCGCATAGCAGTGAAATTTAACATTATGTTTTCGAATGACATCCCCAAGAGGTAAAATATATAGTGAAAACAATAGTGGTCCTAAAACGGAACCTTGAGGAACACCGAAATTTACAATTGATTTGTCAGAGGACAAACCATTCACAGAGACAAACCGATATCTTTCCGACAGATAAGATTAAACACTGGAATGGTAGATGTGCAGAAGATTAAACACAAGTAGAGATATTAGGGTGCAAAGGAGCAAGATAAATAAATAAATACAATATGGGGATGACGTAGATAGATGGGCTGTTTACAGATGGGCTATGTACAGGTGCAGTGATCTGCTGCTCTGACAGCTGGTGCTTAAAGCTAGTGTCGGAGATATGAGTCTCCAGCGTCAGTGATTTTTGCAGTTCGTTCCAGTCATTGGCAGCAGAGAACTGGAAGGAAAGGCGACCAAAGGAGGAATTGGCTTTGGGGGTGACCAGTGAGATATACCTGCTGGAGCGTGTGCTACGAGTGGGTGCTGCTATGGTGAACAGTGAGCTGAGATAAGGCGGGGCTTTACCTAGCAGAGACTTGTAGATAACCTGTAGCCAGTGGGTTTGGCGACGAGTATGAAGCGAGGGCTAACCAACGAGAGCATACAGGTCGCAGTGGTGGGTAGTTTATGGGGCTTTGGTGACAAAATGGATGGCATTGTGATAGACTGCATCCAATTTGTTGAGTAGAGTGTTGGAGGCTATTTTATAGATGACATCGCCGAAGTCGAGGATCGGTAGGGTGGTCAGTTTTACGAGGGTATGTTTGCAGCATGAGTGAAGGATGCTTTGTTGCGATTTAGGAAGCCGATTCTAGATTTAATTTTGGATTGGAGATGCTTAATGTGAGTCTGGAAGGAGAGTTTACAGTCTAACCAGACACCTAGGTATTTGTAGTTGTCCCCGTATTCTAAGTCAGGGCCGTCCAGAGTAGTGATGCTGGACGGGCGGGCAGGTGCAGGCAGTGATCGATTGAATAGCATGCATTTAGTTTTACTTGCATTTAAGAGCAGTTGGAGGCCACGGAAGGAGAGTTGTATGGCATTGAAGCTCGTCTGGAGGTTAGTTAACGCAGTGTCCAAAGAGGGGCCTGAAGTATACAGAATGACAGTACTGTATGTACTGGGCCGTACGCACTACCCTCTGTAGTGCCTTGAGGTCGGAGGCCGAGCAGTTGCCGTACCAGGCGGTGATGCAACCAGTCAGGATGCTCTCGATGGTGCAGCTGTAGAACTTTTTGAGGATCTCAGGACCCATGCCAAATCTTTTCGGTCTCCTGAGGGGGAATAGGTGTTGCTGTGCCCTCTTCACAACTGTCTTGGTGTGTTTGGACCATGATAGTTTGTTGGTGATGTGGACACCAAGGAACTTGAATCTCTCAACCTGCTCCTCTACAACCCCGTCAATGAGAATGGGGGAGTGCTCGGTTCTTCTTCTTCTCTAGTCCACAATCATCTCCTTTGTCTTGATCACATTGAGGGAGAGGTTGTTATTTTGGCACCACACTGCCAGGTCTCTGACCTCCTCCCTAAAGGCTGGCTCATTGTTTTCGGGGATCAGGCCTACCACTGTTGTGTCATCGGCAAACTTAATGATGGTGTTGGAGTCGTGCTTGCCCATGCAGTCATGGGTGAACAGGGAATACAGGAGGGGACTGAGCATGCAACCCTGAGAGGATCAGCGTGGCAGTTGTGTTGCTACCTACCATTACCACCTGGGGGCAGCTCGTCAGGAAGCCCAAGATCCAGTTGCAGAGGGAGGTGTTAAGTCCCAGGGTCCTTAGCTTAGTGATGAGCTTTGAGGGCACTATGGTGTTGAACTCTGAGCTGTACTCAATGAATGGCATTCTCACATAGGTGATCATTTTGTCCAGGTGGGAAAGGGCAGTGTGGAGTGCAATAGAGATTTCATCATCTGTGGATGTGTTGGGGCGGTATGCAAATTGGAGTGGGTCTAGGGTTTCTGGGATGATGGTGTTAATGTGAGCCATGACCAGCCTTTCAATGCGCTTCATGGCTACAGACGTGAGTGCTATGGGTTGGTAGTCATTTAGGCAGGTTACCTTAGTGTTCTTGGGCAGAGGGACTATGGTGGTCTGCTTAAAACGTGTTGGTATTACAGACTCAGACAGGGAGAGGTTGAACATGTCAGTGAAGACACTTGCCAGTTGGTCAGCGCATGCTCACAGTACACGTCCTGGTAATCTGTCTGGCCCTGCGGCCTTGTGAATGTTGACCTGTTTAAAGGTCTTACTCACATCGGCTACGGAGAGTGTGATCACACAGCCGTCCGGAACAGCTGATGCTCTCATGCATGCTTCAGTGTTGCTTGCCTCTAAGCGAGCATAGAAGTTATTTAGCTCGTCTGGTATGCTTGTGTCACGGGGCTGCTCATGGCTGTGCTTCCCTTTGTAGTCCGTACTGGTTTGCAAGCACTGCCACATCTGACGAGCGTCGGAGCAGTTTAATCCTGTATTGACGCTTTGCCTGTTTGATGGTTCCTCGAGGGCCATAGCGGAATTTCTTATAAGCGTCCAGGTGTAGAGTACCGCTCCTTGAGAGTGGCAGCTCTACCCTTTAGCTCAGTGCAGATGTTGCCTGTAATTCATGGCTTCTGGTTGGGGTATGTATGTATGGTCAATGTGGGGATGACGTCATCGATGCACTTATTGATAAAGTCAGTGACTGATGTGGTGTACTCCTCAATGCCATTGGAATAATCCCGGAACATATTCCAGTCTGTGCTTGCAAAACAATCATGGAGCTTAGCATCTACGTCATCTGACCACTTCCTTATTGAGCGAGTCACTGGTACTTCCTGCTTTAGTTTTTGCTTGTAAGCAGGAATCAGAAATTGTGAGGTCCAACCCCTACAGCTAAAATGCATTCTTGTCCACCTCGGGTGGAGGTTTCACCAGATCTAACCCTATATTATTAGACCTGCCAACCTTGAAGAATGAGTACCAACCACATCAGCGTGGCGGCAGTGCCTCTGACTCATATGACAGCACCCACACACTACTCAAATAATAGGCAAATGCACCTTTTTTACCCTTAATAATAATAATAATGATTTTGTCAGAAGACTGCATCAGTAGCAATGGTAGGCTGTTATGGGTACTTGGTAATTGGCTGCTCTCCCTGTAAGTAACTAACTAGAAAAAAGTGTAAAATCAGGGTTCTCCCTTGGAGAGGAGGTAGCAAGGTAGGCCTAAATTGGTGGTGATGGTGCTGCTAATTAATTATTTTCTACTTAACGATTGAAAACAAAGCGAGAACCGACGCAACCCTGCCCAGAATAAGCGCATGTGGACATAAAACCAAGGCAACATGCTTACTTCAAATCCAAAAAACATCTTGCCTCAAAAAAACGTCTTGCATAGTGTCAAGAATGATATCGTACCAGCGTAGTTTGACCTCAAATTGCATGGTGTGTACAGGTTGAAAGGTCTGTATTATTTACAGCCTCAATATACAACCACAGAGACAAACTCCATAGGTGTGAGAGACCACAGATCCAATCATATGGTGCATGCCAACACCAGGCGTAAACTGGGTTGGTTGGTTCTACAGCTTACTAAAAGACCCTAAACACAGAATCCTTAATTTGCTGTATTCTCAGATTTAATCATGTCCACTGTATTACAAAGGAATTTTATTGGCCTGAGTGTTTTCGTACTAAAGGTCCAATGCAGCCGATTGTATCTCAATACCAAATCATTTCTGGGTAACAATTTTTTTAATTATTATTTGTATTTATTTAACCTTTATTTAACTAGGCAAGTCAGTGAAGAACAAATTGTTATTTACAACGGCGGCCTACCCCGGCTAAACCCGGACGATGCTGGGCCAATTGTGCGCCACGCTATGGGACTCCCAAACACAGCCAGATGTGATACAGCCTGGAATCAAACCAGGGACTGTAGTGACGCCTCTTGCACTGAGATGCAGTGCCTTAGACCACTGCACCACTCGGAGCCCATTAAGTACCTTGCTGTGATTTTTTTCAATTAAAATTATCAAAAAGAAACAAAAATTGCTTCTCAACAAAGTGTAAGTTCTCAAACAAGAATTTTACTAGGACTGTCTGGGAGTTGTCTGAGTGGGGAAGGGAAAACTGAAGGAAAAGAAACTGTTATTGGCAGAGAAGTTTGGAACTATCTTTCTCATTGGTCCATTTAACTAAATTATTGCCTGTTGATGTCACCAGGCAGGCCAAAACTCCATCCCACCAAAACAGCTCTTACACTAAAGGGGAATTATGATCATCTTCTATATTTCACAGTATTATTCCAACCTCATAGTGTGGAAATATACAGTGCATTCGGTAAGTATTCAGACCCCTTGACTTTTACACATTTAGTTACGTTACAGCCTTATTCGAAAATTCATTAAGTCATTTTTTTCCTTCATCAATCTACACCCAATACCCCATAATGACAAAGCAAAAACAGGTTTTTATACATTTTTGCAAATGTATAACCCCCCCGAAATAGCGCCTTTGGTTGAGATTACAGCTTCAAGTCTTCTTGGGTATGACACTACAAGCTTGACACACCTGTATTTAAAGAGTTTCTCCCATTCTTCTCTGTAGATCCTCTCAAACACTGTCAGGTAGGATGGGGAGCGTCGCTGCAAAACTATTTTCAGGTCCCTACAGAGATGTTCGATCAGGTTCAAGTCCGAGCTCTGTCTGGGCCACTCAAGGACATTCAGAGACTTGTCCCGCAGCCACTCCTGCATTGTCTTGGCTGTGTGCTTAGGGTCATTGTCCTGTTGAAAGGTGAACCTTCGCCCCAGTCTGAGGTCCTGAGCTCTCTGGAGCAGGTTTTCATCAAGGATCTCTCTGTACTTTGCTCTGTTCATCTTTCCCTCAATCCTGACTAGTCTCGCAGTCCCTGCCACTGAAAAACATCTCCACAGCATGATGCTGCCACAACCATGCTTCACCGTAGGGATGGTGCCAGGTTTCCTCCAGATGTGACGCTTGGCATTCAGGCTAAAGCGTTCAATCTTGGTTTCATCAGACCAGAGAATCTAATTTCTCATGGTCTGAGAGTTCTTTAGGTGCCTTTTGGCATCCTCCAAGTGTGATGTTATGTCCCTTTTACTGAGGAGTGGCTTCCGTCTGGCCCCTCTACCATAAAGGCCTAATAGGTGGAGTGCTGCAAAGATGGTTGTACTCCAGAAACTCTGGAGCTCTGTCAGAGTGACCATCGGGTTCTTGGTCACCTCCCTGACCAAGGCCCTTCTTCCCCGATTGCTCAGTTTGGCCGGGCGGCCACCTCTAGAAAGAATCAAACTTCATCCATTTAAGAATGATGGTGGCCAGTGTTCTTGGGGACCTTCAATGCTGCAGACATTTTTGGGTACCCTTCCCCAGATCTATGCCTCGACACAATCCTGTCTCGGAGCTCTACAGACAATTCCTTCGACCTCATGGCTTGGTTTTTTCTCTCACATGCACTGTCATCTGTGGGACTTTATGTTGATAGGTGAGTGTCCAATCAATTGAATTTACCACAGGTGGACTCCAATCAAGTTGTAGAAACACCTCAAGGATGATGAATGGAAAGAGTATGCACTTGAGCTCAATTTCGAGTTTCATAGCAAAAGATCTGAATATTATGTAAATAAGGTATTTCAGTTTTTTATTTTTAATACATTTGGAAAACTGTTTTCACTTTGTCATTATGTGGTATTGTGTGTAGATTGATGAGGAAATAATATAAAAGTTTGGGGTCACTTAGAAATATCCTTGTTTTTGAAAGTAAAGCACATTTGTTGTCCATTAAAATATCAAATTGATCAGAAATACAGTGTAGACATTGTTAATGTTGTAAATGACTACTGTAGCTGGAAACAGCTGATTTGTTATGGAATATCAACATTAACACCTGTCTCAACATCAACAGTGAAGAGGCGACTCCTGGACGCTGGCCTTCTAGGCAGAGTTGCAAAGAAAAAGCCATATCTCTGTCCAGTGTCTGTGTTCTTTTGCCCATCTTAATATTTTATTTTTATTGGCCAGTCTGAGATATGGCTTTTTCTTTGCAACTCTGCCTAGATGGCCAGCATCCCAGAGTCGCCTCTTCACTGTTGACGTTGCGACTGGTGTTCTATTTAATGAAGCTGCCAGTTGAGGACTTGTGTCTGTTTCTCAAACCAGACAATCTACTTGTCCTCTTGCTCAGTGTACACCGGGGCCTCCCACTCCTCTTTCTATTCTGGTTAGAGACAGTTTTCGTTGTTCTGTGAAGGGAGTAGTACACAGCGTTGTACGAGATCTTCAGTTTCTTGGCAATTGCTCGCATGGAATAGCCTTCATTTCTCAGAACAAGAATAGACTGACGAATTTCAGAAGAAAGTTCTTTGTTTCTGGTGACAGTTTTGAGCCTGTCATCGAACCCACAAATGCTGATGCCCCAGATACTCAACTAGTCTAAAGAAAGCCAGTTTTATTGCTTCTTTAATCAGAACAACAGTTTTCAGCTGTGCTAACATAATTGCAAAAGGGTTTTCTAATGATCAATTAACCTTTTAAAATTCTAAACTTGGATTAGCTAACACAATGTGCCATTGGAACACAGGAGTGATGGTTGCTGATAATGGGTCTCTGTATGCCTATGTAGATATTTGTCACGTATACTCCCTCTCCGGCCTCTGGGTCATCAGGCTGCTGATTATCCCGCACACCTGTCACCATCGTCTCGCGCACCTGCGCCTCATGACACTCCCCTGGACTCCATCACCTCCTTGATTATCTTCCCTAGATCTGTCACTCCCCTTGGTTCTTTCCACTGGTGTTATAGACTCTCTTTTCATGTCAGTGCGTTGTTTGTGTTTCGAGTTCATTGTTTCTTTTATTTATTAAAACACTCACTCCCTGAACTTGCTTCCCGACTCTCAGCGCACTCGTTACAGAATATTACCTCACCTCAGGGAAGCATCAGGGAGTGTCATTTTACTTTTTGTGTCGGAGTAATGACGTCGGATATGGGAACTGCTAAAGGCTTTCATGCCTCAACCAGATCGCCAGGCTTCCCTGCCTCAGCCGGCTCATCAGGCTCTCATGCCTCAGCCGGATCGCCAGGCTCCCCTGCCTCAGTTGGCTCGTCAGGCTTTCATTCCTCCGCCGGGTCACCAGGCTCCCCTGCTTCCACCGGCTCATCAGGTTCTCATGCCTCAGCCAGATTGCCAGGCTCCCCAGCCTCAACCGATCTGTCATGTTCCCGCGCCCCAGCTGACTCGACAGGTTCCTGTGCCTCAGCTGGCGTGACAGGTTCTTGCGCATCAGCAGGGGTGACCGGTCCGCTCCTGATCCCCGGGTTTGTCCCCTTTGATGGCGTCCTGCAGCTGGAGCCACGCATCGGGGAGGGGGTACTGTCACGTATACACCCTCTCCGGCCTCTAGGTCATCAGGCTGCTGATTATCCCACACACCTGTCACCAGCATCTCGCGCACCTGTGCCTCATGACACTCACCTGGACTCCATCACCTCCTTGATTATCTTCCCTATATCTGTCACTCCCCTTGGTTCTTTCCTCAGGTGTTATTGACTCTGTTTTAATGTCATTGCGTTGTTTGTGTTTCGTGTTCATTGTTTCTTTTATTTATTAAAACACTCACTCCCTGAACTTGCTTCCTCACTCTCAGCGCACTCGTTACAATATTCCATAAAGAATCTGCTGTTTCCAGCTACAATAGTAATTTACAACATTTACAATGTCTACACTGTATTTCTGATCAATTTGATATTTTAATGGACAAAAAATGTAGCTTTTCCTTCAAAAACAATGACATTTCTATGTGACCCCAAACTTTTGAACGGTAGTGTTGTTGTATTTTTTGTTGTTACTTTTACCACTTTTTCTCTCCTATTTTGTGGTATCCAGTTGGTAGTTACAGTCTTGTCTTATCGCTGCAACTCCCGTACGGCCTCGGGAGAGGCGAATGTTGAGAGCCATGCATCCTCCGAAACACAACCCAACCAAGCCGCACTGCTTCTTGACACAATGCCCACTTAACCCGGAAGTCTGCGAATGTGTCAGAGGAAACATCGTGCACCAGGTGACTGTGTCAGCGTGCCCTGCGCCCGGGCCACAGGATTTGCTAGTGCGCGATGGGACAAGGATATCCCCGCTGGGTATCCCTCCCCTAACCCGGACGACGCTGGGCCAATTGTGCACCACCCCATAGGTCTCCCGGTTGCGGCCAGCTGCGACAGAGCCTGGACTCAAATCCAGATACTCTAGCAGCACAGCTAGCACTGCAATGCAGTGCCTTAGACCACTGCGCCACTCGGGAGGCCCCAGAATATTTTTTTCAATTTTATTTTTCAATTTTAGAATAAGCCTGTAACGTAACAAAATGTGGAAAAGTCAAAGGGTCTGAACACTTTTCTAATGCACTGTATATAAAACACAGGAACATTTGACTGCACTGGGCCATAAAGGCCAGTTCTACCTCACAAAATAGAGTTTCAGTGTGTTATCACAAGAAGAAAAACAAGACAGCAGATATAATTTATATCCCAAATGCTTTCAGTTCAGAGTAAGATACATTTTTGGCGGACGGGTGAAGAGATTAATTGATTGTATTATCTCCCCTGCTGGAACCTTCTGTCTGTGTAACATTAATATAAATAACAAAACAATAATAATACAAACGTTTTATTATGAGGACAGGAGCATGATATGACCTTATAAAATCCTGGATACAGAGGAGAGCACGCCGCTGCCTTTTTCCTGAATTGATATTGGCGCAGTGTTGACAGAGGGACATCAGCTACAACACACATTGCAATTAAATGGCTCCCAGAGCAGCTGTGAATGGTCCATTGAAATGGGAGCTCCATTTGAAGAAGGTTGGGGGCTGTAAATGGTGGAGCAGGGTGACTCAGGCCATTACAAAGCCACAATGGCCACTGCGGCGCTCGCTATCAACTAAAGAAGTGAAAGCAGGCTCCCAATGGGGAAGCAATGGGGCTATGTTACAGTGGTTGAGGAAAATTAATGGATAGGCAACTGTGTTTACTTGCCTGCCAAAGTCTTCATAGAGAGTAGTCCGTTTTAATGGCAGGGTAGGTAAACAACCTTTCTGTCCACTCCTAGCATTGAAAAGGACAGATCTATTTCTGGTGACAGGTTATGATTAGACAGTGAGTCAGGCAGGCAGGCAGCCTTGAATACTCCAGTTCCGATGGCACCAACAGAACATTTTGTCCCTAAATTGTTTAATTCGGTAAATAACCTTTCAAAGCAAGCTTCTCTAATGCCTGCACTAACCACCAAACACCCATTATTTCAATGTGCAATTATTAGCACAGCGGTGATTCAGCAGAGGTAATTACAAATTAGGTGGGATGCTTTATCTCAGCAATTTGTGTCCAACTACAAACCTGCAGAAGTACAACTGAAAATCTGACTTTGTCTTGTCCCCTCTTTATTTTTCTTACACCCATATATAAATGTCAGAATTACTGGCTACCCAGCAAACCAAAACTGGTTCTGTGAATGTTCATTAAGTTGTGGGAAAGCTGTAAGAACATTCCCCCAAAAGTTCTAACACAAATTCTGTCCAGTTGTATTGGGTTGGGGTCAATTTCAGTGTACTTCCTAAATTGACTGGCTTTGAAAAAGCACTTACCCCAACCCTGGTTGATGATTCTACAATGTTGGTATTAGAGTAGAAAAATATTCCTCTGATATTGCACGAATGTTATTAGAACATATGTTGATGTTCTTTTAAAGTTCCTAAAACATTTCATTATGTTGTGAGAACAGTGTGGGGACATTACAATATATACACTCTAAAAAGAAAAGGTTCCTGGAGTATCCTTTAGGGGTTCTTCAAATTGAAACTGTGGGGGAACCCCTACAAGTTCTTAGAATGACACTTTTAAAGGGTTCTTCAAAGAACCATGTTTTAATGGATTCTCAAAGAACCTTTTGATTAACCTTTTATGGTTAATCTTTGAACTACCCCCCCTCCCCTATTATTATTATTAGGCATAACAATAACACAATATTTTTGTTGTCGGTGTTTATTATGACTTTAGTGGCAAAGGAGAATAGAAAAATCCAAATATTAGGTAAATTCCCAGCAGATCCCCAAGTCCAATGGATATATCCTCTGGCATGTTGATGTTCTCCGTATCCATAGCCAGAATTATTTTGCAGTGCATGGTGATCGAATAGGTTTCCTGTTATAGTCATCAGAGGTGTAGGGAGGGAGAAGTCTGTGAATCCCAAAAATAGTAATTTAACAAAACATGCACACAACAGTATTCATACTTTGGTTTTTGTGTTAAATGTGAATGAAAAAAAAAACTGTTTGATAATGGTTTCCATACACATACCTTGTCCATAATGTAGAGGCCTATGGGATTTTCATTGAAGAGGTAAAGGAGGATGGTACATGTGATCTCCATAACATACCAATACCAATTGACATAGCATTGTATGCCTCCTTGTCTGTATACCTACAAACACAGACACAAAAGTGAGCAGTTCAGTCATCTGCACCCAATACAGCTAGCCTTCTACATATTTTTGTAGCATACATATTCTTACCTCTTTGTTAATTGATATCCATTGAATTGTGTCCATTTTCTGTTTTAGAACGATTTGCACAAATATGAAAAGATAGATGGTATCATCATAAAACAATATCAATTTAGATCATATAAGGGACAAACCTTACCTTAAATTGAGGAGATTTTTTGATTTTAGTGCCTGCACCTGCTGTCCTTTCAATCTAAATGTTTCAGTTGGGTAGTTAGGTTCCAGCAAGAACCCTCACCAACTGAGGTTCCTCTATGAACCCCACCTTCTATGGGGTTCTTGGAAAAACCTTTTGGGGGCAATTTTCAGTGCCAAGAACCCTAAGGTTCTTCGAAGAACTTTGAAGGTCTGACAAAAAACATTGTTGAACCCCTAATTTTTGGAGTGTAGGTTCCTAAAACACAAAACATGTCCAGTTGTGATGACATGCTTGCAATGTTTGTATCAGAGTGTTATTCCAGTGTTCCCTGAATGATAAAACGTTTTGCACAGTCTATGGAACATTTTTTCTTCTTCCGGTTTTAACTTTTTAAGGTAGAGGGGGCAGTATTTTCATTTTCGGATGAAAAGCGTGCCCAGAGTAAACTGCCTAATACTCGTGCCCAGAGTCAAATATTTGCATATTATTAGTATATTTGGATAGAAAACACTCTGAAGTTTCTAAAACGGTTTGAATGATGTCTGTGAGTATAACAGAACTCATATGGCAGGCAAAAACCTGAGGAAAATCCAACCAGGAAGTGGGAAATCTGAGAATTGTAGTTCTTCTTTTGAATCCCTATTGAAACTACAATGTCTGTGGGGTCAAGTTGCACTTCCTAAGGCTTCCATTGGCTGTCAACAGCCTTTAGAAATGTGTTTCATCCTTCTCCTGTTACTGGGCAGAAAATAGGAGCTCAGTCAATGAGTGGACTGCCTGGGACCAGTGAGTTGTTTACTGCGAGCCGCTCCTTCTTTTTCCTCTGTAATAAATACGCTATTGTCCGGTTGGAATATTATTGACGTTTAATGTTAAAAGGACCCTAAGGATTGATTGTAAACAACATTTGACATGTTTCTACGAACGGTAATGGAACTATTTGACTTTTCGTGTCTGGATTTACGCTCGCGCGTTATGCCTTTGGATAGTGATCTGAACACACGAACAAAACTGAGGTATTTGGACATAAATATGGAGTATTTCGAACAAAAATAACATTTCTTGTGGAAGTAGGAGTCCTGGGAGTGCATTCTGACGAAGATCAGCAAAGGTAAGAGAATATTTATAATACTAATTCTGAGTTTAGTTGACCCCAGAACTTGGCGGGTATCTGTATAGCTTGCTTTGATGGCTGAGCTATGTACTCAGAATATTGAAAAATGTGCTTTCTCCGTAAAGCTATTTTAAAATCTGACACAGCGGTTGCATTAAGGAGAAGTATATCTATAATTCTTTCAATAACTGTTGTAAATTTTATCAACGTTTATGATGAGTATTTTTGTAAATTGATGTGCTCATTCACCGAAAGTTTTGGTGGGAATACATTTTCAGCAGCCATCACGGTGAGCTATTCAGACACCCGCCAGTTCGGGGCAACCTAAACTCAGAATTAGTATTAGAAATATTCTCTTACCTTTGCTGATCGTCGTCAGAGTGCACTCCCAGGACTGCTACTTCCACAAGAAATGTTGTTTTTGTTCCAAATAATCCATATTTATGTACAAATACCTCCGTTTTGTTCGTGTGTTCAGGTCACTATCCAAAGGGTAACGCATGAGTGCGGAACGAGAGACGAAAAGTCA
This sequence comes from Salmo trutta, assembly GCF_901001165.1. Classification (NCBI taxonomy): domain Eukaryota; kingdom Metazoa; phylum Chordata; class Actinopteri; order Salmoniformes; family Salmonidae; genus Salmo; species Salmo trutta. The sequence goes on from NC_042975.1 coordinate 23,496,474, forward strand.
AAATGTTCCATTACCGTACTTAGAAGCATGTCAAACGCTGTTTAAAATCAATCTTTATGGTATTTTTAACATAAAATTTAGATAATATTCCAACCGGACAATAGCATATTCATTCAAGAAGAAAAAGAAGGAGGGGCACGCTCACGGGACAGAGCATATCCAATCCCTTTGTTGCCAGGCAGACCACTCAGGAACTGAGCTCCTATTATCTGCCCAGTGACAGGAAAATGCTCAAACCACTTTCTGAAGGCTTTAGACAGCCAATGGAAGCCTTAGGAAGTGCAACGTCACCCCACAGACACTGTAGCTTCGATGGAGAATCAAAAGAAGAACTACAATTCTCAGACTTTCCACTTCCTGCTTGGAATTTTCTCAGGTTTTTGCCTGCCATATGAGTTCTGTTATACTCACAGACACCATTCAAACCGTTTTAGAAACTTCAGAGTGTTTTCTATCCAAATATACTAATAATATGCATATTCTAGTTTCTGGGCCAGAGTAGTAACCTGTTTAAATTGGGTATGTTTTTCATCCGGCCGTGAAAATACTGCCCCCTAGCCCAGACAGGTTAAGAGTGTGCTCCTAATCTCAGCTCGTCACCTGTATAAAAGACACCTGGGAGCCAGAAATCTTTCTGATTGAGAGGGGGTCAAATACTTATTTCCCTCATTAAAATGCAAATCAATTTATAACATTTTTGACATGCGTTTTTCTGGATTCTTTTGTTGTTATTCTGTCTCTCACTGTTCAAATAAGCCTACCATTAAAATGATAGACTGATAATTTCTTTGTCAGTGGGCAAATGTACAAAATCAGCAGGGGATCAAATACTTTTTTCCCTCACTGTACATAATTCGAGACCTAAGACAACATAGCATGGCAGCAATACATGACAACACAGCACGGTAGCAACACAACATGACAACAGCATGGTAGCAACACAACATGGTAGAAGCACAAAACATGGTACAAACATTATTGGGCACAGACAACAGCACAAAGGGCAAGAAGGTAGAGACAACAATACATCACGCGAAGCAGCCACAACTGTCAGTTAGCGTGTCCATGATTGAGTCTTTGAATGAAGAGATTGAGATAAAACTGTCCAGTTTGAGTGTTTGTTGCAGCTCGTTCCAGTCGCTAGCTGCAGCGAACTGAAAAGACGAGGGACCCAGGGACGTGTGTGCTTTGGGGACCTTTAACAGAATGTGACTGGCAGAACGGGTGTTGTATGTGGAGGATGAGGGCTGCAGTAGATATCTCAGATAGGGGGGAGTGAGGCCTAAGAGGGTTTTATAAATAAGCATCAACCAGTTGGTCTTGCGACGGGTATACAGAGATGACCAGTTTACAGATTAGTATAGAGTGCAGTGATGTGTCCTATAAGGAGCATTGGTGACAAATCTGATGGCAGAATGGTAAAGAACATCTAGCCGCTCGAGAGCACCCTTACCTGCAAATCTATAAATTACGTCTCCGTAATCTAGCATGGGTAGGATGGTGATCTGAATCAGTGTTAGTTTGGCAACTGGGGTGAAAGAGGAGCGATTACGATAGAGTAAACCAAGTCTAGATATAATTTTAGCCTGCAGCTTTGATATGTGCTGAGAAAAGGACAGTGTACCATCTAGCCATACACCCAAGTACTTGTATGAATTGACTACCTCAAGCTCTAAACCCTCAGAGGTAGTAATCACACCTGTTGGGAGAGGGGCTTTCTTCTTAGACCGGTCTGATCAGTCCAAAATTGCAATTTTGATTCGAACTGCAGAGTAGGTGAACGGATGACCTCCGCATATGTGGTTCCCACCATGAAGCATGGAGGGGGAGGTATGATGGTGTGGGTGTGCTTTGATGGTGACACTGTTGTTAATTTATTTAGAATTTATGGCACACTTAACCAGCATGGCTACCACAGCATCCTGCAACGATACGCCATCCCATCTGCTTTGCACTTGTTTTCAACAGGACAATGACCCAACACTCCTCCAGGCTGTGTAAGGGCTATTTGACCAAGAAGGAGGGGGATGGAGTGCTGCATCAGATGACCTGGACTCCACAATGACCTGACCTCAACCCAATTGAGATGGTTTTGGATGAGTTGAACCACAGAGTGAAGGAAAAGCAGCCAACAAGTGCTCAGCATATGTGGGATCTACTTCAAGACTGTTGGAAAAGCATTCCAGGTGAAGCTGGTTGAGAGAATGCCAAGAGTGTGCAAAGCTGTCATCAAGGCAAAGGGTGTCTACTTTGAAGAATCTGAAATATAAATATATTTGTTACTACATGATTCCATATGTGTTATCTCATAGTTTTGATGTCTTCGCTATTTTTCTACAATGTAGAAAATAGTAAAAAATAATAATAATAACAATTTAATAAGTAGATGTGTCCTAACCTTTGACTGGTACTGTAAATGTAAGTAGAGTGAAAGTGACTGTCAGCAGGATAAATGATAATGTAAATAGTAGCAGCAGCGTATATGGTGAGTGTGTTGTGTGTGTGTTCATGCTTGTGTGGGCATCAAGATGTGTGGGAGTAGGTGCGTGTCAAAGGTAAAATGGGGCGTGCTTATATTTGTTCGCTGTGTGTGAGTATGTGCGTATGTTGGTTCTTCTAGCCTTGTGGGGACCTAAAATCCCCAAAAGTCCCTACAAGGATAGCCAAACAAGGAAAATTCTTCCATGTCCCCATGAGAACAAAGACTATTTTAAGCTTTGGGGTTAGGTTTAGGGTTTGGGTTAGAATTAGGGTTAGGGTAAGAGACTAGGGTTAGGAGTTAGGGTATGGGCTAAAGTTAGGAGTTGGGTTTGTATTAGGGTTAAGGTCAGGGTTAGGGAAAATAAGATTTTGAATGGAAATCAATTTTAGGTCCCCACGAGGATAAGAGAACAAAAGGTGTGTATGTGTGCGAGAGTGTCAGTGTAAGTGTGTGTGAATATATGGTTATAGTTAGAAACCTGGAGTGTGCATAGAGTCAGTGCAGATAGTCAGTGCAGACGCCCGCGACAGATATTGTGGTCTCTGGGTCTGTCATGAATCACAGATACTGTATGTAATGTAAAGAACATCCCAATGGACAAAAACTGGTTGAATCAATGTTATTTCTATATCATTTCAACAAGAACGTTTTATGTGATGATGTTGAATCTACGTTTAAAACCGATTGGATTTGCAAAAAGTTATCAACGTACGGGAATTTAGTCTTTTTTTCACTCAACTTTTAACCTAAATTGAATGACATGGTGAATTCACGTTGAATTGCCATCTTTGCCCAGTGGGATGCTATGTTGCTCAGATTCCCCCACGCGGCACCAAGGTACCCAAAGAAAACGATGGACAGAGTTTCACCAAGCGCGTTTGGTATGACAGTGCAAGCTTGTCTTTAAGCACAAGTTATTTATCAAAAACAAAAACAAAATAACAGTGAGCCAAACTGCAGAACAATTTTCAGGTGGAGGTAAACCAACAAATTCCTGTGTGCTGTTTTAACTGCTAGGTAAGTGGATTGCACAAAATAATGACTTAAACCAACTATGAGGTAGAAATGACAACAATATTTCTCCCAGTTACTAAGCTTCAATTACACATTGTATTGAATTGTAACAAAGCAACAAAAACAGAATATGTTTAGCTAAATTTTGACAACTTATGAAAGATAACCCTGCTGTATAATTTCAACAATGGTGATTTTTTTTTTTTTTTTGATTTTTAGTCATTTTAGCAGACACTCTTATCCAGAGCGACTTACAGTAGTGAATGCATACATTTCATACATTTTTATTTATTTTTTATTTTATTTATTTTTATTTTTTGTACTGGCCCCCCGTGGGAATCAAACCCACAACCCTGGCGTTGCACACACCATGCTGGTGTTGCAAACACCATGCTCTACCAACTGAGCCACAGGGAAGGCAGGAGAAAATATTTTAAATAGACTGATTATTTGTGGACCACAAATACATTCGAAACGTAAAAAGGCTAGCATGTACCCTTTTCCTGCCAGTGGTGGATATAGTTTGTTTTGAGCCGCAGAAACACTTTTGTTGCGTTCAATAGACAATTCCACCTACCTTTTTTCCTCTCAAACTGAAGCAATTTTGATAATCAGCATCCTTTCCACCTCTTGAACCTGGTCATAGTGAGAAGTATATTGATGCTATTAAGTCACACTTTTCTCAGGTGAAATTCTTCCTCCCTCACATAGAGCATCAGTGGTTCCATTTAGATACTAAAGAGGAAAATTATAGCTCCATTTATGGCCATAATAAAATGTGCCTTCAGAAAGTATTCATACCCCTTGATTTACTCCACATTTTGTTTTGTTACAGCCTGAATTCAAAATGGATTAAAAAAGATACATTTCTCACCCATCTACATACAATAAATACCCAATAATGACAAAGTGAAAACATGTTTTTAGAAATGTTTGCAAATGTGTTGAAAATGAAATACAGAAATCTCTTATTTACAGTATTCACACCCCTGAGTCAATTCATGTGAGAATCACCTTTAGCAGTGATTACAGCTTTGAGTCTTTCTGGGTAAGTTTAAGAGCTTTGCACCCCTGGATTGTACAATATGTGCACATTATTCTTTAAAAAAATATTCAAGCTTTGTCAAGTTGGTTGTTGATCATTGCTAGACAGCCATTTTCAAGTCTTGCCATACATTTTCAAGACGATTTAAGTCAAAACTGTAACTAGGCCACTCAGAAACATTCAACGTAATCTTGGTAAGCAACTCCAGTGTATATTTGGCCTTGTCTTTTAGGTTATTGTCCTGCAGAAAGGTGAATTCATCTTCCAGTGTCTGGTGAAAAGCAGACTGAACCAGGTTTTCCTCTAGGGTTTGGCGTGTGCTTAGCTCATTCTGTTTCATAACTATTTCAAGCATTCCCATAACATGATGCAGCCACCACTATGCTTGAAAATATGGAGAGTGGTACTCAGTAATGTGATGTATTGGATTTGCCCCAAACATAACACTTAGTATTCAGGACAAAAAGTGAATTGCTTTGCCACATTTTTTTGCAGTGTTACTTTACTGCCTTGTTGCAAACAGAATGTATGTTTTGGAATAGTTTTATTCTGTACAGGCTTCCTTCTTTTAACTTTTTCAGTTAAGTTAGTATGGTGGAGTAACTATAATGTTGTTGATCCATCCTCAGTTTTCTCCTATCACAGCCATTCAACTATGTAACTGTTTTAAAGCCACCAATGGCCTCGTGGTGAAATCCCTGAGCGGTTTCCTTCCTCTCCGGAGTTAGGAAGGATGCCTGTATCTTTGTAGTGACTGGGTGTATTGATACACTATCCAAAGTTTAATTAATAACTTCACCATGCTCAAATAGATATTCAATGCTGCTTTTTTTTTACCCGTCTACCAATAGTTTCCCTTTGCGAGGCATTGGAAAACCTCCCTGGTCTTTGTGGTTGAATTTGTGTTTGGAATTCACTGCTCGACTGAGGGACCTTACAGATAATTGTATCTGTGGGAAACAGAGATGAGGTATTCATTGAAAAATCATGTTAAACAGTATTATTGCACACAGAGTGAGGCTATTTAACTTATTATGTGACTTGTTAAGCACATTTTTACTCCTGAAGTTAGGCGATTGAATACTTATCTTTTCATTTTTTATTCATTTGTACAACTTTCTAAAACATAATTCCACTTTGACATTATGGGATATTGTGTGTATGCCAGTGGCACAAAATCTCAATTTAAGCAATTTTAAATTCAGGCTGTAACACAACAAAATGTAAAAAGAGTCAAAGGGGTATGAATACTTTCTGAAGGCACTATTATGTACTGTTTTACCTGTCGCAATGTTAAATATTCCATCAGTTTAGGTAGTTTTTCATATTTCTGCGTGCCAGCAGTAAGTGCAAACATGGAAATAGTAATTGTGTGTCAAAACTACAGTAAAATCACAGTCAGAAATGTGAGTGAAAAAGAACACTTTGCTCATGCAGTGCTTCTGTTCTTCCAGCCGAAGTAAAAGCCAGGGGAACTGGTGCTCATGCCTTGACATGAAATCTCCGAGCAACACATGTGAATCAATATGGAATCCTCCTGACAGGGGGCTCCAAGTTTAACACGTCCCCCTCCTCTCCCCTTCTCCTCCTCCGCAACCACAAGTGTCTTTATGTCTCAGGACAGCAGATGATGCCACATGACATCTGTGCTGGGCTCTGGCAGCCCGCTAGCAGATAGGCTTCTATCAGTGGTACAAGGTGACTTTGAGCCCTGGCAGCATGACAAGCTGTTCCAGCGCCCTTGCACAGGCAATCAAAAGCCAGGGCTTCATACAGACAACAACCCAAAGTCAACATCTGCAGTAGGCTGTCGCGAGAGATTGCCGCTGAGAGTAGGGGTGAAACTTCACCATAAGACACCTTGATTGCGGGGGCAGCAGTGGTGAGAGCTGCTGTGTAGTTTGGAGAGATATAGACTTACCTTGAATCTCTTGCAGTATTGTCCAACAGTGGGAAATGTCAAAATGTCTCGGCAAAGGAAGAATAACAACAAAATGTAAAGTATCCAAGAGCGTAGGAATGCCAATTCTACCTGAATGGCTAGGGTTCAATTTGGAAAATCAACATGACATTGCAATTATAGTTTGAATGAAGCACAATAGTTCTAGATGTTGACATTTGTATTGCTTTTATATAATATTCTTACAGCAGTCCGTATGTTTGAGTGGACACACTTTGTTTCAGAACACTCAGAGAGGGTAAATAGCTCCATTGTATGCCGAAATTGTGTTCTTGACACAAGCATGGGCAATCTATAGGCATGGCCATGGTTGAGCAGTCACAGAAAGTGTGTTGTTGCCTGGACTTCTAAAGACTTCCACCATGGGCTCTGTTCAAAGAGAATTCAAAATGTTAGATGAAAAACTATAATCAGGAAATGTCATCAGAAGTGTGTGTGTGTCTGAACTGTGTCAAACTATAAGTGAGGATGCATCCCGTCTTATTTCGATGTGGAAAACAATTTCCATATTCACAATGAATTTTGTATGGCATCCTTCTAAAATGTTTTGCTGAATCTGTGACTAAGCAATATGGAAAGATATTAACATTGTACTATACTGAATTTACTCTTAAACCCATAGAATCTGTCCAGAGAATCCAGAGTTTTTCTGACCTTTGCAGAAGTTGTCACATTAATTGAGTCTTAAGAGGCTCTACCAATCTTTTTATAATTTACTTAATTCATTCCAATATCCATGTTTTAATGTGCTGCTACTTGAACTTAATTTTGGTGAACTTTTAATTATACCTTTCAAACTGCCTCTGCCTCGTAACGTTTCAACACATTTAGTTGATATTCATTTAGACAAAAGTAGAAATGCACTGAGAGGAACTCTTTGTTAGGAAGTGATTCATGATCATAAGATGTAACATGTAAGCACTGGATATAGACTAAAATGTCTGTATTATCACATTAATAAAAGGTTAGTCATAAGCACAACCTAATGTTAAAGGCCCAGCGCAGTCAAAAATGTGCTAACCTGTGTTTTATATATACACTGAACAAAAATGTAAAGTGTTGGTCCCATGTTTCATGAGCTGAAATAAAAGATTCCCAAATTTTTCTATACACACAAAACGCTTTTTATTCTCATATTTTGTGCACAAATTTGTTTACATCCCCCAAAAATTGTCTGTTACAGTGACCATATTACCACCTAAGTCATGACTTCAGTCAAATTCCACCTGACCATATAGTCATGGTAACTAGGCTTCTCCAAGCTCTGATGCTGCTGATGGTCATTAGTAGCCTACCAAACTTGATAACTGTCTGGTACTCAGCACTCAATTGTCGCTCTAATCACTCTGACATCAATGCAAATGTTTTCGAAAATCAAATCAAACGCTCAAGCCCATGAGCTCATGTTGTGCAATATTTATATAGGCAATGTAATTGCGTAAGAAAACAGAGTTTTGATGGCCTCTATTAAAAAGAGGATCCCATCAGCTTTCTATAGACTAGGCCTACTATATTTATTTATCAACTCCTCTAATATTAAGCACATTGCTTCGCTTTACAACAGGAGTATAGCCTACCTGTTTGGCATGAAAATGAACCATGGAAAAAGCGTCCTTCATTCGCTATTTAAGAGCATAAACGCCGGCCCCTGTTCCGAGCAGGTGCATAATAACGGTCCATTCTAAATCCAAACTAATTTCACACAAATATTATTTACTGTATGTAAAGACAACATTAAATTAAGAAGAAGTCTATGGAGTGACAATAGCTTATCACAAGAAACAGCACACCTTTTTTGTGTGGCTTTTTCAAATCATAGTCACACATCTCATGTAGCTTAGCCCATAGGCCTATATATGTTTTGATAAGGTTTGATAAGGAGGGTGAAGAGGTGGGGGCTAATAGGGCAACCCTGTCTGTTCCCCCTATAGAGAGGAAAAGAGGAAATAATCCCAATGGTAGCAATCCTAGCTTTAGGACAGTGATTTAATCAAGTTTACAAACACGGTGCCTAAACCTACCTTTGCAAAACGCAAGAGATATGGCGATTTGACCCTATCAAAGGCCTTTTTTGGCATCGAGGAAGACTGCTACACTAGGTATTTTGTTTTTGTTAGCAAGGTGAATTATATCAAAGAAGGTTCTTTGATATAATTCACCTTGCTAACAAAAACAAAATACCTAGTGTAGCCTTTTGGCATCGAGGAAGACTGCTACACTAGGTATTTTGTTTTTGTTAGCAAGGTGAATTATATCAAAGAACCTTCTGAGATTATTGGAGGACAATCTATTAATTATGAAGCCAGTCTGATCTGGGTTGACCAGCAGAGGGAGCAATGACTCTAGTCTCTTAGATAGCCTCTTGGTGATCAGTTAACAATCTGTACTAAGGAGAGAGAGTGGTCTATAGGAAGCGCACTTTAGCAAGTGTTTCCCTTTCTTGTGAATTACTGTAATCACAGTTTGAGAGAAAGAGTCTGGAAAGCAGTTGTCCTCCCCGTCTTTTTTAAGTACCTCCATAAGGTAGGGTACCAACAGGTCCTTAAATTCTTTATAGAACTCTGGAGGGAAGCCAATCTCCTCAGGAGATTTATTAGAAGATAAATATTTAATGGCCTCCAACAATTCAGGGACTGAGAACTGTTCACTCAGGCGTTCTCTGTCTTCCTCTGACAGGCATGGGAGGTTGAGAGAGGAGAGAAAATAGTCAATCTCTGATAGATCATCGCTTGATTGGGAAGTATAGAGGTCCTCGTAGTATTTCTTAAAAGTATAACTAATTTCAGTAGGGTCGAAATATCTCATTAGTAAGAGTTTCTTTAGCATTATTTGTCCTCTTACTTTCCTCTGCTTTCAGTTACCATGCCAATTCTTTGTGCACTTTCTCTCCAAGTTCGTAGTAACACTGTTTTGATTTAGCGATGGCCCTCTCAGCTTGATACGTGTTCAGAGTATTATATTTCAGTTTTTTATTTACCAAAAGCCTGTATAGGTCTTTAGTCGGGCCTCGTTTCAGATTCAAGGACATTCAGTTCGGCACCGTGTTTTCTCTTCAACCCTTTAGTATATGCAATGATCTGTCCCCTCACGCAGGCTTTCAATGTGTCCCAAAGAATGAAACTGTCAGGAGCAGAGGGTTTGTTTGTCAAAGTGAAAATATTGATCTGCTCTTTGATGAATGCACAAAAGTCAGGTTGCTTCAGGAGTGTAGAATTTAGTCTCCATCTATATGCTCCATTTACCTTGGTAGGAATGGAGATTGATAACACCAGAGGAGAATGGTCACTAAACAATCTGGGGAGATAATTGGTATCTAACACTCTATGAAACTGTTGGGTTGTTAGCAGAAAGTTATCTATGCATGCGTGTGTGTGTGTTGTGTGGGTGTGAATAAAATCAGTAGTCCCTATCCTGTGGGTACATCCGTCTCCAGACTTCTAGTAAATTGAGATCCTTTCTGAATGACATGGTTAGCTTGGCGGCTTTGGTAAGAGGATAGTGCTTCAGAGGACCTATCAAGAACTGTATCTAAACACAAATTGTAATCTCTTCCAGCCAGTAGCCATCCTGGTGGTGCTTGAGCAAACATATTGTCATCGAAGTTACAAGCATAAATATTCAATAGGGTCCAAGACTTCGAATACATATGCCCATGCACCAAAACAAACCTGCCTGAGGGATCAGACATAGTGTTGCTGACACAAAAGGGGATGTCTACTTATCAAAAGTGCAGTTCCTTTTGCTTTAGAGTTGAAAGAGGATGCAAAAACTTGTCCTACCCATTCCCTCTTTAATTTCTTGTGTTCACTGGCTGTAAGATGTGCTTCTTGTAAGAACCACTACTAAAGGACACCAATAAGAAGAAAAGACTTGCTTGGGCCAAGAAACAAGAGAAATGGACATTAGACCGATGGAAACCTGTCCTTTGGTCTGATGAGTCCAAATTTGAGATTTATGGTTTCAACCGCCATGTCTTTGTGAGACGCAGAGTAGGTGAACGGATGATCTCCGCATGTGTGGTTCCCACCGTGAAGCATGGAGGACGTGTGATGGTGCTTTGCTGGTGACACTATCAGTGATCTATTTAGAATTCAAGGCACAATTAACCAGCATGGCTTCCACAGCATTCTGCAGCGATATGCCATCCCATCTGGTTTGTGCTTAGTGGGACTATCATTTGTTTTTCAACAGGATAATGATCAAAAACACACCTCCAGGCTGTGTAAGGGCTGCATCAGATGACCTGGACTCCACAATCACCCAACCTCAACCCAATTGAGATGGTTTGGGATGAGTTGGACCGCAGCGTATGTTTGGAAAATGTATTACTTGCACAGAATGACAAGTTGGCCAATCGAATAGGTCAACTTTTGTATCATGGGGGATAGTAGATTAACATAGGCTAGTGGTTCTGCTGTTCGTAAGGCCAACTCATCTTGTTGGCTGATGAAAAGTAGGTTAAATGTGGACAGTTATTCCAACATCTTCAATATGCACCTCTGCATTTGATAAGAGGGATGCTCACAGTTACGTCCCCGATGTGTCAGTCTCCACTTGTAGCCTACTTCTTAGCTATAAGAAGGATCCGATCACGTGACTGGCATTGGCTACTAAGAATTTAGATATCTGAGAGAGCCATGTGAGTGAGAGGTGCTTCGGAGCATGGCAGCCGGCGGAAGGGAATTATAATTATTATATTCACCATAAGGGCACATTGGCCACGTTGGCCGCAAAAGACATGGATTTTTTAGGAGGAATTACGGCCACACAAGGGGAATGAAAATTTGAGGCCTGATGAGAATATTATGAAGTGCTTGTCAAATTGTGAATGAGAGACTGATGAACTGTGTGCAGCCTGCACAAGAAACAAATAACAGCTCATGCCTTTCATGTGACTTGACGTGTATGACAGCGTGTTCCAGTTCCCGCCAATATCCAGCAACTTCGCACAGCCATTGAAGAGGAGTGGGACAACATTCCACAGACCACAATCAGCAGCCCGATCAACTCTATACGAAGGAGATGTGTCACGCTGCATGAGGCAAATAGTGGTCACACCAGATACTGACTGGTTTTCTGATCCATGTCCCTACTTTTTTAAAAGTTATCTGTGACCAACAGATACAGTTGAAGTCGGAAGTTTACATACAGTCGTGGCCAAAAGTTTTGAGAATGACACAAATATTAATTTTCACAAAGTCTGCTGCCTCAGTTTATATGATGGCAATTTGCATATACTCCAGAATGTTATGAAGAGTGATCAGATGAATTGCAATTAATTGCAAAGTCCCTCTTTGCCATGCAAATAAACTGAATCCCCCCCAAAAATGTCCATTGCATTTCAGCCCTGCCACAAAAGGACCAGCTGACATCATGTCAGTGATTCTCTTGTTAACTTCACTAGGGTAGGGGGTATCATTCAGAATTTTGGGTGAAAAGCGTGCCCAAATGAAACTGCCTGCTACTCAGGCCCAGAAGCTAGGATATGCACTTGGATAGAAAACACTCTAAAGTTTCCAAAACTGTTAAAATAATGTCTGTGAGTATAACAGAACTGATATGGCAGGCGAAAACCTGAGGAAAATCCATCCAGGAAGTACTATTATTTTGAAAGGCTGTTTTTCCACTGAAAGCCAATCCACCATACAAAGACTTAGGACCCAGTTCACGATCTCTATGGCTTCTTCTACATATGGCCAGTCTTTAGGCATTCTTTCAGGCTTTACCTCTGAAAAAATGAGGGAGATACAGCACTTTTAATGAGTGGACAGTGGAAATTTCCAGACATGAGTCCAGCGTGTGATCGGGAGCGCGCCTTTCTTGTTTCTCCTTTCTATTGACGAAGCTTTTGTCCGGTTGAAAAATTATTGATTATTAATGACAAAAACAACCCGAGGATTGATTTTAAACATCGTTTGACATGTTTCTACGAACTTTTATTGTACTTTTTTTACTTTTCGTCTGGATGTTGAGAGCGCGCTTTGTGCCTTTGGATTACTGAACTAAACGCACCAACAAAACAGAGGTTTTTGGACATAAAGAGGGACATTATCGAACAAAACAAACATTTATTGTGTAACATGGAGTCCTAGGAGTGCCGTCATCATTGCTTTGCACAAAAAGGGCTTCACAGGCAAGGATATTGCTGCCAGTAAGATTGCACCTAAATCAACCATTTATCGGATCATCAAGAACTTCAAGGAGAGCGGTTCAATTGTTGTGAAGAAGGCTTCAGGGCGCCCAAGAAAGTCCAGCAAGCGCCAGGACCATCTCCTAAAGTTGATTCAGCTGCGAGATCGGGGCACCACAAGTACAGAGCTTGCTCAAGACTGGCAGCAGGCAGGTGTGAGTGCATCTGCACGCACAGTGAGGCGAACACTTTTGGAGGATGGCCTGGTGTCAAGAAGGGCAGCAAAGAAGCCACTTCTCTCCAGGAAAAACATCAGGGACAGACTGATATTCTACAAAAGATACAGGGATTGGACTGCTGAGTACTGGGGTAAAGTCATTTTCTCTAATGAATCCCCTTTGCGATTGTTTGGGGCATCCGGAAAAAAGCTTGTCCGGAGAAGACAAGGTGAGTGCTACCATCAGTCCTGTGTCATGCCAACAGTAAAGCATCCTGAGACCATTCATGTGTGGGGTTGCTTCTCAGCCAAGGGAGTGGGCTCACTCACAATTTTGCGGCCTTTCAGGTTGTGTCAATATAGGACTCGCTTTACTGTGGATATAGATACTTTTGTACCTGTTGCCTCCAGCATCTTCACAAGGTCCTTTGCTGTTGTTCTGGGATTGATTTGCACTTTTCGCACCAAAGCACGTTCATCTCTAGGAGACAGAACATGTCTCCTTCCTGAGTGTATGACGGCTGCGTGGTCCCAGGGTGTTTATACTTGCGTACTATTGTTTGTACAGATGAACGTGGTACTTTCAGGCATTTGGAAATTGCTCCCAAGGATGAACCAGACTTGTGGAGGTCTACAATTGTTTTTTCTGAGGTCTTTGCTGGTTTCTTTTGATTTTCCCATGATGTCAAGCAAAGAGGTACTGAGTTTGAAGGTAGACCTTGAAATAGATCCACAGGTACACCTCCAATTGACTCAAATGATGTCAATTAGCCTATCAGAAGCTTCTAAAACCATGACATCATTTTCTAGAATTTTCCAAGCTGTTTAAAGGCACAGTCAACTTAGTGTATGTTAACCTCTGACCCACTGGAATTGTGAAACAGTGAATTATAAGTGAAATAATCTGTCTGTAAACAATTGTTGGAAAAATTACTTGTGTCATGCACAAAGTATATGTCCTAACCGACTTGCCAAAACTATAGTTTGTTAACAAGAAATTTGTGGAGTGGTTAAAAATGAGTTTTAATGACTCCAACCTAAGTGTATGTAAACGTCCGACTTCAACTCTACATATCTGTATCCCAGTCATGTGAAATCCATAGATAAGGGCCTAATGAATTTATTTGACTGATTTCCTTATCTGAACTGTAACTCAGTAAAATCTTTGACAATGTTGCGCTAATACTATATTTTTGTTCAGTATATTTACACACTATGAGGTTGGAACAATACTGTGAAATTGTGAGAATGATGATAATGCACTTTTAGTGTAAGAGCTGTTTGAAAAGTGGATGGTGTTTTAGTGGGATGGAGTTTTGGCCTGCCTGGTGACATCGCCAAATTTGTTACCAGACCAATAAGAAAGTTCTAAACCTCTGTGCCAATAACGTCTACTTATCAGTTTTCCCTCCCCACTCAGAACACTCCCAGAGCACAAAGAGAAACAAGATTCTCTGGTCTCATGAAACCAAGATTGAATTCTTTCTCCTGAATGCCAAGCGTCACGTCTGGAGGAAACCATCCCTACGGTGAAGCACGTGGTGGCAGCATCATGCTGTGGATATTTTTTTCAGCGGTAGGGACTGGGAGACTACTCTGGATCGAGGGAAAGATGAACGGCGCATAGTACAGAGAGATCCTTGATGAAACCCTGCTCCAGAGCGCTCAGGACCTCAGACTGGGGTAAAGGTTCACCTTCCAACAGGACAACAACCCTAAGCACACAGCCAAGACAATGAAGGAGTGGCTTCGGGACAAGTCTCTGAATGTCCTTGAGTGGCCCATTCCTCCTGACAGAGCTGGTGTAAGAATGGGAAAAACTCCCCAAATCGAGGTGTGCGAAGCTTGTAGCGTCATACTGAAGACGTTGAGGCTGTAATCGCTGCCAAAGGTGCTTCAACAAAGTACTGAGTAAAGGGTCATAATACTTATGTAAATGTGATGTTTCTGTTAAAAAATCTGAATGCACTGTATTTTCAACATTTTAGCTGTGTTGTTCAGGTTGCTGACCTGAAATGGGCTTTCATAAGGTAGCAAAGCTCAACAGAGTGAAGCAAGGTTCTGGCAGGAAACTCCAGTCAGTCTTTACCTCAGCTGACAACCAGTGCGCAGAACGCTACTGGATATTGACAAACTCTCCTACATAATGGCACTCTACGTACATTGACAAGTCCAGCAAACAGAATTGTAGTGCAACTTTGCTGCTGCTTTTGCCCACCTCAACCTGCTTTTAGTTGTGCTTATTGTTCTGTTGGAAGGGAATGGAAGATATTATGCTCCCTGCCCATAACTTGGCCATAACAGTAGTAGTAGTTTTTTTATTACATAACATGTAGGCCGTACGTGGCAGCTGAAAGCGGAATTGCACTGGCCTGATAATGGATGCATACAAAATGTTATTTATATTATGAGAGCATCATCCTTGGCCCATGACACTGTACATTGCTGCTATGATGTTTGAGTGTCCACAAATAGTAGCGGCTCTTTTGGCCTTTCTATGACTGACTCGCCATGTATTGCTCTTCAAAAATGTAAATGTGTCATTTCTCAGAGATTTCCATTTCCACAGATTCTACATTTACAATTAGATTCCCACACTTACGGCTATCTGTTTTCATGAAAATAGTATCTCCTCTTACTAAAGATGTAGCTCAATGGGTAGTACTGCACTTCCCAATGGGAGACCACAAATTGATTTTCTGGCAGAGCACAAACCTTGTAAAATGTATTGTGGCTCTCTTGGTGCTCCTCAGAGTATAATATTTCTATTAATTAGGAGTAGTTTTTATACATGTCCATGTGGGTTTATGTGTGTGATGAAGATGTCATGATATTTGTAGCAGAACTGTATAGGTTTGGAGGATGAGCTTGCTCTTAATATGCTCCTCAAACCACAAAAAGGGGTTAACAGACTATGTAACGGCTCTGAAAACGTGTGAGGCCATCAATCCAACATTAAGCACCACATTTTATGTCTCTTTATACAGGTCTCTTCATACATGATAAGAATGAAAGGAAGAATGAAAAACAACACATACACCAGTTACTTTGAACATTAATATCTTTTTCTTTTTTATTAAGACAAGAACTCTTCATTTTTTGTAAAAATGTCTATTTATGAACCAATACAAAATGTGTATGGGAATGTGGATATCTTTTTTCTTCATTAATACACATTAACATTGCCCTAGTACAGCAGAAAAACTAAAATAATCAACCAAAAACAATGAAGTGATAAACAACCAAACGTTCTGGAAGGAAAACTAAACGTCCGAGACATGTTTAAATTGATAGTTGCACAGCCACAGCTGAGTGTGTTCTGTTCCTGCATCATTTTAACAAACGTTGTACTCTTTCATTGTGAACTATGTCTATACAAAAAAATACTTAAACATCTTATACAGTGCACCAAATATTTAAGAAAATTCATAAAACATGTACAGCTTAAATGCAAAACAAATCACCAGTTGTCTCTTGATCTAAAATGATTGGTGTACTTTTTTATATATATACTTCATCAATGTGTGGTGGGCCTTAGACTTTGCATTCTACCTGAGATGCAATCACACCATTCAATGCACATGAACCTGAGACAGGGCATTAACAAATAAATGTAAAAGTAATTTGATAAAATAAAAAAGAAATCATCAACACTTAGACTACCAAATTAACTGTAGCTTGAGTAACAAAAGGGACATTTCATGAAGAAGAAAAAACTGATAACACAGAAACAGAAATGACAAAAATTACATTCTATACTCAAACATCAAACTCATTCCACACATCTCTGGACTTGTTACACCCGCACAAATTGTTGTCCATCATCGAATTGTATTTGATTTGCTGTTCATATCACCAGGGTTAAAGGAAAATTACAACCCAAAACTTTCAAAATACATAAATCGAGCCGGTATGATGCATTTCGCATCATATGATTCAAAACGCAGCTATATTTATGTATTTAGTATATTTTGAAAGTTATATATCTTCAAAACTTGATTACTGAAATGCAAAACATTTTGGGACTATATCAACAATGGACTAATGAAACAAATACCAAAATATAGTTTTTGGGTGGAGTTTCCCTTTAATAAGTAGGTGATCATACAAATTAACATTTGTTTTATGTCAACTACGCTTTCCCCAATACACTCTTGTTTCCTATTGGTTCTGACAGTGGTCACCATTACAAACCACAACACACACCAGTAAAAGGTTAAGCAGAAACATATACAGTACCAGTCAAAAGTTTGGACACACCTACTCATTCAACAGTTTTTCTTAAATTTTTACATGGTAGAATAATAGTGAAGACATCAAAACTATGAAATAACACATATGGAATCATGTATTAAACAAAAAAGTTTTCATTCAAAATATATTTTAGATTTTTCAAAGTAGCCACGCTTTGCCTTGACAGCTTTGCACACTCTTGGCATTCTCTCAACCTGCTTCACCTGGAATGCTTTTCCAAAAGTCTTGAAGGAGTTCCTACATATGCTGAGCACTTATTGGCTGCTTTTCCTTCACTCTACGGTCCAACTCATCCCAAACCATCTCAATTGCGTTGAGGTTGGGTGATTGTGGAGGCCAGGTCATCTGATGCAGCACTCCATCACTGTCCTTCTTGGTCAAATAGCCCTTACACAGCCTGGAGGTGTGTTTTGGGTCATTGTCCTGTTGAAAAACAAATGTTAGTCCCACTAAGCGCAAATCAGATCGGATGGCGTATCGCTGCAGAATGCTGTGCTAGCCATGCTGGTTAAGTGTGCCGTGAATTCTAAATAAATCAATGACAGTGTCACCAGCAAAGCACCCCCACACTATCACACCTCCTCCTCCATGCTTCACAGTGTGAACCACACATGCAGAGATCATCTATTCGCCTACTCTGCGTCTCACAAAGACACGGTGGTTGGAACCAAAAATCTCAAATTTGGACTCATCAGACCAAAGGACAGATTTCCACCTGTCTAATGTCAATTGCTCGTATTTCTTGGCCCAAGCAAGTCTCTTCTTCTTATTGGTGTCCTTTAGAGGTGGTTTCTTTACAGAAATTCGACCATGAAGGACTGATTCACGCAGTCTCCTCTGAAGAGTTGATGTTGAGATGTGTCTGTTACTTGAACTCGGTGAAGCATTTATTTGGGCTGCAGTTTCTGAGGCTGGTAACTCTAATGAACGTATCCTCTGCCGCAGATGTAATTCTGGGTCTTCCTTTACTGTGGCAGTCCTCATGAGAGCCAGTTTCATCATAGCGCTTGATGGTTTTTGCGACTGCACTTAAAGAAACGTTCAAAGTTCTTTACATTTTTCGGATTGACTGACCATCATGTCTTAAAGTAATGATGGATTGTCATTTCTCTTCGCTTATTTGAGCTGTTCTTGCCAAAATATGTTTTTTTACTAAATAGGGCCATCTTCTATATACCACCTCTACCTTATCATAACACAACTGATTGGCTCAAACGCATTAAGAAGCAAAGAAATTCCACACATTCGCTTTTAACAAGGCACACCTGTTAATTGAAATGCATTCCAGGTGACTACCACCTGAAGCTGGTTGAAAGAATGCCAAGAGTGTGCAAAGCTGTCATCAAGGCAATGGGTGGCTACTTTGAATAATGTAAAATGTAACACTTTTTTGGTTGCTACATGATTCAATATGTGTTATTTAATAGTTTTGATGTCTTCACTATTATTCAACAATGTAGAAAATAGTACAAACAAAGAAAAACCCTTGAATGAGCAGGTATGTCCAAACTTTTGACTGGTACTGTACATCGACCCAGTCCACACAGCTGTGAGTACATGTATTAAAATGTCCACCTACAGAACGAGTGAATAGATGTGTTCACTTGGTAAGAACAGACTTTTTAAGGTCCAGTTTTGAATGGAAGCCACCACACTTT
This sequence comes from Salmo trutta, assembly GCF_901001165.1. Lineage (NCBI taxonomy): Eukaryota > Metazoa > Chordata > Actinopteri > Salmoniformes > Salmonidae > Salmo > Salmo trutta. The sequence goes on from NC_042975.1 coordinate 23,515,234, forward strand.
TGACCACAGCAAAATAATGCTCACTGTTAAATACAAGTCACACAACCTCAATCTAAAAGACGGTTACATTCTCATCCAAAATGTTTCACATGAAGTGACACAGTCTAAAATGGAGCATTTAAACGAGCCAGAAAGCCACCACTGTCCTGATAAACAACCAGCATTGTCGTCATACAGTATTAAATCAGTGGTAGCTCCTTGTTCAAGATATTATATTCGGAATAAACATCAAATCAAACACGTAAGCAACAATATATTTTCAACCTAATTGTCAGCTCAACAACCTCAGCAGGACAGTAACTAAATTCAACAGCAATGTTTACTGTAGTGATGTAGAAATGAAAAGTAACAGTTCCCCAAAAAGTACTTTTGGCATTCCCCAACTCTCCCTAACTGGCCCTTTCCACATTGTATCATCGTTAAGCTTAGGCAGGTCATTTGTAAAGAAAGAAAAATAGGAGACTGTATTATGTTGTTTTAGAGGTTCACACTCACATACATGCAGTGTTGTGTTGGCTGACTGTTTGGGCAACTGAAAATTGTTGCATCATGACAAGACCATGTACAGTCCAGAGGCTGGGGTGTGATAGTAGGGGAAATAAGGCCCTGTCTCCCGTGGTAATTCCGGGTGACACATACGCTCCTCAACTGTCATGAGTGTTTTACAATATGGAGTGACAAAACTCAAACAGGAAACAGCTTGCGATAATCAGAAAAAACACAAAAGTATTCTGTCATGAAATTCCACTAGGTTGTAAAAAATATTTCCTGGCACGGATTTGTGTATAATACATTGGTGTGAATATATTGTCTGGACATAGTTTGTATATTATCGGAACTATTCGTTCTGGTGCGTCTGAATTGTTTTGAGATAATGTTTTGTATTGAAATCATATCCTTTGAAAAAATGGCTTAGACACAATGATTGTAGGTCCTTTGCTCATACAGAAGCTATGTATCGCCTATGTATCACCATCTCCTTTAAAATCCTATAACCCTTTTTACTCCTCTAGTTCTAATTTATACACAAGGCTGGAAAAATACAACTACTGTACATGTGAGATTTGACTGTTCAGCATGTAACAATATGAAGGTAGTATCGCTTTATAAATGTTGATTGCAGTTAGTACCTCACAACCTACAGTAGATTGATATATGTATTATAATGAGGATATTCACCTTTGATAGTCAACATTCATTTATTAGTTTGGAGATGTCTTCCGGTCATTTCTTATTGAAATTAATCCTATCAGTGTTACCTTTTTTTTACCAACTTTATTACAGCTTGGCTAAAGCGAGGCAGCTTGATTGAAAGACAACGGGTGAGTATACACCACCAAAGAAACCATTAAAAACTAATTATTTTTTAAATGTTTTGTTGTTTGTCAAAAATATTTCTGAATGAGAGAGACGATGTAAAACCCCAAAATGTCATCATAAAACATGAAATGCCTGCAGGGGGATTGCGGTTCCATTCATTGGAACAGAACAAAAACATCATTGTACAGAGAATAAAAGGTAAAAATAGTGAATTGAAAATGCTTTTAAGTTCAGCATAGCGAGGGTGAAATAATGTGCCTTCTACTTTGCTTATTCCAAATAGTACCAATGTTTTAAATGTGCTGGCATATCTAATAAGAAAAACAAATTGAAGAGAGAGGAAAGAATACAAGTTATCCACAGTGAATAGGAATTGGCTCAGATAAAATGAAAACAAGGACAGTTTGAGACCAACTGTCCTCCACTGTTTCCTTTAGATTATATTTCTGTGTGTGTGTTTTAAAGAGGGGGGTAATGTTATTTATGTGTAATAATATTTTCCTCATGTACATTTTTCGAAGATGATACGTAAAGCGTTGGATGTGTTTTGGAGTTATCAAAAGGTTTGGAAAAAAAGAAAGGTAGTGGCTTGAGACTAGGCCTGCTCACAGTATAGTGGAAATAGGGTTCTTATGAGGTTTTGGTATGCAGAAGAGAACGTGTGTGCGAACACAGTGGGAGAGATGAACAGAGCCACTGTGTAATTCAACACTCATAAGAAAGCCAACAGCACAATCATAATGAAGAGAGTGAAAGAGGGGATGGTGAGGAGCAACGGTATGTTGACGGGGGAAAAAGAAGAATGAATAGAAAGAAATTCAGAACAAGGCACAGAATTTTCTGCAAATGGTTGAACTAAACAAAATTCGTACCAGCAGTTTTGGGAGGTGTCGAATGGTGAAGCTCTACAGTGATTTCTGGCAACATCTGGCAAACCCAACCCCCCTTCCCTCCCTACCCACCCTTACCAAAAACCTACTCTCCCTTCCCTATCTTTCCACCTTATACACACAAAACTGTTCCTCTTCAGCTGCACAGACTGGACTATACATTGTTCAATCCCTGGCAATCACCACTAAAACAAATCCATCCTACCCACCCTACCCAACCATACTTAAACCCCAAGCACCCCTCACCCAAAGACAGTATGGTGTCCCACAGGGGACAGTATTGGGGCCCTGTGATTTCTATATGTAGTACTCCTTTTTCTCGTCCGAATTGTTGTGGCCCCCCTCTGCGTTGATAATGGCCGTGTCTGCATCTGCTGCATCGTCGGCTCCTTTAGCTTCATGTGTGAAGTAGGTACCTGAAGGGGGGAAAGGATAAGGAATTAACAAATTGATCAAAATGGACACTTCATTCCTAAGCTCATGAATGCCTACTCATACGTTTCCTTGACATTAACAAGCAAATCATTGAACCAAATCGACTCATCAGGTTAACTGTAAAATATACAGTCGTGGCCAAAAGTTTTGTGAATAACACAAATATTAATTTTCACAAAGTCTGCTGCCTCAGTTTGTGTGATGCAAATTTGCATATACTCCAGAATGTTATGAAGCGTGATCAGATGAATTGCAATTAATTGCAAAGTCCCTCTTTGCCATGCAAATGAACTGAATCCCAAAAAACATTTTGACTGCATTTCAGCCCTGCCACAAAAGGACCAGCTGACATCATGTCAGTGATTCTTTTGTTAACACAGGTGTGAGTGTTGACGAGGACAGGGCTGGAGATCACTCTGTCATGCTGATTGAGTTCGAATAACAGACTGGAAGCTTCAAAAGGAGGGTGGTGCTTGGAATCATTGCTCTTCCTCTGTCAACCATGGTTACCTGCAAGGAAACACGTGCCATCATCATTGCTTTGCACAAAAAGGGCTTCACAGGCAAGGATATTGCTGCCAGTAAGATTGCACCTAAATCAACCATTTATCGGATCATCAAGAACTTCAAGAAGAGCGGTTCAATTGTTGTGAAGAAGGCTTCAGGGCGCCCAAGAAAGTCCAGCAAGCTCCAGGACCGTCTCCTAAAGTTGATTCAACTGCGAGATCGGGGCACCACCAGTACAGAGCTTGCTCAGGAATGGCAGCAGGCAGGTGTGAGTACATCTGCACGCACAGTGAGGTGAACACTTTTGGAGGATGGCCTGGTGTCAAGGTCAGCAAAGAAGCCACTTCTCTCCAGGAAAAACATCAGGGACAGACTGATATTCTGCAAAAGATACAGGGATTGTACTGCTGAGGACTGGGGTAAAGTAATTTTCTCTGATGAATCTCCTTTCCGATTGTTTGGGGCATCCGGAAAAGATCTTGTCCGGAGAAGACAAGGTGTGCGCTACCATCAGTCCTGTGTCATGCCAACAGTAAAGCATCCTGAGACCATTCATGTGTGGGGTTGCTTCTCAACCAAGGGAGTGGGCTCACTCACAATTTTGCCTACCAACACATCCTCCGAGAGCAACTTCTCCCAACCATCCAGGAACAGTTTGGTGACGAACAATGCCTTTTCCAGCATGATGGAGCACCTTGCCATAAGGCAAAAGTGATAACTAAGTGGCTCAGAGAACAAAACATCGATATTTTGAGTCCATGGCCAGGAAACTCCCCAGACCTTAATCCCATTGAAAACTTGTGGTCAATCCTCAAGAGGCGGGTGGACAAACAAAAACCCACAAATTCTGACAAACTCCAAGCATTGATTATGCAAGAATGGGCTGCCATCTGTCAGGATGTGGCCCAGAAGTTAAATGACAGCATGCCAGGGCAGATTGCAGAGGTCTTGAAAAAAAAGGGTCAACACTGCAAATATTGACTCAACTTGCATCAACTTCATGTAACTGTCAATTAAAGCCTTTGCCACTTATGAAATGCTTGTAATTATACTTTAGTATTCCATAGTAACATCTGACAAAAATATCTAAAGACACTGAAGCAGCAAACTTTGTGGAAATTAATATTTGTGTCATTCTCAAAACTTTTGGCCACGACTGTATATTGTATTATCTCATAAAATGTATACCTTTGGCACGTCTACACAAACTCTAATGGAAACTGTAGCTTCAAAATTATACATCAGGTACTAGGTTTTTAATTCTGGTAGGTCAATTCTTTATTTGCCACTGCAAACCCCTCTGTTGGCATTCCTTGGTTGGCATTCAAGATTTGCACATGAAAATCTATTTGATTTCCATGAAACAAGCCAAACCAAAGGATGCTCAAGATTCAGCTTCAGCTCGGCTCATGCCTCCAAATTAACCTTGTCAAGTTCAACGAACGCGTGTGAATGAGCAATCCACTTCAAACTTCATTTCCGACAGGGATTATTCACATCCCAACAGTTTTGGGCCTGATAATAAAGGCGATAGCCCAGATCGAATGGAGAAGGGCAAGGAGTAATTTGGAATCAAAACCAAACCATTGGCTGCACTCCAAAGAAAACCCCTTCAAAAGTACAGTAGCCATAACAGAGAGAAAATAAGATGGGGCTCAGGAGGTATGGTAGAATTTCTAAAACAGAGTTTGGGGGGAGAGGGAAGTGGTTTTCTGATTGCCCTGGACAATACTAGTATGACACTGAGTAAAATAAATCATAAAATGATAGTGTGTCTGTGCTCTTTTAAAATGTTTAACCTTGTGATTCCACAGAGGTGCTTCTAGATAGAAAACAAAAGGCTTCGTCACATACCTTTGTGTCTTGCAAAGTACCGTCCCAAAATGATGAGTAGACAGAGCATGGCAAAGACAACCACAGCCACCACTCCGCCGATGACCGCATGATCGACCGCTCTCGGTGCTCCCTCTCCAGCTCTGGAATCTGTAAGCACAGTAACAGAAACCCCTTTTACAGAATCCACTAACAGTGCATGCCAATGGGAAGACATCACGTCCACTTTGGTGGATAAGAGATCTCCAAAGAAATAATGATTACATAAATCACCTATAGTATATTGTCAGCTACTCCAGCCTTTGGAGTTGGAGAATAAGGGCTGATATTACAAGTTGGATATAGGGATGTAACGGTTCACCAAGCCCACGGTTCGGTACGTATTGCGGTATTGGGATCACGGTTTGGTTTCAGTACAGAGGGAGATTTAAATGCCAACAGTCACTGTAGTTCATTTGTATTTATTTAAGAAAATACAAAGTGTTGGTACACCATGATTCCATATATGATCATGAGTCATATAATACCTGATGAGAGCCCAATCCGGAATACCAACACTTTGTATTTTCTTAAATGAAAACACATGATTACTCAACAACAACAACACTAAAATAAAGTGCAATATAAACATGGCTCAGACATTGTATAGGACTATGCTATAATGTTTTCTTACAAAGACAAAAATATCCACACTTCTGTGACTCTCATAAAGGGTTAATATAGCACGGTACTTCTCATTTGCCACTCCGGGGTAATGTGATGGGCTGTCAGTGTTAAGTAGCACTCTGTAGCCCTGGAGGTCCATCCATCTGTAGTAAGCGCAATACAGGGTACATTGGCCAATTAATTGACCACTTCGGCTTGCTTATAAAGAGTGTGTACTACTGGTTTGCTGAAAAGGGTGCGAGAGGGCAAAGTTCGTAACGTGGCTCAAGCACTTTTCATGAGATGCTGAAACCCCCTATTCTTCTCGACCACCGAGAATGGGCGCATATCCATGGCTATAAACATACCCATCACTCTTTCATTTAATTGACCAAGTCAAAATAAGCTGCAGAGGGGAGATTAAGTTGTTTTGTTGTCTTTTTGCGTTTCAGTCTTGCTCCGGTGGTAGGAATACTGGGGTGATGTTGGCGTAAATGTGTCAACATTTGCATAGGCTATTCTCGTTGAGCAGTGGCAACATACTCTCTCTGTCCATCGCCTTTGTAATCTACTGGGAAGACAAATGTTCCCAAACGGGAGATTTAAACGATGATGGAAGATCCTCCAATTCTGGTTTATCAACCCCACCACTCGCCATAGTACAGAACTAGTTCCCAGCTGCGCCTCACAAAAGGACAGTTTGAAATGTTCCAGTTAAGATTTTAATTTTGATTACAATGTGTACAGGCTCTAGTGTACAGGCTCTACGGAATGGACTGAAATTCTATTTTTTTTTAGTTTATATTTAATCACTACAAAGTGATTAAATATTTGTAGTGATATTTAATCACTACAAAGCAGTATAGGCATTGCCTATAGACCTAGTGTTTTAATTTTGTATATATCTTTTTTTATGTATTAATTTGGGTTCACAGTGCGGACCGAACCGAGGTTCATGTACCGAACGGTTCGGTACAAATACGTATACCGTTACACCCCTCTGCAAAATGGGAATTATCAAAACATTTATGAAAGTAAACAAATAAAGGCCATGATGATCTTTCTAAAACACAATGTGATTCAAGTTAAATGTATATTTTATATTGCAGCTTCCACTACAATGAAACTAAATATCAAATTGATTGAATCATATAAAATGGCCAGAATGTGGCTCGAGTTTGATTTGTTAGGTAAAATGACTGTCTTCAGAGAATCGATATACAAAACACATCTCAAATCAAATCAAATCAAATTGTATTAGTCACATGCGCGAATACAACAGGTGTAGACCTTACAGTGAAATGCTTACTCACGAGCTCCTAACCGACAGTGCAGTTTCAAAAAATACAGATAAGAATAAGAGATAAAAGTAACAAGTAATAGAAGAGGAGCAGTAAAATAACAATATATACTGGGGGGTGCCGGTACAGAGTCAATGTGCATATCACATAGTATGTTATCCAATTTACAGTAAGGGGATGCATAACTCTACTGTGGTTGGCCATTTAACTGAACAGCAAAAAATAGTAGAGCATTTAAACATGATTTATGAAGTGATACAGGCGGTTCTCAACTTCAATATACCAGAGCAAGCACCACTGTTCAAATAAATCTGGCCCCTGCCTTGTCTCGAGTCAGAGCAATACATTTAGCCTGCAATGACTAAAAAGTGCGGATCCCAAGCAATTTCTAAGAAAGATTTACACCAGCTTGGCCTGAAGAACAAGGCGCTTGCCTTAGAGGCTCCAATCTGTAATGATATGTGAAGGTTATTGATCAAGTGTAGGGATCCATGACAACCAAAAGTTAATGGCGGTTTGTGGACTTGATTGGTTCTTCACAGTGCAAAGGAGGAGCAAAATCTTTCATCAATAGCTCACACTCGCTAGGAAATGATAAAGTTTGGGGGAGAGAATAGATAGGAAGCCGGGGGCTTTGACAAGGCCTTATGTCAGTGAGAGAGGGAAAAGTTTCAGATTCATTGAGGGGTTATACATTTGTAAAAGTGAGAAACTAGTTGTCCTTTGGTAATAGCCTATGGTCAGTGGTGTAAAGTACTGAAGTAAAAATACTTTACAGTACTACTTAAGTAGTGTTTTGCGGTATCGGTACTTAATAATTTATATTTGCCGACTTTTACTTTTACTTCACAAGATTCCTAAAGAAAATTATGTACTTTTTTCTCCATACATTTTCCCTGACACCCAAAAGTACTCATTACATTTTGAATACTTAGCAGGACAGAAAATGGTACAATTCACACACTTATAAAGACAACATCCCTGGTCATCCCTACTGCCTCTGATCTGTCATCCCTACTGCCTCTGATCTGGCGGACTCACTAAACACAAATGCTTTGTTTTTAAATTATGTCTGATTGTTGGAGTGTGACCCTGGCTATCCGTAAATAAAAATCGTGCCATCTGGTTTGCTTTAATATAAGGAATTTTAAATTATTCTTATTTTTACTTTTGATACTTAAGTATATTTTCGCAGCTACCTTTACTTTTGATACTTAAGTATATTTAAAACCAAATACTTTTAGACTTTTACTCAAGTAGTATGAGAATAGTGTACTTTTTCCACCATTGCCTATGCTACATATCACAGCTACATTCCCATATACTGTATATCAAAAGACTCACAGGTTTCATTTTGTCATTCAGGGTGTTTAACTCCAGACTTATTTATGTTAACAGGTGCATCTCCTCCAAAGAGCTATCTCGGAAAGATAGGAAGGCTAGAGGGAATGGAGAAAAGGAGGGAAAAATGAACAACCATCCTCTTTGCAATCGACTCGCGCGGAATCCATCAGCCCATCCCTCATAGGTACACACTGCAATCTCTCGCACTCATCTCTAGCCTAAATCCCAGCTCAAGGCTTTTCCTGTGGGAGCTCAAAAAACTAAACTGGCAGGCCACAACTTATTATAGGATAACGAAGAGTGAGAGAAGCCCATGCTGTTGTGGAACACGCCCCCTCCTCCTCACCCAACTCACCTCATAAACAACTTACTGGTGGGGGAGGGAAAGGGGAAGAGAACGCCACAGTCACAGTGCAACCTGCCAAACTCAACCAAACATTACTTGATAAGCCTAATAGGTTATTTTAAATTCAGATTTTCTTTTCCGCGCTGGGCAGATTCAATTAAAGTCAGCAGAAATCCTTTCGACACCTAATTCGCTCTTGTCAAAGAGGGAGGTAAAGACGTGCGTTAACACACTTTCCTATTAAGATGTTAAAGTGGATCTTGGGCTGCACCAGTCCGTCGGGGCTGGGGGATAAACAGAGGCCCATGGAAATGTCAGGGAATTTCGCTCTGTCCTCTCCCCTGGATAAAACCTGTCCTTTTTCAGTAAATTCTGTACTGAATGAGGGACGGGTGGATGAGGGAGGGAGGGAGGAGAGGAGGCACTGGGTCCACGGTGGGTTTGACGTCCCACTCAGGTCATTCGCTCCGACTGCACTTGTACTTGACACTAATTAACATAAACTGACAAATGGACTGGGCTTGGGGAGCCGACTGTCGCCTCCCATCCCTCCTCGGAAGTGATCTGGCTCCCACTTGACGTCCACCCCTAACCCCTCCCTTGACCCGCCCTCCCCTGCCCTGCCAGTCTCTGTGGAGCAGCCGTATGACATGGGGCCGGGGAATGCAGTCAACAACAATCAGGCTGTAGATTGGCGTTTATGATGGCTCGCAGTAAGGGGCGTTGCTAAGGTAATACAGAACGCCACTGTAATCTAACGCAATCAGAAGAGGAGAAATTGTAATTTTATAAAAATCCACTGTATACCAACATTGTTGCATTGTGTAATTTCAGAGGGCAGATGGTTTGGAAATGAGTTGCTTCACTCTCACACACAAACCAACAAACGCCTAACACATAAGATGGCACCGAAGACCATGGCTGACGTTTTACATCCTCCAAACCAATTGTTCAATTTTGTTACTTTTTTTGCATAACTTACTTTTTTACTTATTGTGTACATAATGTTGCTGCTACAGACTCTTATGACCGAAAATAACTTCTGGACATCAGAAAAGCGATTACCCACCGCGGACTGGAAGAAACTTTTTCCTTTAACGAGTCCGCCGTGAAGGATATCCTGCTTTCACTGGAAAAGGCCCAGATCCACGCCTTTTGCGTGAAGACCCCGGAAAAGCGGACGCAGCTCGGGGATCCTTCTGAGAATCCGGAGGCGAGCGAGTAAACTCCCAATGCCTTCCATTCTTCTTGCCAATGTGCAAACTGCAACATCTTGTGTTTCACCGAGGGTGGCTGAACGAAGAAACGGACAATATAGAGCTGGCGGGATTTTCTATGCACCGGCAGAACAGAGACGGTACCTCTGGTAAGACGAGGGGTGGGGTTGTGCGTCATTTTGTCAAAAACAGCTGGTGCAAGATGTCTAATATTAAAGAAGTCTCAAGGTATTGCTCTCTTGAGGTAGACCACCTAAAGCTCTCCCCCGCCCTCCATTTGGCAAATCTGACCATAATTCTATCCTCCTGATTCCTGCTTACAAGCAAAAACTAAAGCAGGAAGTACCAGTGACTCGCTCAATAAAGAAGTGGTCAGATGACGCGGATGCTACACTACAGGACTGTTTTGCTAGCACAGACTGGAATATGTTCCGGGATTCATCCAATGGCGAGCTGCCCAGTGACCCGAGCCTACCAGACGAGCTAAATGTCTTTTATGCTCGCTTCGAGGCAAGCAACACTGAAGCATGCACAAGAGCACCAGCTGTTCTGGATGACTGTGTGATAACGCTCTCGGTAGCTGATGTGAACAAAACCTTTAAACAGGTCAACATTCACAAAGCAGCTGGGCCAGACGGATTACCAGGATGTGTACTCAAAGCATGCGTGGATCAACTGTCAAGTGTCCTTACTGACATTTTCAAACTCTCCCTGACCGAGTCTGAAATACCTACATGTTTCAAGCAGACCACCATAGTCCCTGCGGCCAAGGAAGCGAAGGTAACTGTCTAAATTATTACCGCCCCGTGGCACTCATGTCAGTAGCCATGAAGTGCTTTGAAAGGCTGGTCATGGCTCACATCAACAGTATCTTCCCAGGCACCCTAGACCCACTCCAGACCCACGCATACTGCCCCAACAGATCCACAGATGACACAATCTCAATTGCACTCCACACTGCCTTTTCTCACCTGGACAAAAGGTGAGAATGCTGTTCATTGACTACAGCTCAGCGTTCAACACCATAGTGCCCACAAAGCTCATCACTAAGTTAAGGACCCTGAGACTAAACACCTCCCTCTGCAACTGGATCCTGGACTTCCTGATGGGCCACCCCCAGGTGGTAAGAGTAGGCAACAACACGTCTGCCACGCTGATCCTCAATACGGTGGCCCCTCAGGGGTGTGTACTTAGTCCATTCCTGTATTCCCTGTTCACCCACGACTGCATGGCCAAACATGACTCCAACACCATCATTAAGTTTGCTGACGACACAACAGTGGTAGGCCTAATCACCGACAACGATGAGACGGCCTATAGGGAGGAGGTCAGAGAATTGGCAGTGTGGTGCCAGGACAACAACCTCTCCCTCATCGTGAGCAAGACAAAGAAGCTGATCGTGGACTACAGGAAAAGGCGGACCGAACAGGCACCCATTAACATCGATGGGGCTGTAGTTGAGCGGGTCGGGAGTTTCAAGTTCCTTGGTGTCCACATCACCAACAAACTATCATGGTCCAAACATACCAAGAAAGTCGTGAAGAGGGCACGGTAAAACCTTTTCCCCCTCAGGAGACTGAAAAGATTTGGCATGGGTCCCCAGATCCTCAAAATGTTCTACAGCTGCACCACTGAGAGCATCCTGACCGGTTGCATCACCGCCTGGTATGGCAACTGCTCGGCATTTGACCGTAAGGCGCTACAGAGGGTAGTGCGAACGGCCCTGTACATCACTGGGGCCAAGCTTCCTGCCACCCAGGACCTATATAATAAGCGGTGTCGGAGGAAAGCCCAGAAAATTGTCAGAGACTCCAGTCACCCAAGTTATAAAATGTTTTGTCTGCTACCACACAGCAGGCGGTACTGGAGCGCCAAGTCTAGGACCAAAAGGCTCCTCAACAGCTTCTACCCCCAAGCCATTAGACTGCTGAACAATTCATAAAAATCGCCACTGGACAATTAACATTGTCACCCCCCCACGTACACTGCTGCTACTCGCTGTTTGTTTGTTACCTATGCATAGTCACTGAAGTCGGAAGTTTACATACACTTAGGTTTAAACCACTCCACAAATTTCTTGTTAACAAACAACACAACACATTTTTCCACCAACTGTTTACAGACAGATTATTTCACTTATAATTCACTGTATCACAATTCCAGTGGGTCAGAAGTATACATACACTTAGTTAACTGTGCCTTTAAACAGCTTGGAAAATTTCCTGAAAATTATGTCATGGCTTTAGAAGCTTCTGATAGGCTAATTGACATTCATTTAGTCAATTGGAGGTGCACCTGTGGATGTATTTCAAGGCCTACCTTCATACTCAGTGCCTCCTTGCTTGACATCATGGGAAAATCAAAAGAAATCAGCCAAGACCTCAGAAAAAAGTTGTAGACCTCCACAAGTCTGGTTCATCCTTGGAAGCAATTTTCAAATGCCTGAAGCTACCATGTTCATCTGTACAAACAATAGTACACAAGTATAAACACCACGGGACCACGCAGCCGTCATACCACTCAGGAAGGATTCTGTTTCCTAGAGATGAACGTACTTTGGAGCGAAAAGTGCAAATCAATCCCAGAACAACAGCAAAGGACCTTGTGAAGATGCTGGAGGCAACATGTACAAAAGTATCTATATCCACAGTAAAACGAGTCCTATATCGGCATAACCTGAAAGGCCGCTCAGCAAGGAAGAAGCCACTGCTCCAAAACTATTATAAAAAAAGCCAGACTACGGTTTGCAACTGCACATGGGGACAAAGATTGTACTTTTTGGAGAAATGTCCTCTGGTCTGATGAAACAAAAATGGAACCGTTTGGCCATAATGACTATCGTTATGTTTGGAGGAAAAAGGGGGAGGCTTGCAAGCCGAAGAACAGCATCATGTTGTGGGGGTGCTTTGCTGCAGGAGGGACTGGTGTACTTCACAAAATAGATGGCATCATGAGGAAGGAAAATGATGTGGATATATTGAACCAACATCTCAAGACACCAGTCAGGAAGTTAAAGCTTGATCGCAAATGGGTCTTGGACAATGATCCCAAGCATACTTCCAAAGTTGTGGCAAAATAGGTTAAGGACAACAAAGGCAAGGTATTGGAGTGGCCATCACAAAGCCCTGACCTCAATCCTATAGAAAATGTGTGGGCAGAACTGAAAAAGCGTGTGTGAGCAAGGAGGCCTACAAACCTGACTCAGTTACACCAGCTCTGTCAGGAGGAATGGGCCAAAATTCACCCAACTTATTGTGGGAAGCTTGTGGAAGGCTACCTGAAACGTTTGACCCAAGTTAAACAATTTAAAGGCAATGCTACCAAATACTAATTGAGTGTATGTAAACTTCTGACCCACTGGGAATGTGATGAACGAAATAAAATCTGAAATAAATCTTTCTCTCTACTATTATTCTGACATTTCACATTCATAAAATAAAGTGGTGATCCTAACTGACCTAAAACAGGGAATTTTTATCAGGATTAAATGTTAGGAATTGTGAAAAACTGAGTTTAAATGTATTTGGCTAAGGTGTATATAAACTTCCAACTTCAACTGTACATGTACAGATTACCTCAACTAGCCTGTACCCCTGCACACTGACTCGGTACCGATGCCCCCTGTATAAAGCCTCGTTATTGTTATTGTGTTACTTTTTATTATTACTTTTATTTTAGTCTACTTGGTAAATATTCTTTTCTTCTTGAACTGCACTGTTGGTTAAGGGTTTGTAAGTAAGCATTTCACGGTAAAGTCTACACTTGTTGCATTCTACGCATATGGCAAATAAGGTTTGATTTGATTTGGTTTGATCTCATCCAGCCCATTCTTCCCCCGTAATATTCAATAATTCACAGGGAATTGGCATGGTAATGAAAACCCCTGAAATGTCTGTCCATCCAAATTGACTGAAATGTGTCACTTAATTATACATATTGCACTGTGCTTATAGAGAAGTCATTACCACCAACAGCAATCCTTGTTAAACACTTAAGATTTACTCATATAAGACTGGAGGAATGGAGCGTTCCTGCCTTTCTATACGTCAAACAGATATGGAGGTTAATAAAGAGATAACATGGTGTATGTTTTCAACTGATTGAAACAAAATCCTTAAGGCACATGAACCCTCCGTCTCCCTTCACCATGTGGATTAAGATCAAGGCCATAGTCAATCAAAACAGGTATACAGTCGCTTTCGGGTGAGGCAACACAACAATTCTCCTTGTGTTGCATGTTGAAAATTATATCCGGTTGATTTTTTTTTATCTCACACAGTACACTTGGTTTAAAATTAATCCAATTGTGCATTCTCACAGCACAACAAAGTGTTGTTATGTCTAACCTAGACAGACCTGGTTCATGTTTTGTCTGAACAGGGCCCAGAATGCAAACCTCTGTGTAACCAAATGCCTTTGAAGACAAAGTGCCAGGACCCAGCGAGCACAGGCACCCAGATCTCTCTATCCTCCATCACTCATCTTTCTCCACAGCTGGCCCCCCTGTGGAGAGGGAGATTGCTACAGACATGGAGAGATGGCACAGTGCTACAAGATGCCAGGAAATCAGGGCTGGATGTTTTCTTCCGTCCCCGGGCCTGTCTGGAGTTTTACCCAGATTATTACCCAGAGGTTGGAGCCCCCCCCCCCCCCCAAGGCCACATACTATGGACCAACCTGGTGTTAATAGGGCACAGTGGGCAACCCTTCTTTGTGAGGCATCAGGCCTATCTCAAGGTCAACTAAGGTCATGAGAAGAGAAAGTGTATGAGGTGGAAAGTTAGAACTACATTCTATAGTGCATTCAGAATGTATTAAGACCGTTGACTTTTCCTCAAATAATGTACATTACAGCCTTATTCTAAAATATATATATTTTTTAAATCCTCATCAATCTCTACACATTACCCCATAAGGCCAAAGCAAATGTTTTGCTAGGAGACTCGAAATTGAGCTCAGGTTCATCCTGTTTCCATTGATCACCCTTGACATGTTTCTACAACTTGATTGGAGTCCACCTGTGGTAAATTCAATTGATTGAACATGATTTGGAAAGGCACACACCTGTCTATATTAGGTTCCACAGCAAAAACTAAGCCATGAGGTCAAAGCAATTGTCCGTAGAGCTCAGAGACTGGAATGTGTTGAGGCACAGATCTGGGGAAGAGTACCAAAACATTTCTGCAGCATTGAAGGTCCCCAAGAACACAGTGGCCTCCATCATTCTTAAATGGAAGAAGTTTGGAACCACCAAGGCTGTAATGTAACAAAATGTGGAAAAAGTCAAGGTGTCTGAATACTTTCCAAATGCACTGTATTTCGGTAAGTTACTGTTTCTCACAGGTGCAAGGCAAAAAGCAAGCCATAACATCTGAGAGCCTTCAATGAATTCTGCTTACACTATGTTCACAAAAGTGAAATTGAATTGTAAACTGTACATAGAAATATTTAGACTTCAACTTCATTTGAACAAATGGGACCAAAATTAGTGAAAGTAAAGGATGAAAATATATTTTTCAAGTTCATTGAAAAGTCATCTAAACTTTTCCTTTCAGCAAATCTACATAAATATAAAGACAGTCTTTTTAACTGCCAAAACACCACATTCAACCCAAGGTAAGTTGATGTATTGAAGTCAGAGAGTCATCTTCTTTGTATGGAGAAAATGGCAGACAGAACCAGTCTCTAGGCAGTCCTCAATCAGAGAACAACTGAAACAAACACCCAAGTGACATTTCTGGGTTTTCAAAGTACAACTCCAAGACAAAGACCAAAAGAGAAAGAAGAATAGGTCCCAACAAAACTGTGCGGATGCAGGAACTTGGGGTTGAAGTGAAATACCAGTGTGAACACAGTCATGATAAAGGGAATTAAAGGATGACTCTCAGGGGGTGTCCATCTGCAGACCACATTGGGAGTGATGTCATGTGGGGTTACCCTCAAACATGCTTCCCTGATAGAGTTGGTGACCGGCCCTTATAGGAAGTCATCCACGGACAATGGAGTCACGGTAACACTCGCTGAGGGATGGCTGGCTTGATAGGGTCGATGCACTCTGCTGCCCACACCTTTTATAACCCGAGAAACATTCTCCGACAACCAGAGAGGAAAACACAGGCATGATGGAGTCTATGGCGTGTTGCTGCTGTGATGTAGCGATGTGTCATGTGAGTAGCAGCGCCTTCCTGTGGGGATCATCAACTTGTATTCCTTTGGACCAAAGACATCACCAAAGAAGGATCGTTCTTTTAAGATTTGTCCCCTCGTGCTTTTTCAAATGGGAAACCTTGGGGTAATATTTCTCTCTCTCTCTCTCTCTCTCTCTCTCTCTCTCTCTCTCTCTCTCTCTCTCTCTCTCTACTGAACAAAATATAAACACAACATGCAACAATTTCAAAGATTTTACTGAGTTACAGTTCATATAAGGTAATTCATTAGGCCCTAATATATGGATTGGACTGGGAATAAAGACATGCATGTTGGTCACAGATACCTTTCACGTTGATCCAGAGCATCCCAAACATGCTCAATGGGTAACATGTCTTGTCAGTATGCAGGCCATGGAAGAACTGGGACATTTTCAGCTTCCAGGAGTTTTATACACATCTTTCTTGCAACATGGGGCTGTGCATTATCATGCTGAAAAATGAGGTGATGGCGGAGGATGAATGGCACGACAATGGGATTCAGGATCTAGTCACGGTATCTCTGTGCATTCAAATTACCATCGATAAAATGCAATTGTGTTTGTTGTCCGTAGCTTATGTCTGCCCATACCATAACCCCACCGCCACCATGGGGCACTCTGTTGACATCAGCAGACTGCTCGCCCGCACGACACCATACACGCTCTCTGCCATCTGCCTGGTACAGTTAAAACCGTGACTCATCCGTGAAGGGCACACTTCTTCAGTGTGCCAGTGGCCATCGAAGGTGAGTATTTTCCCACTAAAACGACGTTAAAGGTGGCTTATAGTAGATAAATTAACATTAAATTATGTGGCAACAGCTCTGGTGGACATTCCTGCAGTCAGCATACCAAGTGTACGCTCCCTCAAGTTGTGTGACAAAACGGCACATTTTAGAGTGGCCTTTCATTGTCCCCAGCACAAGGTGCACCTGTGTAATGATCATGCTGTTTAATCAGCTTCTTGATATGCCATGCCTGTCAGGTGGATGGATTATCTTGGCAAAGGAGAAATGCTCACTAACTGGTCCCGTGTGGCTCAGTTGGTAGAGCATGGTGTTTGCAATGCCAGGGTTGTGGGTTCGATTCCCACGGGGGACCAGTACGGGGAAGAAAAAAAAATGTATGAAATGTATGCATTCACTACTGTAAGTCACTCTGGATAAGAGCATCTGCTAAATGACTAAGATGTAAACAAAATTGTCCACAAAATTTGCGTGTATGGAACATTTCTATGATATTTTATTTCAGCTCATGAAACATGGGACCAACACTTACATGTTGCGTTTATATTTTTGTTCAGTATATATTGTCAGTGGGAAAGTGGAGAAAATCTGTGTCTATAGTTCTTGCTGAAAATGTATTGTCCCCAGTCATCCATACCTCCCTGTGGTTCTGGCTTTTGATCTAGAACAACACACTCCAATTTACCCCCAAATGACCTAAATGACAAACACCCAAGCTATATACTAAAGCCCCACAGACACCTGACTCTGTCCTCCCTTCACTCCTTTCTGTACTTGTTCTCTCTTTCTCTCCATGATTGTTTTGTTAAGTGTCGCCAGAGGATAGAGGGTGAGAGTGTTTCCATCCCTCTCCCGGTTGTTTGCTGTTCAGGTGGAGAGAGAGTGGAAATGTGTTGTTCTCTCTCTTCCACCCCCCATCATCCCCCCCCACCCACCCAACTTCTCCCCATCTCGTGAGTGGAGCCTGTAGCCACACTTGATCTTGCTCTCAGAGTCAATTACTTTGCTTCCTCGGGATAAGGCTGCTGTTTTGTAGCACCCTGGATCGGGGTGCTCATTGTCAAGTTCTAATAACTTTCTCAAAGGAAGCACAGGGTAGCAATAGATGCTATCCTCTGGTGGACAATTAAAATGGTATTCAGTCTGGCCTATTGCCATCTCGCCTTGTTTTGTTGCTTTTCGACATTTAGGATGCACTCACACACAAACCAATATGCACAACATTATTTTAGTAAATCTTCACTACACATTTCAAATACATTAGTCGAGCAAATTTATGAGCATCGCTCACTGAAATCAAGGATACGTTTCAGGGTGTCTTTGAAAAGATCTCTGTTTCAATAAGCCAATTCCAGGAACGGTCCTCCCACTCCAATTGGTCAGCTGTTGCAATGTAAATAAATCCCGATCTGTGAACTATCCTACAGAGGCTAGAGGCTAGCCTAGAGATGCTTTGTCTACATGCCATAGGTACTGTATGCAAAACTGCGAACAAACGTGAGTGAGTGAGTGAGTGAGTGTGTTTGTGTGTGTCTAAGTCTGTAAATATGTGATTGAATGTGTTGGGTTCTGTGAACACACTGCGTGCCCGCTCATGGTGGCGTGTAGATCTGTAGCTCTGGCCTGTCCCCTGCTGAGGTCCGTGTGTATTATGATAAGGAATGAGGAGACTAAAGCCATTTTCAGCTTTAATATCTCATGATTAGAGATAATTAGACGGCAGCACAAGAAGGCAAAGCATGGCAACAGGCCATCTCGGGCTCTGCTGGTGTGTGTGCCTGTGCTGGTGTTCACAGGGCAGGACGTGTACACGTGTGTGTATGTGTGTGTGTCACATGGACTACTAAATAATACAGTGGTTCCTCCTTTAAAAGTTGCGTCATACCTTGCGTGCTGCCGTAGCATTCTGTGGCACGTCATTTAATTCTCAGCCATTTTTTCTGTTACTGCAAGTTATTGCTAGTTTGACCATCAGAGGGCATCTTTGAGAAGCATTTGATAGTATTCCGTATTGGCATTACCAAAGAATTTAAAACCTTTTTTGTAATAACATAGTATATGGGTTTTATTTTAAGAAATTTGGCATAATTCATTTGATTACTATTATGGTGTTTCTATTCAGAGAAAGATGAAAGCGAAACCCTCAGGGTTTCCGTTAGGATGGAATGGAAAATATGGCGATGTACAACATGACGGTTGGGACTAGGCTACAGGATTGGATGATTCTAAATTTGTTTCCCTTCATTAGACAACTTTGTTCCAATATTTCTGTAAATCAGTCATATTTACTCCCAAAGTAATTGGTTATGGATCCATAACTAAAGCAACATCTGCATTTTGAAAGAGTCCCATGTTAACTACAGTATGTATTGTAGACTGCACAGTAGGCTAATAAACAAATAAAAACATTTCGTTAATAAAATTATGATAAAAAAAATACTCTTTCAAAATGCAGATGTTGATTTAGTTATGGATCCATAACGAATTACTATGGGAATAAATATCACTGATTTACAGAAATATTGGAACAATATTAGTTAGAAATTTTACACTTGAGAGTACTTAAGCATTGAATACATTGCAAGTTGAGGGATTTTCACAACAGTAGTCTGGTTATAAAAAGTCTATTGCCCTGCTAATAGGAAACATTTGCATGATGGGCTACACCTGCTACAGTTGTGATGTCGTCACTATTATTCTACAATGTAAAAAATATAGAAAAATCCTTGAATGAGTAGGTGTGTCTAAACTTTTGACTGGTACTTGCTTAATTCATTTGATTAATATTATGGTGTTTCTATTCCATGAAAAACAAAAAAACATCTGGGTTTCTGTTAGGATGGAACAGAAAATATGGCGCTGTACAACGTGATATCTGGCAGTACAGTACTGGGCTATTTAGCTAAAGAATCCCTGTGTCGTGTTTGTCTCAGAGCAGCACGAAACAGTGCTAAAATAGTTGTAGGCTTTTGCTTCTAACTTCAATATGCTCTTTAAATAAATAAGACCTACACCATTTTTAACAGTATATCTAAAAATATTTTTTTCAATGATGTGACTCTCCGCCTATAATTACATTTAGAGGATTGGAGGACTCTATATTAATATCTAAGGGGCATTTTCCGTTAGGATCTGTGAGAATATCTAAGGGGCTTTTATATAATTCGAAATGAATTAATAATAATAATCGCTTTGTTGAAAAAGTAATGACATTTTGGAAATTTCGTTTTCATTTAACCTAGAGTGAGCGAGAAAAAGGCAATTCTTGAACATGGGGTGAGACATTCTCACAAATTTGTAAATAAAGCCAGTTATTTAGAATTATTTACTTCTGGAGAAACCTAACTTGATTATTTAGCAGACATCAGTTGCTTTTATTCAGTCAACACATATCTTAAGAATATCATGGAATATTTGAAAATTTTCGTTTCTCCATGCTTGTCTCAGAGCAGCGCGAAACGGTGCAGAAATAGATGCCCACAGCGGAAAGGCTATGTATTCTGTGCCCACTCGTGGTATCTCTCTTCGGTTACACATCCTTGGAATAGCAGAACGGTCCGGGTGGCCCTTGCTGTGCCTGGTGAGCAGTTGGGCAAGTTCCTATTGTCAGAAGAGGTATGGAAATATCAGGGTGAACCGAAAACCTGACGAACCCACCACGTACTGTATGTTGACTCTGCCTGTCGGAGGTGGAGTTACAGAGCTCACAGGTGTGCCTGGCATGGATTGTGACGCCTTCTCATTCCTTTTCAACGCGTGAGTGAGTCAATGACTATTCAAGCCATTGACTCACTGATGAATGAAGATGATGAACGATCGGCAAAGGCAATCTGTGGGTATCACGGCTCGGTAAGAAATGTTTTATTTATATATACAGTTGAAGTCAGAAGTTTACATACACCTCAGCCAAATACATTTAAACTCAGTTTTTCACAATTCCTGACATTTAATCCTAGTAAAAATTCCCTGTCTTAGATCAGTTAGGATCACCACTTCATTTTAAGAATGCGAAATGTCAGAATAATAGTAGAGAGAATGATTTATTTCGGATTTTATTTATTTCATCACATTCCCAGTGGGTCAGAAGTTTACATACACTCAATTAGTATTTGGTAGCATTGCCTTTAAGTTGTTTAACTTGGTTCAAACGTTTCGCGTAACCTTCCACAAGCTTCCCACAATAAGTTGGGTGAATTTTGGCCCATTCCTCCTGACAGAGCTGTTGTAACTGAGTCTGGTTTGACTTGCAAGTCTCCCCCTTTTTCCTCCAAACATAACGATGGTCATTATGGCCAAACAGTTCTATTTTTGTTTTATCAGACCAGAGGACATTTCTCCAAAAAGTATGATCTTTGTCTCCATGTGCAGTTGCAAACTGTAGTCTGGCTTTTTATTGGCGGTTCTGGAGCAGTGGCTTCTTCCCTGCTGAGCGGCCTTTCAGGTTATGTCGATATAGGACTCATTTTACTGTGGATATAGATACTTTTGTACCTGTTTCCTTATCACAAGGTCCTTTGCTGTTGTTCGGGGATTGATTTGCACTTTTCGCACAAAAGTACATTAATCTCTAGGAGACAGAACACGTCTCCTTGCTGAGCGGTATGACGGCTGCGGGGTCCCATGGTGGTTATACTTGCGTACTATTGTTTGTATAGAATAACGTGGTACCTTCAGACGTTTGGAAATTGCTCCTAAGGATGAACCAGACTTGTCGAGGTCTACATTGTTTTTTCTGAGGTCTTGGCTGATTTCTTTCGATTTTCCCATGATGTCAAGCCATGAAGCACTGAGTTCGAAGGTAGGCCTTGAAATACTTCCACAGGTATACCTCCAATTGACTCAAATGATGTCAATTAGCCTATCAGAAGCTTCTAAAGCCATGACATAATTTTCTGGAATTTTCCATGCTGTTTAAAGGCACAGTCAACTTAGTGTATGTAAACTTCTGACCCACTGGAATTGTGATACAGTGAATTATAAGTGAAATTATATGTCTGTAAACAATTGTTGGAAAAAGTAGAAGTCCTAATCGACTTGCCAAAACTATAGTTTGTTAACAAGATATTTGTGGAGTGGTTGAAAAACGAGTTTTAATGACGCCAACCTAAGTGTATGTAAACTTCCGACTTCAACTGTATATACTGTGGGGGGAAAAAGTATTTGATCCCCTGCTGATTTTGTACGTTTGACCACTGATAAAGAAAGGATCAGTCTATAATTTTAATGGTAGGTTTATTTGAACAGTGAGAAACAGAATAAAAACAAAAAAACGCATGTGAAAAATGTTATAAATTGATTTGCATTTTAATGAGGGAAATAAGTATTTGACCTCCTCTCAATCAGAAAGATTTCTGGCTCCCAGGTGTCTTTTATACAGGTAACGAGCTGAGATTAGGAGCACATTCTTAAAGGGAGTGCTCCTAACCGCAGCTTGTTACCTGTAAAAAAGACACCTGTCCACAGAAGCAATCAATCAATCAGATTCCAAACTCTCCACCATGGCCAAGACCAAAGAGCTCTCCAAGGATGTCAGGGACAAGATTGTAGACCTACACAAGGCTGGGATGGGCTACAAGACCATCGCCAAGCAGCTTGGTGAGAAAGTGACAACAGTTGGTGCGATTATTCGCAAATGGAAGAAACACAAAAGAACTGTCAATCTCCCTCAGCCTGGGGCTCCATGCAAGATCTCACCTCGTGTGGTTGCAATGATCATGAGAACGGTGAGGAATCAGCCCAGAACTACACGGGAGGATCTTGTCAATGATCTCAAGGCAGCTGGGACCATAGTCACCAAGAAAACAATTGGTAACACACTACGCCGTGAAGGACTGAAATCCTGCAGCGCTCGCAAGGTCCCCCTGCTCAAGAAAGCACATGTACATGCCCGTCTGAAGTTTACCAATGAACATCTGAATGATCCAGAGGACAACTGGTGAAAGTGTTGTGGTCAGATGAGACCAAAATGGAGCTCTTTGGCATCAACTCAAATCGCCGCGTTTGGAGGAGGAGGAATGTTGCCTATGACCCTAAGAACACCATCTCCACGTCAAACATGGAGGTGGAAACATTATGCTTTGGGGGGGTTTTTCTGCTAAGGGGACAGGACAACTTCACCGCATCAAAGGGACGATGGACTCGGCCATGTACCGTCAAATCTTGGGTGAGAACATCCTTCCCTCAGCCAGGGCATTGAAAATGGGTCGTGGATGGGTATTCCAGTATGACAATGACCCAAAACACACGGCCAAGGCAACAAAGGAGTGGCTCAAGAAGAAGCACATTAAGGTCCTGGAGTGGCCTAGCCAGTCTCCAGACCTTAATCCCATAGAAAATCTGTGGAGGGAGCTGACGGTTCGAGTTGCCAAACGTCAGCCTCGAAACCTTAATGACTTGGAGAAGAGCTGCAAAGAGGAGTGGGACAAAATCCCTCCTGAGATGTGTGCAAACCTGGTGGCCAACTACAAGAAACGTCTTACTTCTGTGATTGCCAACAAGGGTTTTGCCACCAAGTAGTAAGTCATGTTTTGCAGAGGGGTCAAATACTTATTTCCCTCATTAAAATGCAAATCATTTGATAGCATTTTTGACATGCGTTTTTCTGGATTTTTTTGTTGTTATTCTGTCTCACTGTTCAAATAAATCTACCATTAAAATTATAGACTGATAATTTCTTTGAAAGTGGGCAAACGTACAAAATCAGCAGGGGATCAAATACTTTTTTCCCCCACTGTGTATATATATATATATATATATATATATATATATTTGAATTATCAGAATATTAACCATGTGTGTACGCTTTTTTTGTACAGTTCTGTAGTTTTGACCCAATGTTTTGTCTGACAAACAAAGAACTTTGCGTCCTGCAGGCCCATGCATGGATCAAAGCTGGTGAGACGTTCAATAACGTCATCTTCACAGACGAATCAACCGTGGCCCTTGAGCAATTTGCTCAAAATTGCTACAGAAAAAAAGGAAGATCAAGAAGATGAAGAAATGCTGTTTTGAGTTAGAAATCTAACACTTTAGAATACTTAAAAACCTCTTAAGGCTAGGGGGCAGTGTTCGGAAGTTCGGATGAATGACGTGCCCAAAGTAAACTGCCTGGTACTAAGGCCCAGAAGCTAGAATATGCATATAATTGGTAGCATTGGATAGAAAACACTCTGAAGTTTCTAAAACCGTTAAAATACTGTCTATGAGTATAACAGAGCTGATATGGCAGGCGAAAACCAGAGGAAAATCCATCCGGAAAATTTGTTTTTGAGGTCACAGGCCATTTCAATGCTAGCCTACGGGAAAAACAAGTAGATAGGACCCAGATTGCAGTTCCTATGGCTTCCACTAGATGTCAACAGTCTTTAGAAAGGGTTTCAGGCTTGTTTCTTGAAAAACGAACAAGTAGTTGTAGTTTATCCAAGGTGTCCCTCATTAGAAAAGTAGGCTTGCTGCGCACGTGAATGAGGTGCGCACTCTTCGTTATTTATCTTCCCTATTGAACACACTATTGTCCGTCTTAAATATTATCGTTTATTTAAATATTAGAGTACCCGAGGATTAATAAGAAACATCGTTTGACTTGTTTGGACGAACTTTGCCGTTAACTTTTTTTGTTGGATTCATTTGTATGCATGTTGAACGAGTGGATTACTGAAATCAACGGTGCCAACTAAACAGACTTTTTTGGATATAAAGAGGAACTTTATCGAACAAAATGACCATTCATTGTGTAGCTGGGAACCTTGGGATTGCAAACAGAGGAAGATCTTCAAAGGTAAGTGATTTATTTTATCGCTATTTGTGATTTTCTGATGCCTGTGCTGGTTTGAAAAAGTATTTTGATGTGGGGCGCTGTCCTCAGATAATCGCATGGTATGCTTTCGTCGTAAAGCCTTTTTGAAATCTGACAACGCGGTTGGATTAACAAGAAGTTAAGCTTTTAAACGATTATGAATTTTGCGCTCTGCAATTTCACCGGATGTTGCCATAGTGGTACGCTAGCGGGATACCGATCCCATAAAGGTTTTTAAGCATCGAATACATTGCAAGTTGAGGGATTTTAGCTGGGCTATAAAAAGTCTATTGTCCTGCTAATAGGAATCATTTGCATGATGGGCTACGTTCTTATTGTAACCACAATGTCATACATAATTTGTATCTACCTTTGAAATTACTTTTAGAGTTTGGGAATTACACATGTGCGCTTTCTTTTTAGTTACATTGTTTTAGTTTGAACGTGAATACTTTTTTTCTTTAAATTATTGTTTTGTGTAGGATGCTACATTTTTGACCAGTTGCAATTTTAAGTAGGCCTAATAAAAAAATCCTACTTCTATTAGGCTGTTAAGCCTCACCTACCAAGCAAGTTTTCATAAACCATTCGGTACAGTGTAAGAAAAAAACGTCAGAGTAATCTGAAATAGGGGCATAATTCATGTTCAAATTTACAACATAACATACATAGGCATTTTATCACTAAGATCTTTAGGAAATAATGTCTGGAGGGTGATAATCCAAAAACATTCTGGCTGATTTTCTTTTGTGGCTGGCAGTTGGCATGGACCATTTTATCACGTAAATAAAACATGCTAGTGTTTCTTGACCGCATCTCCCACTTTTTGCGAGTTCAAAGTATATGTAGTTGTGAACATTACAGAGTGTTCTTTAGCTTTAGCGGGTCTGTTTTTTATCAGTTCATGTCGTGTTTTCAGCAATGCTAAATTAAGAGTTTCATCCACACATTGTGGAGAATATTCTCTTCTTTGAAACCTGTTGCGCATCTCCTCTGCTTTTTCTAGATAGTCCTGAAAATTATTTGTTGCAAGTTGGTTAGGAGTGGGGGGGTTCACACCTAGCTCGGCTATTAGACAATTCGTTAGTAAAGGTTGAATAGTCTATTGTTCAGCTAATAGCCCATCCTGCTATGCTTGTGAAAAACAAATAATAATGCTTTTTCCCCTTTCCACGTTAAAGATTCCAATTGACAAAGTGTTTTTAGCCACAATCGGCACCAACCCCAAATAATACATTTGGGCACATTCGATAGTGTGCTGGACTTCGGGCTAGAATGTTGAGGATTCGAAACCTGCTCCCTGCTTGCTATAAAGAATGAGTTTGATACACCTGGTATTGGATATGTCTGAAAGAAAACTTGCTAAATAGGGATTTTTGTAAATTAACTTTATGACCAAAAATATGCTCAATCGTTTGTCTCCACATTAACTAACATATTCCTCTCAATTGTAAATGTTTTGCTTGACTCTTTAGGACGTTATAACTACATACATTTGCTTCCCCGTAATGTTTTGTCAGCCATCTTTGCTGATGTCCCTATGGACCACATCAAATTCGTCATTGGAACCACTCGATATGATTGGTCATATAAAAACAAATGCATAATGAGTGCTCTAACTCCCAATTGTGGTGGTCTGGAGCAAGGAAGCCGTGACACTGGGTACCTCTAAGTCCCGCGGTGTAAGCTCTCAACTTTTAAAGGAGGAACCACTGTAGCTCTGCAGTATGCCGCGCCAATCTTGTATATCACACACAGCAGCATGTTGATATGCATGTTCTCTTATGGTGCTATCCTTTCATTGTCTTATACTTAAGCAGGTCTTATAAGTATAAGGCAGGGTTGGGGTCAATTCCAATTGAATTCTTGAATTCAGTCATTTAGTGAAGAATTTACATTGAATTCAATTAAAATTTCAATAATCTCTAAGTTATGAAATTGGAATTAGATCATTTAAACTTGTATTTTGATTTCCAGTGCCTGAACAGTGACATGATCAGCCTGAAAGCCTGAGGGAATTGAATTTGAATTCAAATTTGTAGAATTGTTGGGAATAATATTGAATTGGGAATTTAATTATTGGAATTTACCTAAGAAAGGAATTAAATTATCGCTGAATTCAAAGACTGAATTTGAATTGAAATAAATGGAATTTACAGGGGAGGAAATCGAATTAGAATATAATTTGTGGAATAATTTCAGGAATTAACCCCAACCGTAGTATAAGGTCTGAAGTTCAGTGTTTTTACCCAACATCAATGTGCCGATAGAGGTTAAGGATATGTGAAAAAACTCACTCACTCTTCCATCAGCATCAGTTAGAGGCATGGTCACCTCACTCACGAGCATAACCAACAAAGGCAACATGTAGATATCGCTCTGCCATTATCTGGTTGCTAAAATTATGCCTTGGCCAATTTCAGTTTATGTGACAAAACAAGCAAGCATAGAGAATCATAGTACCATCTAAATCACTTTTAAATATCTTTAAAATAACAAACAATTTTGTATTTTCAGCAGTTTGAAGCTGGTGGACAAAACTGAAAGTAAAAGACTCAAAAGCTAAACTTAAGGAGGTTGCGGGGGAGGGGAGGAGGGGGTAGAGTTGTTTGAATTGAGGTGTTATAGGCAATTCACTTAGTTTCCACAAGGGGCTTTGTTTCACATGTATCTCCTTTAAGTACCACCATTTTAGTATGTGTACGGTAAAGTCAGAGGCAGTTCAAGAAAGAATAGTGAATTAAACCTGTGTGCAACTTGCCCAAGACACATTTATCCAAACCATGCGTCTCTTTCCACATTCTCTGAAATATAAATCAAAACCGCCAAGAGCGTACGGAAACAAGTTGTCCACACGCCAAACAAGCACATTGCCGTTTCGGGAGTGCGATCAATTTGAAGCGGTGCAATGCCAACCCCTGGGGGGCACCAAAACTGTCTAATTTCAAAGGATGTGTTGGCAGCGGCCTGATCTGAAAGACAGGAGATCTGCTAATTGGATCTTCTAATCTGGTAATTAAGCATGATTGCAGTGATTGCAGTGGTGCGGCTGTGCTGCCTGCAGATAGGAAGAAAATCAAAAGACAGAAGCATCCAGCAGGTGGGTGCCATACAAAACTACATTCATAACTACATATACTACATGTATTATTGCAGAGCCTCACTAGATATACCTGCATCACTACTGCACTGGCCCTGCTGTCAGTATGTGTAATTAAAAAGTCTATCGAGACAATTTAATGATGTCAATTTAGTATTTTGCCTCCTGGATAATGTGTTAGTTTGCTTGTAAATAAAGTACCTCAGCTTAATGCAAGTCAAGAAGCCTTTTGAGACAGAATGTGTGTGACTAGACTTTGGTAACTGCTTGTTTAACTTGTAACAAAGAACCTGTACAAGTTGACAGACAGTCAGATGATTGTGTGCCAAAACTGAATTGGTTGCATGGTTTGATTCTTTAGAGTGAATTTCTTTAAACACTGGGAAACACAATTTTAAGAGAGGTAAAACTGTCCTGTTTTTACCTTCTCAGAAGAGAAAGCATCAAGGAAAGTGTATAAATATAGTGTTTATTTTCGATAACTAGCTATTTGAGATGTGTGTTCCAGATAGATGAGTGTCTCCTTTTAGAAAAAGACAAACAATGATTCTAATTACCGATTACACTGAGGCGTGGCCTATTGAAGACAACAACCCGGCTCTATTCAATTCCATTTCCACAACATTTCCTCTGCCGTTGCTTTGAAATCTAATTACTTCAAAAACACAGCTTTGGTCAGTTTGAATAGAGAAAAAAACAACAACCTCAAAGTCATAATTTCATTTCCAAAATCATGATCTGGGATAGCTCTGCCATTTCGATCTTAATTGTTTAGTTAATACATTTAATCTGGGTGCCATGGTAACGGTAGACTGATAGGTGGAAGGCATGACATCTCTCCAAAAGCCG
This sequence comes from Salmo trutta, assembly GCF_901001165.1. Lineage (NCBI taxonomy): Eukaryota > Metazoa > Chordata > Actinopteri > Salmoniformes > Salmonidae > Salmo > Salmo trutta. The sequence goes on from NC_042975.1 coordinate 23,543,749, forward strand.
TTTCAATTCATGGAAGAGTATTATTAGGTCCTGATTAAGGCTTCTCTATTATGAGATACGGGGACAGTTGGGAAAGGTGAAAATAATGTAAATTAATACCAAGTCTTTTGTTGTTTTTCCACTGCCTGTACAGCCATTATGCACATAATGAATGAGAAATTGGGTTCCATGCTACTCCATGAAGTCCCCTCTCCATTCACTGAGTTTGGGGTCAAGATTTTAATGAAAGAAAAAGTATTCCACTCATTGCGGTATTGAACCAGGTTTTCTGAGTTGCACGTCTTCGGAAAGACCTACATACATTTGGATGTTTTAAATGGAGCTCTCTATCTTGGCAACCATTTTAAAACCTCATTGAGACTTTGATATAATCATGGACTTTGAAAAATAGACCAAACATAACTGACATTCAAGTCTATGAGCTACAAACTCAAGAAGTTTGAGTTAGAACTAGGTCATGGTTTTCTCCATAACCACATCCTAATGTATCCCAGCGGCCTCCTGAGTTTGTCAAAATGTTCAGGCCAGGTCCAGAGACTCCGCAGCTCGTCTCATAGATACACCACTAGCCACGTTGATAGGAGGCAGAAAAAAAGAACAGAACAGCGGAGCAATAACTGCTTTCGCTTCGCCGTTTGCCCTTTCTTCTCCTCTCCCGTCTGTTTATCATCCCCTCTCCAATTTCCCCCCCTCGCTGTCACCAAGCTGCCTGGAGCCTTGTCATTACCGTGCCGGCCGACAAACTCCCCAAGATTTATATTTACAGTAGCGAGGGGCGGACAGGAGTGGGCCGCCGGTGTGGCACGAAGGCAGGGGAGGGCAACCTTTACAAGCCGGTTAAACCAAATATATTTTTTGCTTGACAGAGGGTGCCTGAGGACTCCCAAACCACCCCATTAAATTCCTGCCACTTTAATGTAGTTGTAAAAAAATAAAATAAGGAAAGGCAGAATATCCTGTGGCATGTGAAGAATTAGGGATGTACGTTATGGCAGGGCTCGGTTGAAATTGGATGTTGCTTATTTTCTTAGTGTGTCAACATATAGATGCCCCCCTACCCCACTGTGTTGCATATGTAAATCTGTGTTAACACCACAAGACAACACTGGGGACCAGAGTTTGCCCATTGTGCAAGAGCCAGGGGAAGTGAGGTTTGTAAGGGCTAATCCAGGGATAAGATGTCTGTTCCAGGGAATGGTGCAAAGCCTCGGGCGAGCAGGGCCCATTTCTCAAGAGCAGAGGGATAAGGGCTCATTCTTGTCCCTGGCTGCCAGGGAAGCAGTCGACCCTCACCGACGAGCATACAGGGAGGTTCGATTTGACAGCCGTCACCTTTGCCTCCGCGTGGTGGTGGCCGACGTACATCTGGTTGATGGCTTTGAGTTGGACAATGAAACCTCCACAAAAAGCAGGGAAAACAGGTGGAGAGAATAAAATGTGGTAATGAATGAATGTTGGCCTAGCAGGGTTTCATTTCCTAGCTGTAGGCCACTGTGAGCTGACATTGTCAGGTTTTGGGGTGATTTTCTGTCCCTTTTTGAGGACACACGGCGCAATCTTGCAGAGCTTTCTTGTTGAGGCCATTGTTCACAAAGCACGCAGTGATAATGGAACCCTTTATAACAGACTGAGTACAGTGTTCAGAAGAGGTGATCTCTAATCCAAAACCTCATCTCAAAGGGGTCTCTGCTCTCATATCTGCTATTGTACAGATCGGCTAATTCTTCAGTCAGTCATTGTACCGGTGCTTTAAAAGGCTGACGGCAATCAGAATGTGCATCATTTCTTTGCAATATAAATCTTAAGATCAAACAAAACAAATTAAGGCAGATTTGGAAATACATTTCCTTTGAGGGGCCAAATCAAATCTTCACACCCTTCAGAGAACTGAAACAAAAAAAGACTGCTGGCTAAGAATCCTTGCCAGAGAAATACAAATTGTAACTCCGCCATTTTTAACAACATTTCTAAACTGGGTCACAGAAAGAAAAATGGAAGAATAATTGAAGAAAATGGCTCAACTGAAGGGCCAGAGCTTTGGAAGATAGCATTTGGCGTGGACTGGGAGCGATGGAGAGGAACTGCAGGTGACTGAGGGACTGTTTGTTCAGGAGAAGAAACTCATATCCACACTCGTCTGCCCTGTTGCCAGCAACCACCACCATTGATTTTCACTTCCCGCCAAACGGCAGGGAGTCCAAGCCCCAGACGGCCCCTTGGGGGTCCACTTAACTGTCAACCGAGGATGAGCTAGAGTGGGAGCGGAAGAGGATCCCCTTTTGGTTGTCTGCCTTAATGGTTTTTAAGTCTCCTGGCTAATTACTGCAGCATATGTGCCTAACCTGAGACAGCCCCACAGGTGGGCTTCCAGGAATGGAGTGGCAGGCTAACAGACACACCACGTGCTACAAACACACACCAAAAATCATTAACACAAATGCACCTCACACTAAACCCACACATTCATATACTATCAACGTCCACACAGACAACACACACTCATTGCGAAACAGCTCTCAGACATACATGCCATTTACAAGCATGCCGTGTTCACACATAGTCTCTCCCACCTCTTTACCTGCCAGTAAGCATGACTTCCAAAGTCAGTGGACTCATTAAGGCGGTAATCATGGAGTCAATAAAAACCCTGACAACTCCGAGAGACCAAAAGAATAAACACACCAGGGGAAAAAAAATCAGAAGCGGCATGTCTCGCAATGACTTGTGTTCCCGTCATTTAATGACCAGATCTTATTTTTTATGGCATCCAAATGTGGCAAACTCTGTTCCGTATTAAAGGGAAAAGATAAGTCTTCCGCTTCACCTGCCACAGTTCCAGCTGGGAATAAAATGGCCATTATCCTGCCGTCTTCCCACTCCGCCATTGCTCTACCAGGGGCTTCCTGGGCCTACCTCAATTATCCCCTCCTCCTCTCACACGCCGCCCTCACAGGGACGTTGGAAGGGGTGTCCTTTCGAGCGCGCTCACCTCTTCACATAGAGGGCAGAGCTCGCCATCAACTAATGGAACAGATGTCCGACTATGCCCTTTCCAAACAGAAAATGTTGATAAGAGCAGAAGATTCTGAAGAGATGTAGCCCCCACGCCAACCCAAACAGGGGCTCTCAAGGGTAGCACTAAGCAGAGTGTGATGTATGAAATGCTTATGTAATACATTTTACAGTGCTACAACAGGTTACACTGAAAATGACTAAGGTAGTCCATAGGCCAGCCGTACATGCTATAGAATGCTTTACATTCTGTTATTTTCTATGTGTACCTCTGACATTGCTGTGTGCTTTCGAGCCCCCGTATGCAAAGTGGGCTACTGTGGAGAGGACAGCAACAACAGCACTGCAGTGATCTTCATCTCTATGCATGGGGAAATCAGTCACCATATCTGCACTGTCAATCTTTGGTGTGGTGCGCTCATTAGAGACAAACAAGTCGGGGCAAGTCTAATCCCATCTCTCTCTCCTCACACACTTGGGCTAAGCTAGGCTGTTCATAGGGAGGAAACGGGCTAAAACACTGACTCAGCAAGTCCTCTCTGTTGCCCCTATTTTTTAGGATGTGTCCATCATTTCTTCTACTTCACCCTCACATTTTGGAGAAACATTCCAATTGGAAGGTGTGTATGTGTATGTGTGGTGGGGGGGGGGTTCTTGAACAAGATGTTCAATAACGCCGGCTTCTATCTGCCACAACAAGCAGGGGCATCACCATGGCAACAGCTTTCGGGGGAGAGAGGATGAGGCATGAGGTAGTTAGCTAGCACTGGCACTCTCGGCATGTAAAACAGGCACGCATCAGCGGAGGCTCAGCTCATGTCAAACAGAGGCTTAGGTTACTTTATGAGGGGAGACAGAGAGAGAGAAGGGGGAAAGAGAGAGGGAGAGATGCAAATAAGCTGTTGCTTAATGTTCCCAAGATGCAAATGTCATTTTGTTTTGAGGATTGCAGAAAGTTTACTTCAGGAGTTGTATTGTTGGGGGTGACTTAGCGACAGCTTCAGGAATATGAATGAAATTCATTCTGAGTAGCATTCAGAAAAGCCCAGGGCCCTCAGCTACACATTGGGCAATGGTGAGCAGGTATTTACTGGCCTTGAGGTAATTTAAGCATGAAGAACAAGGTAGGACAACGACCAAAATCATGTACTCCTAAATGTCATGCATGAAATTGACACACACAGCCACCCACCAAAAAACAAGTGGTCCTTGAAATTCAATTGCATTACTTCGACAATGAGGTGAAACATTATTGCCCTGCCACCAACCCTCCTTCTGCCTTAATCTGTGTAGTGATCTGAACACCGGCGCTGGCTGGCATCTTGTAGATCTATATTTTTTGCAATCCAACTACTTAAGGCACATCATTAACCAACTGGCTTGGACACGCTAGGCTCATGTTTGCCGAAGCCGGAGCGAAATGTGTTGGCTTTGCCACCCCGAACAAGGGATGATGAAATGACAGAATGAAGTGAAGTGTGTTCAATCATCCTCTTTGGAAATGAACAGAGAGAACGAGGGACCATGCCTGAATGCATCCACATAGGGAGCGAGGGAGAGAAAGAGAGAGAGAAAACACAAGGGGCAGCAGACCGAATGAAAGGGATTCTTAGAATAAAAAGTCACCAGACTTCTCCATTCTAACAGAGGAAGAGAGTGCATGCACTTTTCGAATAGAGAGAAAATGGCAACGTAATTTATCATAAAATAAAATGGTAACACTTTACTTGAAATCTAGCGTCATAACCATGTCATAACAGATGACATAACTTGTCATAACCTGTCACAATATGGTCATAACACTGCCATTACCCATATATTTACACCTGTGTTTTTAAATGTGTTTTTTTTATGACAGCTACATAAGTGTCAAAACCCACATGTATTAAGATGTTTTTTTTTCCCCTGCCAAGAAGTTTCCTTTCGATTTAACGTTTGTTTCTTAAATCCATGTTGTTGTAATTCATTCTTTAAAGTTGTATTTTTACACTTTATGACCACTGTATGACTTTATGACCACCAGAAGTATTATGACCATCCTGTGTCACTTTACTTGGACTAAGAAAATACACTTTATGATACTGTCAAGAAGCATTATGACCATCAAAATCATATAAACCAGATAGGCCTATCACGTACATTCCTTTAGGTCAGTCACCACTCAAAAAGAGGGTGTCCTGGCCTGCCCCTGAAATCTGCTCCTGCATTCATCCCAGTCATCAGCAACAGAGAATTGGGGTAGGTGCATGTCTGACATCAATGTGTGCGCAATTACAATTATAATTCAATATGGTCAATTTCAGAAAATGTTACATAAAAAAAATACCGTTGAGAAGTAGGCTATGGTGTAATGGAATGTTTTGCCTAGTGTGGTAGGTTTGACACTCCTATGTAGGTGTCATAACCAGCCATAAAATAACACAATATATGCCAGGTCTAAATATGTGTCATGACAGTGTTATGACAATTTTTTGACAGGTTATGACAAGTTATGTCAGCTGTTATGACATATTATGACATGGTTATGACAAGGTGTCAAGTACAGTGTTACCAATAAAACACACAAGTTGACACGCTATTGATAAATCATACATTTTAAAAAGTCTGGGCGGCCTCTGGCACAGTGTGACATTAAATACACGTGGGTCAGGTAAAGGAAATGCCATTAATACCCTTGATACCAGTGTGTGGCGATAGAAGTACTGTCTGACAGCGAGGCTGACGTGCTGATAAGGGTTTGATCTATCTGACCCGTAGAGCAATGCTTCTTCTGGCCATGCACTGCAATTCATATTCCTGAGGTAACCCCACCTCAGCTCCACACCGCAAAGGAGTAACACGGCCTTGTAATATCTCACTCCAAAGCAACTGAATAGTGTGTCAGCTAGAGTGAAGAACTTCTGACAAAGGGGATGATGCAACAATGTAGCATAAATACACAAATAGAACTGCTTTTCTTTGGTGGTAATTTACTGGTTAATCTTCACTGACTTCCTGGTTCACTGCAGTATCTTTCTTATTTTTGTAACAGCTTGTTGCTATAGGCAAAAAATACACTGTTATTAGAGGAGAAACATCTCCAAAACAGTGAAAGGGCACCAAAACAACAAGAACACATTTTGCTATGATAGAACACAAATGTGTCATTCTTCTGCAACAGACTAATATTTCACAGTGACCTGTGTGAAACGTGTTTTGTTGGCGTCTTTGTATTTTGTTGGCGTCTTTGTGACTAAAATCTTTTTTTAGACCAATGAAAGAATTTTCTGAACAGGTTTCTGAACAGAGTTGCAAAAACAGAGGTTAATCAATATTTTCTATCTCGCCGATAAAGAAAAGCCGTAATGCTATTCTCAGAACCAAGAGAGAGATGCACGGGTCTTACAGGTCACAAACATTGATTTAGCAGTCGGAGTGAAATAAATCTGCTTGACATTTTACATTAAAACACATTTCACACCAAACTTGGCATTATGTTAAGAATTTGAAGAAATTATAGATTAATTGTGTTTGTATACAATACCACCCCCCCCCCCCCCCACACACACACACACACTTTCCCAGAATAGCTTTACATGTACACATACAGTACCAGTCAAAAGTGGTATACTGAAGATAGCCCTATTTGGTAAAAGACCAAGTCCATATTATAGCAAGAACAGCTCAAATAAGCAAAGAGAAACGACAGTCTATTATTACTTAAAGACATGAAGGTCAGTTAATGTGGAACATTTCAAGAACTTTGAAAGTTTCCTCAAGTGCAGTCGCAAAAACCATCAAGCGCTGATGAAACTGGTTCTCCTGAGGACAGCCACAGGAAATGAAGACCCAGAGTTATCTCTGCTGTAGAGGATATAAGTTCATTAGAGTTAACTGTGTTGACTTAACATGACACAACGACTAGGTTCCAGTTTAACAACGTTTACTAAACCGTATTTCCACAGTACATGGTTGCCATTGCACTCAGGCCAGGTCCATCAACAGTGAGACTACCGCGCATGCGTACTAATAACAGAGTGATAGCACTGTAATAACAGAAATATAGGGATACTTAAAACATGAAGTTAACAAACTGCACCTCAGATTGCAGCCAAAATAAATGCTTCACGGAGTTCAAGTAATAGACATCTCAACATCAACTACTCAGAGGTGACTGCCTGAATCAGGCCTTCATGGTCGAATTTCTGCAAAGAAACCACTACTAAAGGACACCAATAAAAAGAGACTTGCTTGGGCCAAAAAACACAAGCAAAGGACATTAGACTGGTGGAAATCAGTCCTTTGGTCTGATGAGTCCAAACTTGTGATTTTGGTTCCAACTGCCGTGTCTCTGTGAGACGCAGAGTAGGGGAACGGATGGTTCCCACCGTGAAGCATGGAGGAGGAGGTGTGATGGTGTGGGGGTGCTTTGCTGGTGACACTGTCAGTGATTTATTTAGAATTAAAGGCACACTTAATCAGCATGGCTACTACAGCATTCTGCAGCGAAACACCATTTCATCTGGTTTGCGCTTAGTGTGACTTTCATTTGTGACCCGTTTCAGGAAACTAGGCGTAATGTCGCAAGTCACGACTTCACAGGAGAGCCATTTGGAGGTAAACCATTTTTTTTTATCAAAATGCATTGTTTGGCAGAAATGCCTTCTCGAACAAGTGAACCTTCATGTGCCTTAATAACAAAGTTTTATGCCATCTGTAAATACGAATAAAGTTGTTAAATTACAAGCCTAGTTGGTTTTCCCGCTAGCCATGATTAACTGAGATAATGAGTGGGCTGGAAATGCAGAGAGATGAGTTTCAGATTGTTCTGCGGTGTAGCATCGTGTCTATAAAATGAGCTGCTCGTTATTTGTAAATAATCCATTCTACTGCAGTTTTTTCAAAAGATATAACGTTAGCCATGGAGAACTAAAAATATGTTGCTTCTGCTCTCAATAACTTTGCTGCCCTAAATGTATCAGTTGTGATGGACTACTTTCTGGAGGACGATCGTGCCATGCTGACTCTCTCCGACTCTGAAAATGAATCAGACGATGAGGAAGTTACTGATTTAGGTTAAAGAAAATTGGGGGGAAGAAGACATTGTAGTCTTCTGATGACAGTGATGGGGAAGAAACGGCGATCAACAGTGTTGTTGTCACGGAAGAAGTTGACAGAGTTTTGAAATCAGTGGAATTTCTGTGCAAACTAAACGGAAATGACACAGGACGTCTTATTTAATGAAAGGGGTTGCAGTCTGCCGTGAATCTAGCTACAGTTTCAGATATTATACGTTTCTAATTTTGTCAGGAAGTTGTTTTCATTGCAAATTTAAGCTTGCTGTTAGCTAGCTAGCTGAAGTTCGATGGATGGCTTGCTAGCTAACATTGAACCTATTTGGTTAACTTTAGCTAGCAATGACAATCGGTTTGCATTGCTAGTACTCTATGGATTGGGATAGTTCATTGTTTAGCTAGCTAGCTAACGTTAAAGTGGCATGTCTAAACAAAATACCCCAAGTTAAAGCTTGCTGTTAGCTAGCTAATATTAGCTGACATTAGATGTCTGGCTAGCTAGCTAACATTACGTGTATATTACCTCAATTACCTTGTCTAACCGGTGCCCCCGCACATTGATTCTGTACCGGTACCCCCTGTATATAGCCTCGCTACTGTTATTTTATTGTTGCTCCTTAATTATTTGTTGTTTAATTTTTTAAATATATTTTTTACTTCAGTTTATTTTAGTAAATACTTTAAAAAAAATTCACTGGAAAAGATTAACGGGTGAGTTTGATATAAATTATCTAAAAACTTTCGCTTTCACATATGCTTAAACCCTAATTTACATAACCTGAGCATAATCTTGAATACAGGGTGGGTGTCATTTCAATCATATAAATAAAATTCATAGAAGGGACCTATCCCTTCACACCACAGTATTTTAGCTGGTGTCCGTTAATATTGGTTAGTTTGTCAGGACTCTGCAGCAACAGCTCGTGATCTGAGTTGAGGGTGCTGATGTCACGTCCTGACCATAGAAAGCTGTTATTTTCTATGGTAGAGTAGGTCAGGGCGTGACAGTTTTTTTTTCTAGTTTCGATTTTCTATGTTGTTATGTTCTAGTTTTGTATTTCTATGTTGGGTATTTGTTTGGGATGATCTCCAATTAGAGGCAGCTGGTCATCGTTGTCTCTAATTGGAGATCATACTTAAGTAGGTGTTTTTCCCACCTAGGTTTGTGGGAGATTGTTTTTGAGTAAGTGTATGTTAACTCTTCGTCACAGTTTGTTGTTTTTGTTCATTCAGTTTATTTTGTATGTATTACATAGTTTCACAGTTCAATAAAATATGTGGAACGATAATCACACTGCACTTTGGTCCGCTTCATCCTACGACAACCGTGACATCTGAGCCAATGGGGATTAGCTGATAGAATGTGATGAAGGCCAAGGGTTTAATTAACATATTAGCCTATGTAGATATTAGACTACATAATCACAGGAGAGATGTATCAACACAGGTGCCTAAAAATACATGAACTTGAGGTTGTACATCCCTATGTATAATTCATATGCGCTCCGAGGGTTATAAGGGTAGTTTTCTTCCAAAAAACACCAGTCAGTGTTATGTGTATTTTTTCAGAATACAAAATTGTCTTGCCTTCTGAGCTCTGTGAATAGTTTGCTGTTTGTGCCTTATGTGGACGAAACAAAGTGGTAATTGTCTGGCAAACTGAACTACGCTGTCTGAGTACCTGAGTGGTAGCTAAAGGTTTGTGATGTATCACCTTAAGAAACCAGCCATTTAGACATCATTTAAATTAATGAAAAAATTATTTGAGGCGGGTTATTATTTATTACTTTTGGGTACAAAATGAGAACACTTAAGGCAAATGTCAACGAGGAAGTATGCACCCTCATGGAGATTACGAGTGGGCATTTTCATTAAAGAAACCCAAATGGGGTGATTTTGGATTTAAGGTGAACCAATGAAGGTTTCTAACACTGATGGCCAGAAAGACGGATGAAAGGACAGGAAGACAGAGACAGACAGACAGACAGAAAAAAGGATGGATAGTCATACGATAGCCTGGTCCCATTCTGTATGTGCTGTAGCTAACTCTTCTCTCTTGTCATGGCATACTGGTTTGGCATAACAAGCTACGAACACAGAGGAGTTATCTAAAAGCACAAACTGGCTAAACGGACCAGCAGGCTTGTCATACAAAATGCCCAACCCCAAATTGACCCCTAACTCCTGTCTTATAGGGGAATGGGGCCTACATAATATGTATCAGCAATGCTGTCAAAATTCCACCTAGCCTATCAAAGGGCAAGATGGAGCTAATACCATATTGGCTATACCTTTCTGACTCTTTCAGATCTACACAAGTGTGTAGGGGCTAGGTGATGTTTTGGGATTGAGCAATAGATGTAAAAACAGACAGAAAAACGCACATATAGACAAACAAGCAGAGACAGACGAATGAAACCATAGCAAGTCATATTTTCATGTAGTGGCAGAGAATACAGTAGAGTAATCAAAGGAGAGCAAGACATTAAAACAGCGCTGGTAATCAGGTGGTGGGGTGATGCTGTGGTGGGGCATGCTGTGGTGGGCAGAAGAAAAAAAGGAGGGAAGAGATACCAACCGTGAGCTGCGGGTTCAGCGCTGGGCGTAGTGTCTGAGCACACGAGTGCGAAGGAGAGGAGCGAAGCGGAGGAGCAGTGGTGGTGGTGGAGGGAGGAAGGGAATAGGTGGCATGCAAAAAAAGGAGAAATGGGGGCGGGAGGGAGAAAACAAATGGAACCCATAAGCAAGCATTTAGAGACCAGTACACGACAAGGACTAAGACATGAGGCTTGAGGGAAATCAAAGAGAATCAAGGTAGCATAAAGATAAAGCACAACACAAACACATCGTACGTCAAACTGTGAGGGGAGCGCCAAAGTGTTTGCGTGGTACACAGACAGCTCATCAATAGAATACAACTGCACACACACACTCCTGCATTATGTTGGAGGCCATTGTGGACATATGTGATTCTGGGGCGTTGGGGAAAACATTTCACATATTTCGGTATGGCTGTGCATATTTCGATCGATATGACATGACTTTGGGAATCTCAATAAATTACAACAGCTGAAACAACCTTTGTCAAATGCAATCATACTAACCTTGATGTGACAAACTGCAATGTTACAGGGCATGCATACTACCCATGCATACTACCCTAAACTTTGAGTTAGGAAATAAAAATGTTTTGGTTCCTTAGAGGAGAGAAAATATAAATTTTTCACAGTCTAAAGCACTGCATATGCAAACATTCATCCATTTTTATATTTCAGTGAAAAATATAATATTTTCATGATCAAGAGTATTCCAATGAATTACATGTGGTTTGCAGAGGACATTAGGTGATAAAACAAGCACTGTTCTATCTCTGCAGCCAATAAATCGGAATTTGCTGTTTATTTAATTTATCCTTTCAACTATAAATATCCATGATGGATCAATATAAACAAGCCATGAGTTTTGCCGTTGCCTGTACACATTTAAATTCACAATGTACTATCGCAAATGAGTCTAATGCATGGAAGATCTTTGTCATTGTCCGCATGCAGCGCAATTGTGGGGACACAAGCAAAGGTTGTTTTCCCTTTACCAGACTTTTACTTCATTAGACCTCGAGGAGCAGGAAACTGTAAAGCTTGTTATGCAATGTCAATCGCTGCAAGAGTGTGGTGTAACTCCATATTCTGCTCCCTCTCCAGGGAGATTAAACCAACATCTAGTTGTATTCCGATTGTGGTCTCTTGATGATTTTGGGTACAGTTTTACCAGTTTCCTCTGTGTTTATCCAAAATCTTAGGAAACAAAGGAGATACAATTTGACTGCGCTCCACCGTATCGGTGTAGGGGGAGATGGGAACAGGGCTCACTCCACAGGGCTCACTCACTCCATGACTGCGAGTGAGTCCCAAATGGCACTACACATATTGCCTTCAGAAAGTATTCACACCCCTCGACTTTTTCCCAATGCTTTGTTGTTACAAATTTGAATTAAACTGGATTTAATTGTATTTCTTTATCTACACAATATTTTGTCAAAGTGGAAGATTTTTATTTATCAAGGAAAAATAAATGAAAAAACACTAATATGCACTACATGGCCAAAAGTACGTGGACACCCCTTCAAATTTGTGGATTCAGCAATTTCAGCCACACCCGTTGCTGACAGGTGTATAAAATCGAGCACACAGCCATGCAATCTCCATAGACAAACATTGGCAGTAGAATGTCCCATACTGAAGAGCTCAGTGACTTTCAACGTGGCACCCAATATGGGATGCCACCTTTCCAACAAGTCAGTTCGTGCAATTTCTGCACTGCTAGAGTTGACCCGGTCAACTGTAAGTGCTTTTATTGTGAAGTGGAAATATCTATAAGCAACAACTGATCAGCCGTGAAGTGGTAAGCCACACAAGCTCACAGAACGGGAATGCCGAGTGCTGAAGAGCATAACGTATAAAAATTATCTGTCCTCGGTTGCAACACTCACTACCGAGTTCCAAACTGCCTCTGGAAACAACGTCAGCACAATAACTGCTTCATTTCGGGAGCTTCATGAAATGGGTTTTCATGGTCGAGCAGCCTCACACAAGCCTAAGATCACCATGCACAATGCCAAGCGTCGGCTGGACTGGTGTAAAGCCCGCTGCCATTGGACTCTGGAGTGCCGAATCAAGCTTCACCATCTGGCAGTCTGACGGACGAATCTGGGTTTTGCGGATGCCAGGAGAACGCTACCTCAAATGTATAGTGCCAACTGTAAAGTTTGGTGGAGGAAGAATAATGGTCTGGGGCTGTTTTTCATGGTTCGGGCTAGGCCCCTTAGTTCCAGTGATGGGAAATCTTAATGCTACACATTACAATTACATTCTAGATGATTCTGTGATTCCAACTTTGTGGCAACACTTTTCTGTTTCAGCATGACAATGCCCCTGTGCACAAAACAAGGTCCATGCAGAAATGGTTTGGCGAGATCGGTGTGGAAGAACTTGACTGGCCTGCACAGAGCCCTGACCTCAACCCCATCGAACACCTTTGGGATGAATTGGAACGGGAACTGCGAGCCAGGCTAAACACCAAACTTCAGTTCCCAACCTCAATAATGCCCTTGTGGCTGAATGGAAGCAAGTCCCCGCAGAAATGTTCCAATATCTAGTGGAAAGCCTTCGCAGAAGAGTGGAGGCTGTTATAGCAGCAAAAGGGGGACCAACTCCATATTAATGGCCATGATTTTGAGATGTTCAATGATCAGGTGTCCACATACTTTTAGGCATGCAGTGTATCGTAGTTAGATAAGTATTCAACCCCCTGCGTCAATATATATATTAAAATCACCTTTGGAAGGGATTACAGCTGTGAGTCTTTTTGGGAAAGAGCTTTGCACACCTGGACTGTTCAATATTTGCCTTTAAAAATTTTTTTTAAATTAAAATATTATTATTATTTTTAAGCTTTGTCAAGTTGGTTGTTGATCATTGCTAGACAGCCATTTCCAAGTCTTGCCAGAGATTTTCAAGACGATTTAAGTCAAAACTTTAAATAGGCCACCCAGGAACATTCAAAGTCGTCTTGGTAAGCAACTCCAGTGTATATTTGACCTTCATTTTTTGAATTTGTCTCCCAGCGTCTGTTGGAAAGCAGACTGAAAGAGGTTTCCTCTTGGATTTTGCCTGTGCTTAGCTCTATTCCATTTATTTTTATCCTACAAAAACTCCATAGGCCTTGCCGATGACGAGCATATCCATAACATGATGCAGCCACCACCATGCACCACCATGAGTGGTACTCAGTGATGTGTTGTGTTGGATTTGCCCCAAACATAATGCTTTGTATTCAGGACAAAAAGTAAATTTCTTTCCCACATTTTTTGCAGTATTACTTTAGTGTCTTATTGCAAACAGGATGCATGTTTTGGAATATTTTTATTCTGTAAAACTTCCTTCTTTTCACTCTGTCATTTAGGTTAGTATTGTGGAGTAACTACAATGTTGTTGATCCATCCTCAGTTTTCTCCTATCACAGCCATTAAACTCTGTAACTGTTTTAAAATCACCATTGGCCTCATGGTGAAATACCTGAGCGGTTTCCTTTCTCTTCATCAAATGAGTTAGGAAGGACGCCTGTATCTTTGTGCTTTTTTTTACCCATCTACCAATAGGTGCCCTTCTTTGCAAGGCATTGGAAACCTCCCTAGTCTTGTGCTTGAAATGCACTACCTGAGGTACCTTACAGATAATTGTATGTGTGGGGTACAGAGATGGGGTAATGACAAAAAATAATGTTAACCACTATTGCACACAGAGTGAATCCATGCAATGTATTATGTGACTTGTTAAGCACATGTTTACTCCTGAACTAATTTAGGCTTGCCATAATGAAGGGGTTGAATACTTATTGAGTAAAGACATTTCAGCTTTAAATATTTAATTTGTAAAAAATTCTCACAAAAAAATCCACTTTGACATTGTGGGCTATTGTGTGTAGATCAGTGGCACAAAATCTCCATTTAATCAATTTTACATTTCTGAAGGCACTGTAGTAGTGAATTATATAGTTAAAATAGGGCCATTTGGGACATCCTGGGATGAAACACGGAGGACTCGGCTGCTTTTAGAAATGCATGGAGATGTCTGCTTGCCAATCAAAGCAGCCTGTCAGGTAACATGGTTTGTCACTGTTTATCAAATCAGGTCTGTACCCAACCAATGTTACATTTGTTGTTGAGAAACCTGTCAACAAAAACAGATACCATCTAGCGCATCCTAAATCACGTGAACAAGGTCAATGTGTCAATATTGGTAACATAACAACAATATATGCATCAAACATTTCTAATTCTGACAGGTTTGACACCATCTCAGTCATGGTTAAGTCGGGTCTGGATGCATTTCCAGAGGTATATGTAAACAGACCACCCATGTTGACTCCGTTTCCCTTTCTTATCTACTGTAGACATAAGAGAGTGAGTGGAGGGAGGTGTTCTCACTTTCCATACCACTCTTCTCACTACCTCTCATGTTGCATCATTGCGCTGTGCCAAGGAGTGCAGGCTTCTCTACACTTGTACATATCAAGCCGCCAGGGACACGAGAGTTAACGCTTCGCCTCCTTCGTATTTATTGCCAAAGGAACAGGGAACGGGGAGAGATCTCAGAAGGCAAGACCAGATAAAGTCCCTATCAGAGACTATTCCTATGGTCCTCCAGAAGAAACACATTGTAGTCTGTGTTAAGTAATGCCACAGGCCTCCAGTTAGGATGACAGCTCTTTAGCATAATCACTTGAGGAGCTTCTCAGCGAAGGCACTGGCTGTGTCCGTATACCCGTACTTGCGTTCTAAATAGTAGGCATTTTGGGTATGCAAAAAATTATATTATGTGAAATTTTGAGTATGCTTTAAATGCCAGGATGTCATACTAATTTCGTATTTTCATCTAGTAGAATTCGCTGCACACTATTTAGGATAAGAATCGTCTTTTGAGACGTGTGTTTGACAACAGCTGATAATCAGCTGAGGGGACGAGCTGCACCAAAATTAACGAATGATGGGAATCAACGTAATTGAGCGTTAGATTACGCATTCTTAGTGGGATGAGCCTAGTATGCTGATATGTGTTGTTAAATAGTATGTAGTACGATTAATAGACAGTATGCAGTTTAAGTAAGTAGTAGGCAAGCAAGATTTCGGACACGGACACTGTTTCACCTCCTCGTCTTGCTCTTTAAAATGTATTCTGACCTTTTAAAAAGGGCCCACTTCACTGGTCGCTTTTTACTAGCTTCTTTGCAGCTGCTACTCCTACACAAACCGGTCCTAGCGCTTCCTTTATTGGGCTGATTGTAGGCCAGATCATCTCTGGTACGCTTGAAAGTAGAATGAGTTATCAAAGAGGAGCAGACTGCGTGTCCTCAGGAAGGAGGGAGGAGAAAGACGGAGCGGTTCAATGAGTGTCCTGAAACAAGTAGGCATGAGGAAAAGAGAATCAAACGTCTGGCACAGTCAAATCGTTCTACATTTTAAGGCGTAGTATGACATCACAGCCTCTGTTTGAGGTCTAGTAAAATATTTTCGGGAAAGACGGGCTCTAAGCAGTCCTCCTAAAACAGCTGGAGGGGCTGCTCAAAGGGCTCCGCTAGGGATGTGTCCTGGTTATGTGTGCTACACTAGCCTGCTATGCGGTAGTAATATATCGCTGCTCATTCAAATCAAGCAATACAATAAAGCATCTGTCTCTGCAACCCTCAATCATTGGTGGCCCCTGGATGTCTGCTAACCCCTATACTTGGCTGTGACTGCTGCACCAGCCGGTCAATATGTCTACTGATGAGCTATCGCCAGCCCATGGTTCGGACCCCCCCCTCTCCCTTTCTCTCTCTTGCCTTGTGTCAAAGGTCACCTGAAGCACTAGCATCCTTGCTGACATCAGCAGCTAACATCAGTAGATGTGACAATGGGCTACTGATAATACCACTGCACCACAACCACTTCAAAGCCTGTTCTGGTTGACAGTACATAGGAGAGAACCCCCACTGGAACCAGTCTCTGCACTGTAGAAGTAAAATGCCCACAGTTATATCATGCTTTTTAGTCCAGGAGGCTTGATGTGGGTTTGATAAGAGTCAAAATCAGTGGTGTAGTGGAGGGTAAACACACATACAGATCTGCAATCTTAATTTGACCAGTTTCTCACAGCAGGAAAATAATCCTGCAGCAACAGGAAACGTTAATTATTATGTGGATTATAATTATCTGACATTTTTGTAGGGGTTGTTCCATTTTTTGCTAGGGCAAATCAAGTCTGAAATTTAAGAGAGTACATTAGGCGTAAAATGTTTTTGCAAAGTATTTACCCACCTTTTGCGAAAACAATTATTGAAAGCATTACTTTACTCACCGCGAATGGTGATCAGCGTTTACCAAACTATTTTTTAACACTACATAATTGGTAAAAATACTCATCTTTAGTGGAGTACATTATCTGAGGAAAGATACTATGACCCTCTGGATAAACACTACATGACCAAAAGTATGTGGACACCTGCTTGTTGAACATCTCATTCCAAAAACATGAGCATTAATATGGAGTTGGTCCCCCCTTTGCTGCTATAACAGCCTCCAATCTTCTGGGAAGGCTTTCCACTAGATGTTGGAACATTGCTGCGTGGACTTGCTTCCATTCAGCCGCAACAACGTTAGTGAGGTCAGGCACTGATGTTGGGCAATTAGGCCTGGCTCCCAGTCGGCGTTCCAATTCATCCCAAAGGTGTTCAATGGGGTCGAGGTCAGGGCTCTGTACAGGCCAGTCAAGTTCTTCCACACCGATCTCGACAAACCACTTCTGTATGGACCTCGCTTTGTGCACGGGGGCATTGTCATACTGAAACTGAAAAGGGCCACAAAGTTGGAAGCACAGAATCATCTAGAACGTCATTATATGCTGTAGCATTAAGATATCCCTCTACTGGCACTGAGGGGCCTAGCCCAAACCATGAACAACAGCCCCAAACCATTATTCCTCCTCCACCAAAGTGTACAGTTGGCACTATGCATCGGGGCAGGTAGCGTTATTCTGGCATCTCCCAAACACAGATTTGTCCATCGGATTCCACATGATGATCTTAGGCTTGTGTGTGGCTGCTCAGCCATGGAAACCCATTTCATGAAGCTCCAGATGAACAGTTCTTGTGCTGACGTTGCTTCCAGAGGCAGTTTGGAACTCTGTAGTCAGCGTCGCAACCGAGAACAGACGAGTTTTACCCGCTACTCGCTTCAGAAATTCAGCGGTCCCGTTCTGTGAGATTGCTGAGCCGTTGTTGCTCCTAGAAGTTTCCATTTCACAATAACAGCACTCACAGACTTTTTGGAAAGGTGACATCCTATGACGGTGCCACGTTGAAAGTCACTGAGCTCTTCAGTAAGGCCATTCTACTGCCAATGTTTGTCTATGGAGATTGCATGGCTGTGCACTCAATTTTATATACCTGTCAGAAACGGGTGTGGTTGAAATTTGAAGGGGTGTCCACATACTTTTCTATATACAGTGCCTTCGGAAAGTATTCAGACACCATGACTTTTTCCACATTATGTTACAGCCTTATTCAATTTTTTATTTTATGAAACACACACAATACCCAATAATGACAAAGCAAAAACAGGTTTTTAGAAATGTTTGCTGATTAAAAAATACATTTTTTAAATGAAATAACACATTTTTTAAATGAAATAACACATTTACGTAAGTATTAAGACCCTTTACTCAGTACTTTGTTGAAGCACCTTTGGCAGCGATTACAGCATCAAGTCTTCTTGGGTATGACGCTACAAGCTTGGTACACCTGTATTTGGGGAGTTTCTCAAATTCTTCTCTGCAGATCCTCTCAAGCTCTGTCAGGTTGGATGGGGAGCGTTGCTGCACAGCTATTTTCAGGTCTCTCCAGAGATGTTCGATCGCGTTCAAGTCCGGCGTCTGGCTGGGCCACTCAAGGACATTCAGAGACTTGTCCCGAAGCCACTCTTGAGTTGTCTTAGCTGTGTGCTTAGTGTCGTTGTCCTGTTGGAAGGTGAACCTTTGCCCCATTTTGAGGTCCTGAGCGCTCTGGAGCAGGTTTTCATCAAGGATCTCCCTGCACTTGGCTCCGTTCATCATTGCCTCGATTGTGACTAGTCTCCCAGTCGCTGCTGCTGGTGGTGGCAGCATGATGCCAAAGAGTTCAATCTTGGTTTCATCAGACCAGAGAATCTTGTTTCTCATGGTCAGATTATTTAGGTGCCTTTTCGCAAACTCCAAGTGGGATGTCATGTGACTTTTACTGAGGAGTGGCTTCCGTCTGGCCAATCTACCATAAAGGCCTGATTGGTGGAGTGCTACAGAGATGGTTGTCCTTATGGAAGGTTCTCCCATCTCCACAGAGGAACTCTGGTGCTCTGTCAGTGTGACCATCGGGGTTCTTGGTCACCTCCCTGAACAAGGCCCTTCTCCTCGATTGCTCAGTTTGGCCGGGCGGCCAGTTCTAGGAAGAGTTTTGGCGGTTCCAAATTTCTTCCATTTAAGAATGATGGAGGCCACTGTGTTCTTGGGGATCTTCAATGCTGCAGACATTTATTTGGTACCTTTACCCAGATCTGTGCCTTGACTCCATCCTGTCTCGGAGCTCGGACAATTCCTTCGACCTCATGGCTTAGTTTTTGCTTTGACATGCACTGTCAACTGTGGGACCTTATATAGACAGGTGTGTGCCTTTCCAAATAATGTCCAATCAATTGAATTGACCAATGAAGTTGTAGAAACATCTCAAGGATGATCAATGGAAACAGGATGCACCTGAGCTCAATTTCGAGTCTCATAGCAAAGGGTCTGAATATGTATGTAAATAAGCTAGTTCTGTTTTTTATTTTTAATACATGTGCAAAACATTCTAAAAAATGGTTTTCGCTTTGTCATTATGGGGTATTGAGTGTAGATTGCTGAGAAGAAAAAAAATATTTAATCAATTTTAGAATAACGCTGTAACGTAACAAAATGTAGAAAAAGTCAAGGGGTCTGAATACTTTCCGACGGCACTGTATAGTGTATTCTTATTCTGTTAGTGGGTGGTTACAGCAATCACTACAGAATCATAAACGTCCCAACATTCTATATTTAAATTAACTTGACATCAATTATCTTGCTTAATTGACATCAATTATCAGAGAATATCCATTCAAATCAAGGTGTAAATACAACAAAAATGTAAGAATCAATTCTTCTGTTGATGCGCACACGCACACCAAGCTTCATTGTTGTAGGACGTAGGTGATTCAGGCCTAGCTCGCCGATTACCTTCCCCAGCCTGCCTTATGAGTTCCATCTCCTTGGAGCCATCATGGAGCGCAAACATTGCCTCAAATAACAATATACCTCTACATAAAAAAGACGTATTGGGTGCATTTCTGTGTTTGCATGTTGCTAAGCCTAATAAATTCAGTGGGATGCGCACTCTGAGCGGTGTATCACACAACTGCAGTTGTTGTTTTCCCCCATTGTAATGCAATTGACCTTTAGTGAATTAGCCCATACTCTGCCGGCGAGCCATCCCTTTCTGTCCCTGCTTTATGCTGCTGGAAAGAATCAAGAGAAATGGACAACTCTATCTTGCGAGTGCTTGTGCAGGAAAGGGCATTTCATTTGTTCAATCCCAAAATCAGTTTACCAGATGGTGTTTATGCAATTTAAGTATTGACAAAAGCGTTTTTGCTGTTGTCGTTTTTATGTTTTTGTGTTTGGAGGGGGGTGAAATGAATTGGTTGCCGTCTCTGTTTATAGCTTTTCATCAATTAACAGGCGGTGGCACCTCGGTCTCCTAATTCATTTCCGTTTTATTAGCGGGGGTACATTTTATTAATGGCTTTTTCTGTCTCCCAAACGCTGCTTTACGAGTGTCTATTTACGTTGCTGGGTTGAGCTGACTGTAATTCTCTGACATCTCGTTTTGGTACATCATTAGTCATATACTGTATTTAAGCTGAGAGAGAAAGGGAGCGAAGAAGTAAGGGGAGGAGAAAGAGAGGGATGGAGAAAGAGAAGGGAGAGTAGGAGAGAGAGGGAGCCAGAGAGAATGCTAGAGGTGTATGAAGAGAGAGCAGGAAAGATAGAGGTAGGGAGTGTTCTAGATGACTGAGTGTCTTGGTATCTGTGGACTTCTCCAAACAGGAGTGGGTCCGCATTAGAGATGACATTAGAGATGACAATAACTACTGTTGCCCCTGACTACCAAAAGGACAACGGCCTGCCCTTAGGACAGGGCCAGCACAAAACGCTGCATGTCAAGCGGAAAAGCTCTTGCTTTGCCTTTCTGACTGACATAAAGATTAAAGATAGAGAAGGAGATGGAGGGAACGAATAAGGGAACACAAGAAATGGAGGGAAACAATACAAAGAGGGAGGGCAAGAATAAGGGAAGCTGAAAGAAAGATTTGGTAGGAAGAATGATTTGGGAATAGGACCAAAAAGAATGCGAGATAAAGGGAGGGATAAAGTAGATGGGAGAGGGTAAAAATGGAGACGTACAGATAGAACGAGAGCGAGCGTTGGCCTTTAATCACATTTGTAAAAGCTTTTTAAAAGCAAAAAAAAAAATATTAAAACAATGGCAAAATATCGATAAACATACATTTCGGAGCTGTGTTTAGAGGGCCATTTTTTTTTTTAAATGAATGACATCTGTCCCTCGTGCGGATGGTAGTGAGCAAGGTCCTTCCATATAGCCATTTATTTGCAGTGTAAACGGCAATTTAGTAATATCTAAATGTCACCTCCTGAAGCCGCTGAGCATCTTAGTCTTGAGTTGAGGCTATAATAGATTTTTATAAAAGTGCAGTATACCCCCATTCCAGTCTCCTTATAGCCAGTTTATCAAAAATGTATTACATTTCTACGTGGCATCTACCCGGCGGGGGCTTTGATAGATTTTCTTGCCGCTACTGCCTCTGATCTATACGCATCTGCGCTTGTGGAGAAATATAATCAGCCGGCAGAGCGCATAACGTCCATAAGAGACTGTTCCCTCACATCTAAATACACAGGAATAATGTTACAAGTTAAAAGCAAAAAGACGGCCTGGGAAAGATACCCATAAATGGGGTTTATCTTTCTAAAAATGACGAGTCTGCCATGTTGAGGTCCACTTTATTAAGTGCAACAACATAGGAACAATGTGTTGTCATTATTTACAGTGCAGTATGTCTACAGCATGTGCAAGTTAAGTTTGTCACTGCGTTCCTGCATAAGTAAACTTTATTCTCAGTAAGTGTTCAGTGCATTAACGTCTATAACGTGCAGGAATGCTGCACTGCGGCTGAACCATTGCTTCCAACTCATTGGGGTATGTGTGTGTCAGGGTTTCCGTTAGGAAAATGTGGCACTGGACAACGGGACCAGGAAAATTTGAATTCACTGGCCATTTAATAAACATCTTTTGGGAGCATTATCCATTAGGGCGTCCATCCACTGTGCTCAGAATGACAGAAATCACATTTAGATGATAGTAATTAATCTTAACAGAACATGCAACTCCTCATTTTCAAACACTTGCCAAAATGTCATTCGCGGGAAAACTCTATTCTAAACAGCGCACCTGATGACAGTGGTTCCATATGTGACAGAAATGAAAATCTCCGTTAGAAACTTACACTGAACAAAAATATTAACGCAGCTTGCAACAATTTCAACAATTTACAGTTACACTTCATGTAAGGAAATCAGTCAATTGAAATAAATGAATTAGGCCCTAATCTATGGATTTCACATGAATGGGCAGAAGAACACAGCCATTGTTGGGCATGGGAGGGCATAGGCCCACTCACTTGGGAGCCAGGCCCACCCACCGGGGAGCCAGGACCAGTCAATCAGAATGAGTTTTTCCCTCAAAAGGGCTTCATTACAGACAGAAATACCCCTCAGTTTCATCCGCTGTCCGGGTGGCTGGTCTCAGACAATCCCGCAGGTGAAGGTGAAGCTGGATGTGAAGATCCTGGGCTGGCGTGGTTACACGTGGTCTGTGGTTGTGAGGCCGGTTGGGCGTACTGACAAATTCTCTAAAACAACGTTGGAGGCGGCATATGGTAGAGAAATTAACATTAAATTCTCTGGCAACAACTCTGGTGGACATTCCTGCAGTCAGCATGCCAATTGCAAGCTTCCTCAAAACTTAAGACATCTTTGGCAATGTATTGCGTGACAAAACTGCACGTTTCAAAGTGGCCTTTTATTGTCCCAAGCACAAGGTGCACCTGTGTAATGATCAAGCTGTTTAATCAGCTTCTTGATATGCCACACCTTGAGTGAAACAACCTTTTTGTGCGTATGGAAAATTTCAGGGAGATTTTATTTCAGCTCATGAAACATGGGACCAACACTTTACATGTTGTGTTTATATTTTTGTTCAGTATACATAACGCAGACAAATAACAACTGTAGAAAATATGATAAATTCAGGTTCTTTCAATTGCATTCATCCTCCCTTTCGATATGTCTTGAACTACTCTTTTTATCAATTCCCCATTATATATGTTTACTACTAGTGACATACAGTACCAGTCAAAAGTTTGGATACACCAACTCATTCAAGGGTTTTTCTTTATTTTACTATTTTCTACATTGTAGAATAATAGTGAAGACATCAAAATTATGAAATAACAGATATGGAATCCTCTAGTAACCAAACAAGTGTTAAACAAAGCAAAATATATTTCAGATGTTAGATTCTTCAAAGTATCCACCGTTTGAACAATAAAATACCTCATATTATTTTATTGCGATACTAGATTACATGAGTCTGACAAAGCAGGTAACAGCCTACTTAGACACACCCGCTTGTTTGGTGTGAGTAGAAGGTGTAACTTATCAGCATCCAATCAGATGGCATAATCGAGCACAATGCTTGTTTTTTCCCGGTCTAGATTTGTTCCAACTGTGCGGAGAAAGGTCTGTCAGAGACTTTGATTGGATTTCTAGTTCAAGGCTGCTCTGCTCAAACGGCCGTTGTAAAGTGTTGTTTTGTTTATGCACAATCAGGAGATTTGAAATTGCAATGCCAAAAATGGCCTTTAGCAACTGTTTCTGACAATGAGTGTCATTATGAACAAAGAGAAAGAAAATTGTGCATTTACTAACCGTTGCAAATGGCTTTATGTGGCACTAAGTTGAAAATCTAATACAATCAAATGGTTATAGTTAGTCCACAATAGTATGGCAACCGAGATGTCGTATTGACCTGATAATAGAGTTGACTAATGATTTATGCTATCATCATCTTGTCATGCACATATTAGCGATTGGACTGAGAAAGGAAATACAGTTGGCGATAGTCACATCCATGTCCATTACTCACTTAACAGAATGTTTCAACATCAATTATAGATCAACTGGCAGTCTGCAAATGCTAGGGCTCGTTGTCAAAAAGCGTCTCAGAGTAGAAGCGCTGATCTAGGATCAGGTTCCCCTGTCCATGTAGTCTAATTCATTTTTACCTCAAAGGCAAAACTAATCCTAGATCAGCACTCTTACTCTGAGACGGTCAGTACATGTGGTCCCAGATCTAGAGGACTCATTGGTATCTTGTCAGTGTTTCTCCAAGACAAAAAAACAATTCAAGTCTGTTTTGTTTGGGGGGCTTAAAAGTAAGCCTAACCGGTAGTAAGGAGAAACATTGAATCTGCAGTAACTGGTGAGCTAAGGTAGCAGGAGTTGCAACAGAAAAATAAAATCTATTGCCTTTTCATTGCATCAGGTACAAGATGATACAAGAAAGGCAGGGGAGAGATCAGAGCTAAATGTATCAATGTAACTCCTTTCTGTATAATAGCCATAACAGGAAATAGGATCAAACGAGTGACTCCATGCAACCATAACATCAGTGCTCAGCATTTACAACGCCGGCTCCAAAGGCTAACAAAAGTTTAGTCGAGCACCGATCTGAACTTTAACATATCACTTTACCGCTAACTGCCGAGGTCATTGTGAATGCATTCTCGCGACAGCGCAAGGGGACAGTTAACTTTTCGCATATCGCTTTTGCATAAGGCAAATATATTTTGAGGAGTGGCAAGGGACCTGAACTTTTCTGGTCGAAGTGAGACGCACCTCACCAGAGGAAAGAAGAGTCTATGTCTCTACAATATATGAATGTGAATGGAAGAGAAGGGAGTCATCTGCCTGTCCCAGTCCCAGCTCTTTTGTCTGAGCGTTTGAAAATAGGGTGTCATTGTCACCCCTTAGGAAACACAAAGGAGTCAGACAGGACGGGATACAGCCCCAGATCGTGATAAGATTGTGGAAGCAACGAGAGAGAGAGAGGAGAGAGGAGAGAGAGAGATAGGGGGAGATGGTGAGAAGGAGAGAAAGGGAGAAAGAGAGAGGGAGAGAGAAAGCGGGTGAACATTTTAGAGAGAATTGTGATGGGCGCAAGCGGGCAGCTCTGAGGAGTGCCATTGACAGCCTTGAGTTGCAGTGGGAGGAGGGACCCTGAGCCTGGCCCTTCCAGTAGGAACACAAAAATATAATCCAAGATGGCAGCCAGACAGTCTGTTCGTTTGTATGTCTGATCGTGGAGATCTGAGTTTGTGTTTTTATGTTTTAACACTTTTTTGCTTAATATGAATTACAAATGTAAATATCTCTGCCCTTTTTAAAGTCATGCCCCCTTCCGTCCTTGAATTTTCCAAAATAAGTATATTTAACACACGTATGCTTTTAGAATTTTGATAAGAAGAGGACATGTAATTTCCAAGAAGTTACTTTTTTAAGTCACATGAAGGTAAGACAGTTTTATTTATATACAGTATAGTATCAGAAAGAGCAGAGTCTGAGGTTTCCAAAACAATTAAAATACTAATCAAAATTGAAGAGATGAGCTCTATTTCAAAACGTAACTTTTTCCAAGAATCGCCACTGTTCCATGCACTCCACACTTGAGCACATGGAAACAGATAGCCTATATTAACATTAACGAATTAAAATGCTATTTTGTATTCTAATGTTACTCAAGACCTTCATAAACACAACCAAAATATTTGTTTTACGATAGCATACTGTATTTGAAATGTGTTTATAATTTATTAATCTCTGAAGCTGGAGACTCTTACCTCCCTCACTAGCTTTAAGCACCAGCTGTCAGAGCAGATCACAGATCACTGCACCTGTACATAGCTCATCTGTAAATAGCCCATCCAATCTACCTCATCCCCATACTGTATTTATTTATCTTGCTCCTTTGCACCCCAGTATCTCAACTTGCACATTCATCCTCTGCACATCCTACCATTCCAGTGTTTAATTGCTATATTGTAATTACTTTGCCACCATGGCCTATTTATTGCCTTACCTCTCTTATCCTACCTCATTTGCACATGCTGTATATATATTTTCCTACTGTATTATTGATTGTATGTTTGTTTATTCCATGTGTAACTCTGTGTTGTTGTATGTGTCAAACTGCTTTGCTTTATCTTGGCCAGGTCGCAGTTGCAAATGAGAACTTGTTCTCAACTAGCCTACCTGGTTAAATAAAGGTGAAATAAAAATAGAATAAATTATTAGACTGTTAGAATATTTTGGGGTCCCAAGAAGCCAGGCTTTTCTAGTGTTAATTACCCTGATCCTGTCACTTGGATGTAAATGTGGATGCTATATACAGTTGAAGTCGGAAGTTTACATAATGTACACTTAGGTTGGAGTCATTAAAACTCGTTTTTCAACCACTCCACAAATTTCTTGTTAACAAACTATAGTTTTGGCAAGTCAGTTATCTACTTTGTGCATGACACAAGTACATTTTCCAACAATTGTTTTCCAGACAGATAATTTCACTTATAATTCACTGTATCACAATTCCAGTGGGTCAGAAGTTTACATACACTAAGTTGACTGTGCCTTTAAACAGCTTGGAGAATTCCAGAAAATTATGTCATGGCTTTAGAAGCTTCTGATAGGCTAAATGACATCATTTGAGTCAATTGGAGGTGTACCTATGGAAGTATTTCAAGGCCTACCTTCAAACTCAGTGCCTCTCTGCTTGACATCATGGTAAAATCAAAAGAAATCAGCCAAGACCTCAGTAAAAAATGTGTAGACCTCCACAAGTCTGGTTCATCCTTGGGAGCAATTTCCAAACGTCTGATGGTACCATGTTCATCTGTACAAACAATAGTACACAAGTATAAACACCATGGGACCATGCAGCCGTCATACCGCTCAGGAAGGAGACACATTCTGTCTCCTAGAGATGAACGTACTTTGGTGCGAAAAGTGCAAATCAATCCCAGAACAACATCAGAGGATCTTGTGAAGATGCTAGAGGAAACAGGTACAAAATTATCTATATTCACAG
Organism: Salmo trutta; assembly: GCF_901001165.1. Classification (NCBI taxonomy): domain Eukaryota; kingdom Metazoa; phylum Chordata; class Actinopteri; order Salmoniformes; family Salmonidae; genus Salmo; species Salmo trutta. The sequence goes on from NC_042975.1 coordinate 23,570,679, forward strand.
TAAAACGAGTCCTATATCGACATAACCTGAAAGGCCGCTCAGCAAGGAAGAAGCCACTGCTCCAAAACCGCCATAAAAAAGACAGACTACAGTTTGCAACTGCACATGGGGACAAAGATCATACTTTTTGGAGAAATGTCCTCTGGTCTGATGAAACAAAAATAGAACTGTTTGGCCATAATGACCATCGTTATGTTTGGAGGAAAAAGGGGGAGGCTTGCAAGCCGAAGAACACCATCCCAACAGTGAATCACGGGGTGGCAGCATCATGTTGTGGGGGTGCTTTGCTGCAGGAAGGACTGGTGCACTTCACAAAACAGATGGCATCATGAGGGAGGAATATTTTGTGGATATATTGAAGCAACATCTCAAGACATCAGTCAGGAAGTTAAAGCTTGGTCGCAAATGGGTCTTCCAAATGGACAATGACCCCAAACATACTTCCAAAGTTGTGGCAAAATGGCTTAAGGACAACAAAGTCAAGGTATTGGAGTGGCCATCACAAAGTCCTGACCTCAATCCTATAGAAAATGTGTGGGCAGAACTGAAAAAGTGTGTGCGAGCAAGGAGGCCTACAAACCTGACTCAGTTACACCAGCTCTGTGAGGAGGAATGGGCCAAAATTCACCCAACTTATTGTGGGAAGCTGGTGGAAGGCTACCTGAAACGTTTGATCCAAGTTAAACAATTTAAAGGCAATGCTACCAAATACTAATTGAGTGTATGTAAACTTCTGACCCACTGGGAATGTGATGCAAGAAATAAAAGCTGAAATAAATCATTCTCTCTACTATTATTCTGACATTTCACATTCTTAAAATAAAGTGGTGATCCTAATTTTTACTAGGATTAAATCTGAGGAATTGTGAAAAACTAAGTTTAAATGTATTTGGCTAAGGTGTATGTAAACTTCCGACTTCAACTGTATGTCCACTATTATTTTTTAGATCTCTGTCTCAATTTTATGGAAAGTGTTTGGAAAAAGAATCCTGACTGATTAGGTCTTGGTCTGTTCATGTCTAACACCTGTTTGGAACGTTGGGACATGCTGAGCTAGGAGCGTCTGTCTGTGCCCAAGGCCTGTGATTCTGATAACACCATTATGTCTGCATTTGTCATATTTGCTCATATTTTCTAAATCATGTCAATTTTCGGGGTTAGACTTCTGACATTATTATGTACCAGACCAAGACATGCTCTATTTTTTAATCAGACTTGGTAGAGATTGCATGGTATCTATCAGCCCAGGATTTGTGTTGCAAACTTCCAGAGATCAACAATAAAAACATAACAATATGTCTCAATCTTATCAGGACTGGCAGACAGCAAATATTTATATTTTCCTCACACACTAGGGGGTTGTCAGGTCATACATTACCATGGGTAGAGGGTGGTGGTAATGGTATCTGTAGAATAAACATGCTTACATACGCACACACTCACAGTGTGGATGTTGTTGTAAGTGGTGGTGTTTGTGGTGTGGTGGGTAACGCATATGCACACAAACAATGCACGCACAACCAGCACGCGCACACACACACACACAGGGAGGTGGTGGGAGGTTATACTGTACCTGCAGTGGCTTCAGGGAGAGAGATGGTGGTGGTGGGAATTGTGGTGGTAGCTGTAGTGGGTATAGGGGTAGTGGTGGGGGCATCTGGATGAAGAAAACAAATACATGACAGACACAGAAACTAATGAGTAAACCATGAAAACAAAATACACAACGAAACAGACCTGGGTTAAAATACCACTTGAAATCTTTCAAATACTTTGAGCGTTTGTGCTTGGCCGCCTAGATTGCCAGATTGGCAGGGTTGAGCTTTGAGACTGTTGTATTGGCATGAAGTCAGGCCAGCTTAATCAAGCACAGATAAAGTATTAGAAATTATTTAAAATAGTATTTGGACCTAGGTCTGCAGTGAAATAAGGCAATTGTGATGAGGACATTATTGATACCAGTGATAATGTATTTGTGTGCCTCTATGCCTGTCATAAACCAAGTTATGTAAAACATTAATTAAGTTTAGGTATTCATTCCAAGTAGTTAAGAAGCCGTAACTCACGGTTTAGCCCTTCCTCGTTGCGAGGCTACAGTATGTTAACAGGCAATCATATTGCCCCTATTGGACAAGTAATTGCCATGTACAAAGCAGTCAAAAGTTTGGACACACCTACTCATTCAAGGGTTTTTATTTCTTTTTACTATTTTCAACATTGTAGAATAATAGTGAAGACATCAAAACTATGAAATAACACATATGGAATCATGTAGTAACCAAAAAAGTGCTGAACAAATCTAAATATATTTTATATTTGAGATTCTTTAAAGTAGCCATCCTTTGACTTGATGACAGCTTTGCACACTCTTGGCATTCTCTCAACCAGCTTCATGAGTCACCTGGAATGCATTTAAATGAACAGGTGTGCCTTGTTAAAAGTTAATTTGTGGGATTTTTTTCCTTTTAATGAGTTTGAGACAATCAGTTGTGTTGTGACAAGGTAGGGGTGGTATACAGAAGATAGCCCTATTTGGTAAAATACCAAGTCCATATTATGGCAAGAACAGCTCAAATAAGCAAAGCGGAACGACAGTCCATCAATACTTTAAGACATGAAGGTCAGTCGCAAAAACCATCAAGCACTATGATGAAACTGGCTCTCATGAGGACCACCACTGGAAAGGAAGACCCAGAGTTAACACTGCTGCAGAGGATAAGTTCATAAGAAATACCAGCCTCAGAAATTGCATCCCAAATAAATGCTTCACAGAGTTCAAGTAATAGACACTATCATTTGTTTTTCAACAGGACAATGACCCAACACACCTCCAGGCTGTGTAAGGGCTATTTGACCAAGAAGAAGAGTGATGGAGTGCTGCATCAGATGACCTGGCCTCCACAATCACCCGACCTCAACCCAATTGAGACGGTTTAGGATGAGTTGGACCGCAGAGTGAAGGAAAAGCAGCCAACAAGTGCTCAGCATATGTGGGAACTCCAAGACTGTTGGAAAAGCATTTCAGGTGAAGATTGTTGAGAGAATGCCAAGAGTGTGCAAAGCTGTCATCAAGGCAAAGGGAGGCTACTTTGAAGAATCTCAAATATAAAATATATTTTGATTTGTTTAACACTTTTTTGCTTACTACATATGTGTTATTTCATAGTTTTGATGTCTTCACTATTATTCTACAACGTAGAAAATAGTAAAAAAAAAAAAAAACCTTTGAATGAGTAGGTGATTCCAAACTTCTGACTGGTACTGTAAATACGTACACCATAACGTAAATTCACCATTCTCGAAAAATGCTTGGCTAGTGCATAATCCACTGGAGCTTGGGCTGCGGCATCCAAATGTGTCGATGAATCTCTCCTACGGATATACTGTTGGCATGATATCAATAAAAAGCCCCATCACAAGTTCAAACAGAAAAAAACTAGAAATCCCAAACTCTATCCTTTAAAAAAACATGATGGACATGATTAGTGATGAAAATGCAATGTCCAACGCCCAGGACATCAACAAACAAACAAACACAGTGGCACAACGTGATGTCCAAGGGAGGGAGGGATGTTCGACACATAGACTTTCAGCTCAAGGCAACCCCCCCCCCCCACACACACACCCCTCTGTTGCATTTTACTTTTACTTCATTAGTTGGCTCACCCCCCACCAATAACTGTAGGGGGACATCAAAAGTGACATTCTCTCAGTCGGAGTGGTGGTGCTGCATTAATAAGAACCTGGGGCTGAGACTTGCAGTCAGGAGAGAGCCTCGACACTCGGCATGCTGCTCAGATTGCCTGAGAGTGTACCAAAATCAGTGGGAAGTGTTAAAGGAGTGCAAAGAGCGAGTGATTGGGGCAGCTTTTTCCAGCGATGAGAGAGACAACAACCAAACAGGTTAATGAAATGAGGGGAGAGAGAGAGAAAGAGGGAAATAGAGGGAGGGGGATGGAGAGAGTGAGAGTGAAATAGAGAGAGAGGAGAGAATTTTCTGTTGTGCTGAAAGGCGTGAGCAGTGACTTGCACCCGCCGCCACAACTGTTTGCCGGTCTGTCCCCATCTAGCCAGACAGATACCACTGTGTTAACATCTGTGTAGGTGGGGGGATATTTGCAGACAGTCTCCCTTCCTACCTCCCTCCCTGCTTTGTTTGTTGTCTGTGTTCCATCAGAACATCACGGCAGGAGGGCCCAGAGACACTTTCCAGCAGACTAATGATGAGATGTGGAAGACAGGCAGGGAGGGACACATCAGAGAGACGGACGTGCGTGGGCAGTGACAGCTTAAACGTTGTCTTCAAACATGCTGTGTTTACCAAGCCTTTTAATATCACTGACAGGATAAGCAAATAATATTTGAAATGCCGCATTTTTTTTATTTTTTTTTACCTTTATTTAACTGGGCAAGTCAGTTAAGAACAAATTCTTATTTACAATTACGGCCTAGGAACAGTGGGTTAACTGCCTTGTTCAGGGGCAGAACGACAGATTTTGACCGATCTAGCAACCTTTCGGTTATTGGCCCAACGCTCTAACCACTAGGCTATCTGCCGCCAATAATGCCAATAATGCATGTCAATAAAATGAAATGAATGCTGCCCATCCCTGCAGGAAAATAATACTTATAAGAAATCCTGCTACGCCCTCTGACGAACCGTCAGACAGACAAAGCATCAATACAGGACTATGATCGAATTCTAATACACCGGCTCTGATGCTCGCTGGATGTGGCAGGGCTTGCAAACTATCACAGATTACAAAGGGAAACACAGCCGTAAGCATCCCAGTGACGCAAGCCTACCAGGCGAGCTAGATGCCTTCTATGCTTGCTTCGAGGCAAGAAACACTGAACCATGCATGAGAGCATCAGCTGTTCTGGACAACTGTGTGATCAAGCTCTCCGTAGCCGATGTAAGTAAAATCTTTAAACAGGTTAACATTCAAAAGGCCGCAGGGCCAGACGGACTTCCAGGACGCTTACTCAGAGCATGTGTTGACCAGCTTGCAAGTATCTTCACTGACATTTTCAAACTCTCCCAGACCCAGTCTGTAATAACTACATGTTTCCAGCAGACCACCATTGTCCTTGTGCCCAAGAACGCCAAGGTAACCTGTCTAAATTACTATTGCCCCGGAGCACTCACATCTGTAGCCATGAAATGCTTTGGAAGACTGGTCATAACTCACATAAACACCATCATCGCAGACACCCTGGACCCACTCCAAATCGCATAGCGCCCCAATAGAACCACAGAAGACACAATCTCTATTGCACTCCACACTGCCCTTTCCCACCTGGACAAGAGGAACACAGATGTGATAAGGCTGTTCATTGACTAAAGCTCAGCGTTCAACACCATAGTGCCCTCAAAGCTCATCACTAAGCTAAGGACCCTGGAAATGAATTCCTCCTTCTGCAACTGGATCCTGGACATCCTGATGGGCCGCCCCAGGTGATGAGAGTAGGCAACAACACATCCACCACGCTGACCTTCAACACGGGGGTGCGTGCTTAGTCCCCTCCTGTATTCCCTGTTCACCCACAACTATATCAGGCGGTGTCAGAGGAAGGCCCTAAAAATCTTAAAAGACCCCAGCCACCCAAGTCATAGACTGTTCTCTCTGCTACCGCATGTCAAGCAGTACCGATTCACCAAGTCTGAAACCAACAGGACCCTGAACAGCTTCTACTCCAAGCCATAAGACTGATAAATAGTTAATTAGTTAACCAAATAGCTACCTGGACTATCTGTATTGACCCTTTTAGCACTAACTTTTTTGACTAATCACATACACTGCTGCTACTATTCCTTATCTGTCAATTTATTCCTAGTTATATGTACATACAGTATCTACCTCAATTACCTCGTACCCATGCACATCAACTCTGTACTGGTAACCCGTGTATATAGCCAAGTTATCGTTACTCATTGTGTATTTATTATTACTTATATTATTATTTGTTTTACTTTTCTATTTCTCTATTTTCTTTCTCTCTGCATTGTTGAGAAGAACCCGTAAGTAAGCATTGCACTGTTAGTCTACACCTGTTGTCAAAATACATTTGATTCAAGCTTGAAGGTAAAGAAATGAAGAAATGGTGCTTGCATCTGCTTAAATGGAGGGGTCAATTACTCCATCACTTTCATTGCTTTCGGTTCTGACTGACAGTTTGTAATACTAGCTGCAACTTGTGTGTCTGAAATGAGCGTATGCCAGTGGGCTGTTTTCATAGCTTATGAATGATATCAAAAGAAATGTGAGGGAAATCTAAGGACCTCTGCTATGACTTCACCTCAAAGTTTTAAGCATACTTGGTGTTGACTAGGGCTGTGTCTCAAATGGCATCCTATTCCCATTATAGTGCACTATTTTGACCATGGCCCGCTGGGCTCTTGTCATAAGTAGTGCACTAAATAAAAAAAGAGGGTTTCATTTGGGATGTACCCAAGGCTATTGAACATTTTCAATTTCCCTTCCAGAGGTAAAAGTTGGGGTAAATAAAACAGGTGTGACTTACAGATGTGACTGGCATGCCAACCCATAACTCTAACCCTAACCATAACCAATTGGGTTCACTGGTGCCATATCCCTTTAGTTTTTCCGGACTGAAACACACATTCTTTAATTTTACTACGAGGATCAAATCACAATGGGCAGCAATACATCTTTCCAAATGTTTCTTCACGTCAACAACATTCAAAGTCGGCAGCCATCTTGTGGTGTAAACAAGGGTCACCTTCCCTCTTCTGGAGCCCACCCAGAATACCGTCAGTATATCTGTAGCACTTTCCATCTCCCCAGGGGGGGACAAGTGGACGAGTTTGCCAGCATATTTCTCCAAGGGAGAGGTACTTAAAGAGATTTGTATGTTTGGCTTGTCAATAAAGTACATTTATGGATCATGGGATGTCAGAGCTTAGTTGTTACCTGTCCCAAACTCCCTGTGATTCATAAGGCGTGCTTTGACAGGGCAGTTGCTTTCACGTCGTTTTTCGGAACAGTGCACCCATGTTGATTATCTTTGCCAAAGGTGAGACAAGAGGGAGCTTGGGGAGTAGTGGCATGATGAGTTTCTACACTGACTGAAGAAGTCAGCTTGGCGTTAAGAAGAAGAAAGTAGATTGATGAAGTGCCTATAGTTGATCATCTTGTCTGAGTAAAGTGGTATATAATCTGATTGATTGCTTCTGTGGACAGGTGTCTTTTATACAGGTAACAAGCTGAGATTAGGAGCACTCCCTTTAAGAGTGTGTTCCTAATCTCAGCTCGTTACCTGTATAAAAGACACCTGGGAGCCAGAAATGGTTCTGATTGAGAGGGGGTCAAATACTTATTTCCCTCATTAAAATGCAAATCAATTTATAACATTTTTGACATGCGTTTTTCTGGATTTTTTTGTTGTTATTCTGTCTCTCACTTTTCAAATAAATCTACCATTAAAATTATAGACTGATCATTTCTTTGTCAGTGGGCAAACGTACAAAATCAGCAGGGGATCAAATACTTTTTTCCCTCACTGTATGTGTTATTTCATAATTTTGATGTCTTCACTTTTATTCAACAATGTAGAAAATTGTAAAAATAAAGAAAAACCCTTGAATGAGTCGGTGTTCTTAAACTTTGACTGGTAGTGTACACTGAACAAAAATATAAAAGCAACATGTAAAGTGTTGGTCCCCTGTTTCATGAGCTGAAATAAAAGATCCCAGAAATGTTCCATATGCACAAAAGCTTATTTCTCTCAAATGTTGTGCACAAATTTGTTTACATCCACGTTAGTGAGGATTTCTCCTTTGCCAAGATAATCCATCCACCTGACAGATATGGCATATCAAGAAGCTGATTAAACAGCATGATCATTACACAGGTGCACCTTGTGCTGGGGACAATAAAAGGACACTAAAATGAACAGTTTTGTCAAACACCACAATGCCACAGACGTCTCAAGTTTTGAGGGAGAGTGCAATTAGTATGCTGAATGCAGGAGTGTCCACCAGAGCTGTTGCCAGGTAATTGAATGTTAATTTCTCTACCAAAAGCCGCTTTAGAGAATTTGGCAGTACCTCCAACCTGCTTCACAACTGCAGACCACGTGTATGGCATCGTGTGCGCGAGCGGTTTGCTGATGTCAACGTTGTAAACAGAGTGGTGGCGGTGGCGTTATGGTGTGGGCAGGCTTAAGCTCCGGACAACGAACACAATTGTATTTTATCAATTTGAATGCACAGAGATACCGTGACAAGATGATGAGTCCCATTTTGTTTTAAAGGTATCTGTGACCAACAGATGCATATCTGTATTCCCAGTCATGTAAAATCCATAGATTAGGGCCAAATTAATTTATTTAAATTGACTGATTACCTGATATGAACTGTAACTCAGTACATTTTTGAAAATGTTGCATGTTGCGTTTATTTTTTTGTTCAGTATATTTTGTTGTAATGTATTCTGTTTGACTCCAGGAGGCTTTTTCACCTTATTAAATAGATACACGTGAGGAGAAGGAAGTAATTCATTATTAGAGAGCGTTCATGTCCACAAAATGGTTCCCTTTTGCGTCCCTTTGATAAGTAGAAATTGTGCACCAATATTGCATTTTAAAAGCCTGTTATATTAAATGAAGTGCCCTTTAATATAGACCACATGGAAAATTCAGATTTTTTATATGAATAAAGACTTAAATTGCCAATTTCAGCATTTTGAAATGTCCCTCTGAGTAGTCTCTGTGACTTCTAGAAAGATTTTAACCCACCATCATTGTAAAGCCATAGTTATTTTGTTGCTTTGACAAAGTCATTTTTGAAGATCATATATTTTTTCATGTGATTATTGATACATTTTTTTGTCCCTCATTTTATGGTCAACCCTTTTATGTGGACTAAATTCCTTGTTGGTGAAACTTCAAACATGTCAAACCTGTTACCCATAGACAGAATTTTAATTATTTTAACAATTTCATTAAAAAAATAAAAAAAAGCTTGCATTCAATTGCCCACCCCTGTTACACACAACAAGCTTCAGTACCTCTGTCACAAGGGGATTTATGGCTGATTTAAGATGAAATCGTCAACCCTGTTTCGGTCAACCCTGTTACTTTTTTGGGAACTTAATAGGAATTCACTATAGTATATATTTTTTATTTAACCTCTTGAATTGGGAAAACCTGTTTTTTATTAAGTTGAACATGTTCTTCATGACAGAATGTAAAAGTTCAGTGAAATCAAAAGTTACACGACCCAAAGGGGACTCATTTTGTGGAACGACCTGCTCTCTAACAATTTCAGATTTAAACCAACCCAGCCTTAAGGCGGTCTGCATTTGTACACACTCCGTTAATCTTCGATTATTTTTTTGTATTATTTCTAACAAAGAACATATTCCATTCCTATAAACAGAGGCTTGAAAAAATAATGGCTGAACAGACAAATAGGGGGGACTATCTTGCGGCGGGAGCCTTGCTAACTGGGCTTGTGCCACTGATGAGTTTCACACACGTCGGGAGCTGACAAACTCGAGCTCGGTGGTGGTGCTACTTAATTGGATTTATCCCATAATGAACTGCGAGGGCCCAGCAGATGTTTGGGTTCATCGGTGTCAATAGCTCATTAAAAACTTGGCAGCGATAATAAGATCTATACTTTCCCTGCTTGCCACCCTCGATACAGGCTCGAATGGAGCAAATATTAAGCAAGGTTTCCTTACAAAAAGCAGCACTCCACGCTACCTGCTATTCCAGTGATGTTGTATCAAACGCAGTGGAAGCGTATTGACTTCAAATATGGGAAGCTGAGTGAGTTTCCCTGTTGAGTCACTGTAGCCTGTATACCGGGGCAGATTAAGAATCGTCCCAGAGATCTTGGAGCGCAGGCTGCATTAAAATACTGGGACTGCCTGACAGACAGAAAATATCCCTCCCTAGTCAAGCTAAGTGCTAAAAAAGAGATGGAGTTTTTCACTTCCGGTGTCTCGTTTTTATCCCCTTAGACAGCGGAGTATAAACACACCTCTGAAAATTTGCTCAGGTGGATATGGCACAGCAGACATACACAGACATATGGAGGGGAGAGGCAGGCAGGCAACAGGCCAATTAATCCTTTAACCAAAAGAGAGGTGTGGGAGTGGCAAACTGGCACGTGCGGAGTAGTATAAGAACCTCACTCAATGAGGAAAACAGAACAATCTGGCTAATAGAGCTCTTAAAGTATACTTTGGGCTGTAGATTTCCCTACCAGCCACAGCTTTACATATTGGAGAGGAGTGGAAAGTAATCCGGTCAAATCTCCCAAATGGCTCTCTCCTGCTCAGAGGGTAGGAAAGGTCTGGGAAGACCAAGCCAAACTTTCTCATCCTGAGCCCTTTGAAACGCAATAATAGTGCATCCCCTTAAGTTTTCCATATCCAAAGGCAAAAACAGATTGAGGTTGATAAACGAAAGATCCACACCTCTTATGACTAGGCCCCGTAGCGCAAGGCGGTATGTCAATAAAAACTAGAGGACAAAACACAGGTAGAGCTTTCGTGCTGATTAAAATCCCTCTTACTCAATCATTCCAGAGAGTTATGAAATAAGTGTGGAGATGGGTGAATGATGTGACACTACAGCACAATAACAATAACTAAAGCACAAACATCTCACACTGCCAAAAGAGCACTGGGGGTGGTTGACTCCAATTAAAAGCTAATGAACAGCACAGAGGAGTGCCCCCCCCATTAATCGCCCTGGCAGATAGTAGGCGACTCTTAGCGAGGCGCTGGGCATCCCTCTGTCACCCGCACAGCAATGGGATGGTGCCTGGCACTTGCCGCGCAAAGAATTAGAAACCCCCCTACCTCTCCCAAATCTGCCAGCTGCATGATATGAGAAATTATATTGATGGGGGCCACTCTTAGGAGGAGGAGAGGAGGAAAAGAAGAGGTGAGGAAAACAATTACAGTCTCTGGCAACGGCACCAAGCTAACAATGGCCGTTGGAAGCCAACGGCGCACCTGCAGCGAATGCTTGTCTCACGCAATCAAGGGGCGGACAATTACGCATTAATAAACGCTGTGTGGGGTTGCGAGGGGGAATGTCCCTTGTCGGGCCCACTCATGTGTTTTGAATGGCATCTGTTCGTATGTTAACCTAATTGTGTTCATTTTCATTAGAGGGAGTGAATAGCACGGAGACCCCTCTGCAAATTACTGTAGCCCATCTTCGCTGGGGTAAATCAATGCCATCTTGCATCGTGGGAAGCAGTACAATTTCCTAATTATGCAATTGTGTGTTATTCAACCATAAAGATGGAGAGAAGCTATCTCTTCCATATTGAAGGCTGATATCGACACAACAGTGTTAGTCCTGATTACCAACGATGACTAGACAGCCTAGAGGGAGGAGGTGAGGGCCCTGGAGCAGTGGTGCCAGAAAAATACCCTCTCCCTCAACGTCAACAAAACAACGGAGCTGTTCGTGGACTTCAGGAGACAGCAGGGATAATGGCGCCGGAGGGGATGGCTGCCGTTTTACGGGCTCCTAACCAACTGTGCTATTTTGTTTGTTTTTTCACATTGTTTGAAACTCATTCTGTACATAATGTTGCTGCTACCGTCTCTTAGGACCGAAAAGAGCTTCTGGACATCAGAACAGTGTTTACTCACCTCAAACTGGACAAAGATTTTTTTCGTTAATGAGTTGGTTCTGGTCAATCCCTGGATGGGAGAACAGATGCTGCTGGAAGTGGTGTTGGAGGGCCTGTAGGAGGCACCCTTTCCTCTGGTCTAAAAAAATATCCCAATGCCCCAGGGCAGTGATTGGGGACATTGCCATGTGTAGGGTGCCGTCTTTCAGATGGGACGTTAAACGGGTGTCCTGACTCTCTTTGGTCACTAAAAATCCCATGCCACTTATCTTAAGAGTAGGGATGTTAAGCCCGGTGTCCTGGCTAAATTCCCAATCTGGCCTTCATACCATCATGGCCACCTAATCATCCCCAGCTCACAATTGGCTCATTCATCCCTCCTCCTCTCCGCTGTAACTATTCCCCAGGTCATTGCTGTACATGAGAATGTGTTCTCAGTCAACTTACCTGGTAAAATAAGGGTTAAAAAATGTAAAATAAAAGTCAGACAAAAAGGATATACTGCTTTGTCAAGACAAGGCCCAAATCCCTGTCATCAGTGTGAAGAAAAAAACTGAGGAAAAGGGGGAGGAGGGCGGTGAGCCTTGTAAGAATTTGCTGACGAGTAGGTAAACCACCACTTCCCGCCGTATTATTGGCCATCGTGCAATCATTGGAAAACAAACTGGACGATCTGCGATTAAGACTATCCTACCAACGGGACATTAAAAACAAATATCTTATGTTTCACTGAGACGTGGCTGAACGACAACAAGGATAATAAAGACCTGGCTCTATTCTCCGTGCATCGGCAGGACAGAGCAGCTACGTCTGGTAAGACAAGAGGCGGGGGTGTGTGCCTATTTGTCAATAACTGCTGGTGCGCGATGTCTAATATTAAAGAAGTCTTGAGGTATTGCTCGCCTGAGGTAGAATACCTCATGATAAGCTGTACACCACACCATCAACCGAGAGTTCTCATCTATATTATTCGTAGCCGTCTATTTACCACCCCCGATGCTGGCACAAAGACCGCACTCAACAAGCTTTATAAGGCCATAAGCAAAGAAGAAAATGCTCATCCAGAAGTGGCGCTCCTAGTGGCCGGGGACTTCAATGCAGGCAAACTTAAAACCGTTTTACCTCATTTCTACCAGCATGTCAAACCAGCATAAAAAAACTCTATACCGCCTTTACTCCACACACAGAGACGCATACAAAGCTCTGCCTCGTCCTCCATTTGGTAAAATCTGACCATAATTATACACCCCTGATTCCTGCTTACAAGCAAAAACTAAAGCAGGAAGTACCAGTGACTCGCTCAATATGGAAGTGGTCAGATGACGTGGATGCTAAGCTACAGGACTGTTTTGCTAGCACAGACTGGAATATGTTCCGGGATTCATCCACCTAAGTCACCGGCTTCATCAATAAGTGCATGAACAACGTCATCCCCACAGTGACGGTACGTACATTTTCCAACCAGAAGGGAGGCAACATCCGCACCTAGCTAAAGGGTAGAGCTGCAGCTTTCAAGGAGTGGGACACTAATCCGGACGCTCATAAGAAATCTCGCTATGCCCTCAGACAAACCATCCAACAGACAAAACATCAATACAGGACTAAGATTGAATCCTACTACACCGGCTCTGACGCTCGTCGGATATGGGTAGGAGCCCCCCCTTGGGTTGTGCCATGGCGGAGACCTTTGTGGGCTATACTCGGCCTTGTCTCAGGATGGTAAGTTGGTGGTTGAAGGTATCCCTCTAGTGGTGTGGGGGCTGTGCTTTGGCAAAGTGGGTGGGGTTATATCCTGCCTGTTTGGCCCTGTCCGGGGGTATCGTCAAGTGTCTTCACTGACATTTTCAACCTCTCCCTGGCCACAGTGTCTCCCGACCCCTCCTATCTCAGCCTCCAGTATTTATGCTGCAGTAGTTTATGTGTCGGGGGGCTAGGGTCAGTCTGTTATATCTGGAGTATTTCTCCTGTCTTATTTGTCCTGTGTGAATTTAAGTATGCTCTGTCTAATTCTCTCTTTCTTTCTTTCTCTCTCTCTCGGAGGACCTGAGCCCTAGGACCATGCCTCGGGACTGCCTGGCCTGATGACTCCTTGCTGTCCCCAGTCCACCTGGCCGTGCTGCTGCTCCGGTTTCAGCTGTTCTGCCTGCGGCTGTGAAACCCTGACCTGTTCACCGGACGTACTACCTGTCCCAGGCCGGCTGTTTCCAACTCTCTAGAGACAGCAGGAGCGGTAGAGATACTCTGAATGATCGGCTATGAAAAGCCAACTGACATTTACTCCTGAGGTGCTGACCTGTTGCACCCTCGACAACCACTGTGATTAATATTATTTGACCCTGCTGGTAATCTATGAACATTTGAACATCTTGGCCATGTTCTCTCATAATCTCCACCCGGCACAGCCAGAAGAGGACTGGCCACCCCTCATAGCCTGGTTCCTCTCTAGGTTTCTTCCTAGGTTCTGGCCTTTCTAGGGAGTTTTTCCTAGCCACCGTGTTTCTACACCTGCATTGCTTGCTGTTTGGGGTTTTAGGCTGGGTTTCTGTACAGCACTTTGAGATATCAGCTTGAAAAATATTACGGACTACAAAGGGAAACCGAGCCACAAGCTGCCCAGTGACGAGAGCCTACCAGACGAGCTAAATGCCTTTTACGCTTGCTTTGAGGCAAGCAACACTGAAGCATTCATGAGAGCACCAGCTGTTCCGGACGACTGTGTGATCACGATGTGAGCAAAACCTTTAAACAGGCCAACATTCACAAAGCCGCGGGGCCAAACGTATTACCAGGACGTGTACTCAAAGCATGCGCGGACCAACTAGCAAGTGTCTTCACTGACATTTTCAACCTCTCCCTGACCAAGTCTGTAATACCAACATGTTTCAAATAGACCCCCAGGTAACCTGGCTAAATGATTACCGCCCCGTAGCACTCACGTCACTTCTGCCACGCTGATCCTCAACACTGGGGCCCCTCAGGGGTGCGTGCTTAATCCCCTCCTGTACTCCATGTTCACCCACAACTGCGTGGCCAAGCACAACTCCAACACCATCATTAAGTTTGCTGATGACACAACAGTGGTAGGCCTGATCACCAACAATGATGAGACAGCCTACAGGGAGGTCAGAGACCTGGCAGTGTGGTGCCAGGATGATAAACTCTCCCTCAATGTGAGCAAGACAAAGGAGCTGATCCTGGACTATAGGAAAAGGAGGGACAAACAGGCCCCCCCAGGGACGAACAGGCCCCCAGGTCGAGGTCGAGAGTTTGAAGTTCCTTGTTGTCCACATCACCAACGAACTATCATGGTCCAAACACACCAAGACAGTTGTGAAGAGGGCATGACAACACCTTTTCCCCATGAGGAGACTGAAAAGATTTGGCATGGGTCTCCAGAACCTCAAAAAGTTTTAAAGCTGCACCATCGAGAGCATCATGACCGGTTGCATCACCGCCTGGTATAGCAACTTCTCGCATCTGACCGTAAGGCGCTACAGAGGGTAGTGCGTACGGCCCAGTACATCACTTCCTGACATTCAGTACCTGGTACCGGAGCGCCAAGTCTAGTACCAAGAGATTCCTTAACAGCTTCTACCCCCAAGCCACTGCTGAACAATTAATAAAATGGCCACCTGGACTATTTACATTCCTGTTACTCGCTGTTTATTATCTATGCATAGTCACTTTACAAATTACCTCGACTAACCTGTACACCCGCACAGTGATTCGGCTACCGGTACCCCTGTATATAGCCACATTATTGTTATAGTATATAGTTGTGTTACTTAAAAAAAAAATTCACTTCAATTTATTTAGTAAATATTTTCTTAACTTTATTTCTTGAACTGCATTGTTGGTTAAGGGCTTGTAAGTAAGCATTTCACGGTAAGGTCTACACCTGTTGTATTTGGCGCATGTGACAAATAACATTTGATTTGGAGAAGGTGAAAAGCTTCAAGTTCATCAGCGTACACATCACTGACAATCTGAAATGGTCCACCCAGACAGACATTGTGGTGAAGTAAAGCCCCCCCGGCCAAACCCTCCCCTAACCCGGACGATGCTGGGCCAATTGTGCGTCGCCCTATGGGAATCCCGGGCATGGCCGGTTATGACACAACCTTGGATCGAACCCGGGTCTTTAGGGACGACTCAAGCACTGCGATGCAGTGCCTTAGACTGCAGTGCCACTCGGGAGGCTGTATATACTGTTTTCTAGTCAAAACCTATCCTACACAGAACAAAAATATAAACGCAACATGTAAACTGTTGGTCCCATGTTTCATGAGCTGAAATAAAGATCCCAGAAATGTTCCATACGCACAAAAAGCTTATTTCTCTCAAATTTGGTGCACAAATGTGGTTACATCCCTGTTAGTGAGCATTTCTCCTTTGCCAAGATACACCATCCACCTGACAGGTGTTGCATATCAAGAATGTGATTAAACAGCATGATCATTACAAAGGTGCACCTTGTGCTGGGGACAATAAAAGGCCGCTCTATAAAAGAGGTTTTGTCATACAACACATTATCACAGATAAGTTTTGAGGGAGCGTGCATTTGGATTGCTGACTGCAGGAATGTCCACCAGAGCTGTTGTCAGATAATCTAATATTAATTTCTATACCAATTCGTCCAACTGGCCTCACAACCGCAGACGTGTATGGTGTCGTGTGGGCGAGCGGTTTGCTGATGTCAACGAAATACCCCATGGTGGTGGTGGGGTTATGGTATGGGCAGGCATAAGCTACGGACAACAAACTGAATTTGAATGCACAGAAATACTGTGACGAGGTCCTGAGGCCCATTGTGAGGCCCATATTTACATATAGGCATAAATGGGACCCATGTCGCCCAAAAAGTTATACTTTTGACTCATCTGTCCATAGAACATTCATCCAAGAGTCTTGATGATCATCCAGGTGCTTTTTGGCAAACTTGAGTCAACTTTTTCGACGAGATGGGTCCCATTGTGTCTGACGAAAACCAAACACTGCATGCCACAGTAAGAACCTCATACCAACAGTCAAGCATGGTGGTGGTAGTGTGATGGTTTGGGGATGCTTTGCTGCCTCAGGACCTGGATGACTTGCCTTAATAGAAGGAAACATGAATTCTGCTCTGTATCAAAGAGTTCTACAGGAAAACCTCAGGCCATCCATCTGTGAGCTGAAAATGAAGCGCAACTGGGTCATGCAGCAAAACAATGATCCAAAATTCACAATAAAGTCTACATGAAAATGGTTAAAAAGCAACAAATGTGACTTTTTGGAATGGCCTAGTGAAAGTCCAGACCTAATTTCAATTGAGATGTGGCAGGACTTGAAACAAGCAGTTCATGCTTGAAAACCGACAAATGTCGCTTAGTTAAAGCAGTTCTGCATGCAAGAGTGAGCTAAAATTCCTCCACAGCGATGTGAGAGCCTGATCAACAACTCCAGGAAACATTTGGTTGCAGTTACGGCAGCTAAATGTGTTTTTTTTTGTTTAGTTTATTAACTTGACCATTTAAAAAAAACAAGCACACACAAAACTTGAAAAACCATACATGCACATTAGTAAAATTATTGAGGATAACAAAGAGTCTAGAACTTATGTCCATTGTGGTCCTCTTGAGACAAGATGGCTAGGCAAGATCAACACAGTTGCAGACAGTTGTCAGCGGAATAATAAAAGATTAAAACAAAGAAGAACATCTATGTCATCATTGCAGTTGCATCGTAAGGTATATTGAATAGGCACAGAACACATCAAACTGTTTTAACTTTTTTTTTTAAGCTGCCCAGAAAGGACGTTGTTTTTATGGGCAGAGGCAACACATTCCACTCTGAGGCTCCAGTATACAAGAAAGTACCTTTCCTAGCATTACATGTATAAGCACACATTAGCAACACCTGATCTGGTGCTGTGAATGTGTGCATCTTTAACATGGGGAAAGTAATCAGTTAGATATCTGGGCGCAGAACCACAAATATTCCTGTAAACCATACCCAGTCTAATCTGGGCACCTTAGCCTCAACAGGCAGCCAGTTCAGTTCCTGAGAGCAGCTTATTCTGGAGCTCCTACATCAGAAGCTTAGATAAGCACCCAAACCAGGAAGAACTAGCTTAGCCAAAATGGCATTGAATGAGGGCAGTGGCCAGCACTAGCACTACCAGTTATTGAGTGTAAGGGCGCAATTACTTTTTCACACAGGGGAATTGGGTATTGCATAACTCTGTTAATTAAATAAATAAAATAAGTATATATATGTTTTGTTATTTGTAAACTCAGGTTCCTTTTATCTAATATTAGGTTTTGTTTGAAGATCTGAAATGTTTCTATATTTCAAAACGATAGGTGGTCATTGGACCAAGACACTGTCAAATCAAGTGAAAACCGCCCGTCTCTTTGGTGCGTAATGATGGCTGTCCTTCGTGGGCTAATTGACGTGTTGTGTACCCAATACGTAATGTAGAATGATGAAACAAAGTTTGGTTGCTTTCTAGAATGTCTAAGGATTGCACAGAAACCGAACTTGACTGGGTGAAACAAGGTTTAGCCAGTGAGATTTCATAGATAGTTTTTTTTCAAGTTGAAAGACTTAAATCATGTTAGGATATAAAAATGTATTTTATCAAACAAAACTACTGAATGTAAGTACATTATATACAGTCAGAGGTGAATGTATCAAACCAGTTGCCTTGATAAGTGTTTTGTTGTTGTGCACTATCCTCAAACATGTTATTTTTTCCCCACTATAATTAATAATTTAAGCTTTCTGACCATATAACACATGTCTATGTCCCGGAAAGTTGGCTTTTGTATACAACGCCTTTCTAGTCAAATATCACATATATTGAGCAGCAACTGTCCCGATTTTAGGACACTGATCCAGTAAAGGTTAATTTGTGGAATATCTTTCATTCTTAATGCCTTTGAGCCAATCAGTTGTGTTGTGACAAGGTAGGGGTGGTATACAGAAGATAGACCTATTTGGTAAAAGGCCAAGTCCATATTATGGCAAGAACAGCTCAAATAAGCAATGAGAAATGACAGTCCATCATTACTTTAAAGACATGAATGTCAGTTAATACAGAAAATTTCAAGAACTTTCAACGTTTCTTCAAGTGCAGTCGTAAAAACCATCAAGCGTTATGATGAAACTGGCTCTCACGAGGACCGTCACAGGAAAGGAAGACCCAGAGTTACCTCTGCTACAGAGGATAAGTTCATTAGAGTTACCAGCCTCAGAAATTGCTTCCCAAATAAATGCTTCAGAGTTCAAGTAACAGACATCTCAACATAAACTGGAGACTGCGTGAATCAGGCCTTCATGGTCGAATAGCTGCAAAGAAACCACTAGTAAAGGACACCAACAAGAAGAAGAGACTTGCATGGGCCAAGAAACACGAGCAATGGACATTCGACCGGTGGAAATGTGTCCTTTGTGCCATTAAAGCAGAGCAGGTGAACAGATTATCTCCGCATGTGTGGTTCCCACCGTGAAGCATGGAGGACGAGGTGTGATGGTGCTTTGCTGGTGACACTGTCTGTGATTTATTTAGACTTCAAGGCACACTTAACCGGCATGGCTACCACAGCATTCTGCAGCGATACACCATCCCATCCGGTTTGCGCTTAATGGGACTATCATTTGTTTTTCAACAGGACAATGATCCAACACACCTCCAGGCTGTGTAAGGGTTATTTGACCAAGAAGGAGAGTGATGGAGTGCTGCATCAGATGACCTGGCCTCCACAATCACCCGACCTCAACCCAATTATGATGGTTTGGGATGAGTTGGACCGCAGAGTGAAGGTATAGTAGCCAACAAGTGCTCAACATATGCGGGAACTCCTTCAAGACGGTTGGAAAAGCATTCCAAGTGAAGCTGGTTTAAGAAGGCACACATGTTAATTGAAACGCATTCCAGGTGACTACCTCATGAAGCTGGTTGAGAGAATGCCCAGAGTGTGCAAAGCTGTCATCAAGGCAAAGGGTGGCTACTTTGAAAAATCTCAAATATATTTTTCGATTAGTTTAACACCTTTTGGGTTTCTACGATTCCATATGTGTTATTTAATAGTTTTGATGTCTTCACTATTATTCTACAATGTAAAAAATAGTACAAATAAAGAAAATCCCTTGAATGAGTAGGGGTGTCCAAACTTTTGACAGGTGTGTGCCTTTCCAAATCATGTCCAGTCAATTTAATTTATCACAGGTGGACTCCAATCAAGTTGTAGAAACATCAAGGATAATCAATGAAAACAGGATGCACCTGAGCTCAATTTTGAATCTCATAGCAAAGGGTCTGAATACTTATGTAAATAAGGTATCTGTTTTTAATTTTTAATACATGTGCAAAGAATTCTGAAAACCTGTTTTGCTTTGTCATCATGGGGTATTGTGTGTAGATTGCTGAGGATTTTTTTTTATTCAACCCATTTTAGAATAAGGCTGTAATGTAACAAAATGTGGAAAAAGTCAAGGGGTCTGTATACTTTCTGAAGGCACTGTATATGTTTCTTAATTCCATTCTTTTACTTTTTAGATTTGTGTGTATTGTTCGATACTACTGCACTGTTGGAGCTAGGAACACAAGCATTTCGCTACACCCACAATAACATCTGCAATAACACCCGCAATAACAACATGTGTATGCGGCCAACTAAATGTGATTTGATCTGTTTCTATACATTTGCATGTTATGCGTGTCACAGTAGTCACTAGCCATGTCTGACATGATCTCATAGTCTACCATTGCTCCTGGTTAGGGCTCGGGCTGGCACTTCAATTTACAAGGCAGCCCGAGCCCAAACCAGGAGCAATGAACGAGCACAAGACCCTGGTTAAGAATGGGGGTTAGAGGAGGTTGTCAAGAGGAGAGAATTTACGGCTTCACTATAATGGCTGGCTGATGGGAGTGGGTCTGGCTGTGGCAGGACTGCACATGTTGTTTCCCTGCAGCTGGTGTCCTGTAGATTTTCTCCAGTTAGGCTCCCTGATTGTGAGTCACATCTGATGACAAAATATGTTCCCCTATACTAGGTTAGGGTGTGTAATAGGAACCGGTGGCTCTTTATTTGCGACAATGTTTTTCATTATGTTTTTCATTTTCCAAGCCAGGGTGTAGATACAGCTGTAGGATGAAGGCTAACAAGGTTACTGTAAAGAGTCCGATACATTTTTTCAGCTTTGGCTGTGTGTCTCCTTAAAGGGGGCATTAATACTGTACCAACCACACAATAATACAACTTCCATTTCCACAAACTGTTGGCGACACTTGACTCAGGTCGGGTGTTGGTGGTTGGGATAAACAAAGCTCCACTCCAGACCAGTTTTGTAGAGTGTATCGCCAACAGCAGCAATGGTTCTTCAGCGCCGACGCCAGGGGCTGGGAGGAGGAAACCCCTGGAAGGAGGAGGAGGTGGAAGTCTTAGGAAGCCGAGAGGAGAGCGACAAGCCGCAGAGCACGGAGGACTAAAAGGCAGAGCTTGTGAAGGACGGAGGTCCTGTTTATTGGGTTAACGCTGGCTCTGTAAACTGGTTAAAGTCCTGGGTGCTAGATCTCATTCGACTGCAGGGCCCCACCGATTTTCCTTTATCCACGGGCCACTTGAAGAAATGGGTACCGGGGAATGCATTCTTTCTCCCGGTAACCAGGTTAGTGTCAGCTGCACTCCCGGTGCTCTCCATCACTTAGTTTCACAATAGTCGAGGAAACAAATGTATTAGAGGGATGGGGGCCAGTGCTACATCTGTTCTGCCTGTCGACTGAGGGGAGGCAGGATGGGGAGGGATAGGGAGGCTTCTTGACTTACTGTACGTGGGCTTTGATTGGTTCAGGAGTGAATGGTAAATGATGGAAGGGGGGGAAAAGCCTATAACACATTACATTTCCAGACCACTCCAACCTAGAGGATATTGAGCCCCCCATTGAGCATACTGGGACAGTAATAACTCAAATGGATTTCCTATTGTAATTTCCCACGACTTAACCAGCAGGAAAGTGCATTATAGTGAAAACATGTAGTACCAGTGTAGCTAGTAATACCTGAAATAAACACTTAACTACAAACATCTCTAAATGTCACACACACATTACTCACTTTTGCAGATTTGTTTGATTTTTTAAATTATGTATTTTAGCAGAACCCTGAGGTACATTTTCATAATGGCTCAGACAACATTTGTATTAACATGTGCGTGCATCTCTGTTTGTGTGTGTATGTATGTTAGAGTGTGTGACTCGCTTGCCATCTCCGATATGTCGGGGCTGCTGTGTTGTAATAAGAAGATGTCAGCCTGTTAATTTGAAGGGGAATGTGTGCAGCTACACGTAGATGCCATCACTGCCTGTCTATGAGTTGAGAGCTGGAGAGAGGGGAGGATATTTCAGTGTCAGTGCGTTCGCTTTGCTAACATCTTGCCACTCCGGTGAATTTTGTGCGCACTTGCATGTGCGTGTTAGAGGAACATGGCACAAGATTAGGCGCAGACAGCCCGGGCCCTGCATTGTCCTGTACATCCCTTCTTTACCAAGTTTAATGTGGGACATGATGCACAACTGAATTACAGTAGTGCTGCATGGTTAATGGCACCCTATTCCCGAATAGTGCACTACTTTTGACCTGGGCCCACAGGGCTCAGATCAAATGTGGTGGACTATGTAGGGAATATGATGCCATTACGGGCACTACCTAAATGTTAGAGCGGGGGTGCAGAAACCAAAGTCATCAAAGAGCAGACAGAGGCTCTATTATCATAGAGGCTGATGTTAATGGGAGGAGAGCTATATTTTTCTCTTTTCTGCAGTCCACGTGTTGCCTGTGTTGTTTCTCAAAGTAGGAGAGGAGGGAAAAGGTGAGGGCGCTCTCACATGTCCAGAGCGGAGGTTCAAAGCTGGTGGAGAGATGTGGAAAAAACCCTGGTGCAATTACCAACCACAGCATTTACACCTTGAGCTGAGGCTAGCTTTTGGAACACAAGCAATGAGAAGTGGGAGAAGGAACCGGGACTCGCTGATAGTCATATATTGTCTGTGATGGCAGAGCGACTGTGTTCACATACACTAAATGTTTATGAATACAACTCACTCACTGCCCATCTCTCTATCTTTGTCTAACACTGAACATACAGACACACATTCCCTAGCTTCATCTATCAATCCAAACGGCTCCGTCCATAAACACATTTAACAAGGGCAAAAAAAGGTGGAAAATAAACGCTTCACAGTCTTTCACGAGCCTCGTTGTTTTACCACATTCGTCATTAACACTACCTCCTGCTCTTCCATTATTCAGCAACTCATTCATCTGTCAGGCAACAAGCCCTTTTTTAAAAAGGTTATTCTCAGTCCATTAATGCCCTCTGAAAATAGCAGCCAAATAATTTCTCCCGCAGGCTTAGTAAGGCTCAGTAAGCTATATCAGCTGAGTACATTTTGCGGAGGGAAAATGGCCAGATTAGATGGTAATGTCCTGCAGGGAAGGAAATGTCATTGGAATCAATGGTATTGAACTGTGTTCAGATAACGCTGTGGGGAGAGAGAGAGGGAATGGGGGATAAAGAGAGAGAGAGATGGATAGAGAGAGGTGGGTGGGAGATACGTACCATGAATATAGAATATCAGAGGGAATAGAGAGAGATAGGGGATGGGGGGATAAAAAGAGAAAGAGATAGACAGAGAGGGTGGTGGAAGGTACGTACCATACACGCAGAGTATGTACATTACAGTACCAGTCAAACGTTTGGACACACCTACTTTACTTTATTTTTACTATTTTCTACATTGTAGAATAATAGTGAAGACATCAAAACTATGAAATAACATATATGGAATCATGTAGTAACCAAAAGAGTGTTAAACTTATTTTATATTCTTCAAAGTAGCCACCCTTTGCAGTCTTCTCACAACCAGCTTCATGAGGTAGTCACCTGCAATGCATTTCAATTAACAGGTGTGCCTTGTTAAAAATTCATTTGTGGAATTTCTTTCCTTCTTAATGCGTTTGAGCCAATCAGTTGTGTTGTGACAAGGCAGGGTGGTATACAAAAGATAGCCCTATTTGGTAAAAGACCAAGTCAGCAAGTTAACCAGCATGGCTACCACAGCATTCTGCAGCGATACGCGATCCCATCTGGTTTGCGCTTAGTGGGACTATCATTTGTTTTTCAACAGGACAATAACCCTAAACACCTCCAGGCTGTGTAAGGGTTATTTGACCAAGAAGGAGAGTGATGGACTGTTGCATCAGATGACCTGGCCTCCTCAATCACCCGACCTGAACCCAATTGAGATGGTTTGGGATGAGTTGGACTGCAGAGTGAAGAAAAAGCAGCCAACAAGTGCTCAGCATATGTGCAAACTCCTTCAAGACTGTTAGAAAAGCATTCCAGGTGAATGCCAAGAGTATGCAAAGATGTCATCAAGGCAAAGGGTGGCTACTTTGAAGAATCTCAAATACAAAATATATTTTGATTTGTTTAACACGTTTTTTGGTTACAACATGATTCCATATGTGTTATTTCATAGTTTTGATGTCTTCACTATTATTCTACTGTAAAAATAAAGAAAAACCCTTGAATGAGTAGGTGTGTCTGTCACGCCCTGACCATAGAGAGCCTTTTATTCTCTATGTTGGTTAGGTTGGGGTGTGACTAGGGTGGGTAATCTAGGTTATTCTATTTCTATGTTGGCCTGGTATGGTTCCCAATCAGAGGCAGCTGTTTATCGTTGTCTCTGATTGGGGATCATATTTAGGCAGCCATTTCCCCATTGTGTTTTGTGGGATCTTGTTTTGTTTTTGTGTAGTTGCCTGTGAGCACTCCAGAACGTTTCGTTTGTTCGTTTATTGTTTTGTTTTTGCTGAAGTTTCACTTTATAATAAAGATGTGGAACGCTATGTACGCTGCGCCTTGGTCCAGTTCTTACGACGATCGTGACAGTGTCCAAACTTTTGACTGGTACTGTAGTCATCAGAGAGAGAGGGGGAGGATTGAAAGAGAGAGAGACAGTGTTGAATCGAGAGGTACGTACCGTAGACGTAGAGGGTGTAGTCGTCATACGACTCGCCCACTGAGTTGGCTGCGAAGCAGCGGTAGGTGCCGTTGTAGGTCTTGTTGAGGTTCTCGATGTACAAGTCTGTGCCGGTGATGAGGGCGTGTGAGGGAAGGTCATCGTCCACCTTCACCCAGTTGATCTGCTGGGGACTACAGAGAGAGAGAGGGGACAACAATGTCACTCAGTGATCAAATAAGCAGTGTTTGCACTTTTGGAACTATTCTATTGGCTCCATAGGAGAGCGAGGGGACAGTAATTTCACTGGTCACACACATCGTTTCCCCTAGACCTAGATCTTGAATACATATGTCAAATAATTTCAAATAAAGATAGATTACCTTTTTTGGACTATATTCAATTGGTTCCTTTGTACCTGGCGAGCTAAATCAATCACCACCCCAAGTATATATATATTTATTTATATAAGTTCTTGTTTGTTTCCCCTTTAAAGGATCCGATAGGGCGCATCCGATAGGGTAAACATCAACACACCCAATGAGATTCTTTCACCTT
This sequence comes from Salmo trutta, assembly GCF_901001165.1. Classification (NCBI taxonomy): domain Eukaryota; kingdom Metazoa; phylum Chordata; class Actinopteri; order Salmoniformes; family Salmonidae; genus Salmo; species Salmo trutta. Next base: position 23,595,869 of record NC_042975.1, read on the forward strand.
TGATTGCCAAACTATGTGTGTCTATATGTGTGTGCTATTTAGGTGGGGAGCCTTTTATGTTCGTGGCCTAGTGATGTGGTTAACTACATTACCCAGCCATCTTTGTTCCCTCACTACCTTGGCAGGAAGCTTACAGGAAGTGCTGGATCTGGATTCTATTTCTTTGATGAGCTATGTAAGAACCAGAAGCCACAGAGGGGGGAAAAACAACAAAAGCAAAGCGCCTCTTAACTCTGTTTTGCTCTCGCAACTTTCAATGGCTGGCTGCTAGCTAGCTAACACGCCGTTATGTCCCTTGAGTGGGTGCCGAGGACTCTCTCTTGTTCTGTTTTTGTGTTGCTGTTTAAACTTGTTTCCTTCCATTTGAAAACACTTGGTTTGGAGAGAGCAAGGGAGGGAGGGAGAGAGAAAAGGGAGGAAGAAAGAGAGAAAGGGCTAAGCCTTGAAACAAAAGAGCAGTTTGAGCTCAGTAACAGTTGAACTCTCGCCTTTGTGGCGGGGTGAAAAAACATTTGATGGCTGCGGCGGCGGGCGGCTCGAGAGAGCAAATTGGAATCCCTCGTCGGGGCAAGAATCTTAGGGAACCGGAATCAGAGGTTAAATATACACACACAGTGCCGGCCTAAAAATGGAGTAATGACCTAGAAAAAGAGATTTACTGGGGGGTGGGGTGACACATGAGAGAGGGAGGCAGTGGGGGAAGAGAGGAAGGTAGGTAGAATACAAATGGACACACGGCTAGAGCCTGTCACTATCTTGGCTTAGTAATGAGTTCAGAGAACTCTCACAAGCTCTAATGAAAATGACTTCCAATTCTCTGGCCCACTGTATTGATTGTATTTTCATCTTTATTAAATTAATACGGGTGAGATCCGCCTCATCTCTCCTTGCTGAGTGCAAAACTTGAAGGGGAGAGGGAGGGAGGGGCCTGTGTGGTGTGTGTGTGCGTACACATCTGACACGTATTGTTCACAATTAAGGCGCCTCGGGACAGGAAGCTGGGTAATGATGTAAGGTCTTCGCGGGGATTGCACGGCTGACGGCGTCATGTAATGACCGTTTGTGTCCCAAACGGTCATTGCATGAACGCGCACGCACGAACACACAGAAGTCAGAACCATGGACAGCCACATCATATTTAGCATACGTTTACTGCACTAAATTGTTTTTGGTATCTTTTAGTTGTCACTGTATTAGATTAAGCATGGATGATTTGATGATGCTGAAATGTTGAAGTTGAAATGGTGCTGGAATAGTGGAGGCAGCTCCTGTTTTCTTTGCTACTTGTGGTAACTCTCCGTGGTTCTAAATAAGAGTTGTTTAGTGGTCAGAAAATGTCAGTAATATTAAGTTGCTTGACCATACTGTAGGTCATGTAACTGTTTGTTACATGTTTGTTACATATACTTTGTGGACTCCACCGGACAGAGGTTGTTCTCCTGTTTTGTGATGAAACAAAGGTGTGCTTGAATTTATTCTGCCACTGTGTCTTCTTATTGTCTCGGCCTTTAGGCATATATACCATGGTCGCAAGGCATATGAACAAACAGGTTATAGAGCAACACAATTATCACAACAAATAGATTGTAATATGCCATTTTTTTTTGGGGGGGGGGGGGTTCCCAAGAGATTTTATTCACTCACTGCTACTGATGTACACTTGTGTGTGAGCTCTGTTCGCTGCATTCCCTCCATTTGGCAAAATCATAATTCAAAGTTACAGGCATCCTAACGGAGGTGTGTGAAGAGAGCGAGAGATATTTGGGTTGTGTGGTGTTTGTGTGTGTGTGTGTGGTGTGTGTCTTACTGGGGTTTGCCTTTGGCCTGGCACGACAGCTCCATGTTCTGTCCCTCCCTTGGGAGCCCATCAGGAAACTCCACTATGATCTTCACCTCCGGTTTATCTGAAGAGAGGGTGGGAGGGAGAGAGAAATGTGGGGAGAGAGTGTGTCAATGTGACATGCTAACTAAGTCATTAGTTCTGTTACAAGATTATAAAGTAGCTAGGCTTCAGTCTGCTTAATGTTTCTTCATTCCAAGTTATGCAGGCTATGTGATGTGAAATGTACAGACGTGTGGTTGGGAAGTTCACAAAACAAGTGTTCCGGAGGACTTGTCTGTGGACAAAATCGGACTTCAAATCCCTGTACAAAATTGAAGGTGGTTGTGTATAATTGAGAATTGTTTGTATCCTTTCACAACACTTAACTAGAGACCATTGGAAGAGCCCACTCTATTCCTTCCTATTATGAGATTATCATATTCAAGATGGTTTACCTGGATGCTAGTGCAGGGAATGCTTTGGTTTCATTTTATAGCAATAATGGGTGAGATACCATCCTGCTGTTTCCCAAGGACTAGACCTGATTGATACGTGGATGGGGGACCACTTGGGAAACCAGGCTGCTGCTGGTATGGATCAGATTTGGGAGAGGAAATGTAGTCAGACCTGTTCTTTAGGTACTTTCTTAAAGGAACACTGGATTAACTGGAAGGTCTCTCCCTACCAACTGCCACTGTGGTCATTCACATTAAACTTCATTTTTAAAGTTTGAAGTGAAAGACCAAATACTTGTTTTCCAGGGTCAAGCAGCATGATAGAACACACAAAACAATAACTACCTGTATGACCAGAGATACTCTCAAAAGAGTTCCAAAAAGATTAGAAAATAACGATGCCAATACAGCACTTCATAAAATCATTCATGTTCCTCGGAACACTGCCTTGGAGCGGAATTTAACATTTAATACTGGGAACGTAGTTCAATAGTAGTGCTCAAATGATGCATGGTTTGTGTAAATTGGATATGACATTTGCGAAAACTAGACACTACTGCTGTAGTCCCCAATGTAGATGCTGCTATAGATCCACAGAGGTTTTCTCTTTTCTACTGCCAACCTTAACCTCATAATTCCACCTCAGTCATTTTTGTGCCTGGTGGGCAATAGTGGCCGAATTATTTTTAAACAAGCTTAAAATGTGGACCTGGCATTATAAGTGGAATCCAGGCCTGGAATACTTAGAGGTAGAAACATGACATCCAGCTCTGAAGTTGGCCAAACTCTCTCAACTCATCAAACTCTGGGACGTTTGTATTGTAGTTTGGTAAATCTTTGAGATTTTATTTTTTACTATGCAATTCGAAGACCTTTCAGAGTTTGGGCCTCAATACGTGGGTGGAGGCTAGTGGAAGGAAAAATCCCAGGACAGGCTCCTTCCAACCATTACAATGAGCCCATCCTCTGATTTCTCCCTCCAGCAGCCTCTACTGGTCCACATTCTCCTACTGTAACCTCCTATCTTCACAGCAGCACTGTCCAATGTGTTCCAAGCCTTTCCTCTCTCTTCTTTGAGGTGCAGTTTGTCAACAGTCCATGGTGCCGGTGGCAGGCAACATTGACACCATTGACCTTTCTGGTCAATCAGTAACAATCTTTGGCTCATCCATTAACATGACTGGCCTGACTAGCCGCCACACGCACACGGGTCAGGTTCTACTCTCTTCCACCACCACCACCACCCGGTGACAGATAGCAGGTAGTGAAGAATTGCTGTTAGTTGCCAGGCTCTAAAGGGATGGCTTGATCCATGTGTCGTCCATATACACTGCTCAAAAAAATAAAGGGAACACTTAAACAACACAATGTAACTCCAAGTCAATCACACTTCTGTGAAATCAAACTGTCCACTTAGGGAGCAACACTGATTGACAATAAATGTCACATGCTGTTGTGCAAATGGAATAGACAACAGGTGGAAATTATAGGCAATTAGCAAGACACCCCCAATAAAGGAGTGGTTCTGCAGGTGGTGACCACAGACCACTTCTCAGTTCCTATGCTTCCTGGCTGATGTTTTGGTCACTTTTGAATGCTGGCGGTGCTTTCACTCTAGTGGTAGCATGAGACGGAGTCTACAACCCACACAAGTGGCTCAGGTAGTGCAGCTCATCCAGGATGGCACATCAATGCGAGCTGTGGCAAGAAGGTGTGCTGTGTCTGTCAGCGTAGTGTCCAGAGCATGGAGGCGCTACCAGGAGACAGGCCAGTACATCAGGAGACGTGGAGGAGGCCGTAGGAGGGCAACAACCCAGCAGCAGGACCGCTACCTCCGCCTTTGTGCAAGGAGGAGCAGGAGGAGCACTGCCAGAGCCCTGCAAAATGACCTCCAGCAGGCCACAAATGTGCATGTGTCTGCTCAAACGGTCAGAAACAGACTCCATGAGGGTGGTATGAGGGCCTGACGTCCACAGGTGGGGGTTGTGCTTACAGCCCAACACCGTGCAGGACGTTTGGCATTTGCCAGAGAACACCAAGATTGGCAAATTCGCCACTGGCGCCCTGTGCTCTTCACAGATGAAAGCAGGTTCACACTGAGCACATGTGACAGACGTGACAGAGTCTGGAGACGCCGTGGAGAACGTTCTGCTGCCTGCAACATCCTCCAGCATGACCGGTTTGGCGGTGGGTCAGTCATGGTGTGGGGTGGCATTTCTTTGGGGGGCCGCACAGCCCTCCATGTGCTCGCCAGAGGTAGCCTGACTGCCGTTAGGTACCGAGATGAGATCCTCAGACCCCTTGTGAGACCATATGCTGGTGCGGTTGGCCCTGGGTTCCTCCTAATGCAAGACAATGCTAGACCTCATGTGGCTGGAGTGTGTCAGCAGTTCCTGCAAGAGGAAGGCATTGATGCTATGGACTGGCCCGCCCATTTCCCAGACCTGAATCCAATTGAGCACATCTGGGACATCATGTCTTGCTCCATCCACCAACGCCACGTTGCACCACAGACTGTCCAGGAGTTGGCGGATACTTTAGTCCAGGTCTGGGAGGAGATCCCTCAGGAGACCATCCGCCACCTCATCAGGAGCATGCCCAGGCATGTAGGGAGGTCATACAGGCACGTGGAGGCCACACACACTACTGAGCCTCATTTTGACTTGTTTTAAGGACATTACATCAAAGTTGGATCAGCCTGTAGTGTGGTTTTCCACTTTAATTTTGAGTGTGACTCCAAATCCAGACCTCCATGGGTTGATAAATTGGATTTCCATTGATTATTTTTGTGTGATTTTGTTGTCAGCACACTCAACTATGTAAAGAAAAAAGTATTTAATAAGATTATTTCATTCATTCAGATCTAGGATGTGTTATTTTAGTGTTCCCTTTATTTTTTTGAGCAGTGTAGTAGCTGCTTACGCGGTTTACAACATTTGTGTGAAATTAAACAGGCTTGTGAAATGGGGGTGCGGGGTTGCAGTATGGTTTGGGTGTCATTATTGTACAGAACCTTAATGATTGCTTGGCTAGCTATCTTAGCTGACTGTTAGCTTTCAAAAGATGCATTCTGCCTTCTTCACCCACAAGTGGCTGTGAGTGAACTGCAGTGTGGTGACGGCAGGAGGCTCCCTCGTAGTGAGGAAGACATTATACTCTGGACTGGTGTGTGGTGTGCCGGCAGCAGAGAAAGCATAGTGGAGGAGTAACCCAGTGGCTACAGAGGGAGCTGAGGATTGACAAGAACAACGTCTGAAGAGAGGACAACTCCAGCTCCATTACCATCATCAATCCTGTCCCTACCATCCAACTCAGCTGCCAGCAGAATAGATGCCATTGTCAGGAGCAGGCACTCTCTGAAGCTAGATTTAGCTGCTCTCCTTTAATTTTTTCTTCAGCTAGCTAACTGTTATCTCCTTTTTTTGTAGTTTATTTTTTTGTCTATATACTGCAAATCAGCTTTTAGCTGCAAACGTGTACAAGACAGCTTAACTTCACTAGGGTAGGGAGCAGCATTCGGAATTTTGGATGAAAAGCGTGCCCAAATTAAACTGCCTGCTACTCAGGCCCAGAAGCTAGGATATGGTTATATGGTAGATTTGGATAGAAAACACTCTAAAGTTCTAATGTCTGTGAGCATAACAGAACTGATATGGTAGGCGAAAACCTGAGGAAAATCCGTCCAGGAAGTACTATTATTTTGAAAGGCTGTTTTTCCATTGAAAGCCTATCCACCATACAAAGACTTAGGACCCAGTTCACAATCTCTATGGCGTCGTCTATATGTGGCCAGACTTTAGGCATTGTTTCAGGCTTCCACTCTGAAAAATGAGGGAGATACAGCACTTTCAATGAGTGGACAGTGGAAATTTACAGACATGAGTCCAGCGCGTGATCGGCAGCGCGCCTTTCTTATTTCTCCTTTTCTATTGACGAAGCTTTTGTCCGGTTGAAATATTATTGATTATTTATGACAAAAGCAACATGAGGATTGATTTTAAACATCGTTTGACATGTTTCTACGAACTTTTATTGTACTTTTTTGACCTTTCGTCTGGATGTTGAGAGCGAGCTTTGTGCCTTTGGATTACTGAACTAAACGCACCAACAAAATGAGGTTTTTGGACATAAAGAGGGACAATATCGAACAAAACAAACATTTATTGTGTAACATGGAGTCCTGGGAGTGCCACCAGATGAAGATCATCAAAGGTAAGTGATTAATTTAGTCGCTATTTCTGACTTTGAGTCCTCTCCTTGGCTGGAAAATGTCTGTATGGTTTCTTGTGGCTAGGCGCTGTCCTAACATAATCGCATGGTGTGCTTTCGCCGTAAAGCTTTTTTGAAATCGGACACTGTGGTTGGATTAACAAGAAGTTTATCTTTAAAATGGTGTATAATACTTGTATGTTTGAGGAATTTTAATTATGGGATTTCTGTTTGAATTTGGCGCCCTGCAATTTCACTGGTTGTTGTCGAGTTGGGACGCTAGCGTCCCAATGATACCAGAGAGGTTAACCAATAATAAAATAATTTCAGAGATTCTGGCTTTAAGGTTGCAGGAGTGTGTGAAGGAGTGCCCCAGATCAAACTTATTTCTTTTTAATTGTTGTTTATTGAGGAATAGTTGTTACATCGATATCTAGAGGTGTTCCTTTGCAGGGTGCAATTAGTCAAAATAAAATATGTCCCTTCAAGACTAACGACAGTCCTTGTAATGTTTATGAACTTCCAACACCGTCTGCTGTCCTTGTAGTTTCCGGGAAGGGAAACAAGATCAAATAAGAAATCAAATCTGCCCCGCTAACTAGACTGTCTGGACGTCAAAGACGCTCTGGACGCTTCATGTAAGAAAGCCATAACAGGTCTTTCTCAACAACAGTTAAGACAGAAACAGGATTATAAAAGTAGGTACATCAGCCCGGGCCACCTTTGAATGTTGCCTTACAGTAAATAAACACTAATAAGGCCCCCCTTAGCTCCTTTTGGTGTTCAGAAGAAAGATCAGCCTCTGTATTATGTACAGTGCTAATGAGAGCAAGGGGAGAAGGGAGAGAAGAAAGAGACAGACAGACGGGGGAAAGAGAGAGACAGAGAGATGCAGAGAGGGGAAAGAAAGAGAGAAAGGTACAACGTATTTACATAAGTATTCATACCCTTTGCTACAAGACTCGAAATTGAGCTCAGGTGCATCCTGTTTCGATTGAACATCCTTGAGATGTTTCTACAACTTGATTGGAGTCCACCTGTGGTAAATTCAATTGATTGGACATGATTTGGAAAGGCACACACCTGTCTATATATGGTCCCACAGTTGACAGTGCATGTCAGAGCAAAAACCAAGCCATCAGGTCGAAGAGCTCCGAGACAGGATTGTGTCGAGGCACATATCTGGGGAGGGGTACCAAAACATTTCTGCATTATTGAAGGTCCCCAAGAACACAGTGGCCTCCATTCTTAAATGGAAGAAGTTTGCACAGCTATTTTCAGGTCTCTCCAGAGATATTCAATCAAGTTCAAGTCTGGGCTCCGGCTGAGCCACTCAAGGACATTCAGAGACTTGTCCCGATAAACTCTGGAGTGACCATCGGGTTCTTAGTTAACTCCCTGACCAAGGTCCCCAAGAACACAGTGTCCTCCATCATTCTTAAATGGAAGAAGTTTGGAACCACCAAGACTCTTCCAAGAGCTAGCCGCATGGCCAAACTGAGCAATCGAGGAAGAAGGGCCTTTGTCAGAGAGGTGACTAAGAACCCAATGGTCACTCTGTCAGAGCTCCAGAGTTCCTCTGTGGAGATGGGAGAACCTTCCAGAAGGACCATCATCTCTGCAGCACTCTACCAGATGGAAGCCACTCTTCAGTAAAAGTCAAATGACAGCCCACTTGGAGTTTGCCAAAAGGTACCCAAAGGACTCTCAGATCATGAGAAACAGATGATCTTTTCTGTTGTAACCAAGATTGAACTCTTTGGCCTGAATGCCAAGCTTCACGCCATGAGGAAAACTGGCACCATCCCTACAGTGAAGCATGGTGGTGGCAGCATGCTGTTGGGATGTTTTTCAGCGGCAGAGACTGATAGTCTAGTTTGGATCGAGGGATAGATGAACGGAGCAAAGTACATAGAGATTCTTGATGAAAACCTACTCCAGAGTGCTCAGGACCTCAGACTGGTGTGAAGATTCACCTTCCAACAGGACAACGACCCTAAGCACAAAGCCAAGACAACGCATGAGTGGCTTCTGGACAAGTCTCTGAATGCCCTTGAGTGGCCCAGCCAGAGCCCTGACTTGAACCCGATCGAACATCTCTGGAGAGACCTGGAAATAGCTGTCCCACTTGACAGAGTTTGAGAGGATCTGCAGAGAACAATGGGAGAAACTCCCCAAATAAAGGTGTGCCAAGCTTGTAGTGTCATACCCAAGAAGACTCAAGGCTGTAATCGCTGCCAAAGGTGCTTCAACAAAATACTGAGTAAGGGGTCTGAATACTTATGTAAATGTGATATTTCACTTTTTTTGCTTTGTCAGTATGGGGTATTGTGTGTAGATTGATGAGAAAAAAAATAATATTTAATACATTTTAGAATAAGGCTGTAACGTAACAAAATGTGGGAAAAGTCAAGGGGTCTGAATACTTTCCGAATGCACTGTATCTCTCAGATATAGGACAAAAACTTCCTTTACATTTTTTTTGTGGGGGAACTACATGTATCTGTTTATCCAAATTCAAGGTTTCATCAAATAATTTGGTAATATTTTTTTATACGTTACGGAGTCCTAAAATTCTAAATAAAATATATAAATGATCCTTTGTATGACCTTCTTAAAACAATTCCATACGTTAGCTTATAGGGCTTAGCGAAGGGTCAATTGGATTTGACATTTTAGCAAATACTAAAAAAGAATGTGATAATGAACTATCAATCTTGAAATTCTTCTCCAAGGTGAGCCAGCCAACAGACCAAATTATAACCTTTCTCATTCCATGGTCTGCCTCACATGCTCTCATCAGACACATCGCTTCTCCATGCCTCGCCATGCTGCCGGGGCAGGCAAAAGCAATCGATGTTAAAATCATTGAGTGCACAGGCTGTCCTAATAGACTTCATTCTGCCATAGGAAAAAAAAGAAAAAACATGTCCAGGGATATTAAATAAGCTCAGTAATAATATAGATGGCTGGCTGGGCAAGGCAAAGACATTTTCCCTACTGCGCTATTGCTTCTTCACCCCGTGGGCAGATGAAGGGCAGAGGCTTAAGAGCTGCTGGGGGACACTAATAATAAAGCTAAGCAAATAATTCTGTTAGCATAATGATAATGGCCGTCTCCCTCGTACGATACAGCTGCTCTTAATTTCCCCAAGTGGCAATATCAGGAAGTCACCGGAATGTTTAGTGTTTGTGTCTAAGGAGTCTAAGACAGTATGACTCTGAGACAGACGATGGTATTGTAGCTATCAAAACACTAAACCTCTAGTTTCATGATAGCATTTTCAAGATGACAATGACATTAAATACCATATTGAGGATTTTATTTTTTAATCCATTTTAGAATAAGGCGGTAACGTAACAAAATGTGGAAAAAAATCAAGGGGTCTGAATACTTTCCGAATGTATTGTATAAGAAAGATCAGGAAACTATATATCAATTTAATTTAAAAACATTTTTTTTTACACGTATTTAACTATTTCCATAGAAACTGAGTATACAAAACATTAGGAACCATGACATATACTGACCAGGTGAATCCAGGTGAAAGCTATGATCACTTATTGATGACACTTCAATCAGTGTAGATGAAGGGAAGGAGACAGGTTAAAGAAGGATTTTTAAGCCTTGAGACAATTGAAACATGGATTGTGTATGTGTGCCATTCAGAGGGTGAATTGGCAAGACCAAATATTTAAGTGCCTTTGAACGGGGTATGGTAGTAGGTGCCAGGCGCACCGGTTTGAGCATGTCAAGAACTGCAAAGCTGCTTGGTTTTTCATTATCAACAGTTTCACGTGTGTATCAAGAATACACACATGACCCCCGAAAGGACATCCAGCTCACTTGACACAACTGTGGGAAGCATTGGAGTCACATGGAACGCTTTCGATACCTTGCAGGGTCCAAGCCACAATAAATTGAGGCTGTTCTGAGGGCAAAAGGGGATGCAACTCAATATTAGGAAGGTGTTCCTAATGCTTTGTATACTCAGTGTACTACCATGCATGTTTTAAACTAGTGCCTGGCTACCTAGACTATATATTATATTTTTTGTATGTTTTGAATTTTTTTACTTTTTACCCCCTTTGCTGCAACTCCTGTACGGACACAGGATAGGCAAAGGTCGAGAGCCATGCGTCCCCGAAACACGACCCTGCCAAGCCGCACTGCTTCTTGACACACTGCTCGCTTAACCCAGAAGCCAGCCGCACCAATGTTTTGGAGGAAACACAGTACAGCTGGCGACCAAAGTCAGCGTGCATGTGCCCGGCCCGCCACATGGAGTCGCTAGAGTGCAATGGGACAAGGACATCCCGGTCCGTCAAACCCTCCCCTATCCCGGACGACGCTGGGCCAATTGTACGCCGCCTCATGGGTCTCCTGGTTGCGGCCGGCTGCGTCACAGCCTGGGATCGAACCCGGGTCTGTATTGACACCTCTAGCACTGCAATGCAGTGCCTTAGACCGCTGTGCCACTCAGGAGGCCCTTACCTTCAGACTAGTCTTGTGAAACTTGTGGGCAACAACCGGCATGTTCGTGAGAGACTCACCTTTCTATAGAGGTGTCATATTAGCGTGTAGCCCAAACTCTTCGAACACTACAGATAGAAATTGGCAGATCAGCTGTTCCGACTTCAGATGAGTCACGTGACACTTGTGGGGGTCATGTTCATGAGAGTCTCATCTTTCCATAGAGGGATCATAATAATTTGTAGGCCACGGTTCGGACGCTACAGAAGTTTGTGAAAATACCAATTTTCGGGATATCTCATGGTCTGACAAACACCGCTGTAGCTCTGCCACACAGGATGCGGGCAGAGCTGCATTGGCTTTTTGCATTGAGCCAATGCAAAAAACCCGGATATCTCTAGCTTAAACTAGAGATGCTAATTAGATTTCCTCGGGGCTGCATACATTGACTAAGGGGGTTGATATAACTTGTTTAATTTTTTGAAATGTATGTTAGCTAGCTAAGTTAGCTATGTTATGAATACAACTCATCTGCTGTCGACATCAGGATATGATTTGAAAGCTAGTTAGCTCCAAAAGTGGTTAGTAACTTAAGCTGCATGCTGACAGTGCCTTTAGAGCCGCAGTAGAAGTAGCCACACTACAACCTTCATTTTACCAGGTTCCCGTGAAGTAATTAATTGTAATGACAGTCCACCACATACCCCAAGAATATCCTGAGTTAATTTGAATGTGTATTAAAAACACAGTTTGAAATCATTGAGGGAATTTCGCCAGTGGTTAGAAGGAGGAATTGAGCTTCCTGGGAAAATCTTGTCTGAGGTTGCAACCAATGATGTATATAAACCCTGGATGACTGACAGGGGGTGCTGTATTGAAGCCACTGCGCAGCAATCTTGGTGGTACTCTTCCATTATAAAAATGATTTTGGAAGCTATTGAAATGCATTTATTAATGTCTGCATTAGTTTTTGACACATTTATTCTATTACAGATGCCTTAATGCATACATTTAAAATATATGATGTGAGCTAAGCATAAAAATGACAAAAATATATTAAAACATTAAAAGTATTAAGGATACTGTTCCCACTACAAAAACAAAACATACTTAAATCCATGTATATTGTCCTTGAAACTGCAGAATTCCATGAATTCCTATCGAGGACTGCTCCAACTGGATGGAGGACTGTGCCAATATGGCCGACCGGTGGCTTTAAAGCCTCTCAATGTCCAATACATAGCATCTGCAATCCAGGGTTTATATGGGGTGGCAGGTAGCCTAGTGGTTAGAGCATTGGACTAATAACTGAAAGGTTGCATGATCGAATACCTGAGCTGACAAGGTAAAAATCTGTTGTTCTGCCCCTGAACAAGGCAGTTAACCCACTGTTCCTAGGCTGTCATTGTAAATAAGAATTTGTTCTTAACTGACTTGCCTAGATAAATAAAGGTAAAAAAAAGAAAGAATAATAAACATATATACATAATAGGTTGCAACCAAGGAGGTGGACTTAGTGAAGGGTCAATTGCTGCCATATTGGGGGTCCATGTGAACGTATCTGCTCTGCCTCTTCCATATGTATCGGCACAATGTGAAAAAAGCAATTGGATAGGCAGCCTAACCAGGCTCTGCTCAACCAATTGGAGGGGCAGCCTAACCAGGCTCTGCTCAACCAATTGGAGGGGAAACCCAACCAACCTCGAGCCCTATCTGCTACTGTCATGGGAGAGTGACTAAATGTCATGTCTAGGCAGATTTGGAAAGGTCAGATGGAGCATCCTTTTTTAATTCCTGGGCTGAAGCTTTTTACAGAACGGACAAAGCTCCAAAAGTGACTACAAGCACGGCTTAGGTTAACCATGCTACAGCAACACACTACCAATGAGCCATATGTCAAGGTTTGAAAGGAAAGGCAACGTTTTGGAGAAAATATCCTTACCCTTTTGCATAGATAATGGGATCTGAAGCCTAGGTCTTCAGCCAAAAGGCCAAGTCAAGCACTTCAGGGCCTTACCCATTGTATCATAATACCACTTCTGCATATTAAACATAGGGCAAATATAAAAAAATTGTATTTTAGCTCCTGATGCAGAGACAGCTCAAATGCAGGCTAAAGGCCTTGGTCTGTTGTCTGAGTATGGACAAAGGCCTCTGGGATCTTTATTCAAGGAAAAAGGGGTAAACTTGTGTGCAAAGAATTATGAATAGACATTTGAAGAACAAAATCTAAACGATATCCCTCACTCAGTAGAATACATGTATATCACACGTACAGCCCCTTGCCCTCCATAAGTATTTTGCATATAGTTTGCGAGGCACATTACTGTGAAAATAGACAAGATGGCATTTAATCTTATTTTCTAGGTTTGAGTCCCTCAAGAAAGACATTGTTAGTGGACAAAGACACTTGGAAGAATTATTTCTCTCTTGAGTGTTTGCTCATACTCACAATGTACCACCAGGTACGTCAGGGCTTGGAAGTCTTTGACGGCTGGATGGTCCACGATGCACACCACGGGCACGCCGTCGTCCTCCTTAGTGACGATGAACCTCAGCTGGCTGGTCACCGTAAACATGTGGTCATATGTCTCCTCCACTTTGGATATGCCTGGGAGGGATGACAAAAACAGCCACGTTTATAACCCTCAAGGTTCTGGGGGGGGGGGTTCTACTAAGCCAGGAATCATCAACTAGATTCAGTCGTGGGACTAAATAATCGGGGGGAAATAATAAAACATGATCATTTCGCCTCCCGAGTGGCGCAGTGGTCTAAGGCATCGCAGTGCTAGAGGTGTCACTACAGACCCGGGTTCGATTCCAGGTTGTTATCTCTAGCATAAACTGACGGATTTTGATGGTAATTTTTGTATTATGCTAATTCGATTTCCTTGGGGTCACATATATCGACTCTGGGGGTTAACCTCTCTAGGGGAGGTGGAACGAAATCGTCCCACACTATTCAACAGCCAGTGACAAATCAGAGCGCCAAATTTAAAACCACAAAATGTCATAATTCAAAGTTCTCAAACATAGGACTATTTTAAACAATTTTATAGATACACTTCTCCTGAATCGAACCACGTTGTCCGATTTCAAAAAGGCTTTACAGCGAAAGCAAAACATTAGATTATGTTAGGAGAGTACATAGACACAAAAAACCACACAGCCATTTCCAAGCAACTAGCATGCATCACAAATACCCAAAACACAGCTAAATGCAGCACTAATATTTGATGATCTTCATCAGATGACACTCCTAGGACATAATGTTATACAATACATGCATGTTTTGTTCAATCAAGTTCATATTTATATAAAAAAAACAGCTTTTTACATTAGCATGTGATGTTCAGAACTAGCATACCCACTGAAAACTTCCGGTGAATTTACTAAATTACTCACGATGAACGTTGACAAAATACATAACAATTATTTTAAGAATTATAGATACACAACTCCTTTATGCAATCGCGGTGTCCGATTTTAAAATAGCTTTAAGGCGAAAGCACATTTTGCAATATTCTGAGTACATAGCTCGGCCATCACGGCTAGCTAATTTGACACCCACCAAGTTTGGGACAACCTAAACTCAGAATTACTATTAGAAAAATTTGATTACCTTTGCTGTTCTTCGTCAGAATGCACTCCCAGGACTTCTACTTCAACAACAAATGTTGTTTTGGTTCCAAATAATCCATAGTTATATCCAAATACCGCCGTTTTGTTTGTGCGTTCAGGTCACTCTCCGAAGGGTAACGCGCGAGCGCATTTCGTGATAAAACAATTCAAAATATTCCATTACCGTACTTAGAAGCATGTCAAACGCTGTTTAAAATCTATTTTTATGCTACTTTTCTCGTAAAATAGCGATAATATTCCAACCGGGCAACGTTGTATTCATTCAGAGAGAGAAAGAAAAAAATTGAGAAGTCTCGTGAATGTGCATCTCAGTCTCACTGTCCTCAGGCTGACCACTCACAAATAGAGCTGCTGTACTATGCCCAGAGACAGCAGACACCCCATTCCACTTTCTGGCGGCTTTAGAGAGCCAATGGAAGCCTTAGAAAGTGTCACGTTACAACACAGATGCCGTGTGGCTCAGTTGGTAGAGCATGGTGTTTGCAACGCCAGGGTTGTGGGTTTGATTCCCACAGGGGAGCAGTACGGGGGGAAAAAAATGTATGAAATGTATGCATTCACTACTGTAAGTCGCTCTGGATAAGAGCGTCTGCTAAATGACTAAAATGTAAATGTAAAAATGTATTTTCGATAGAGATGCAACAGAAGGACAACAAATTGTCAGACAGGGCACTTCCTGTATGGAATCTTCTCAGGTTTTGGCCTGCCATATGAGTTCTGTTATACTCACAGACACCATTCAAACAGTTTTAGAAACTTTAGAGGGTTTTCTATCCAAATCTACTAATTATATGCATATTCTAGTTTCTGGGCAGGAGTAGTAACCAGATTAAATCGGGTATGTTTTTTATCCGGCCGTGAAAATGCTGCCCCCTATACCACAACAGGTTAATAGAACGTTTATTTTTACAAAATGTATGTTAGCTAGCTAACGTTCACCTACTCTGCGTCTCACAAAGACACGGCGGTTGGAACCAAAAATCTCCCAATTTGGACTCATCAGCCCAAATGACAGGTTTCCACCGGTCTAATGTCCATTGCTCGTGTTTCTTGGCCCAAGTAAGTAAATTCTTATTATTGATGTCATTTAGTAGTGGTTTCTTTGCAGCAATTCGACCATGAAGGCCTGATTCACACAGTCTCCTCTGAACAGTTGATGTTGAGATGTGTCTGTTACTTGAACTCTCTGAAGCATTTATTTGGGCAAATTCTAAGGCTGGTAACTCTAATGAACTTATCCTCTGCAGAAGAGGTAACTCTGGGTCTTCCTTTCCTGTGGTGGTCCTCATGAGAGCCAGTTTCATCATATTGCTTTTTTGCATTTTTGCGACTGCACGCTTTTGTGTTTTGGTGGACTGTTGTTTCTCTTTGCTTATTTGAGCTGTTCTTGCCATAATATGGACAAGGTATTTTACCAAATAGGGCTATCTTCTGTATACCACCCCTACCTTGTCACAACACAACTCATTAACTCTTTTCACAACCCAAACTCATTAACCTGTCAAGGTATAGGGGGCAGTATTTTCGATTTCGGATGAAAAGCGTGCCCAGAGTAAATGGCCTAATACTCGGGCCCAGAGTCAAATATTAGCAAATTATTAGTAGATTTCGACAGAAAACACTCGAAAGTTTCCAAAACTGTTTGAATGATGTCTGTGAGTGTAACAGAACTCATATGGCAGGCAAAAACCTGAGAAAAATACAAGCAGGAAATGAAAATCTGGTTCCTGTAGTTTTTTCAAGTCATTGCCAATCGAACACACAGTGAGTTAGGGTTCATTTTGCACTTCCTAAGGCTAACACTAGATGTCAACAGTCTTTAGAAAGTTGTTTGAGGCTTCTATGGTGAACAGAGAGCCAACAAAGGAAGTTGGAAGTTGGTGACCCAGGGAAGGGCATCAGTTCATTTGCGCGCATTCACACGAGAGTTAGCTGTGTTCCAAAACGTTTTTCAAGACACTGGAATCGTGCAGTTGGAATATTACTGAAGTTCTGATTGAAAAAGGCTCTAAAGATTGATGCTATACAACGTTTGACATGTTTGAACGAACGTAAATATAACTTTTTTTGACTTTCCGTCGTGACATTTTCCTCGCGCGTCCTACATTTTGAAAGGCTTACTGAACGCGCAAACAACATGGAGTTATTTGGACATAAATTATGGACTTTATCGAACAAAACAACATTTATTGTGGACATGGGATTCTTGGAAGTTCCTTCTGATGAAGATTATTAAAGGTAAGTGAATATTTATAATGCTATTTATGCATTTAGATGACTCCAAAATGGCGGCTATCTGTAATTGCCTGATGTATTTTTCTGAGCGCAGTACTCAGATTATTGCAAAGTGTGCTTTCCCAGTAAAGTTATTTTGAAATCTGTCAATGCGGTTGCATTCAGGAGATGTTAATCTATAATTCTTTGAATAACAGTTTAATATTTTATCAACGTTTATGACGAGTATTTTTGTAGATTTGTGCTGATTCACCGACAGTTTTGGGGGAAATACATTTTCTGAACGTCACGCGCTAATGTAAAATGGGGGTTTTGGATATAAATATGAACTTGATAGAACAAAAAATGCATGTATTGTCTAACATAATGTCCTAGGAGTGTCATCTGATGAAGATTGTCAAAGGTTAGTGCATAATTTTAGCTGGTTTTCTGCTTTTGGTGAAGCTTGTCCTTGCATTGAATATGGCTGTGTGTAATGTTTTGTCTATGTACTGTCCTAACATAATCTAACTTTATGCTTTCGCCGTAAAGCCTTTTTGAAATCGGACAACGTGGTTGGATTAAGGAGATGTTTATCTATAAAATGGTGTAAAATAGTTGTATGTTTGAGAAATTTGAATTATGAAATTTTTTTGTTTTCGAATTTGGTGCTCTGATTTTTCACTGGCGTCCCATTAGCCTCAAAAAGTTAAGGAAAGCAATTCCACAAATGAACTTTTAACAAGGCACACCTGTTAATTTAAATGCATTCCAGGTGACTACGTCATGAAGCTGGTTGAGAGAATGCCAAGAATGTGCAAAGCTGTCATCAATGCAAAGGGTGGCTACTTTGAAGAATCTCAAATATATTTTGATTTGTTTAACACTTTTTTGGTTACTACATGAATCCATGTGTGTTATTTCATAGTTTTGATCTTTTTACTATTATTCTACAATGTAGAAAAACCCTGAAATGAGTAGGTTTGTCCAAACTTTTGACTGGTACTGGGAAACTAGTCAGGATCGAGGCAAAGATGAATGGAGCAAAGCACAGTGAGATCCTTGATGAAAACCTGCTCCAGAGCGCTCAGGACCTCAGACTGGGGCGAAGGTTCATCTTCCAAAGGACAATGACCCTAAGCACACAGCCAAGACAACGCAGGAGTGGCTAAGGGACAAGTCTCTGAATGTCCTTGAGTGGCCCAGCGAGAGCCCCGACTTGAACACGATCGAACATCTCTGGAGAGACCTGAAAATAGCTATGCAACGATGCTCCCCATCCAACCTGACAGAGCTTGAGAGGATCTGAAGAGAAGAATAGGAGAAACTCCGCAAATACAGGTGTGCCAAGCTTGTAGCGTCATACCTAAGAAAACTCGAGGCTGTAACTGCTGCCTAAGGTTCTTCAACACTGAGTAAAGGATCTGAATACTTATGTAAATTTGATATATTTCAGTTTTTTATCATTATGGGGTATTTTGCTTTTATCATTATGGGGTATTGTGTCTAGAATTATGAGGGGAAAAAAACTATTTAATCAATTTTACAATAAGGCTATAACACAACAAAATGTGGAAAAAGTCAACGGGTCTGATTACTTTCCGAATGCACTGTACTACCTGGCTACCTTCAGACTAGTCTTGTGAGGCTTGTGGGCATCCTAAATGTACATGTTTGTGAGAGACTAACCTTACATAGAGGGGTCATATTAGTGTGTAGTCCAAATTGTTCGGACACTACAGACAGAAGTTGGCAGATCGGCTGTTCTGACTTCAGACGAGACACGTGATGCTTGTGGGGGTCGTGTTCATGAGTCTCATCTTTCTATAGAGGGGTCATAATAGTTTTTGGGCCAAACAGTTTGGACGCTACATACGTTTTCGGGATGTCTCATGGTCTGACAAACACCGCTCTAGCTCTGCCACCTTTCACCGCAGATGCGGAAGGGCGACATTGGCGGATGCAGTGAACTGAGACACAGCCCATGCAAAAAAATCTCAAATTTAAACTGACGGATTTTGATGGGGATTGTTTTATTATGCTAATTTGTATTTTGCGAGGCCGCGGATATCGACTTAAGGGCGTTAAAAGCCCACTGATATTTACAGCCTTTTTTAAAAAATTATTGTTTTGGGAAGTGGGTCTTTACTAAAGACTTCA
This sequence comes from Salmo trutta, assembly GCF_901001165.1. Lineage (NCBI taxonomy): Eukaryota > Metazoa > Chordata > Actinopteri > Salmoniformes > Salmonidae > Salmo > Salmo trutta. The sequence continues at coordinate 23,614,845 of NC_042975.1, forward strand.
GGGACCTATTGTATGGCACCTGATGAAGACCTGAGTGGTTGAAACGTTCTCAATTGTCACCAATAAACCACATGTAAGCACAGATTGCAGTGTGTAGAATTAATTTGATTGTTTACTGAACAATATCCGGCACCTGCTCAAAGACATTGTGTGTGTGTGTGTGTGTATCATGTTTTCCTATAGGGAAGAAAAACAGCCATGTTTCAACACAAGACCGTAGCAACCTATTGTAAAGCAGTCTTCATCTTTAGACCGCAAGTCATTCATGTAACTGGCTTGTATATAAAATGGTCTTTGGTACTTTTTTTGGAATTGAGTACACCTGAAATATGAATAACTGAAAAGCAATAAGCTCCTATGAAAAGCTGGTGTTGTGTAACTACGTGTTCCCACATTGAATTGGGAGTGGAATACATTTCTTTTGTAACGAAATTGTAACAAAGGGCTACTGTTGCGCTCAAGGCTAAGGGGGAAGAGTAGTAATAACTCATAAGGGAGAGAGGCGGCCATTGTGTGTCTCTGAATGGAGTGGCTCTGTGAGTACAAGTAGGGGAGAGAGAAGGGAACGTCCTAGAAAATGGTCAATGGAAGGTGAATCAGCTGGAAATTGCTCGCTGTCAAGGGCTGTTGTACTCGTGAGTCACTCAATGGCTGCTGGGGTAGTTGTTGATGGGACAGTTTGTGTTTTATGAAGGGATTTTGATGCAAAGTAACCCCTGCCAACGGTACACAGCAAGGTGTGAAGTAAGCCTATTCACGTACCTCGTTCTGATGAGTAACTGGGGTGTTACTACACAATACAGACAATACACTCTCCACACGCTGAATAGGCCAACTTTTTTCCCCATTGTCCCATTTTGTAATAATATTTGGTATCAAGAGTGTCATGTCAATAAAGCAAATAGAATTTCATTGGATTGAGACGGGGAGGTTGATCAGGGAGAAAGAGCGGGAGAGGGAGAGAGGAGGAACAAGGGAAGGGGAGGAGAGAGGTAGAGGGAAGGAGAAAAGGAGAGGTAGAGACAGGCAGAGGGAGGGGGGTGAGGGATAATGCACCTGACAGAGGATTTATTTTCATATACAGTGCCTTCAAAAAGTGTTCACACCCCTTGAATTTTTCCACATGTTGTTGTGTTACAGCCTGAATTTAAAATGGATTACATTTAGATTTTTTGTCACTGGCCTACACACAATACTCCATAATGTTGTGGAATTATGTTATTTGATTAAAAAAAAATGTATGTCTCAAGTCAATAAGTATTCAACCCCTTTGTTATGACAAGCCTACATGAGTTCAGGAGTAAAACTTTACTTAACAAGTCACATATTAAGTTGCATGGACTCACTGTGTGTGCAATAATAGTGTTTAACATGATTTTTAAAATGACTACCTCATCTCTGTACCCTACACATACAATTATCTGTAAGGTCCCTCAGTCGAGCATTGAATTTCAAACACAGATTCAACCAAAGACCAGAGAGGTTTTCCAATGCCACGCAAAGAAGGACACCTATTGGTAGATGGGTAAAACTAAAAAATAAAGCAGATATTGAATATCCTTTTGAGCATGGTGAAGTTATTAATTACACTTTAGATAGTGTGTCAATACACCCAGTCACTACAAAAATAAAGGTGTCCTTCCTAACTCAGTTGCCGGAGAGGAAGGAAACCACTCAGGGATTTCACCATGAGGCCAATGGTGACTTTAAAACAGTTACATAGTTTAATGGCTGTGATAGGAGAAAACTGAGGATGGATCAACAACATGGTAGTTACTCCACAATACTAACCTAATTGACAGTGAAAATAAGGAAGCATGTACAGCAGTCACCAACCAGTCAATTGCGATCAACTGGTTGATCTTCAAGGCATTCCTAGTCGATCAACAAACATTTCTGTAAATAGCCTTGCGTTCCTATTATTATTAAATGTTTTCCCGCACTGTTGGCAGTAGGTGCATTTGATTCAGCAACCCTAGCGCCGGGAAGGCAAAGTGTTCCCATTTTTTAACAATTTCATGTGTCTGAAGGTAGAACTCAACCTACCCGGCAGGCCCAGAGAGCAAATGAAGTGCACCTTTAGGCTTACCACTGGCCAATCAGATAGCTCAGATGACCGTGTCTGCACAGTTTCCTTGAGCCATAGATTGTAAAAATAAGCTGAGCAAAGTTGATACTGTGAGATTTCAAAACATTTAAAACCATGACTAGAGAGACTTGATGAATACAGTAAAGAGCTGCTGTTTTTATGAGTAAGCTCATGTTTAAGTTGATATTCAGCACTGTCAACACTAAGCCATAAAATATGCGTCCTCCTTACTTACACTTACACTACAACCAGCACTGCAGCTGCATTGAAGGAGTACAGCAGTGCTCCGATAAGCTTGCGTTCTTATTATTAGCGTCTTGTGTCTTTTTAATATCTGGGAATATTTCACTTTCTGGTCATAGGAGTAACAACATAATTTAGTGCATGAGGCAGAAATAATGCAGTGCGAATTGAGTTTCGCCATCAGCTGGAAGACTGTGTCCCTGTTTCTTAATGGAGGGAGGGAGAGAGGAGGGACGCTAAGTCGGGTTAGAGGCAGCCTCACAGCTGCTCCCTCCCCCCCTCAGAGTGACCATCAGATGCAGGCCCTCAGTCCAGTAAAAAAAAAGCTAACTATTATGCTCACTCAGCTGTGCCTCAAGTAATACAACAAATTATATATCACCAGTGTGATCATATACCACATTTTTTAAAATATAATTTCAAAATGGTCTAAGAAGAACAACATTGGCAGGGCAATTCAGGCATAGAAATATTCAATGAAATGTATTGGTCCTATAGCTTACTGCACAAACCTCATTGCTATAGAACTGTTTTTAATTGAAAAATGTTACATAAGCAGGACTTAAAGGTAAGCCTAAGACAAATCTGACTCAGAAAGTGATCTTGACTCAGAAAAGGTTGGTGACCACTGCTGCACAGAATACAAATATTCCAAAACATGCATCCTGTTTGCAACAAAGTAATACTGCAAAAAATGTGGCAAAGCAATTCACTTTTGTCCTGAATGAATACAAAGTGTTTTGGATTTGCCACAAACACTACAACATATGACCGAGTACCACTCTCCATATTTTCAAACATAGTAGTGGCTGCATCATGTTACAGGTATGCTTGTTAAGGACTGGGGAGTTTTTCAGGATAAAAAAGAAACGGTATGGAGGAACGGAATGGAGCTATGCACAGGCCAAATCCTAGAGGAAAACCTGGTTCAGTCTGCGTTCCACCAGACACTGTGAGATGAATTCACCTTTCATCAGGACAACAACCCAAAACACATGGCCAAATGTACACTGGAGTTGTCACCAAGAAGATAGTGAATGTTCCTGAGTGGTCAAATTACAGTTTTGACTTAAATCTGCTTGAATCTATTGCAAGACCTGAAAATGGTTGTCTAGCAATGATCAACAACCAATTTGTCAGAGCTTGAATAATCTTTAAAAAAATAATGGGCAAATATTGCACAATCCAGTTGTGGAAAGCTCTTAGAGACTTACCCAGAAAGATTCACAGCTGTAGTCAATGTCAATTGTAATTCTAACAGATATTGTCACAGGGGTTGAATACTTATCTAATCAAGATACTGTATAATAATGTTTCTTTTTTTTAACAAATGTTCACATTTTTCTTCCACTTTGACATTACAGATTATTTTGTGTTGATTGTTGACAAGAAATGAGAAATAAATGTTAATCCCACTTTGTAACACATCAAAATGTGGAAAAAGGCAAGGGGTGTGAATACTTTCTGAAAGCACTGTAGCTTTGTATTTTGAGGATGAAATGGCGAACTGCCTTTGTGTGCTGTTGTTCCTCAGCTACAGGTATCTGATGGATATTGAGTTGCCGCTTCACATCCCGCTCAATCACCGCAGAGACAGCTGTCTCCGAGGCTGATGGGGAAAACGAGTCTTTGTGACAAACAGGTGTGTTACCCCATTTGACAAGCCAAGCGCTGTAGAAACGAATGTGTAGCTAATAAAATGAAACCGTAAAAAAAAACAAATAGCAATGTGGAGATGGATCAGCGAGGTGTCATACTCTTTTTAACTAACTGACAGCGTTTTAAATAACCAGCTGAGTTAAACCTGAGAAATCAGCTAAGGTGAATGTCTAACCAATGATAAAGTGAACAATTTACTACCAGGGGGAAAAGACAGGCAGCAGACACTGGTGTATCTTGACCTAAGGATTTAATTTGATTATCCATACATTTTGTTTTATTATTACAGCACAGTAGCTAATTACCAACATGTTGAATATCACTGCACTGTCAACATTATGCAATAACAAACGTGTTGGGCACTTGCTCAATGGAAGGGAGATATGCAAATACCTTTGAATTGGATGATGTGTACTGAATCTTATTTACTTATGAAGATATCATCTTCCCACAGTGATAGCATCTCCATTTGATAGCCGCAGTCTCAGATGTGGCGCTCGATATTACTCCAACATTATTTTTGGAGTGCTAGCGAACATATTAATGTTAATAAAAAGCTAATTGCTTTTGTAGTCGAATAGTGAAGCTTGGGGTTGAAAATCAAAGCAGAGAGAGTCGATGCACTGTTAATGGCTGCACTTAGCTATTCCTTCAGATGCAGAGCCATTAACAGTCCCCTCTATTTTACATTTGAAAATAATCGTTAATTGTAATTTCAGCACCATTTAAGAGCACGGGGGTACGTGGGGGGCCTGCGTTTGGGGAGAGTGGACTCGGATGCATCAAAGTGCCTTAGACATTCCTTGACTACTTGCCCTCAGCAAGTTCAAATATTATTTTATAAATTTGCCAGTCATTCTGGCAGAGTGTGGCAGGGTAATTGAAATCACCCCGGTAATTTTCTTTAGAAGACTTAAGGCTAATGGCTGTGCTCGGCCCCGTCCGTCACTGCCCCCCCCCAGTCTCTCTCCCTCTCATCTCGTCTTGTACAGACAGAATAACCTGTGCTGCTGGAACTCCCATTGTTCCTTGACTTTCATTTCACTCGTACGCTTAAGTGCTGGAGATATCTGTGAAAGACAGGATATAAAAGAGGGGGAAATATTAACCACAACACAAAACTAGCAGGATAAGAGAGAGGACAATAAAGAGGCAGAGTGGGAGAAGGGAGAGAGAGTGCAAGGGTGAGGGGAGAAAGAGAGAGGGGGGAGAGAGAGACACCGAGAGGGCAAGAGAAGGGATATAATGATAGTAGGATAACTGGGGCTTTGCTTTCGGGGGCCGAAATCTTGGTTTACATTCACGAGTGAGCAGGACGGGTTTGTAACCTTTAAATGATATTTAAAACATGCCCGATTATCCCTTAAGGTAATTAGGTTTAATTAGAAATAAATCTGCAAGGCGAGAAGCCGGCCGACGCCGAAAGCAATTTGGAGCAGCCGGCGAGTGGCGTGGACTGCGGTGACGCGCTCTTTCCCTTTTGTGACCTCTCTCAATTCGTCATTCCATGATTCCTCACATCGTATCTCCTTGCCTCCTTCTGAACCGTATTAGAGGTCCAAGGTCCCTCCCCTCAGAGGAGGCAGGGAGAGAGGATGCAAAGAAACCAGGAAATATGGCTTGACAAAGAGCCCCTGTCTCTTTTGTCCTCACGTTTCCTGCTTCTCAACCTCCACATTCTGTCCATTCAGTCAGTCAGTCAGTCAAACTCCCACTGAACAATGTGGCATGCCATATTCATCACGTTGATGTGGCAATTAACGGGGAAAACATGGACTCCACTCCACATCGTTCAAGATGACGCAATACTACTTTCAGAGGTGGTTGGCAATAGAAATCCCTCTTAATTACCAAATGAAAAGACTACATTACAATAAAAATAGGAAATGGACAAAATGTTTTACACGGCTAGCAGTTAAGCTCAGATCTGTGAACTCTCCTTCATCCTCTGTTGTCAAGTAACTTTTCTTGTAGCACTATCATCCACACATCTAGGCCTAGCACTATCATCCACACATCTAGGCCTAGCAGTATCATCCACACATCTAGGCCTAGCACTATCATCCACACATCTAGGCCTAGCACTATCATCCACACATCTAGGCCTAGCAGTATCATCCACACATCTATGCCTAGCAGTATCATCCCCACATCTAGGCCTAGCAGTATCATCCACACATCTAGGCCTAGCACTATCATCCACACATCTAGGCCTAGCAGTATCATCCACATATCTATGCCTAGCACTATCATCCACACATCTAGGCCTAGCACTATCATCCACACATCTAGGCCTAGCACTATCATCCACACATCTAGGCCTAGCACTATCATCCACACATCTAGGCCTAGCAGTATCATCCACACATCTATGCCTAGCACTATCATCCACACATCTATGCCTAGCAGTATCATCCACACATCTAGGCCTAGCACTATCATCCACACATCTAGGCCTAGCACTATCATCCACACATCTAGGCCTAGCACTATCATCCACACATCTAGGCCTAGCAGTATCATCCACACATCTATGCCTAGCAGTATCATCCCCACATCTAGGCATAGCAGTATCATCCACACATCTAGGCCTAGCACTATCATCCACACATCTAGGCCTAGCAGTATCATCCACACATCTATGCCTAGCACTATCATCCACACATCTAGGCCTAGCAGTATCATCCCCACATCTAGGCCTAGCAGTATCATCCACACATCTAGGCCTAGCACTATCATCCACACATCTAGGCCTAGCAGTATCATCCACACATCTATGCCTAGCACTATCATCCACACATCTAGGCCTAGCACTATCATCCACACATCTAGGCCTAGCACTATCATCCACACATCTATGCCTAGCACTATCATCCACACATCTAGGCCTAGCACTATCATCCACACATCTAGGCCTAGCACTATCATCCACACATCTATGCCTAGCACTATCATCCACACATCTAGGCCTAGCACTATCATCCACACATCTAGGCCTAGCACTATCATCCACACATCTATGCCTAGCACTATCATCCACACATCTAGGCCTAGCAGTATCATCCCCACATCTAGGCCTAGCAGTATCATCCACACATCTAGGCCTAGCACTATCATCCACACATCTAGGCCTAGCAGTATCATCCACACATCTATGCCTAGCACTATCATCCACACATCTATGCCTAGCAGTATCATCCACACATCTAGGCCTAGCACTATCATCCACACATCTAGGCCTAGCAAGTGCTATTCAACAACACTGTAGTAGTTACGCTAATGCAGGGAAGGGGCAGTGAAGTGCCGCAGGGTGTGAAGGCTTTTGTTCCTGCCCGAGACTAAAACACCAAATTCACCTAAACCTGGTCTATATTGATTAACGACCACAATTAGTTGATTATGTGAAACAGGTGTGTTAGCGCTGGGCTGGAACTTAAGCCTGCACACACTGCGCACAGTCATCCAGGACCAGAGTCAGCCTACCCTCTTCTGGGTAAAAGTGTTTATTGAGTAGATGAAACCAAGGCCTTGACTCCACATTAGGGCTTTGCACCATTCGTGGTTGGTATGAGGTGAGTGACGGGCTTTGGGGTCTGCTGAGTAAGAGCTGGAACAACCCGGGGTCATTCCATTGGCCCAATCTATGGGCCCCCTAATCGCCCAGCTCCCTTTGAAGAGAGGCTTGAAAGCTGTCACTCTGCCAAAAGGCTAGGTGACCACTGAGCCAGCCCATCACTCTAATGGAAGTCATTCAAAGCCATGGGAGTGACCTAATTAGGCTGAGGTGTCGTTGACGTGGGGCTAATTATAAAGAGACGAGTGAAGGAAGGAAAAAGAAAGTTAGAAAGAGTGTAGAGGCACCAAGAGATGGGTTAAAGAAAACATCTATGAAGATGATGTGAGGCGTTTTATTATTGAATAAAGCTATGGTCATGAATGTATGACTAAATCATTGGGTAGACTCGTAGGGAATGGAAAATTATGCATGAACATTAATAGACAACTCTACAATTCATACAGAGTAATTCCCTACAATTACCTTAACCCTCGCCCTTTTTATCCCTCTTCAGCTGAAAAATCTTGTTTTAAAGAATATTCAGTCTTTCAGTCAGAGTCCAACTGAGTTATAAAGAGCTAGTGTTTTGGACGTGACTGGGTTGACGTGACGGTGTTGATGGGTGTTAACCTACCTTGGAGTTCTTTGTCTCCCTTCATCCATCTGATTGTGGCGGCGGGCTTGCTGCCCATAGCGGTGCAGGTCATCTCTGTCTCGTTGCCCTCAATCACCTGCCCCTCCCGGGACTCGATGATTGGGTTGCCTGGAGGGACTGGCAGGGGGGACAAATAGACACCGTGTTTAGGGAATGTGGGGCATAAATCACCCGAACAACCAGGAGGTGTCGGGTCAGTCCTCCCTCTTAGATGTCTTAACTGTCCATGTGTGGTGGAAGGGCTTTTCATCAGCAATGTGGTGTTGAGGTAGCATGGTGTGTGATGCATCTATTGTCATGGGTGTAATTTCTAATATTGGTCCCTCCACATACCAAATAAAATAACTGAATTTAGTTGCAATAGTACTGTATCTGTGAGAGGTTTATGGAAATACTTTGAAATAAATGAAATTGACTACAGTCATTTTCTTGTAAACAAAAACAACGTCAGAATGTGCGCAGAGAAGAATGTGCGTGAAAAAGGACTAAGTTATATTTAAGTGCGTGTATCTCAAGTCAGAATCGGCCGCTATCAGCTTTGGCGAAAGGCCTTACACTTAAAACATTTTTTTTATCATCCACTTTATAATAAAGCCCATACACTGACTATATGCAGTACACTTCAGATGTTTTAGGATGCTTTTCCAACCTTCTCTCAACTAGACTCTTCCCATAAACGTGCGAGCTGAGACCACTCACCGATTTTGGATTACATAATTCCAGCTCTCGCTTGCTACCTACTGCCACTCAAAACAGCTTGATGCCATTTGCGCTGATCTACTCCTGCCTTGGCCCAGACACGCAGATTCATGCCTGTGCCAGTCTCCCCATCTCCTCCTTGTGAAAATTTCCAAATCACAAACACTCCCCACATCCTGCTGTCAAACTTCATTGCCAAAACGCCATCATTATGTCTAAGTACTTACTCTTGCTTCAGTGCACGCTCTGTATGTCGTAACGTCTAATACGCACACAATGTAATTTCCCCTAAATCCTGCTAGGATGCACAGTGGAAAACTGGCTGGGCACTGGGTTTTGATTGGCGTGGATCTTGGTGTTTCGGCATTGACGTCAAATACGGCTATGCGCTAAGGACAATGTTCTTCGACTTGGATTGTTTTGACGCCAGGTCCTGTATGTATGCTTAAAAAACGAAGTGCAAGGTCAGGGCTCTAAATTAAAATGTTTCATTGGTAGCACTGGTGCTCCCAATTTATAAAAGTTAGGAGCACAACAGAATTTAGGAGCAGAAAATATTGATTTTATCGATTGAGATATGCAGGGTGTTGCTTGTGGTGATGAATCTTGCCCTGGAGGCAGAACTGAGCAATTTTTGATAGATGGGCCAGATACAAAGTAAAAATGTACTATATCATAGAAATAGTTGAAAACAAACATTTGCCTTTTGGTCTTAACTAAAGGTTAGCCATTAGGGTTAGCAGTGTGATTAAGGTTAGCGTTAATGTTAGGGTTAGGTTTAAAATCAGATTTTATAACTTTTTGACTGTGCCAGCTAGTGACCACTCTGCGGAGCTCCCTCCAGGGTAAGATTCATGACACATTTTGTTCTGTTACAAGGTGGGATTCAAATGTATTTATTTGTATTTTTTTTTGTTAATGATCTACACAAAATACTCATGTCAAAGTGCAAGAAAAATTCTAACATTTGTAAAGAAATTCTGAAAAACAAAACAAATATATCTTGATTACGTACGTATTCAACCCCCTGAGTCAATACACGTTAGAATCTTCTTTGGCAGCGATTACATCTGTGAGTCTTTCTGGATAAGTCTCTAAGAGCTATGCAAACCTGGATTGTACAATATTTGCATTATTCTTTTCAAAATTCTTTAAGCTCTGACAAGTTGGTTGTAGATCATTACTAGACAGCCATTTTCAAGTGTTGCCATAGATTTTCTAACAGATTTAAATCAAAACTGTAACTAGGCCACTCAGGAATATTCTATGTCGTTTTGGTAAGCAACTACAGTGTACATCTGGCCTTCTGTTTTAGGTTATTGTCATGCTGAATGGTGAACTGGTCTCCCAGTGTCTGCTGGAAAGCAGACTGAACCAGGTTTTCCTCTAGGCTTTTGCCTGTGCTTAGCGCCATTACGTTTCATTTTTATCCTGAAAAACTCCCCAGTCCTTAACAATTAGAAGCATACTCATAACATGATGCAGCCACCACTATTTTGAAAATATGGAGAGTGGTACTCAGTGATGTGTTGTGTTTGGCCCAAACATAATGCTTCGTATTCAGGACATTATTTTGTATTTTTTATTTTACTTTAGTACATTATCGCAAACAGGATGCATGTTTTTGAATATTTTTATTATGTACATACATAATTCTTTTCACTCTGTCATTTAGGTTAGTATTGTGGAGTAACTATAATGTTGTTGATCCATCCTCAGTTTTCTCCTATCACAGCCATTAAACTCTGTAACTGTTTTAAAGTCACCATTGGCCTCATAGTGAAATCCCTGAGCGGTTTCCTTCCTCTCCATCAAATGAGTTAGGAAAGACGCCTGAATCTTTGTAGTGACTGGGTGTATTGACACACTATCCAAAGTGTAATTAATAACTTCACCATGCTCAGAGGGATATTCAATGTCGGCTTTTTTACATTTTTGCCTATCTAATGTTCCACAAAGGAATTTATGGAACATTAGGTTTCCACATTGTGTAAAAGCACAATATTGAGATGCATTACATCAAAAATTGTACAGTCTCTTTAAGAACATCAAGTTCATTAGTGATAACATGCAACAGATCAGTCATTTGGAAGATATCAATTGCATACTCCTCACATCCCTTCTCCTCGTCTCCTTCTCAAAACACATTGGATGAGAAAGCCAGAGGTCCCTTCCCTATGACCTTCTTCTCCAATGGGTTTTGAAAAGAAGATGAGGAGATAGGGTGCGAGGAGTATGCAATTGAGAGCTTCTCATTAATGTATTGCTGTGATTATTGATCTCCTGAAGAAGTGATCACTTTTCCTTTCTTTCTGTGCCCCCAAATGTTAGGATATAGCCTATAAGTAAAGTTACTAGGTTGTTAGCTAGCTAGCTAATAAAGTACATGACTGAACAAGGTTTAAACAAAAGGCCCGTGAGTAGTTTTAGAATGGCATGCGACATGGTCTATGAATGTAAAATGCGGCTTGCCAATTCACCACATGAAGAAGACAAAGTTGCACTGGTTATATGGGTCATATAATTTGAACCGTTTGGTCTACAAACAAGTCGTCTTCACTGTAGTAATGGTACAATCATTACAATGGAAAACAATGGTAGGAGCACAGGTCGCACAGCTAAATATTTAGAAACATATATACGACCAAAATGGTCGCACTTTAGAGCCCTGTGCGAGGTTATGACATTTAAAGTGACGTTGAGGACCAGATTTAAAACATATTTAGCTTTCAGTGAAATGGCATAATCCCTAAAAGTGAGACAGACTTTCAGTCGTCACTTTTACTCCCGTTGCATTTTTATCAAGGATATTATTATAATTCAATTCATGCTTTGCACTGTGGCTCTACACCTTGGTGAATGTTTATTATTTCGTAGTAAGTTTGTCTCTGAGTGCACTTGTGTATCACTAGTGTGTGTGTGTGTTTTCAATCATACTCTCATAATGAATGTCAACGTAGACGATCTAAGACATTTTCCCCCTCAACAAACATTGTGTGTGGTGTGTGTGTGTGTAGTCATACTCAGCACAGTGATGTCTGCATAGGCCTCCTGTGGGGGGTCCGTGTAGAGCTGGCACACGTATCTCCCCTCATCCGACAGGCTCACATTGGACAGAGACACCCGCAGCTCATTGTCCGAGAAGTTGACCAGCTGGAAGCGAGCATCTTTCAGGGCTGGGGATCAAAGAAAGAGAGATAGGGAGAGAAAGAGTAAGGGAGATAAGGGGGGGGGGGGTCAAAAGAGGGTACCATTGTCATTGTCCATGCATTGACTATAGCAGTGTTTCCCAACTACAGTCATTGAGTACCCCCAACAGTACACATTTTTGTTGTAGTCCCTCACAAACTCACCTGATTCAACTCATTGAGCACTTGATGATTAATTGACAAGTTGAGTCAGGTGTGCTTGTCCAGGGCTACAACAAAAAAGTAGTTGAGGACTGGAGAAACACTGGACTAATGATTGTTGACCGACTCAGAGTATTCGTGTGTATATTTGAGTTTAGTTCCAGGAGTTAGATTATGAGTTACAGTCTACAGACATGTGTAGAGATCGATTGAAGCTCAATGTAAAATTCAAATCTCCTTACCATTATATAAACTCATCAAAAAAAGAAATGTCCTCTCACTGTCAACTGCGTTTATTATCAGCAAACTTAACATGTGTAAATATTTGCATGAACACAACAAGATTCAACAACTGAGACAAACTGTTTCACAGACATGTGACTAACTGAAATGGAATAATGTGCCCCTGAACAAAGGGGGGGGTCAAAATCAAAAGTAACAGTGAGTATCTGGTGTGGCCACCAGCTGCATTAAGTACTGCAGTGCATCTCCTCCTCATGGACTGCACCAGATTTGCCAGTTCTTGCTGTGAGATGTTACCCCACTCTTCCACCAAGGCACTTGCAAGTTCCCAGACATTTCTGGGGGAAATGGCCCTAGCCCTCACCATCCGATCCAACAGGTCCCGGACGTGCTCAATGGGATTGAGATTTGGGCTCTTCGCTGGCCATGGCAGAACACTGACATTCCTGTCTTGCAGGAAATCACGCACAGCACGAGCAGTATGGCTGGTGGCATTGTCATGCTGGAGGGTCATGTCAGGATGAGCCTGCAGGAAGGGTACCACATGAGGGAGGAGGATGTCTTCCCTATAACGCACAGCGTTGAGATTGCCTGCAATGACAACAAGCTCAGTCCGATGATGCTGTGACACACCGCCCCAGACCATGACGGACCCTCCACCTCCAAATCGATCCCGCTCCAGAGTACAGGCCTTGGTGTAGCGCTCATTCCTTCGACGATAAACGCGAATCCGACCATCACCCCTGTTGAGACAAAACCGTGACTCGTCAGTGAAGATTACTTTTTGCCAGTCCTGTCTGATCCTTAACGACCGTTCCACAGGTGCATGTTTATTAATTGTTTATGGTTCATTGAACTAGCATGGGAAACAGTGTTTAAACCCTTTACAATGAAGATCTGTGAAGATATTTGCATTTTTACAAATTATCTTTGAAAGACAGGGTCCTGAAAAAGGGACGTTTCTTTTTTTGCTGAGTTTATGTGACTCGTTTCAGGAAACTAGGTGTATGTCGCGCATCACTACTTCACAGGAGAGCGATTTCAACATAAACTTTAGTTTTTTGTCAAAATGCGTTTTTTTTGGCAGAAACTCCTGGAAAATGTGAACTTTCATGTGTCTTAATATCAAAATTGTATGCCATTTGTAAATGTGTTTAAAATTGTTAAATTACGAGCCTAGTTGGTTCAGCCACAGAAAAAGTCAGCAACCTTCCCGCTAGCGATGATTGGCTGAGATAATGAGTGGGCTGGACATGCCGAGAGATGAGTTCGGATTGGTCTGCCATGTAGCGCGCTTCTGTTTATTTGAGCTGGTGAGTATGTGTAGGTAATCCTGTCTAACACGGCTTTAAAAATATATATATCATGTAGTAGAACTGCATAAGTGTTGTTCTCCACTTTCTGGAGGACCGAGTTTTGAAACAAGTGGAATTAGAGTATGATAGCTCAGGAGATGGAGAAAACACCTGTCACTGGATTATATCTTCAAACTAAGGGCAACCATGGCATCCGTGACAGAGGGAGAAGCGTCCATCCATGTATACGGGTAAGAGAGTCTAGCTAGCTACATTTTCAGATATTACACGTTTTTAAAATTTTGTCAGAAAGTTGTTTTCATTTCAAGTTAAAGTGTACTGTTAGCTAGCTAGCCAACGTTAGCTGGCTGGCTCGCTAGCCAACATTACGTTTATGATCTGTGTAGTAATATTATTCTTATCTCAGAGCCATTTGCTTTGCTAGTTATAACCTAATGTTAGCTATCTAACATTGAACCTGGTTGGTTAGCTACCTACAAATTCATGCAGGATAGTCACATCATGAGTTGGGATTATGGTTCATTGTTAAGCTAGCTAGCTACATGTCTTAACAAAAGACTCCCCTACGCAAGTATCAATTTCAATAGAATGTTCAAGATGTCACTGTGAGCTGTTGATAGACATAGCTGGTAAATTCGCTCTGGCTATCTACTCTGACTTCAGAGCACTCTCGTCTGAGTGTGCCAGAGCGCAGAATAACTGATGAATTTACGAACGCTCATGGCTCATTGTTTAGCTAGCTAGCTACATGTCTTAACAAAAGACTACACTATGCAAGTAACCATTTCAACAGAATGTCACTGTGACAACTGTTGATAGACGTAGCTGCTAAATTTGCTCTGGCTATCTACTCTGATTTCAGAGCACTCATCTGAGTGTGCCAGAGTGCAGAATAACTGCCAAATTTACGAATGCTCAACACCCATTGAATATGGCCGGTGTCAGTAAACGTTGGCAAAAAACGTAATTAAATTGTTGCCAGCAGCACAGTTGCAGTCACCAACGCTCTAGATAACATAACAACAGCCTAACCAGCTCTACTAGGGTGAGTAAAATGGTCCGAGTGAGCTGTTCTCTAATTTGTGTCTGGAAGTAGCTATATTTATCAGATTTATTTCCGATTTGTCAGATTTAGTTTAGTTTAAATAGTTAGCAGGTTTGAATTGTTCTGGCGTAGGCTACTAGCTAGCAGCTGGCTATGCCTATATGTGGACCTAGTAAATCTGATACATTTTTCACTGACCAGAATCATCTTATTGAAGAAGAACATTCAATGACCTAGCTGAGACTTACAAGTAAGTTAAACACAGATAGTAGATATGTCAGTAGTAGGCTAATTAGTGTCAGTCTCACCAGTTAGCCCTAGACAGCTAACAAATACTTAAACAGACCAGTGGTGAGTGACTGATAATGAGCATTGAGAGTGACAAAAACATTAGCCTGTGCTATTAGCAGCACGGCAACATTAGCTGTCATCCAGTCAGAAATTATGTGTGATCCGTTTTATATTAGATGGACAATTCGGCCGCCACCTAGTTGACTTGCTATTATTACATTCAGTCATACCTCGCCTTGGCGAGAGAGAATACTTCAGAGGCAGCCCCCCGCACCTCTCTGATTCAGAAAAATCAGTCACATGTTTATTACTACTAGACTGGAACATGTCTCCATTCATTGGAGTATTTAGTTCAGAGGTTCCCAAACCTTTACTGCACACAACCCCAAATTGACACTAGAAAATACAGGGGACCCCACTTGGACAAATTATATTCCCTAGTGTGTTCATATTCACTCAACTGAACTCAACGCAGGCTGTCAACTGATAATAATACATAACAATGACGCGAAAGAGCATTCTAATAGAGTAAGGAGGTCCTAATTGACACCAGAGCCATATACAGTGCATTTGGAAAGTATTCAGACCACTTTAATTTTCCCACATTTTGTTAGACCTATTTTAAAATGGATTAAATAAATGTTTTCTTCTCTAATCTACACATTACTGTATATCCCAATGACAAAGCAAAAACAGGTTTTTAGAAATGTTTGCAAATGTATTAAAAATAAAAAACTGAAATACCTTACTTACTTAGAAGTATTCAGACCATTTTCTACGAGACTCGAAATTGAGCTCAGGTGCATCCTGTTTCCATTGATCATCCTTAAGATGTTTCTACAACTTGATTGGAGTCCACCTGTGGTAAATTCAATTGATTTGGACAGGCACACATCTGTCTATATAAGGTCCCACAGTTGACAGTGCATGTCATCGCAAAAACCAAGGCATGAGGTCGAAGGAATTTTCCGTAGAGCACGGAGACAGGATTGTGTCGAGGCACAGATCTGGGGAAGGTTACCAAAAAATGTCTGTAGCATTGAAGGTCCCCAATAACACAGTGGCCTCCATCATTCTTAAATGGAAGAAGTTTGGAACCACCAAGACTCTTCCTAGAGCTGGCCGCCCGGCCAAACTGAGCAATCGGGCGAGAAGGGCATTGGTCAGGGAGGTGACCAAGAACCCGATGGTCACTGTGAAAGAGCTCCAGAGTTCCTCTGTGGAGATAGGAGAACCTTCCAGAAGGACAACCATCTCTGCAGCACCAAATACAGGTGTGCCAAGCTTGTAGCGTCATACCCAAGAAGACTCGAGGCTGTAAACCGCTGCCAAAGGTTCTTCAACAAAGTACTGAGTAAAAGGTCTGAACACTTATGTAAATGTGATAGTTTTTTTTATTTTATACATTTGCAAAAATAAAGTGTTTGATTTGCCATTATGGGCTATTGTGTGTAGATTGATGAGGGACAAGAAACTATTTAATACATTTTAGAATAAGGCTGTAACATAACAAAATGTAGAAGAGGTCAAGGGAAACTTTCCGATGCACTGACTATACAAAACATAAGAACACCTTCCTAATACTGAGTTACACCTCCTTTTCCTCCGTAGCCATTGCTAAGTGATAATTGCTGTTTATTTCTGATCGTTTTTAAAACATATTAAGATGTCCAGTGAAAGAAGATATGCAATTTGTTGACACTACAACACAGTAAAGACTTGGATACACATTATCCAGAATGCTGAACAATAAAAATGTCTGTTAAATTCGCTGCTCTGTTTTGCTTGTTTACAGCAGGTCATTTCATAGGGAACTGTCAGAGGCACTCTCGTATTGTTACATCACCAACATTTTAAGAATAAGTTCTATACAGGCACTAACATGGCGGCCATTCTAAAACACTGCCCTAACTCTCTCTATATATGACTCTGGTTAACACTAAATGGTTATATACTATACCCATTTCAAGAGATAAAAATGTTTAATTTGATTGATAACATTTCAGATTTTCTCATGGGATCCCAAGCTTGGAAATCACGGCTGTAAAGCCGAAACGTCTGTGTACGCTATTATCCCTGAAGCAGTGAAAATAATAACAAAATCTAAAAATTAAGTGAGCTTTATGCAATGTCTTTTTGAATATGGACCCATTACACCTTTTGTTTCTCTGGATATAAGTAACTGCACATAATATTACTTACATGGGGATTACATGTGTTTTTTATTGAAAATGGACAATCTAGATTAAAAGTAAAAGAGAGGCATAATGGATACTACAAGAAAGTGGCATCAAATGCATTGGTTGCACAGATTGTAACTGTAGTTGTTCGCCGTCAGAACCGCAAGATTAGATGGACTTCACACAAGATCAAGTACACGCTGAAAGTGAAGCGGTCCGTCCGAAGCATAATGGCTATAAAAAAAGACTGTGCCAAGTTAATGAAGTGTGTGCAAAACGTATAGCATCCAAAACGAGTAGCATCAGGCATAGTTTGCTGACCCATGAAAACTTCTGTGACCTAGTTGGAGGAAAGTGGATCCACACTTGCACATCAGAGTCCTACTTTTGGGAGGTGACCAAGAACCCGATGGTCATTTAAACAGCGCTCCAGAGTTCCTCTATGGAGATGGGAGAATGTTCCAGAAGGACAACCATCTCTGCAGCACTCCATGGTAGAGTGGCCAGGCGGAAGCCACTCTTCAGTAAAAGGCACATGACAGCCCACTTGGAGTTTGCAAAAAGGTACCTAAAGGACTCTCAGACCATGAGAAACAAGATTCTCTGGTCTGATGAAACCCAAGCTTGAACTCTTTGGCCTGAATGCCAAGAGTCATGTCTGACGGAAACCTGGCACCATCCTTACGGTGAAGCATGGTGGTGGCAGCATCATGCTGTGGGGATGTTTTTCAGTGGCAGGGACTGGGAGACTAGTCAGGATCGAAGGGAAAGATAAATGGACCAAAGTACAGACAGATCCTTGATGAAAACCTGATCCAGAGCGCTCAGGACCTCAGACTGGGGCGAAGGTTCACCTTTCAACAGGACAACGACCCTAAGCACACAGACAAGACAACGCAGGAGTGGCTTCGGGTCAAGTCTCTGAATGTCCTTGAGGGGCCCAGCCAGTGCCCGGACTTGAACCCGATCTAACATATCTGGAGAGATCTGAAAATAGCTGTGTAGCAACGCTCCCCAACCAACCTGACTCAGGAGAATTGGAGAAACTGGGTGAAATGGGAGAAACTCCCCAAATACATTTAAATTTTAGTGATTTAGCAGACACTCTAAAACAGAGCGACTTACATTAGTGAGTGCATACATTTTCTCATACTTTTTCTCATACTGGTCCCCCTTTGAAATCCAACCCACAACCCTGGTGTTGCAAGCGCCATGCTCTACCAACTGAGCTACACAGGACCAGTACAGGTGTGCCAAGCTTGTAGCGTCATACCCAGATGACTACAGGCTGTAATCGCTGTCAAAGGTGCTTCAACAATGTACTGAGTAAGAATACTTACAGTGCCTTGCAAAAGTATTCGGCCCCCTTGAAGTTTTCGACCTTTTGCCACATTTCAGGCTTCAAACATAAAGATATAAAACTGTAATTTTTTGTGAAGAATCAACAACAAGTGGGACACAATCATGAAGTGGAACGAAATTTATTGGATATTTCAAACTTTTTTAACAAATAAAAAACTGAAAAATTGGGTGTGCAAAATTATTCAGCCCCCTTAAGTTAATACTTTGTAGCGCCACCTTTTGCTGCGATTACAGCTGTAAGTCGCTTGGGGTATGTCTCTATCAGTTTTGCACATCGAGAGACTGAAATTTTTGCCCATTCCTCCTTGCAAAACAGCTCGAGCTCAGTGAGGTTGGATGGAGAGCGTTTGTGAACAGCAGTTTTCAGTTCTTTCCACAGATTCTCGATTGGAATCAGGTCTGGACTTTGACTTGGCCATTCTAACACCTGGATATGTTTATTTGTGAACCATTCCATTGTAGATTTTGCTTTATGTTTTGGATCATTGTCTTGTTGGAAGACAAATCTCTGTCCCAGTCTCAGGTCGCTTGCACAGTGCTCCTTGGGATGTTTAAAGCTTGGGAAATCTTTTTGTATCCAAATCCGGCTTTAAACTTCTCCACAACAGTATCTCGGACCTGCCTGGTGTGTTCCTTGTTCTTCATGATGCTCTCTGCGCTTTAAACGGACCTCTGAGACTATCACAGAGCAGGTGCATTTATACGGAGACTTGATTACACACAGGTGGATTCTATTTATCATCATTAGTCATTTAGGTCAACATTGGATCATTCAGAGATCCTCACTGAACTTCTGGAGAGAGTTTGCTGCACTGAAAGTAAAGGGGCTAAATAATTTTGCACGGCCAATTTTTCAGTTTTTTATTTGTTAAAAAAAGTTTGAAATATCCAATAAGTTTCGTTCCACTTCATAATTGTGTCCCACTTGTTGTTGATTCTTCACAAAAAAATACAGTTTTATATCTTTATGTTTGAAGCCTGAAATGTGGCAAAAGGTCGAAAAGTTCAAGGGGGCCGAATACTTTTGCAAGGCACAGTATGTAAATGTAATAACATTTTTGTATATTTTCCAAATTTGCACAAATTTCTCAAAAACAGATTTTGCTTTGTCATTATGGGGTATTGTGTGTAGATTGATGAGGGGAAAAAGCTATTTAATTCATTTTAAAATAAGGCTGTAACTTAACAAAATGTGGAAAAAGTCAAGGGGTCTGAATACTTTTCGAACTGTACCATTTTCTAGCTCTGAGTCGCTACTTTTATCCAATGTAAACAACACAATTTTAAATGTTATTACATAGGACCGAATCGAGCCCATCAGTCACATATTGGGGAAAAAACACTTGTGGAATGTTGTTTTCCTGACCTTTTTCCAACAGGAAAGGTGGAAGGCTTGATGTCAGAGTAAAGAACAGTTTGCTTACTGTCTGTTGACCCCAGAGTTCAGAGTATATTTTTCATTTGCTTTGGAAGAGTGAGCTGGGTGCTCTATCTGGGAGTATTGCACACACCTTAAAATGTTCTCTTGAATTTAGCAGACTTAAAGAACACGACGAATCTCCTCAGGTGAATCTTAAGTATTCTTGGTAACATGAGCAGAACTAAAGAATACTGGTATGGTTGACATTCTGAGGTCATGTGTATGCTTTGACACTTTGGAGCACCATCATAGTTTGTGACTTTAAACTGTGCTGAATACAGCTGGGAAAAACTCATATTGATGCCAGGTGAGCTTTGTTTAATGCACCCTAAAACAGTCTCTCGCCATTTATCATAATTGATTTTCCTTGTTGAAATTAATCTGATCTTTGAGAATATTTGAATCCTAAGCAACCTCCCTACATATTTCTTGAAGTACAATAGCCCAATATAGCTACTGTAGTAGGTCAAAGCTGTGTGCTGGAAAACCTTGGTAGAGCATGGGTGAAGCAGGCATTGTGGGGCTCATGTGAATTTCCTTTATTTTATGTTTTTCTGTTTCTAATTAAAACAGGAGTATGTGGTGACACACACACGCAGAATAATGAGCAATCCATTAGGGAGTTGTTTTGCCTGGCAAATGCGATGGAGAATCCCAATGTCTGGTTCAGATGAAAGCCTCCCCCACCACCTCTGACAGATCGACAGCGGACATTTACTGCTCTCTGTGTCTTCTTTTTCCCCTCACACCACATTTATTCTCACCCGCAGCAGCCCAGTTCAAAGGAGCAAAATCAACAAGAAAAAAGAGGTAGCATTAATACATAACTACATAGACGGAAACAAATAACTAAATTAAGAAATCCTCTGGGATTATTACAGTTTCCGGCAGCAGGCACATGAAAGCCAGGATTGTGATAGTGATGGGGGGGTGAAGCTGATTGTTCTGGGTTCCAGCTGGTTAGCCGTGCTCTTTCGCTTTTATGCAAAAAGAGAGAGAAAGCGAGAGAGCGAGTGAGGGGGGAAAAGAGGAAGAAGAAAGAAAGGCTGTCAGTCAAATGCGAGGACGTAATTCATCAAAGGAGGTGATGAAGCCTTCTCTCTGGTTCTGCTGCTGTGGAGGGAGTGGATAAGCAAAGAAATACAGAGCGTGGCTCCATCTCCGCTGCCATCCACCCTTTTTCCTTGAGTTAATCCTCTCGACCCCCCCCCCCCCAGCACCTCGGAGTAGCCACGTGCCCCCTCATCAGAAGATCCCATCTCAATTCCACTCGCCTCCCCTTACTCCCACAAGGACAAGCCACATGGTGCAAAAGGAGCGGGGGTTAAACATGTTGCCGTGCCAACTCATCGCTAATGTCTTTGGTCCTGCTGCCAGGGTGGTGGTCTTGGAATATCAGAAGAGAACGACCAACAGAATAGCTAACAAGTGTGTGAATTCAGAGTAAGTGACAAGTTATCTAGCTGAATAAACTAAGTTTGAGCCTATTCCTGGAAACATTGAACCACTGTAGTTTACATCAATTATAATTTCTAAGTGGAAGTTGGAATAGTTATATTTGAGTGTTTCAGCGAATGGTTAGTGAGGGAGGCCCTGCTCTCTCGCTTCCCCAGTTGTTTAGTTAATTTTCTTTCCAATCTCCTTTGCATTAGCGTAGCCTCTCCTGTAGCCTGTCAACTATGTGTCTGTCTATCCCTATTCTCTCCTCTCTGCACAGGCCAAACAAACGCTTCACACCGCATGGCCGCTGCCACTCTAACCTGGTGGTCCCAGCGCGCACGACCCACGTGGAGTTCCAGGTCTCCGGCAGCCTCTGGAACTGCCAGTCTGCGGCCAACAAGGCAGAGTTCATCTCAGCCTATGCTACCCTCCAGTCCCTCGACTTCTTGGCGCTGACGGAAACATGGATTACCACAGAAAACACTGCTACTCCTACTGCTCTCTCCTCGTCTGACCACGTGTTCTCGCATACCCCGAGAGCATCTGGTCAGCGGGGTGGCGGGACTGGAATCCTCATCTCTCCCAAGTGGACATTCTCTCTTTCTCCCCTGACCCATCTGTCTATCTCCTCCTTTGAATTCCATGCTGTCACAATCACTAGCCCATTCAAGCTTAACATCCTTATCATTTATCGCCCTCCAGGTTCCCTTGGAGAGTTCATCAATGAGCTTGACGCCTTGATAAGTTCCTTTCCTGAGGATGGCTCACCCCTCACAATTCTGGGTGACTTTAACCTCCCTACGTCTACCTTTGACTCATTTCTCTCAGCCTCCTTCTTTCCACTCCTCTCCTCTTTTGGCCCCACACTCTCACCGTCCCCCCCTACTCACAAGGCAGGCAATACGCTTGACCTCATCTTTACTAGATGCTGTTCTTCTACCAATCTCACTGCAACTCCCCTCCAAGTCTCCGACCACTACCTTGTAACCTTTTCCCTCTCGCTCTCCTCCAACACTACTCACTCTGCCCCTACTCAGATGGTATTGCGCCGTCGCAACCTTCGCTCTCTCTCTCTCCTGCTACTCTCTCCTCTTCCATCCTATCATCTCTTCCCTCTGCTCAATCCTTCTCCAACCAATCTCCTGATTCTGCCTCCTCAACCCTCCTCTCCTCCCTTTCTGCATCCTTTGACTCTCTATGTCCCCTATCCTCCCGGCCGGCTCGGTCCTCCCCTCCTGCTCCATGGCTTGACGACTCATTGCGAGCTCACAGAACAGGGCTCCGGGCAGCCGAGTGGAAATGGAGGAAAACTAGCCTCCCTGCGGACCTGGCATCTTTTCACTCCCTCCTCTCCACATTTTCTTCCTCTGTTTCTGCTGCTAAAGCCACTTTCTACCACTCTAAATTCCAAGCATCTGCCTCTAACCCTAGGAAGCTCTTTAACACCTTCTCCTCCCTCCTGAATCCCCCCCCCCTCCTCCCTCTCTGCGGACGACTTTGTCAACCATTTTGAAAAGAAGGTTGACAACATCCGATCCTCGTTTGTTAAGTCAAACGACACCACTGGTCCTGCTCACATTGCCCTACCCTATGCTTTGACCTCTTTCTCCCCTCTCCAGATGAAATCTTGCGACTTGTGACGGCCGGCCGCCCAACAACCTGCCCGCTTGACCCTATCCCCTCCTCTCTTCTCCAGAGGAGGGGATCTCTCTCAGAATGACCTTCTTGATCCAAATCAGTCAGGTTTCAAGACTGGTCATTCAACTGAGACTGCTCTTCTCTGTGTCACGGAGACTCTCCGCACTGCTAAAGCTAACTCTCTCTCCTCTGCTCTCATCCTTCTAGACCTATCTGCTGCCTTTGATACTGTGAACCATCAGATCCTCCTCTCCACCCTCTCGGAGTTGGGCATCTCCGGCGCGGCTCACTCTTGGATTGCGTCCTACCTGACAGGTCGCTCCTACCAGGTGGCATGGCGAGAATCCATCTCCGCACCACGTGCTCTCACCACTGGTGTCCCCCAGGGCTCAGTTCTAGGCCCTCTCCTATTCTCGCTATACACCAAGTCACTTGGCTCTGTCATATCCTCACATGGTCTCTCCTATCATTGCTACGCAGACGACACACAAATAATCTTCTCCTTTCCCCCTTCTGATAACTAGGTGGCGAATCGCATCTCTGCATGTCTGGCAGACATATCAGTGTGGATGACGGATCACCACCTCAAGCTGAACCTCGGCAAGACGGAGCTGCTCTTCCTCCCGGGGAAGGACTGCCCGTTCCATGATCTCGCCATCACGGTTGACAACTCCATTGTGTCCTCCTCCCAGAGTGCTAAGAGCCTTGGCGTGACCCTGGACAACACCCTGTCGTTCTCCGCTAACATCAAGGAGGTGACCCGATCCTGTAGGTTTATGCTCTACAACATTCGCAGAGTACGACCCTGCCTCACACAGGAAGCGGCGCAGGTCCTAATCCAGGCACTTGTCATCTCCCGTCTGGATTACTGCAACTCGCTGTTGGTGGGGCTCCCTGCCTGTGCCATCAAACCCCTACAACTCATCCAGAACGCCGCAGCCCGTCTGGTGTTCAACCTTCCCAAGTTCTCTCACGTCACCCCGCTCCTCCGCACACTCCACTGGCTTCCAGTTGAAGCTCGCATCTGCTACAAGACCATGGTGCTTTCCTACGGAGCTGTGAGGGGAACGGCACCTCCGTACCTTCAGGCTCTGATCAGTCCCTACACCCATAGAAGGGCACTGCGTTCATCCACCTCTGGCCTGCTTGCCTCCCTACCTCTGCGGAAGCGCAGTTCCCGCTCAGCCCAGTCAAAACTGTTCGCTGCTCTGGCACCCCAATGGTGGAACAAGCTCCCTCACGACGCCAGGACAGCAGAGTCAATCACCACCTTCCGGAGACACCTGAAACCCCACCTCTTTAACCTCTCTAGGGCAGGTGGCACCAAATCGTCCCACCTACGTAACAGCCAGTTGAATCCTGTGGCGCGATATTCAAATACCTTAGAAATGCTATTACTTCAATTTCTCAAACATATGACTATTTTACAGCATTTTAAAGACAAGACTCTCGTTAATCTAACCACACTGTCCGATTTCAAAAAGGCTTTACAACGAAAGCAAAACATTAGATTATGTCAGCAGAGTACCCAGCCAGAAATAATCAGACACCCATTTTTCAAGCTAGCATATAATGTCACAAAAACCCAGAAGACAGCTAAATGCAGCACTAACCTTTGATGATCTTCATCAGATGACACACCTAGGACATTATGTTACACAATACATGCATGTTTTGTTCAATCAAGTTCATATTTATATCAAAAACCAGCTTTTTACATTAGCATGTGACGTTCAGAACTAGCATACCCCCCGCAAACTTCCGGCGAATTTACTAACAATTTACTAAATTACTCACGATAAACGTTCACAAAAAGCATAACAATTATTTTAAGAATTATAGATACAGAACTCCTCTATGCACTCGATATGTCCGATTTTAAAATAGCTTTTCGGTGAAAGCACATTTTGCAATATTCTAAGTAGATAGCCCGGCATCACAGGGCTAGCTATTTAGACACCCAGCAAGTTTAGCCTTCACCAAACTCCGATTTACTATTAGAAAAGTTTGTTTACCTTTCCTGTTCTTCGTCAGAATGCACTCCCAGGCCTTCTACTTCAATAACAAATGTTGGTTTGGTCCCAAATAATCCATAGTTATGTTCCAACAGCGGCGTTTTGTTCGTGCGTTCAAGACACTATCCGAATGGTAAATAAAAGATTTCTAAATATTTCATTACCGTACTTCGAAGCATGTCAACCGCTGTTTAAAATACATTTTTATGCCATTTTTCTCGAAAAAAAGCGATAATATTCCGACCGGGAATCTGCAATTAGGTAAACAGACGAAAGAAAATACAGCATGGGGTCGACTCGGGCACGCGCCTAAGCCCTTTGTCCTCTGATCAGCCACTTGGCAAAGGCGATAATGTGTTTCAGCCAGGGGCTGCCTCGATATCGTTCAGCTTTTTCCCGGGCTCTGAGAGCCTATGGGAGCCGTAGGAAGTGTCACGTTACAGCTAAGATCCTGAGTCTTCAATAAACAGAGGCAAGAACAACAACACCTTGTCAGACAGGCCACTTCCTGCATGAAATCTTCTCAGGTTTTTGCCTGCCATATGAGTTCTGTTATACTCACAGACACCATTCAAACAGTTTTAGAAACTTTAGGGTGTTTTCTATCCAAAGCCAATAATTATATGCATATTCTAGTTACTGTGCAGGAGTAGTAACCAGATTAAATCGGGTACGTTTTTTATCCGGCCGTGTAAATACTGCCCCCTAGCCCTAACAGGTTTTAAGGAATACCTGGGATAGGATTAAGTAATCCTTCTACCCCCCCCCAAAAAAATATATAGATGTACTATTGTAAAGTGGTTGTTCCACTGGATATCATAAGGTGAATGCACCAATTTGTAAGTCGCTCTGGATAAGAGCGTCTGCTAAATGACATAAATGTAAAATGTAAAAGAGTAACTGACAAATGTTCAAAGGAGAGCTCGATTTTTAGCATGTGGGCCCAAGATTTAAGTCAAATCAAAACATAACTCCTCAACATTGAACTCCATTTTGCAAAGCTATTCTGGTGTCCCAACTTCTTAACTCAATTACTTTAATTATTAAGTTACTTACCTATGCAACTTTTCAACGCTAACCGCTAACTTTGGTGCCAGTAGTCATTATGCTTGGCTCCTCTGTTAGCAGTGGATGAACACAACAGAGGCTAACGTTACACACAGATAATGTGTGACTAATTAAAGTGGCTGACTTGAAAGCAGGGTTAGCCTGTCAGTGCGAGGGGCAGTCTGACACTAATGATTAAATGAAATGTATTGATTTGAAGAATGTGCTGGGATTAAAACACTCCAATGCGAGGCATCACGGGCTAAACTGCTGGTAATCTGTTGTGCGACTCGGCGCTAGGTGGACGCCAATAGGAATGATTGAAGCATTATGTCAACACCGATAATGTTCATAATGGCACTAAAGTCTGGTGTACTGTGGCTATTTGAAAAATGGCCTCCAGTCCATTGTGGTATACTGTATGTTCAATGCAGACCTTGCATACATTGCCTCCTTTAACATGTTATATCTTGTTGTTGTGTTAATATACTGTAAGTGTATATCTCCACTATATGATCAAAAGTATGTGGACACCTGCTCGTCAAACATCTCATTCCAAAATCATGGCCATTAATATGGAGTTGGTCCCCCTTTTGCTGCTATAACAGCCTCCACTCTTCTGGGAAGGCTTTCCACCAGATGTTGGAACATTGCTGCGGGGAGTTGCTTCCATTCAGCCAGAAGAGCATTAGTGAGGTTGGGCACTGATTTTGGGGGATTAGGCCTGGCTCGCAGTCGGCATTAACAATTCATCCCAAAGGCGTTCAATGGGGTTGAGGTCAGGGCTCTGTGCAGGCCAGTCAATTTCTTCCACACCGATCTCGACAAACCATTTCTTTATGGACCTCGCTTTTTGCACAGGGCATTTGTCATGCTGAAACAGGAAAGGTCCTTCCCCAAACTGTTGCCACAAAGTTGGAAGCACAGAATCGTCTAGAATGTCATTATATGCTGTAGCGCTAAGATTTCCCTTCACTGGCACTAAGGGGCCTAGCCTGAACCATGAAAAACAGCCCCAGACCATTATTCCTCCTCCACCAAACTTTACAGTTGGCACTATACATTCGGCAGGTAGTGTTCTTCTGGCATCCGCCAAACCCAGATTTGTCCGTCGGACTGCCAGATGGTGATACATCACTCCAGAGTATGCATTTCCACTGCTCCAGAATCCAATGGCAGCGAGCTTTACACCACTCCAGCCGACGCTTGACATTGTGCATGTGATGTTCGGCTTGTGTGCGGCTGTTCGGCCATGGAAACCCATTTCATGAAGTTTCCGCCGAACAGTTATTGTGCCGATATTGCTTCCAGAGGCAGTTTGGAACTCGATAGTGAGTGTTGCAACCGAGGGCAGATGATTTTTAGGGCTCTATGCGTTTCAACACTCGCCGGTCCCGTTCTGTGAGCTTGTGTGGCCTACCACTTCGTAGCTGAGCCGTTGTTGCTCCTAGACGTTTCACTTCACAATAACATCACTTACAGTTGACCGGGGAAGCTTTAGCAGGGCAGAAATTTGATGAACTGACTTGATGGAAAGGAGATATCCTATGACGGTTCCACGCTGAAAGTCACAGAGCTGTTCAGTTAGGCCATTCTAATGCCAGTGTTTGTCTATAGAGATTGCATGGCAGTATGCTCGATTTTATACACCTGTTAGCAACAAGTGTGGCTGAAATAGCCTAATCCACTAATTTGAAGGGGTGTCCACATACTTTTGTATATATAGTGTATATCAACAACACAAATGTGGTTTTGGGCAACAAAAAAACAGACAGAATTAGAGGTGGTGAGAAACTGGACACTGATCCATTTGGAGTGAAAAACAGCATTAGGGCTTGACAACAACAGCTCCATGTCCAACAAGGAACATGGCCTTTCTCTAGCGCAGTGGTGCTGGTCCTGGACACAAGCATGGCCATGTGAGGACTCAACAGCGGCCCGCCATGCCCCAGGAGGTTGTCCCCCATGACGACACAACGGCGCCCGCTCGCAGCATCCAGCTCACTGTGGGGGAGCCCGGGATTGGACACGCAGCAGTGATGTCCAATGGGGTGAGTTCCGGGAAAACAAAGGCACTAGTAGTAGAAAGCAATTCCACTCAAGAAAACAAACTGAATATGTCTTTCGATGTTGTTTTGTTCTTTCAATTCCTTTAGTTTGGCAGAGGGTTTCTCAGGTAATCAGTGGAGGCTCCTGAGGGGAGTTTGGCTCATAATAGTGGCCGGAACGGAGCAAATGGAATGGCATCAAACACATTGTTTGATGTATTTGATACCATTCCACTGATTCCACTCCAGCCATTACCACGTGCCTGTCCTCCCAATTAAGGTGCCACAAACCTCCTTTGCAGGTAATGTATTTTTTGGAAGGTACAAACACAAGGAAAGACAAAATTGGGCAAGAAAATGCAGTGACTTTGGAGAGACCTCTGAGGCAACAAACACTTAAACAAAACGAAACGTCGGAATAAGATTCACAGTGGCTAGGAACAGGGACAAAAACAGCCACAAAAGAAGAAAAAGAAGGGAGGAGCGCCATGCATGTCTCAAAACACAGCAGTACCCTATTCCTGCTAATTTATACTTGAATACAGTAGCTATAGGGGTTTCAAAACAAGCTAATTTATTTGTTTTAACAGCCACACTTCATCCATTTAATTTCAGGGATGTATATGTTTCATTTCCATGATGGTCTTGAATTAGATTGTGAAAACCAAAGTCCATCTTCCTCATACAGCCTCTCTACAACCAAACAAGCAGCCTTTCTATGAAAATAAAGGCTTTCTTTAAATCTTATTCACAGATTCACATTGCAAGCTATAGTATAAAAAAAAACATACCTCAATTCAGCTATTTTGTTAATAACATCGTACCAGAAGGCCCCAAGTCATCTCACAAATAAAGTGATCTTACTTATGTTTAAAATATTATGAAATAATAAAACAGAAAACTTTATTTTCAAGATTTCTAATTAATTTGCCTGAGTCAGATCAACGTGGACAATGGATTCCCCCCCCCCCCCCCCCCCCACTCAACTCCATTTGAGGGGTGGACAGTCGCCTAAAGAGGTGTTGAATATACATTGCTTATTTTCGTGTTATCGCAAATAGCCAAAGTTCCGTTCGGCACCATCGAGGAAATGGGTGATGGGGCACAAAAAACTGCACAAACACACATGGCCATATCCATTGAGTCCTGGCAATCTCTGCATTGAAATGAAGCTGACTTTAAACACAAAAGGGGGGGAAATAAACTGCAATTCAGAGCAGAGCGAAAAAAGAAAGATGAGATAAACAAAACTTTTATGGCTGCAATGGGTTATTCTTTTCTTCCATCTTTCTCCCTCTCTCTTTATATCTCATTTGTGTTGTTTCTCCCTGGTTTCATTGAGGAGGGCTGGCTCCAGCTTCTTTGAGACGAGCTTCTGGCTTCTTCTTAAGTGGTGGCAATCAATTCTGATTAGCGGGCCTGGCTACTTTTTGAGAGGAGCCCATCAAAGTTTTATTAAGGAGTGAGAGAGGGAAAGGGTAGGTGGGTGAGGGTAATTTGGCTCTTCACACAGACTCCCATCACACACATACACACACACGTGGAAAAGGGATTTGTGGCGCTCAATCTTCTTCTTGCCCTTTAGCTGGCTCCATGCTGTTTTCGCCATCTCACTTTTAAACGTTGCCGGAGAGAGACACCTTTTAATGATAAGGAGAACGGCGGAGAGATTAGAGGGTGACCTTTTTGGCTTGGTGGCTGCGGACCTGTTAATGACGAGGTCAGTGCTTTGAAAACACAGAGGATATGGAGGTGATGTCCTCATTAAGAGATTAGGAGCTGGTGGTGGTAAAGGTAAGGTAAAGGTGTCCTTTGGTAATGCAAAGGCTACTCTGGCACTGCCCGGGGCCCAGCGGACTCCTTACACACGTGGTCTCTGGTCTTCAAAAGGACTGACGTCCACCCACTACACAGGTTTCAAGTGTCTGCCTCTTCACTCTGAGTGCCAGTGCAAAAGTGTGTGTGCGCCTCTTAACTCGCTGAGTGTGCCTACAGTATATAAGTGTGTGTGTGTATGAAGGAGCATCAAAACATGTGTGTGTGTGCTCACTTTGTGTGCAGAGGGCCACGCTGGGGAGGAGCCCTCATCCACACCCGGCTCCAACCGCTCCCTTGAAGTGGGGTCACATTCATTTCAGATGCGATGGAGAAAGATGCTACCGCTGAGCTTTTCCCGCAACTAGGATGTCAATGTCAAAGCTCTCTCCTCTATCTCCCTCCTTTTTTCCCCAATATGGATTTCAGTTGGAGCGGCCCAATATGATATTCAGGGAGGCTGGTAGAAGAGCCAAGCTATAATTAAGAAGTGCAGCTGCAGTGAAATGCCCGAATGTTCTCGGGAAAAGATCACAAGAGATCAAGGCGCCCCGTCGGAAGATGAGATGCCCTTGACAGCCAGCTGTGTGCTTGGTATTTGGTGCCCCAGCGAAACAGAAAAACACGAGGCGCGATTTATGTATGCCAGGGGGATCATGAGGACCTGGCTGTGTGGCTGTATATATGTGTGTGATAGAAAGTGTGGGTGAGTGAGGAAGAGTTTGTGGTGGTAGGATGGGAGGGAGGGACAGAACGTTGTATCCATCAAAGACAGATGGGAGCCCTTCTGATGTGGCTGCGTCTCTGTGTGTGTGTGTGTGTGTGTGTGGTGCGTGTGTGTGTATGTGTGTGCGTGCGTGCTCACGCCTCATTTCTGAAGTAGACAGAAGGAGGACTTGAGGACTTACTGCAAAAGTGTGCGACCAATAGGGCTATACTTTATGTTTGTGTGTGTGGGTGCATTTAGTATTGTCCAACCAGTGGAAAGTACTAATAACATCTGTAAGTCTCTGAAGTGGACCAAAATATTATTGTAGAGTTGATGTGACAGTATGTGTATGTCCATCTGTGTAGAACTAGTAGGCCAATCTATTATTTAAGGTGTGAGTGTGTCAAATGTGTATGCCAGCCTGTGTGTGTGTGTGTGTGTGGTACTCACGTCGGACGTCTCTGAAATAGATGGTCTGTCTGTTGGGGTTGAGGAGCTGGATGACAGAGTCGTCGTTGTTCTTCACCCTGCAGCTGATGACGGCCACGTCACCCTCCACCACCTCCACATTGTCTGTCACCAGGTTCTGACTCTGGACTGGAAGGCACAGACAGACACACACTAGTCATTACAACTGGCAGGCTGTGTGCAGTATAGTTTTTCACACCACTGAGCTGAACAGAGCCAAGCCAAGCTGTACTCAGCCTGGTTACACATCCAGCATAGTTACAGGAACTGTGCTGAAATGGTATGAAAATGTCATATCTAAGCGAGCACAATTTGGTTTGCAAACAAATGATCTCAAGAATGGAATGAATTCAGGTGGTACTACCATATGTCAATACTTGTAAGAGATCAATGCCAACATGATATGTATCCCAAGTTATAATTCAAAATAAGCCCTTCAGTCCATAACAACCGCAAGGAAGAGTGGGGAGATTTTTTTTTTACCAACTGGGGAAATTTTGTTTGGCCCCACATGGTCAAATGCTATTTGTAGGGGGTTTAGGGTTACGGTTAGAATTAGTATTAGAATTCAGTTTAGGGTTAGGAGCTAGGGTTAGTTTCAGGATTAAGGTTAGGTTTTAGGGTTATGGTTAAGGTTAGGGTAAGAGTACAGGTTAATTTTAAGGGTTAGGGAAGATAGGATTTTGAATGGGACTGAATTGTGTGTCCCCACAAGGTTAGCTGTACAGGATTGTGTGTGTGTGTGAATGTGTGCTTTATGAGCGAGGTGGTAAAGGTTGCTCCTGTTGCTCCTGATGCCTGACCTGATGGATGACGGCAAACCCTATCACAGGGCAATGGAAGACTTCACAAATAGATTTTAGCTAATTGATAAGAGAATTATCTATTAAAGGTAAATGAATCAATAGACCATGATGAATTATTAGTCATACAGAATGGTTAATGAATAATCAATGTAATGATCAATGTAGGGATAGATAAGTTTGATTAGTTCTGGAAAGTTCAGGAACCATGTGATAGGGAAAGGAATGTGTATATGCAATTAGAGGGACACCAGGAGACACATGGTCCTGGGAGTGCAAGCTTCAAAGCATTTCTTATCTTGAGGGAAAGAAACAGGCGAGCTCGGGAGAGTGATAAAGAGGGTGAGAAGTTTGTGGGGGAGACAGGTCACCAACAGTTTGTGTGTAAATGCATGTGCGTAAGAAAGCAAGAACTATATAATGACTGTTTTGTTATCCTGACCTCAGAACGTTATCTGAATAAAAGCTACAGATACCTTTTGCAGAAAGCTGAGTCCTTGCCTAATTATTTTAACCCATTGTCTTACAAACCTTGGGCATTAGTCAAGGCGAATTGATTCTTGATTATTATCATCAAAGATATAGAATTCCTTTTACACTACTTCATTAAAGTCAGGAGAGAGATTTTTGATTTTCATCTTCTCCAAGATTAATCTCTTGCCTCCTTGATGTGTAGCTTAAATAAAAAAATAAAAATATATATATTATACAATTGAAGTCGGAAGTTTACATACACTTAGGTTGGAGTCATTAAAACTCGTTTTTCAACCACTACACAAATTTCTTGTTAACAAACTAATTTGGGCAAGTTGGTTAGGACATCTACTTTGTGCATGACACAAGTCATTTTCCAACAATTGTTTACAATTGTATACATACACTAAGTTGACTGTACCTTTAAACAGCTTGGAAAAGTCCAGAAAATTATGTCATGGCTTTAGAAGCTTCTGATAGGCTAATTGACATCATTTGAGTCAATTGGAGGTGTACCTGTGGATGTATTTCAAGGCTTACCTTCAAATTCAGTGCCTCTTTGCTTGACATCATGGGGAAATGAAAAGAATTCAGCCAAGACCTCAGAAAAAAATAAATTCTAGTTCATCCTTGGGAGCAATTTCCAAACACCTGAAGTTACCACGTTCATCTGTACAAACAATAGTACGCAGGTATAAACACCATTGGACCACGCAGCCATCATACCGCTCAGGAAGGAGACGTGTTCTGTCTCCTAGAGATGATCATACTTTGGTGCGAAAAGTGCGAATCAATCCCAGAACAACAGTAAAGGAACTTGTGAAGATGCTGGAGGAAACAGGTACAAAAGTATCTATATCCACAGTAAAACGAGTCATATATCAACATAACCTGATAGGCCGCTCAGCAAGGAAGAAGCCACTGCTCCAAAACTGCCATCAAAAAGCCAGACTACGGTTTGCAACTGCACATGGGGACAAAGATCGTACTTTTTGGAGAAATGTCCTCTGGTCTGATGAAACAAAAATAGAACTGTTTGGCCATAATGAGCATTGTTATGTTTGGAAGAAAAAGAGGAAGGCTTGCAAGCCAAAGAACACCATCCCAACCGGGGTGGCAGCATCATGTTGTGGGGATGCTTTGCTGCAGGAGGGACTGGTGTACTTCACAAAATAGATGGCGTCATGAGGGAGGAAAATTATGTGGATATATTGAAGCAACATCTCAAGACATCAGTCAGGAAGTTAAAGCTTGGTCGCAAATGGGTCTTCAAAATGGACAACGACCCCAAGACTACTTCCAAAGTTGTGGCAAAATGGCTTAAGGACAACAAAGTTAAGGTATTGGAGTGGCCATCACAAAGCCCTGACCTCAATCCTATAGAGAATGTGTGGGCAGAACTGAAAATGCGAGTGCGAGCAAGGAGGCCTACAAACCTGACTCTGTTACACCAGCTCTGTCAGAAGGAATGGGTTAATATTCACCCAACTTATTGTGGGAAGCTTATGGAAGGCTACCTGAAATGTTTGACCCAAGTTAAACAATTTAAAGGCAATGTTACTAAATACTAATTGAGTGTATGTAAACTTCTAACACACTGGGAATGTGATGAAAGAAATAAAAGCTTAAATAAATAATTCTCTCTACTATTATTCTGACATTTCACATTCTTAAAATAAAGTGGTGATCCTAACCAACCTAAGACAGGGAATTTTTACTAGGATTAAATGTCAGGAATTGTGAAAAACAGTTTAAATGTATTTGGCTAAGGTGTATGTAAACTTCCGACTTCAACTGTATATGTATTGTTCCCTAGCCGATGAGTTAATAGGAGGAGCATGAATGGACTGACTTTCGCGGTGGGGAAACCTGCAAATTTCCATGCCTCAGTTGTCATGCACCTCTAAACATCCCTGTCATTTAAAGAGGAGGGGGAAGAACGCAATCGCCTCCTCAAATGTCGACAGATAAGGACAGACAGCTTAACAAACAGGATTTAAAATAAGCCTGCCAAACAATACCCGATACCCCAACAGCCCTGAAAACAAATGTACCATATGAGAACAAGCCACACTCCCCACTTGTAAGAAGTGAATTCAGCCTACTTTTCAATAAGGAGGGCCGTTATTGGATATATGCTAATATGCTATGCTAACATACTAGGCCAATATGCTAATATAATAGGCTTGAATGATATGCTAATATGCTAGGCTCATAAATGCTAACATATTATGCTCATATGATATGCTAATTGGCTTATACGATATGCTAATATGCTAAACTAGTACAGTGGGTACCTAGTACAGTGGGTATCGCCGTGGCGATGCTGCTAAATTTTGTCTCCTACTATGTTGGGCTAGGAGTTTAAAACCTGGGTGGTGTTCATTTGGTTAATTGTTCGTCTACTGGTAAACAAACACTAAAACATGAGTTGTAAGGGGGGAATACTTACGAGGGAACGCGCTCATTAACGACAACATCAAACGTGCACAATGTCATCCAGAAAATGTCAATCTTATCGAGTCATTACCAACAGCTACATTAGCCTAATCTGGTATAATGTTGATAAAATCATAGTAGCAATGGCTCTTATTATGATTCCTTATTTAGGAAATGTAATTAGATCAAATGAAATGAGCAAATCAAATTATGAGAATATCAGCAGGTGGTTACCAAACGAAAAGAGATGACACTGGAACAAATAGTTATGATAATACTAAATATCTCATGTCAGAAACTGCATTCAAAAACTACAACTCAAAAAACCATGTCACATGCCTTAAGTGCCCTGATTTTTTGATCAATCATTCTCAAAATATCAAATAGTCTCGATCTGCACGTGCCTTGGCAACTCCTCTAACTATCCTTGTGTGCATCTACTAACATACATGTTTGGCACAACAACGAACAAATGCAGCAGAGAGAGTTGGATAAATCACATAGCCTTGCCTACAGCTGGGACCAAGCTACAGCTCAACATACAGTACCAGTCAAAAGTTTGGACCCACCTAATCATTAAAGGGTTTTTCTTTATTTTTACTATTTTCCACATTGTAGAATAATAGTGAAGACAAAACTATGAAATAACATATATGGAATCATGTAGTAACCTAAAAAGTGTTACATATTTTAGATCCTTCAAAGCAGCCACTCTTTGCCTTGATGACAGCTTTGCACACTCTTGGCATTCTCTCAACAAGCTTCATGAGGAATGCTTTTCCAACAGTCTTGAAGGACTTCCCACATATGCTGAGCAGCACTTGTTGGCTGCTATTCCTTCACTCTGCGGTCCAACTCATCCCAAACCATCTCAATTGGGTTGAGGTTGGGTGATTGTGGAGGCCAGGTCATCTGATGCAGCACTCCATCACTCTCCTTCTTGGTCAAATAGCCCTTACACAGCCTGGAGGTGTTTTGGGTAATTGTCCTGTTGCAAAACCATTGATAGTCCCACTAAGTGCAAATAAGATGGGATGGCTTATAGCTGCAGAATGCTGTGGTAGCCATGCTGGTTAAGTTTTCCGTGCATTCTAAATCACAGACAGTGTCACCAGCAAAGCACCATCACACCTCCATGCTTCACGGTGGGAACCACACATGCAGAGATCACCCATTCACCTACTCTGCAACTCACAAAGACACGGCGGTTGGAACCAAAAATATCAAATTTGGACTCATCAGACCAAAGGACAGATTTCCACCGGTCAAATGTCCATTGCTTGTGTTTCTTGGACCAAGCAAGGCTCTTCCTCGTATTGGTGTCCATTAGTAGTGGTTTCTTTGCAGCAATTCGACAATGAAGGCCTGATTCACGCAGTCTCCTCTAAACAGTTGATGTGAGATGAGTCTGTTACTTGAACTCTGTCAGCTGCAATCTGAGGTGCAGTTAATTGACGATTTCTGAGGCTGGTAACTCTAATGAACGTATCCTCTGCATTAGATGTAACTCTGGGTCTTCCTTTCCTGTGGCGGTCCTCATGAGAGCCAGTTTCATCATAGCGCTTGATGGTTTTTGCAACTGCACTTCAAGAAACTTTCAAAGTTCTTGAAATTTTCCAGATTGTCTGACCTTCATGCCTTAAAGTACTGATGGATTGTCATTTCTCTTTGCTTATTTCAGCTGTTCTTGACATAATATGGACTTGGTATTTTACCAAAAAGGGCTGTCTTCTGTATACCAACCCTACCTTGTCACAACACAACTGATTGCCTCAAACGCATTAAGAAGGAAAGAAATTCCACAAATTAACTTTTAAAAAAGCATGATTTTGATGTCTTCACTATTATTCTACAATGTAGAACATAGTAAAAATTCAGAAAAACCCTGGAATGAGTAGGTGTCCAAACTTCTGACTGGTACTGTACATACAGTGCATTAGGAAAGTATTCAGACCCATTGACTTTTTCCACATTCTGTTAGGTTACAGTCTTATTCTAAAATGGATAAAATGTTTTTTTCCCCTCATCAATCTACACACAATACCCCATAATGACAAAGCAAAAACAAGTTTTTAGATATGACATTTACATAAATATTCAGACCCTTTACTCAGTACTTTGTTGAAGCACCTTTGACAGCGATTACAGCCTAGAGTTTTCTTGGGCATGACGCTACAAGCTTGGCACAGCTGTATTTGGAGACTTCATCCCATTCTTCTTTGCAGATCCTCTCAAGCTCTGTCAGGTTGGACTGGGAGCGTTGCTGCACAGCTATGTTCAGGTCTCTCCAGAAATGTTCAATCGGGTTCAAGTCCGGGCTCTGGCTGGGCCACTCGTTGTCTTGACTGTGTGCTTAGGGTCGTTGTCCTTTTGGAAGATGAACCTTTGCCCCAGTCTGAGGTCCTGAGCACCCTGGAGCAGGTTTTCATCAAGGATCTCACTGTACTTTGCTCCGTTCATCTTTGCCTCGATCCTGACTAGTTTCCTTGTCCCTGCCGCTGAAAAACATCCCCACAGCATGATGCTGCCAGCACCATACTTCACCGTAGGGATGGTGCCAGGTTTCCTCCAGATGAGAATCATGTTTCTCATGGTCTGAGAGACTTTAGGTGCCTTTTGGCAAACTCCAAGCGGGCTGTCATGTGCCTTTTACTGAGGAGTGGTTTCCGTCTGCCACTCTACCATAAAGGCCTGATTGGTGGAGTGCTGCAGAGATGGTTGTCCTTCTGGATGGTTCTCCCATCTCCACAGAGCAACTCTAGAGCTCAGTTAGAGTGACCATCAGGTTCTTGGTGACCTCCCTGACCAAGGCCCTTCTCCCCCGATTGCTCAGTTTGGCTGGGCAGCCAGCTCTAGGAACAGTCTTGGTGGTTCCAAACTACTTCAATTTAAAAATGATCAAATCAAATTTTATTTGTCACATGCGCCGAATACAACAGACCTTACCGTGAAATACTTACTTACAAGGCCTTACCCAACAATGCAGTTAAGAAAAATATTTACTAAATAAACTAAAGTAAAAAATAAAAGAGAAACAATAAAATAACAATAACGAAGCTATATACAGGGGGTACCAGTACCGAGTCAATGGTGCGAGTGTACAGATGGAGGCCACTGTTTTCTTGGGGACCTTCAATGCTGCAGACATTT
The DNA here is from genome assembly GCF_901001165.1 of Salmo trutta. Taxonomy (NCBI): domain Eukaryota; kingdom Metazoa; phylum Chordata; class Actinopteri; order Salmoniformes; family Salmonidae; genus Salmo; species Salmo trutta. The sequence goes on from NC_042975.1 coordinate 23,652,999, forward strand.
TTTGCTACCCTTCCCCAGATCTGTGCCTTGACACAAGACCTCGTGGCTTGGTTTTTGCTCCGACATGCACAGTCAACTGTGGGACCTTTTATAGATAGACAGGTGTGTGCCTTTCCAAATCATGTCCAATCAATTTAATTTACCACAGGTGGACTCCAATCAAGTTGTAGAAACATCAAGGATGATCAATGGAAACAGGATGCACCTGAGCTCAATTTCGAGTCTCATAGCAAAAGGTCTGAATACTTATGTAAATAAGGAATTTGTTTTTATTTTTTTATAAATTTGCAAACATTTCTCAACCTGTTTTCACTTGGTCATTATGGGGTATCGTGTGTAGATTGCTGAGGGATTTTATTTTATTTGATTGATTTTAGAATAAGGTTGTAACGCAACAAAATGTGGAAATATTCAAGGGGTCTGAATACTTTCCAAATGCACTGTACATGTATAGATGTGCATGTGTCTGAGCCACAAGGGGGAGCCACCTTGTCAAATTCAATGGGAGAGATGTGTGTGCATATTGGATGAACCTTTAGCAAAAACCTAGCTATACAGCAGCACTCATCAAGAGTGATTTGGGGAAAAGCCTTTCAACTCAACACTACATGCAGCTGACCAGAAAGCAGGGGATAAACAACAAGATAGATATGGTCTAATACAGGGTTTCCCAAACTCGGTCCTGGGGTCCCCCACTGAGTGAGCATTTTGGTTTTTGACCCTAGCACCTACACAGCTGATTCAAATAATCAAAGCTTGATGATGAGTTAGTCATTTGAATCAGCTGTGTAGTGCTAGGGCAAAAAACAACACGTGCATTTAGGAGGGGGGCGGGGGGCACTACCGAGTTTGGGAAACCCTAGTCTAATAGATCCATAATGGGAATAGGGACATGTGTGGGGACAAGTAGGGACAAGTAGTTGGAGGATGGCTATTGTATCTATGCTTCAATGAATTGATTGAACAATAAAATACATGAATTCTAAGCAAATGTCCTCTTGTAAACAGAGGACCGAACTAGCATGTGCAACATACATTAGCTTTGCTGTAGGCCCACTTTGATGTGCATTTGCTTTCTGTGAATTCCGTCATCAACATGGCTTGCCATCATGTAGCCAAAGACTTTCGTTGCATTTGCATAACTTGTTCAAACAGATCTGTTATATTATCTTTGTATTTAATTAGTGGAATTGAAAAGCGCTAGCACAGAGCATTGATCATTCTGGCCTAGATTAAACTTGTCAGATGAGGATGATCTGTACTAACCTACACTGTGTGTGTGCCTGTGTGTGTAAGCTCTACTGCACTTGTCTGAGTGTGTTGGAGCACACATTTGAGTGTGTGTGTGTGTGTGTGTGTATGTATGCGCCAGTGTGTGTGGTATATTTCGCCGTTCGCTCTGACATTAGAGAGAGAGCGCACCAGCAGTTGGGAGAAGACCACCTGCGCAGCATGTCATAGACAGCTGGCTGAAGGCTGCAGCGCACCACTGGGTTGGAAAGGTCACCGGGCCCTCACTGGCCCTGTCCTCTATTTAGAGGGGAGCGTAGAGTGTCCGGCAGCCAGGGCCCGGTAGACCCCCAGTACACGCTCAGCACGTTCAGTCAGTGAAAATAGCACCAGTGTCAAATTAGCATTAACCATTGACCAGTGGGTTTGCATATGGAAGGGGCTCTTGAGCTAGCTAGCACACAGCAGGCTATAAAACAGGCAGTGAGCAGTGACAGGCTCTTACTGTGCCACACCCCTTGGTGAGCTGTACCCTGCTAAAGCTAACCGGCAATAACTAGGTAATGTTGCTAGACTGTTATTGGAATGTTATCGGAGTGTTTGAAGAGCACTTGACCCTGTTGATATGCACAAGGCAGGTTCTACCTTGAGATGATCACTGATCTAATTGGTTGGGTGAAAGCAAGGTTGCCACTGTATTCGTTATACCTATCCAGTTATGTCAGATTAGTTTCGAAGGGTCTATTTTCCCAGCAATTAACTAGGACTGTAGCTTCTGCTTACGCTTATCTTATGTATCACACTACGGCTAAAGAGACAATTTACAACAAACAAACAATGCTGTATTTTGACATGGTGAATTTGTAGGTCAAATAGTCATATCTCACTGAGAACGTGTTTGACAGGGTGTATCTAAGCACCCCAGCTGATTTGACTCTCATCCGCTAGCATTCTGTGTGTGTGTTTTGCTGGTGTTCTCTCAAAAAACAAGAGGCACTTCTTTTCTCTCCCTTTGATTTTTCACAACCCAATTCTGCTGTGGACTGGATAAGTTTGGGTGGCCATTGACCACTCCATCTGTGAGTGGGAGACCCTGTTCTCAACCCGAAATGCACAGTGATGCAGCCCTGCCAAAATCCCTAACCAACTAGTCACTATCTGTAAAAACGCATCAAATTCATATACATTACACTGCCTTAATGCAAATAACCCTACCCATGTCCCAATCTATTTGGGCTGTCATGCCAACTTCTACGGCCATTGTCGTGACAAACCATAGTTGATTCTACAGCACACACAGATCTGGGACCAGGCTAAAAGTACCCTGCTGCTCAAGAATATAAAATATATTAAGCTTGATTTAAGCCTTTTAGAAATGGCCTGCTTTTAAGATTAAACAAATCTTATTAAAGGGAGTAAAAAGAACGTTTTAGAGATATTTTATCGCACAGTAATAAGATCAAAAGGTTTGATAGGGATGATGTTGAATCATTGAACGACGTCAAGTGGTTTAATTTTCCTCAGAAACGTTCATGGTTTCATAAATAGCGAGGATGTTTTAGTATTTGAGATAGCTACCTCATTCAAAGGGAATGACTTGGAATGATCCCACATCATCTTTGACTTGTTCTATGCGTCCCCTTGTAATTTCACTAAGTGGTCATTTTTTAAATGTCTCCAGAGGTATATGAATAAAAATAACTGTAAAAAAACACCAACAAAAAAAATAGCTGAACAATTCTGTACTGCTTATTATGTTAATAGTGAACCAATGCCACCCATAATCATAAAGCATATTCCAATACAAAAAGGGCCTAAAGCTTAAGTTGTGATTACTCGTCCCAAAGAAAAGTTTGAAGAAGCTTTTGTAGTGGCTAATTAGCAACAATAGCATGGTGTTTTTATGCAGATTAGGAGACAGTGTTTATAAACTGACCTCTGCATCAACGCTTTGGAGGAGAAAAAAACAGAGAAAATCCTTCAAAGGCTATTCTGTGCTATTATTCCCTTCCTCCCTCATCCTCATCCCCCTCTCCACTCTGAGAGGAGACAGTGGGGAGACATTTGCAGTGCCTTTCAATGAAGGAGGGAGAAGAGAAGTAAAGGAGGTGGAGGCCTGTGTGGTGCTAATGACCAGTAAAGTAGAGGTCACGTGGGAGCTGTCCATGGATGGATGGATGGATGGAGAGGAGAACAGAAAAGCATCCAAATCAGTGGAGTGATGGGACGATGTGTGTGTGCATGTGCTTTTAGTGTCATTAAGTGTGTGTGTGTGTTTGTAGCTGCTTGCATGCATGTGATTTATGTTGATGATCATGCATGTGATTAATGCATGATTATGTGTGCATTTACTGTGACTCTGTGTGAAGGGATTTGTGTATGTGCACCAGCATGGTGTGAGTGTCTATCTGTACTACTTTTTGTGTGTGTGTGTGTGTGTGTGTGTGTGTGTGTGTGTGTGTGTGTGTGTGTACTATGTGTGGGAGGGGAGGGGGTGGCAGCCCAGAGATTAATGCATCAGAGGCAGTGGTGCTATAACCAGAGGGCCTGCCATTATGCTCGCTCATTTGGAAATCTCTTTCAGGGAGGAGAGAGGGAGGGAGGTAGGGAGGGAGAGAGAGGGAGAGAGGCAGGGAGAGAGGCAGAGAGAGAGAGGCAGGGAGAGAGAGGCAGGGAGAGAGAGGCAGGGAGAGAGAGAGGCAGGGAGAGAGAGGGAGGGAGAGAGAGAGAGAGAGACAGGGAGGGATAGAGGGGGAGAGAGGCAGGAGAGGGAGGGAGGGAAGAAGAGAGGGAGAGAGGCAGGGAAGGAGAGAGATTGGAGGGATAGAGTGGGCTCATCTCCTCCACTCCCAGCCAGATAAACAAAAACTGGTTGAGACCCTGCTGACAGTCTGAAGGAGGAGAAAGAGAGAGATGGTGAGAGAGAACAAGAGGGAGATACAGACTTAGAGAGAAAGAGAGAGGTGGAGAGGTAGAGGGCACTGCAGCAGAACACAGGCTATCAGCATCCCTCTTCCCCCCTCCTCGCCTCCACACTCACCGTTTCTCCTCTTGGTTAGCAGTGTGTGTTAGTGTGTGTGTGAGAGAGTGCACACTTAAGTGTATGTACTATGTGGCTCTAGCACCTGGCTGTCTCTCCACAGCCACCTTGTACATGAATACAAAATCAAGTACTCAGAAACCTGCTGCTCAGTACTATATGTGTTATTTCATAGTTTTGATGTCTTCACTATTATTCTACAATGCAGAAAATAGTAAAAATAAAGAATAACCCTGGAACGAGTAGGTGTGTACAAACTTTTGACTGGTACTGTATATTTAAGATATTTTCCTTTTATTATTTTCCCCTAACCCTACCATCCCTCTCCTAATTGGAGTAAACTATTGGACAACAACTCTTAGGACGTGGATGTCGATTAAGGCAGCCCCCTGTACCTCTCTGATTCAGAGGGGTTGGTTAAATGTGGAAGACACATTTCAGTTGAAGACATTCAGTTGTACAACTGACTAGGTATCCCCCTTTCCCTATATACATTTTACAGAAACAGTATAGTTTACAATAGTTAGCTTCACTCAACCCCTCCTATACATCTCTGAACAACATCCAGTTTTGATTTACATTTGCCATATATTTTTCAACTGTGCTGTGATGTTTCACAAAAGTTCTGAACCTTTCTATTCTCATACATTTTACATATTGTAAATTAAAGATAAACCTTTTTGCTAAGAGTATTATTATATTATTAATCGATTGACTATGACTTTTTAAATCACCCAGCAGTGCAATTTGCCGAGTTAGCTCCAGGTAAATGTTGCAATTCTTCAGCCATTCCTGAACCTGCGACCAAAAATAAGCTACATATGGACAATAACCAAAACAAATTATCTAATGATTCTGTCTCTTCGCAGAAAAATATGCAGAGCTGGGAAGGTTCTATCCCCCATATATATAACATTCTATTGGTTGCAAAAATGTTGTATAATAATTAAAATGGAAAAATTATACGTTTTGAATCCAGCAATATTTTGTATCAGTTCATAAACCATGTGCCATGGAATCGGTACATTGAACATCTCTTCACAACTATCTATATGGCACAGCTGTAATTTTTTGGTCCTTAAATGAAACAGGTAAACTTTTTTATTTATCACAATTTCCTTTAGCCAATTTTGGTCTTTAATGCAGGGGCAACTCAAGTTCCTTACTTTCTCCCCTTTCCACTTGCCTCTTCCATTTTTTTGCGTTATAGCTGCAATTAGTTGGTTGTAATTTCTTTCTTTCGGGATATGAATACCAAGTATGTCCACTTCACCATCAGACCATTTTATTAGTAAACTACACAGTAATTTAAAAGTTGTATTTTTTTGTGATACAATACGCAATATAGTAAGTACACTTATAATTCAGTTGCAATCCAGAGGCTAGAAAAAGTATCCAGATCATCCACAAGGCTGCGGAGGGATCCAAACCGCGGATCAAAAAGAAAACATGAATCATTAGCGTACAATGACACCTTTGTTTTTAAGCCCTGGATTTATAGGCCTTTAATATTATTGTTGGATCTGATTTTAATAGCTAATATTTCGATGGCCATAATAAATATATACGCCGATAGTGGACAACCTTGTTTTACTCCTCTTGACAGATTAAAAAGCTCTAAGAAGTAGCCATTATTTACACCTAGGGTTACTATACATAACTTTGACCCATTGCATAAGAGATTCTCCAAAATTGAAATATTCCAGGCATTTATATATAAATTCCAGTCATACTTTATCAAAAGCCTTTTTAAAGTCAGCTATGAATACCAGGCCTGGTTTCCCCAATTTTTAATAGTGTTCTATTGTTTCCAGTACTTGTAAAATAAACTGTCTGATTAAAATGAATAATATTAGACAATACCTTTTTCATTCTAAGCGCTATGCACTTTGCTAGAATTTTTGCATCACAACACTGGTAAGGTGCCTCCAATTTTTTAAATGGACTGGATCTTTGATATTTACCACTTTGGTCCTGTTTCAGTAATAATGAAATTAGGAGCTTCTTGTTGAATATCTGTTAATCTACCATTTTAATTTGAGTGGTTAAAACATAATAATAATGGTCCTCTGAGTACATCAACAAATTTTGATATACCACAACTGGTATGCCATCCAGCCCTGGAGTTTTCACAGGCTTTAATTGCATCAATAAGTTCCTCCTCTGTAATTTGGCCTTCACATGAACCTTTCAGTACAGCTGTTCATATTACATTATTAATAGAAAGAAAATCCTTGTAATTAACTTTGGTTAGTGGAGATGGAGGAGACTAACAAATACATATGCTTAAAGTACTTTGCTTCCTCTTTCAAAATATTGTTTGGTGAATCATGGGTGACCCCATCATTTGTAACAAGTTTCAGTAAATTATTTTTGGTAGCATTTTTATATTGAAGACTGGAAAAAAATGGGTGTATTTTTTCCCCATATCGCATCCTGTTTGCTTTATTTTTTATAATATATTACGCTTGATCTTTCTTGAATAAGTTTTTCCATTTCTTTTGTTTTTCCTCTAACATATTATGTGCCTCTACGGTACTGTTTTTATTGACATCTATCTGTACTGTTAGTCTCTCTATATCCTTTAATATGGATTTTTTGACCTAAATTGCTTTTGTTTTAAAGATGAGAATTGAATTGCATGGCCTCTAAAGACACATTTAAAAAAGTGTCCCATACAGTAAGGGGATCTGCTGTATCAATGTTACGTAGGATAAAGTCAGTTATAAATTCTTCCGTCCTGGTGAAAAACAAGTTGTCATCCTATAATTTTTGATAAAATGTCCAATATCCTCGCCCACGTGGAAATTCTGTAAGAGTAATGTATATGGCAATTATTTGATGGTAGGCTGTCATTGTGAATAAGAATTTGTTCTTAACTGACTTGCCTAGTTAAATGAAGGTTAAATAATAAAAAAATATAAAAATCTGTCCCCTATCAACACTTTTTAAACTTTTGGTGCCAGCGAGAATGACATAAAGTTGTCAAGACAACTAGCTTGATTGAGCCTCCACCATGTAAATTCAGCAAAAAAAAATTTTTCAGGACCCTGTCTTTCAAAGATAATTCATAAAAATCCAAACCATTTCACAGATCTTCAATATAAAGGGTTTAAACATTGTTTCCCATGCTTGTTCAATTAACCATAAACAACTAATGAACATGTACCTGTGGAACGGTCGTTAAGACACTAACAGCTTACAGACGGTAGGCAATTAAGGTCACAGTTATGAAAACTTAGGACACTAAAGAGGCCTTTCTATTGACTCTGAAAAACACCAAAAGAAAGATGCCCAGGGTCCCTGCTCATCTGCGTGAATGTGCCTTCGGCATGCTGCAAGAAGGCATGAGGACTGCAGATGTGGCCAGGGCAATAAATTGCAATGTCCGTACTGTGAGACACCTAAGACAGCGCTACAGGGAGACAGGACTGACAGCTGATCGTCCTCTCAGTGGCAGACCACGTGTCAAAACACCTGCACAGGACCGGTATATCCAAACATCACACCGGCGGGACAGGTACAGGATGGCAACAACAACTGCCTGAGTTACACTAGGAACGCACAATCCCTCCATCAGTGCTCAGACTGTCTGCAATAAGCTGAGAGAGGCTGGATTGAAGGCTTGCAGGCCTGTTGTAAGGCATGTCCTCACCAGACATCACCGGCAACAACGTCGCCTAAGGTCACAAACCCACCATTGCTGGACCAGACAGGACTGGCAAAAAGTGCTCTTCACTGACGAGTCGCGGTTTTGTCTCATCAGGGGTGATGGTCGGATTCGCGTTTGGAGCGGGATCGATTTGGAGGTGGAGGGTCCATCATGATCTGGGGCGGTGTGTCACAGCATCATCGGACTGAGTTTGTTGTCATTGCAGGCAATCTCAAAGCTGTGCATTACAGGGAAGACATCCTCCTCCCTCGTGGTACCCTTCCTGCAGGCTCATCCTGACATGACCCTCCAGCATGACAATGCCACCAGCCATACTGCTCGTTCTGTGCGTGATTTCCTGCAAGACAGGAATGTCAGTGTTCTGCCATGGCCAGCGAAGAGCTTCATTTCTACACAGCGTTGTATGAGATCTTCAGTTTCTTGGCAATTTCTCGCATGGAATAGCCTTCATTTCTCAAAACAAGAATAGACTGACATGGTCTTTGTAGAATAGACTGACGTGCTTCTACACCTGCATTGCTTGCTGTTTGGGGTTTTAGGCTGGGTTTCTGTACAGCACTTTGAGATATCAGCTGATGTAAGAAGGGCTATATAAATACATTTGATTTGATTTGTTTCTGGACATTTTGTGCTTGTAATCGAACCCACAAATGCTGATGCTCCAGATACTCAACTAGTCTAAAGGTCAGTTTTATTGCTTCCTTTATCAGAACAACAGTTCTCAGCTGTGCTAACATAATTGCAAAATAGTTTTCTAATGATCAATTAGCCTTTTAAAATGATAGATAATCCAAGTTTAACACAACGTGCCATTGGAACACAGGAGTGAAGGTTGCTGATAATGGGCCTATGTATATATTCCATGAAAAAAAAATAAGCCGTTTCCAGCTACAATAGTCATTTACAACATTAACATTGTCTACACTGTATTTCTGATCAATTTGATGTTATTTTAATGGACCATTTCTTTTGCTTTTCTTTCAAAAACAAGGACATTTCTAAGTGACCCCAAACATTTGAACTGTAGTGTATATGAAAAAAATCTAGCATATCTTAATTTATTTCCACAATTAACAAATAATATGCATAATAATGTTGGCAGTTCACACAAAGGATTGTTACCTATAACCAGGATTGGCATTACAAAAATTACATTTTTGGCAAGCAATTATTATTTATTATTGTGATTCATCCTGTCATCCTATCAAATAACCTTTTGCTCTTTTTTGTTAGATTGGGTCGTTTTCAAAGGACAATTCCTTACCTAACCTAAATCAAATTCCAGTCAGTTATACTAAAACAGGATCAGTCTAAACAATTGTTCTAGACTGATTTAGACTGAAACAAAGGTCTCAGATTTAAATATGAATGTATAATGGTGGTGGTGGTTTTACCGGGCGCAGTGTTGCATTACTAAGTATTTCTTCTAATCAAGTGTCTGGAGAATGTATTTACTCCTCAGTACCTGCAACAGACTCTGTTGATCGTCCGTTCAGGAAATGAAATAGAATTCCAATCACAAATTGAGAAAATGCCCATAACGTCAGCTGAAGAATTGAATTCAAATTGACAGACTGGAGTTGATCCCGATCATACTATTGAACTTTAGGTCCGAAACCGCAAACTAGCTCCTGAAATGGCTCAGAGGTAGATCCCTCGTATGAGAACATCCTGGGTTGAATGCTATTCTTTTTCTTTTTAATTATTTCAGAGTCCCGAACTTCTTTCATAATCATTGATTCTTTTAGACAGGACAGTTGGATGTGAGATCAGGGGATAAACATTGGAGAAGGAGACACAGAGAGGAAGGGCACAGACAGTTTGCTGAGCCGAGGCTCAAAACTCCCTTCACCAGGGGGTATGCTAGGTCCAGACCCCAGCACGAGTGTCGCCTGTGCCGCAGTGAGGACCGTTGTCAAGCAGTCTAGTTTCAACGTCTGATTGTCCTCAACCTGGTCTACAGTACGTTTGGCTAACGGGCTAAAAGTTAATGGTCTGGTTCGGATACGAGCCACAGAGTGTGCAGGCTTTGGTTCCACTCCAGCACCAACAAACCTGATTCAGCAAATGAACTAAGCGTTCAATTTAGAGCTGGGATGGAATAAAGATGTACACACTCCAGGACTGGAGTTGTGCTATAGTTGGTGAGAGAGTAGTGACTGTATGCTATCTGCTAAAGCACTATTTAATTGTGGCTGACTGTATGAAAGACAATCAAAGTTCAAGACAAAAAAGACACCTTACTTTGTAGCTTGTTTCACTTATTTTAGTTCCACCCCATGAATTCAGCCCAGTTTGCCATGGCGCCATGGAGAAACACATACTTAAGTGTTTGAGTGGCCAATTCGGGTGATAATTGGTGACGGCTTAGATTAAAACAGCCCTTGTTAGCAAGCAAATGAGAGAAGGCTGTTATTTTAAAATCAGGCATGTCCAGACATGTCATCCATTTCACAGTGTCTAAGTATGAATGAAGTGGCATTCTTAAAATAAGCTCTGAGGTTTTGCTAAGGAGTATCAAAATACATTTTATCGACAATGCAAACAATTTCACATACCACAGACCATCAACATCTAAAACACTAACACAAAACACTAACACAAAACACTGAGAAGAAAAAGAGAACGTGACAAGCTGAAGCTCTAGAGTCTAGTTACCTTTTGCTCATATCATCTGGTTTCAGATCAGCTCTCCCTGCCCCAAAGTTTTCCATCATCCATTATGCAGTACTCAACAAAACTGACCCTAGACCAGCTATAGCGAGCAGAAGGTATCCAGAACAAGAGAGAGATGAGGAAGAAAATATGTGAAGAAGAAAAAAAAGCAGGTACAGAAGCAACAGATAGTCTATCAGCAGCTATGCAGCGGTGGCGGTAGACGTACGAAAGCAGAGCCGAAAGAAAGAGAAAAAATAAGTCAGAGAAAATAATATTGATATGGCGAAACCATTATTAGTTAATATGCAGCACACAGAGACGCTGTGAGGCGACCATTCAGTAAAAACAAAGAAGAGAAGGGTACTAGACAAGTAAGAGAAAGAAGTAAATGAGAAGAGAGGAGGAGGTAGGGGGTTTACCTGGGTACTGAGCAGCTCCTGTGTCAAGGGAGGGAGAAGAAGAGAGAAGCATTTGTATTAGCGATTAGCTCCATTCTCCACAGATTAACAGCTTTGAAAAGTCTCTAGCATAGCATGAAGCTAACATTTTGCTGCACCTGCTTTCTCATCTGCTTATCTGTGTACGCGACTAATAAACTTATATTTGATTTGATTTTAAGAAGGCAGGGAAAGAGGATTTCTAGGGTACTCGATTTCTTCTCAGGGAAAAGAGTGAATGGTTTCATAGATTCAATAGCACACCGGGCATTTTCAATTCAGTCAAGTCACCAGCAAAGGATTTGACTGTTCAGTTATAAGTTATATTCAATACCAACATAGCCAGTGACATAATCACAGCATAATAAACATATCTTAATATTGAACATCTCAGAATTGGTCTAAATAGCAAGCACAAGCTTATTGGTGGTTCAATTCAATTTTCATATGACAGCAAAAGCAAATGACACCATTTCAAAGATCTTAGGTCCCAGATTATCCATCTGTGGTTTCTGCCATCACGAAAATTATCATCTTCACCCATAATGAATCCATAATGCAATTCACCTGGCACCAGTTAAATCCTTAAAAACCACTCTACGCCAACCGAGTGTCAGGATTCTGCTCTGAGGCTAGTTCTGATTAGACAACCCATATTCCTTCAACATTTGCCAAATTTCCATCACGGTGACATACTAATGCAATTCTCCATGTAGAACCCTCTGTGGAAAGGGTTCTACATGGAACCCAAAAGAGTTCTACCTGAAACCAAAAGGGTTCTACCTAGAACCAAAAAGGGTTCTCCTATTGGGACAGCCAAAAAAAACTTTTTGGCTCTAGATAGCACGTTTTTTCTAAGAGTGTAGCGTAGTACTCAGCAAAAGTAGCCTGATTATACACATAGAAATGAAGAGTGTTGAGATCATCAGCAGGTTGACTATACCAAAGCCCTCCAGGACTCCAAGAGCACAGTAATCGATTCATGCATCAACATTGATACATAGACATGAATCACCCATAAATATTTCTTGCTCACTTTGCTGTTAGTAGCAGTGGTGTAAAGTACTTAAGTCAAAATACTTTAAAGTACTACTTAAGTCATTTTTGGGGGTATCTGTACTTTACTATTTATAATTTTGACAACTTTTACTTTAACTTCACTACATTCCTAAAGAAAATAATGTACTTTTTACTCCATACATTTCTCTGACACCCAAAAGTACTCTACATTTTGAATGGTTAGCAGGACAGGAAAATGGTCACATTCACGTACTTATCAAGAAAACGCCCCTGGTCAACCCTATTGCCTCTGATCTGGCTTACTCATAGCACACATGCTTTGTTTGTTAATTAGGAATTTTAAATGATTCATACTTTTACTTTGATACTTATATTTTAAAATCAAATACTTTTAGACTTTTACTCAAGTAGAATTTCACTGTGTGGCTTTCAACTTTGAGTCATTTTCTATTAAGGCATCTTTACTTTTACTCAAGTATGACGATTGGGTACTTTTCCCACCACTGGTTAGTAAGCTAAAAGCCATCAATGCACACACACACACGCGCGCACACACACACACACACGCGCACACACACGCATGCCGCACGCGCGCACACACACACACACACACACACACACACACACACACACACACACACACACACACACACACACACACACACACACACACACACACACACACAGAGTGCATCCAAAACCCCAGCACCACCGCGTCTCTCCTCCTTAAAGATTCCAGTCATGGGCCAGGCCACTAAGTGGTTCAGAGAGCCAAGGGGGACCTGGGCCACCCAGGTGACAGGTCAGGGGGAAGGGGCTCGCCATGTTAAGTAAATGCCAGACCGGTCAGAATAACTCTGCATGGCCATTTCAACTACACCGGTCTTGAGGGGCCTGCCTGGCTAACCCACGTAACTGCCAACCCCACTTCCCCTCTTGCCCGGCATGGCCGTGTCACCGGTATGCAACCATCCAACCCCAGAGGTGAGGTTAAATGCTATACCAGAGAGATGCATTAAACATGAGTCATTTCAAATTAAAGGTAGCTGCTCTCTCCTCTAGAAATGATAGGAACATTAACCAGGGGTCAGCCAGCCTGGGCTGCATTAATGAAGGACTGATGCCTTTCTTTAGATTCACCTCTACAGCCCGCAAGAACAATTCACTTCACAAAATGGCAACGAAAACCAGCTCAAAGACAGGCTGGCCTTCTCTCTCGCACATGCATACCCATGCACATCCCCATGCAAGACACATACAAAAACACACATTTCTGTGAGTGAGAGACCTGCAAAAAAACCTTTCTACCATGTTGTTGTGTTGCTACCATGTTGTTGTCATGTTGTTTTGCTACCATGCTGTGTTGTCATGTTTTGCTGTTATGGTGTTGTCTTAGGTTTCTCTTTATGTACCGTAAATTCCGGACTATAAGCCGCAACTTTTTTCCCACGCTTTGAACCTCGCGGCTTAAACAATGACGCGGCTAATATATGGATTTTTCCCGCTTTCAATTTTTTTTTCTTAAAAAAAACACATTCTGTGAGGTGCTCAGTTTTTTGGCGGCATGAAGCTTTCATTAGACCAATGAAATTGCCGAACGGGTTAAGGTCAAACTACTTTTTTGTTTACTGTTTAGATTAAATCGAGCGCTCTCAAACTTCCCATCATTCTGATTACGGTAGTCATTTTGTCACCCTCACCATGGCAAAGACACGGAGAAATGCATTTGATGCAGCTTTCAAGTTGAAGGCGATTGATCTGGCTGTTGGAAAAGGAAATAGAGCTGCTGCATGGGAGCTTGGTCTTAATGAGTCGATGATAAGACGTTGGAAACAGCAGCGTGAGGAATTGACTCAGTGCAAAAAGACAACTAAAGCTTACTGCAAATTTTTTATTTTTTGTTACAAGCCGTGTTTCGTTAAAACCTATTTATTTTTGTTACAAGCCGTGTTTCGTTAAAGCCTGTGTAAAGTTAATTTGTTTCAATGTACCGGTAGGCATCTGCGGCTTATAGACATGTGCGGCTTATTTATGTTCAAAATAATATATATTTTTTAATTCAGTGGGTGCGGCTTATATTCAGGTGAGCTTAATAGTCTGATAATTACGGTAGTGTTGTCTCTCTCTTGTTGTGATGTGTGTTTTGTCCTATATTTATATTGTATTATTTTTTTAACATTTTAATCCCTGGCCCCCAGCTCCGCAGGAGGCCTTTTGCCTTTTGGTAGGCCGTCATTGTAAATAAGAATTTGTTCTTAACTGACTTGCCTAGTTAAATAAAGGTTAAATAAAAAAATGTAAAAAAAAATTTAAACTGTATTGCAGTAGCAAAAATGACAACTTTCATATTCAAAGCCTCAATATCAAATACAGACCTTATTGCATGTGGAATATGGAGACCTAGGTTAATAATCTATACATAGCAATCTGCTACGGTCAGCAACATCCTATCAAGTCAAGGAGCTTCTGACAGCATTATCCCTCTGCTGAACTCTCCACATTAACATTATTTCTTAAAACCCTTTCCTCCATTGATCTAAGTCCTTATCACAGGAACCATACCACCACACTCCATACCTCTAACCTTGTCAACCTTTCATGTAGTAGTCCCAAAAGTGCCAGCCCTAAATCAAGTGCATACAACATATTTGAAAGAAAACAATAGCCAAACTATTTTCACCCAGGTCTGAATGGCACAGATAAGACATTTTGTTAAGGGAAAGGTGGCTGTGGCTGTGTCCTCCTCCACCCATTTCAAAAGGTGCAGTATAACTGCATTATGCCGTGATTAAATCGGAAATATGCAGCTAGAGGGCCATGAAATTGGACATGATGAGTGTGCCACATTAAAAAGTAATTATCAATACCACTCTCCCATTGTCTCCCTTACAAGCCGCCGCAGTGAATCAAAGCCTGAATGAAAATGGATTTGAACTTATTCCAGACAACAATGTGACAATGTGTTTTGTTTTCAAAGCCCCAGTGACCCAATTGTGACTACATTACCATGAGCGCCTTCCTCTTGCGATTGAGACCATACTGTATTGTGCGTGTGTGTCACTGTGATTGTGTGTATGTGAGTGACACAGACTGCAAGAAAGAGATCTACATGTCTGAATCATCACTTACTCACACAAACACACATAGGAGGGGTGGGGGGATGAGACGACAGCTGCCGTTGAACTGTGACACAGTGGAGCTCTATGAAATCTATGAACCAGACATCTTTCTCTCTCTCTCTCCCCTACACTGGAAGGCTTGGCTCGCTCATCCACGCTCAGAGCTTGAGTCAGTAAGGAGAGGGACTGAGCTGTCTGCAGCACCACGATTAGACGCTCACGCTGTCACATCGATAAGCTGCTGTTGATGGGAAAATTCCCCCACCGTGTCCCAGTGTGACCTGGGAGACAAAGGCGAGGTCAGCACCACAATCATGGGTGGCGTCAACAAATGGGAAAAATATAAAACCTTGAACTAATGTAGGTTTCTTAGTGTTTCAGGAGGGGGAAAAAACTCTACGCACTGCAGAGCAGTAGGAGTTATCGATTTTTATATATTTTGTGTGAGTTTCCGAAGGCACAGATACGGTCTGTTGTTACTTGGCATTGTGATGCACTGTGCTGATCGTGTGTGACGTCTCTTTATTGATCAAAGGTTAATATGCACTGAAATGGGGTGAGTCATGTAAAACCATGACCCTGGTCATACTCCTAACAGCAAACACAAAGTCCCTCACTCATCTCTGAGTGTACCTCTCTCCACTAAGCCAACTCATTCTGCACTATCTAGGATAAAAAAGGCCACGTAGAGGTTATACATAGCATACGTACTGGCTACATAAGTAATGTAAGGACCATAAACACATGTGAACTTTGTTATTTGCATGTGAATTTATGTAACCATTTCTGCGTAAGAGTCACTATAAATGGAACAAGTTACATTACAAGACATTATTCCAGGGCACAGGTAGTTATATTGGTCCAACTACTCACTACTGCAGCAAAAATGTTGTCCATGTAGACAAAAACGTGCGCAAAAGTGGTAGACACTACTGTACATATCTGCAAAGTAACTCATCTGTTTTAAGGTTATATCATTATTCCATTCGTAGTTGCTGTGTTATATTTAAGCAAAAAGGCACAAGGGGGTGTGTGTGATATATGGCCAATATACCACAGCTAAGGGCTGTTCTTAGGCAAGACACAAAGCGGAGTGCCTGGATACAGCCATTAGCCGTGGTATGTTGGCCTTCTACCACAAACCCCTGAGGTGCCTTATTGCTATTATAAACTGGTTACCAATGTAATTAAAACAGTAAAAATATATTTTTTGTCATACCTGTTGTATAAGGTCTGATATACCATGACTTTCAGCCAATCAGCATTCTTAGCTCAAACCACCCAGTTTATAAAAGGCCATTGCCCATGTTAAGTGTCACCTACAGGGCCGTAGGTGACATTACCTACCTACAGCCCTACACCAAAATTACCTACCTACAGCCCTACACCAAAATCAGGGCACAATAACATCTCAACTCGTATTTTATTGTGCACTGACAGTCAGTGTCCCTATCCGAGTCTCCCTCCACCATATGTTGTCTGTGATTTGTCCAGAAACGTATCTTATCACTGGTCACAGATTTTCTGTTTTGGGGCACGCTGGGCTATTCCACACAGGGCTCTGTATTGCTATTACCATGTTTTACTGTAGGAGTGTTGAGCTCAACGAGACAATTCTATTTACACTGCCCTGCTTGGAGGGGGGGGCAACTGCCGGGTAAGTGTCGTGCGCGACCTCCGGTAGTAGCGGTCAAGTCCTGACAAGTTTGCAAGTTTACATTACAGTAAAAGGTCTAGCTGAGGGTATTTTTTCTAAATCTCTAGGCAATATCTCATAGTTAGAAGAGGCCATTAGGTTGATTTATTGGTCTGCCATCACCACCCCAACTTTTGAGAACAATAAACAAACAAATCCATTTGATGAGTTTCGTTTTCAGGATCACTTTCTATAAACCACTTTCTACATTATGGATGCCCTACTGCACTTATTAGGATCAATAATAGCCTACTTGTGCATAGTTATACTTATGATTTTTATTTTTTTATTGAACCTTTATTTAACTAGGCAAATCAGTTAAGAACAAATTCTTATTTACAATGACAGCCTAGGAACAGTGGGTTAACTGCCTTGTTCAGGGGCAGAAAGACATATTTTTACCTTGTCAGCTCAGGGATTTGATTCAGCAACATTTTGGTTACTAGCCCAACGCTCTAACCACTACACTACCTAGGCTACCTAAATGAATCAATTTAGGCTACAGTCTTTTAAAAGACTCATACAAGGGGCTGTAAGCTGTCATGACACAGCATAATTCCTTTTGTGTTTGACAACACAATGCCCAATGTTGGGAAAACCAATTTTTATGCATCTGAAATGCATTCATAGAACATTAGCCTCTACATCTAAAGCAGTCAGGTTTCAAGACTGGCCATTCAACTGAGACCGCTCTTCTCTGTGTCACGGAGGCTCTCTGCTCTGCTAAAGCTAACTCTCTCTCCTCTGCTCTCATCCTTCTAGACCTATCTGCTGCCTTTGATACTGTGAACCATCAGATCCTCCTCTCCCCCCTCTCCGAGTTGGGCATCTCCGGCGCGGCTAACTCTTGGATTGCGTCCTACCTGACAGGTCGCTCCTACCAGGTGGCGTGGCGAGAATCCGTCTCCGCACCACGTGCTCTCACCACTGGTGTCCCCCAGGGCTCAGTTCTAGGCCCTCTCCTATTCTCGCTATACACCAAGTCACTTGGCTCTGTCATATCCTCACATGGTCTCTCCTATCATTGCTATGCAGACGACACACAATGAATCTTCTCCTTTCCCCCTTCTGATAACCAGGTGGCGAATCGCATCTCTGCATGTCTGGCAGACATATCAGTGTGGATGACGGATCACCACCTCAAGCTGAACCTCGGCAAGACGGAGCTGCTCTTCCTCCTGGGGAAGGACTGCCCGTTCCATGATCTCGCCATCACGGTTGACAACTCAATTGTGTCCTCCTCCCAGAGTGCTAAGAGCCTTGGCGTGACCCTGGACAACACCCTGTCGTTCTCAGCTAACATCAAGGCGGTGACCCGATCCTGTAGGTTCATGCTCTACAACATTCGCAGAGTACGACCCTGCCTTACACAGGAAGCGGCTCAGGTCTGGCACCCCAATGGTGGAACAAGCTCCCTGACGACGCCAGGACAGCGGAGTCAATCACCACCTTCCGGAGACACCTGAAACCCCATCTCTTTAAGGAATACCTGGGATAGGATAAAGTAATCCTTCTACCCCCCCACACCCCCCAAAAAGATATAGATGTACTATTGTAAAGTGGTTGTTCCACTGGATATCATAAGGTGAATGCACCAATTTATAAGTCGCTCTGGATAAGAGCGTCTGCTAAATGACGTAAATGTAAATGTACATTAGTGAATCATAGAAAGTGTTACCAAACTGTCTATTGTGTGAAGGTAAAAAAAAACGTGTTTAAGCAACTCAAACGCCTTTTACAAGGAGTGCTTAAGATGTCATTCAGTTAGCATAAAAACATGTAAAACATTCAACATTCAATACTTACGTGGTTCAATATTTCACTGATTCTGAACAATGACCAACATATGGAACCACGGCCCCACAAACATGAATAATACATTTTCCAGAGACCAAGGACAGACATTACTGTACAACACTGGACAGAACAGAGACATTATTATTGTAAACAATGCAAGGAATTTTATAAAAGGAATTGAATTACGACTCAATAACAAATAAAGAAATGTAAGGGGGGAGAAAAAATGTGACATTTAGGAAACATGCGAAGGGCAACACATAAGCTAGGATTTATTCTTATTTCAGTTATTTTAAATCTGGTCAGTTTTTTTTAGATTATGTTGAGAGATGTCAAATCAGAGAAAAATGTATTGAAGATCTCACTTTCACTTTTGTGGTGACTGATTATCAATAAGAATAGGCCTATAAGATTTATGTTGACATATAGAAAACATTTGGTAACCTACTTTTCACCCCCCCCCCCCCAATAAAATGTTCTATAAACCTTCACAATGTAGCTTACATGCCACATATTCAACACATCTGCCATTCTGGTGAAAATTTGTTTTAGAGGTAGGCTAAAGAGTGGTCCAATACAAAGATTTACTCCAAACCCTTCAGATAGATACCTTGAGTCATGCTGCTGCTGGGACTACAATGCGCTTTCCATTTGCTCTCTCTGCCCTGGTTTTGGCTCTCAAGAAACTAGGCGTATGTCTCGGGTCACTACTTCACAGGAGAGGTGTTTGAACATAAACAATGTTTTTTATCAAAATATTTTTGGGGGCAGAAATGCCTTCTTGAACATGTGAACTTTCATGTGCCTTAATAACAAACTTGTATGCCATCTGTAAATACGAATAAAATTGTTAAATTACGAGCCTAGTTGGTTAAGCCACAGAAAAAGTGAGCAAACGTCCCGCTACCCATGGTTGGCTGAGATGAGTGGGCTGGACATGCCAAGAGATGAGTTCGGATTGGTCTGCCATGTAGCGGGCTTCTGTCTATTTGATCTAGTCAGTTTGTGTAGGTAATCCTGTCTAAAGTGGCTTTTTTTTAATGTATTGTGTAGTAAAATTTAACAAAAGACTCAACTATGCAAGTATCCATTTCAGTAGAACGTCACCGGAACAACTGTTTCAGAGCACTCTCGTCTGAGTGTGCCGGTATTAGTAAAAGTAGACAAAAAAGCGTAATTAAATTGTTGTCAGGAGCACAGTTACAGTCACCAATGCCCTGGATAACATGAAAACAGCCTAACCAGCTCTGCTAGGGCGAGTAAAATGGCCAGAGTTTGGGTGGGGGTTAAAGCTTAAGATTATTCTTATGGCATTGCACACAGTCAGTGTGAACCAGAGTGACTTGATGCCAAGCAAGCTGTACAAACAAAATGGAAACGACACAGGACATCTTATTTAATGACAGGGGTTGCAATCTGCCGTGAAGCATTCATTCACGTATACGGGTAAGAGTCTAGCTACAGTTTCAGATATTATACGTTTCTAATTTTGCCAAAGTTGTTTTCATTGCAAGTTAAAGCTTACTATTAGCTACCTAGCTAGCTGACGTTAGATGGCTGGCTCGCTAGCTAGCATTATGTTTATGATCTGTGTGTAGTAATATTATCCCAGAATGCCATTAAGCATTGCTAGTTATAGCATAATGTTAGCTAGCTAACATTGAACCTATTTGGTTAACTTAAGCTAGCTATGACAACCAGTTCGTATTGCTAGTATTCTATGGATTGGGATAATGGTTCATTGTTTAGCTAAAGGTAACTAACACACTTTTGTACATTGAGCTATTCAGTACAATTTATCTTATTTTAGAACCCCAAAAAGCGTAATACTTCCAGATCAACTGTAATATGAATACCATTGTAAAGCACAATTTCTCCCCTTTACAGAAAAATGGATGACGAGACCTTCATGCTGCCGTCTCTGCATGATTGAAGAAGTCAATGAGCTCCGGCGGGTCTTTTTTTTAAATGGCGGGTGCGGAAGCAAGGTACCACGTTCATCTGTACAAACAATAGTGTGTAAGTATAAACACCATGGGACCGCGCAGCCGTCATACTGCTCAGGAAGGAGACGCATTCTGTCTCCTAGAGATGAACGTACTTTGGTGCGAAAAGTGCAAATCAATCCCAGAACAACATCAAAGGACCTTGTGAAGATGCTGGAGGAAACAGGTACAAAATGATCTATATCCACAGTAAAACGAGTCCTATATCAACGTAACCTGAAAGGCCGCTCAGCAAGGAAGAAGCCTCTGCTCCAAAACCGCCATAAAAAAGCCAGACTATGGTTTGCAACTGCACATGGGGCCAAAAATTGTAGTTTTTGGAGAAATTTCCTCTGGTCTGATGAAACAAAAATATAACTGTTTGGCCATAATGAGCATCGTTATGTTTGGAGGAAAAAGAGGGAGGCTGGCAAGCCGAAGAACACCATCCCAACTGTGAAGCACAGGGGTGGCAGCATCATGTTGTGGGGGTGCTTTGCTGCAGGAGGGACTGGTGCACTTGTTGTGGAAAAATGGCTTAAGGACAACAAAGTCAAGGTATTGGAGTGGCCATCACTAAGCCCTGACCTCAATCCTATAGAACATTTGTGGGCAGAACTGAAAAAGCGTGTGCGAGCAAGGAGGCCTACAAACCTGACTCAGTTACACCAGCTCTGTCAGGAGGAATGGGCCAAAATTCACCCAACTTATTGTGGGAAGCTTGTGGAAGGCTACCCAAAACATTTGACCTAAGTCAAAGGCAATGCTACCAAATACTAATTGAGTGTATGTAAACTTCTGACCCACTGGGAATGTGATGAAAGAAATAAAAGCTGAAATAAATCATTCTCTCTACTATTATTCTGACATTTCACATTCTTAAAAAACAGTGGTGATCCTAACTGACCTAAGACAGGGAATTTTTACTTGGATTAAATGTCAGGAATTGTGAAATACTGAGTTTAAATGTAATTGGCTAAGGTGTATGTAAACTTCCGACTTCAACTGTATGTGCTGAGAGATGGACAGTGTAATGTCTAGCCATACTCCCAAGTACTTGTACCTCAAGCTCTAAACCCTCAGAGGTAGTAATCACACCTGTGGGGAGAGGGGCATTCTTCTTACCAAACCACATGACCTTTGTTTTCGAGGTGTTCAGAACAAGGTTAGTGGTAGAGAAAGCTTGTTGGACACTAAGAAACCTTTGTTGTAGATCATTTAACGCAAAATCCGGGGACGGGCCAGCTGAGTATAAGACTGTCTTATCTGCATATAGATTGATGAGAGAGCTTCCTACTGCCTGAGCTATGTTGTTGATGTAAATTGAGAAGAGTGTGGGGCCTAGGATTGAGCCTTGGGGTACTCCCTTGGTGACAGGCAGTGGCTGAGACAGCAGATTTTCTGACTTTATACACTGCACTCTTTGAGAGAGGTAGTTAGCAAACCAGGCCAAAGACCCCTCAGAGACACCAATACTCTTAGCCGGCCCACAAGAATGGAATGGTCTACTGTATCAAAAGCTTTGGCCAAGTCAATACAAATAGCAGCACAATATTGCTTAGAATCAAGGGCAATGGTGATATCATTGAGGACCTTTAAGGTTGCAGTGACACATCCATAACCTGAGCGGAAACGAGATTGCATACCCTTATCCCCTCTAAAATGCAAATAAAACACTATAAAGAGTTTGTAACATGTCATTACATACCTATTTGAAGGTATGTGTCGAATTTGAATCTGGTTTTTAGGGCGGCGCTAAAGTTATTCAGAAGTAAACAGCGGCTGTCACGGCTTTTGAGCGTCATGATGGCTTGCTGTGATGACGCAAAAAATGAATGCATTCAGTTGTGCAATTGACTAGGTATCCCCCTTACCCTGTTCCTTTCTTGTTTTTAATCCGCGAGAGAAGCGCTACACCTGGTGGAAAGAGGCTGTATGACACAGAATGAGTTGCATAATGCGTGCCGTACGTTACGTCATGACCGTCACAATTTAACGTACAGCGTCAGTGGGGTCCGTTTTTTCAACTGTTCTCCAATACTATCGGCCATTACCATGTCAATCAACACTTGAATAGAAACGTAGTTCACACCCCGGATTTTGATGCCAACACAGTCGCTACAGTCCCATTAGTTTTCATTGCAGCCTCGTTTGAATGCCACGGTTGCGCAAATTTGTACGGAATGGGGTTAGTCACCGTTAGCTGCTAGCTAGCTACTGGATCGCTAGCTAACATCATGTTTATGATCTGTGTGTAGTAATGTTATGTCAGAATGCCATTTCGTATTGCTAGTTATAGCCTAATGTTAGCTAGCTAACTAGCTAATATTGAACCTATTTGGTTAACTTTAGCTAGCTATGACAATCGGTTTGTATTGCTAGTACTCAATGGATTAGGATTATGGTTCATTGTATAGCTAGCATGTCTTAACAAAAGACTCCATTAGGCCAGATGAGTACATGAGCCATCAAGTTAGCCAGGTGTGTCTGACGGTGATTACGGCTATCTATTGTATAATAATGCCAAAATATTTGTATCTGGAATTTGTCTTTCAGCATCAGTAGAACTCTCCTCCACCAGTCACACAAGGAGAATGTTCTAATGCCTCCCATAAAAAAGAGAGCTGGCCCAAGCAAGCACAGGTTACACCTGATGTAATCCTCAACAACTACGCAGAGGATAACACAATAGTATTACCAGGATGACACCCAGGACACAAACAATTTGGTGGAAAGCTGCTGCCATCCCATGTGACAATAGCAGCAAGGAATCATTACAAGGAATCGCTGACAACACTTGGTATGTAAAGCATAACCAATACGTTTTGATTATTTAATTGCCCTTCAACATGATTGGCATTACTTTTATTGATTTCACATTATTTCTGTATTTTCCAGATATATGTACGTGCAGTCAGGCTGTGTGTTTTCATTTTAACTTCCAGTTTCCAAGATTATGTTTCTGTATGCAGTGCTGTGGACCATTGTCATGCTGGTGATAAGCCTTGTGACACACACAACCCATAAATGGGGCCCCTAGATCTCTGCTGTCTGTCCGGCGGTCACTATCTAACAGGAGAGCAGGGGGCCTAAAAAATGATATTACGTTTTGCGTTACATTTTCTTTTCATTAACTTATCTCTGGTATTGTGCCTGGCGGACCATGCACAAGCTCCACCACAGTCTGGACCTTCACATCCTGATCACAGGCCACACCAAGTTTTCCCCCGACTGGTGCTTTGGCCTCATCAAGCAGCGCTTCAGAAAGACCAGAGTGAACACTTTGTCTGAGATCGCTGGTGTTGTCAAGAACAGCACTGTGACAGGGGTCAACATCCCACAGCTGGTTGGACTGGAGGATGGTATGGTGCTGGTGGAAAGCTATGGCTGGCAACAACACCTGACTCCGTTCTTCAGGCTGCTGCCACAGTTCAAGCAGTACCAACACTTCAGGTATATATACATTTTATTGCATTGTATGAAGTTATTCTTTTTATCTAAACTTGGGAGGTGAATTGATGTTGTGCAAGATTGTAATGTCTTATTTCTTGTTGTTATTTCCTGTTTTACAGCTTCGATGCTCTGGAAACTGGTGGTGTTGTCGCCAAGGAGTGTTCGGACTCAGTCGGGACCAGGTTTCAGCTGCTGCGCAACCCTGACATCCTTCCTCCCATAGATGGTCTGCCTGTACAAGCACCACCTGGACTGGACACAGCTAGACAAACTTATGTTTTTGATAAGATCAGGGAGTTTTGCGACGAAGAGGCTATGGACATCACATGCCCTGCACCAAAGTCAAAGGCATTACAGAAACAGGCTCTCCGAATACAGATTCCCTTGTTCATGCGTGGTTCAGATGGACCAGTCATCAGCCTCATCTGCAGTGCCTCTTTTCAAGTGACTCTCTCCTAACACACACACCATACGTTGCTGCTACTATTTAAAAACAAATGTATCCTGCTGCTCAGCCACTTTACCCCTGATTGTATGCAAATAACTACCACATCTATTACTGATATTGTTATTGAAATTGTTCTTGTACATACTGTATATTATTTTTTTTATTTTGACACTATCTATTTCCGATATTGCTACTATGCAAGTAACCATTTGGCTGTACGGTTTACACCTTCTGTAGAGACCCATCCACTTGGCAATAATATGTGTCTGGGGATTATAGCATTTATTTCACATGACCCATCAATTTAGACAAGTGTGTCTGGGTAAGCATCATCTAATATTTATAACATGTTTTTATCTGGACACTTTCTGTTTACCAGGAATTTTCCCTTATTGAAGGCTACTTTTATTCTTAATCTTTACTACACTACTCAATGTTTAGCACATGACCTCACATGTGAATCCTTAAAGAGATGGGTGGGGCTGGCTTAAGAGGTGTGAACAATGCTGAATGGGTGTAGACAAAGAAGAGCTCTCCAGTAGGTACCAAAACATTTAAAGGCCATTTTCTCGAAAGTGAGTTTACAAGTTTATCAACTTTCAAAGCAGAATTACTTTCCCACAGTTCCTCAAATACAGTGTATTATATACCATTCTGTAGTCTCTACTTTTATCCAATTTAAAAAACACAATTTCACATTTTTCTACATAAGACCGATTTGAGCCGGTCGGTCACAATTGAATCAGCTTGGTCCTGTCCACATATCTGATATTTTTTAGAGATGGGTTATAAAGGTATTGTATAATTTCAGCCAGTAGTTTTTAAAGTGGCACTCACGAGCCAAAACGAGTACCCGAAAATTGTGTACAATTGTGTACAACGTCATCCATTTCTTATGTTACGCCCTGCAAACCCCCTCCATCCCCATTCCTATATGTTATGCTATGAATTCCAATTCGTACAATATCTACAATTTGTACAATAAGTGCTTAAGATCCCGTTCAATCTCTAACAGAATACTAAAACATATCCCTTTCTAGCCAGCTATTACCATTACAAGGAGAGGCAGAAAGATTGATGCTTTAATCCACCCGGATCAGAGTACACAAAAGAGAGTGTTGCCCGCAGTCAGCTATTAGCCACATATTCGCTCCTAAGCCCCGTGTTCAAACCTGGAGGCTGCCCTGACACTGCCCGACAGAAATTACAACAACCACCCCCCCATTCCTCTTCAAAGGCACTCTCATCCCAGGCAACAGATAGTAGTAAACAACCCTTCACATACACTAGGCTACATGTTTAGATAGTCACTATTTTTGGTCATGGAGGTTCACTCCAACTATGCTGGTCATTGTCAGCACATCGATTATATGACCACTGACCAGGGTAATATATTGTATGTGTATTATAGTGGGGGAAATAACAAATATAGTATTTGTCATTGAACCTCCAGGTCATTCACCAACAGGTCCCTATCAAAAGACCAAGAATGTCAGCATTAGTGAGCATCTGTTCTCTTATATCCAGCAAACTGCACCTCATCTCATCTGGTTGTCTAACAGGGGTCGGTGTCTGTGCAATGGTGCCGTGAGAATGGACCATTGTCATGCTGGTGATAAGCCTTGTGACACACACAAGATCCCCTAGATCCCCTAGCCCCTAGATCTCTGCTGTCTGTCCGGCGGTCACTATCTAACAGGAGGGCAGGGGGCCTTGTATAATATATGACAACAACATGCTACAGTGACCATGAGTGCGTGTTGGTGTCAGTGGTGGGATCCCCAATTTTTTATACGTTTGTTGTGTCAAGCGTAGGTTGGACCCCAGGGGTCCATTATTTCTGCACAGCTGGGGCCCTTGGACTAATACTCTCATTTAGGAGGTTTCTGCTGATCATTATACATTAGGGTGCCATTATAGCATCCACTCCAGCATCACTTATTTTCCCCCAACAAATACGTGACTTCAGGGACTGCTCTGCATCAGCCTCCCTCTTTCTCTCTAGTATGCTTCTCTCTGTCCCTCAACACACTCTATCCATCTCTCTCTCTCCCTTACTTTATTTCCGTCCAACTCTTTCTCTGTCTGTACCTCCCTCTCTTTCTCATATTTTTTCATTGTGTCCAGAGCAGCGTATAATTGAATCTGCAGAGAATGCATGAGCAGGAACAAGTGATGCAGTCAGCTAGAAAGTGTGCATTCCTGTACAGTAGGATAAACAGTGAAATAATGAAAGAGGAGGGGGAGAATGATTTTGCACTGTATCTGACAAGGCAAAAGAGAAACCCAGCTGATGCTTTTCCCACTGCACTCTGACAAAGACAGGGTACACTCATTTTCCACTGCACCGATTGTTGTTTTCCCACCTAAGGCTCCCATTCTGCCTACATTGAGTTGTGGTACAAAAATAATATCCTTGAATGTCTGGTGTCAAGCCAATGTTGATAACCCCATCATGTATTTACCCATTCCCCTTTTAATTGCGTTTAAATGGCGATGGAAGAAAAGCTTTCTTCACAGGCGAACTCGGGGATCCTAGCTTGATTGATCTGTAAACAATCGTGCCTATATTTTTACAGACTTTAGTTTAATTGACAGATAAAACCTGCTTATTAGCAGGGAGCGGCAAGGGGCATCCCTTCCATTCCTCAAGTCACTGTCGCAGATGGGACGGCAGACAGCAGACTGCATCTATTGCACCAAAATAACCACCTCTGGTTGCCTCTAACGCTCATATAATTACAACAATTCATGACACTGCTGAATTCATGAATGCATAACCCAGAGTAAACAAAAAAAAGGCACTCGCATTCAAGGAATAAAAAAGTAAAAAAGGAGAGAAAAAATTGAAAACAGAGGGAATATCTTACTCCATTGAGCTGACATTGGCAAAGAGTGGCCATAAATACTTCATAAACACCAATTACCCCCAGAAACGGAAAAGAGCTGCCGTTTCAACCAATTACAGAACTCCTTATTCAAAGGGTGGGGGGAGAAGATACTTCCTTTATAGGCCACTCTCTAAAGAAGGAGCTGTGATGTCACAGGCCCAATAACGTCCCTTCCACCTTCATGTCAGGGATGAAAGCCCCAATGTCCTTTGAGTAAACCCCAGAAGACTTGCATCAGTAACGTGTCTATCCTTGAAGACATCTGAGGGGACTACACAAATTCCTCCCGCAGGCTTTGAGTCTCTCTCACCCTCTCTCTGTCTCACTCGCTCTTTTCCTTCTCAAAAGTCCTTCCTTGCCAGTTGGATAACAGAAAGAGAATAAGGAGGCAGAGGGTCGCTGCAGTTCACGTCGTCGTCGGGCTGAAAATGGGGCAGCTGCTGTTGGAGTCATCATTCATCACACACCCTGGCTGTCTTCATCTCCCCCCTCTGCGTGGCACACAGGCTGTCTTCATATCCCCCCTCATCACGGCACACAGGGCTAAACACATTTACCTCAGAGGATTGGATGCACTTGGAGGTGGCAGTAATTCCCCCAACAACAACAACCGTCCCAAGTTCCGCGGAAGCAATCCTCAAACGCTTCCCTTTCAACTGCTGCAAACTCTCAGGGCAAAAACTTATACTGTAGTAGTTTGGGGTTGTGGCAGCCACAGAACTAGAATGATATAAATTATATTACTATAACGGCAGCTACTGTACTGTCATGACACAGACTTTGAGAGGAACGGAGAGTGGAGCAAACAAATTAATGGTCAGCTGTTATTCTAAGCGTCCCTCCATTTAAATTAAGCTACTGACATTCAGCTACAAAGTGGCGATTACGGGGAAAAGGTTACCCGGCCTATTGCAGATATTGCAGTACCGACGCCATTAAATATAAATTCTAAATCTCTTCACCCAATGAGCAGTGAATCAGTGGTACTGTGCAGATATAGCTTAGCCTAACAGCCTATTAGAAGTGTGGGACAATAAAAGAAGTGGGACATTGCACACTATCCAGACTCTCAGAAGTTCTTGGAATTTTGCAGAGGTGTGAACAAACAGCCCTTAGCAATTTGTGCCACACTAAGATGAAGCGAGTGCATGTGTGTATGTGCGTGTCTGTGCCATTACTGGCATAACCGCTGATTTTCTGCAGACTGCTAGGCCGGCCTAAGTCCTTCCCCACTTGCCATTATGGAGTGCAGATTCTTTCTGAAAAACCAAAACAAGCCCCAGGACATTCTGCCCCGAAATTAAACTCTTAGGGTGCACTCATTTTCAAACGGGCATGGGGAAGCAGAAGGGCATGACAATGGTTGACGGGCAACTGGGAGAGGATGCAGAAGAGGCTACAAGCGCAATTCTCTAGACCCCAAATATTGCTCTTGAGACAGAAGTGGCTCCTTGACGATGGGTCAGAGCTGTGTCTCCTTAATTATTCATCCTCAGTGTTGAGATTTTGTTGCCCAGAAACCCCAGTTACACCCCAGTTTGAACCACTGAGCATGATGTATGATGTAACTAGGTGAGAAAACGGTAGTCAGAGAGAGTTTGAAGGAAGTACAGTCCCTAGGAAATGCCCAGGCTGAATATGACCAATGCCATCGCTACAAATGACTTGGTCACGCATTACTACTGCAACACTGAGTCCACAAAACTTGCTGAACCAACAAAATAAGGTTGGCTTTAAAGCTTGAGGAGAACAACTCGAGCATCATGGCCAACGTTATAATTATATTTTCAAGTGTTATATGATGTACTGTTTTATCTTTTGTTTTATGTGTAATATAAGTGTCTTAATGTGTTTGGACCCCAGGAAGTGTAGCTGCTGCCTTGGCAGTGGAGCTGCCAAATGTAGGCTAGTGCAAATAAGAGAAGATGTATTCATAACGACGGCTCTGGAAGACGATGCAGAACCCTAGATGCCAAGCTACAGAATGTTGTGAGGATGCATCCCGTTTCTTGGCCAAATGTGGCTCTTGTTCATCAACACAATGTCACAGACCGTCGCTACTCCATTTAGACATCGGCCATAAGACAAGACTAACTTTCACAGCTGCCACCAATCAAGGCTGTCCACCCAGACACCACTGTACACCTGCCATTATGGCATATTGTGCTCTGGCGTAATTCAATTTACCACTCAATTCCATTTTCAGCTGCTGTCAGACTTCCGCCAGCAGAAGGCACTGACTTTAAAAATCGGAATGGCTGGTGGGAGCCGCGAGGTAGGGAGGGGTGGGAGCCGCGAGGTAGGGAGGGGTGGGAGACGTGAGGCAGGGAGGGGTGGGAGACGTGAGGTAGGGAGGGGTGGGAGACGCGAGGTAGGGAGGGGTGGGAGACGCGAGGTAGGGAGGGGTGGGAGACGCGAGGTAGGGAGGGGTGGGAGACGCGAGGTAGGGAGGGGTGGGAGACGCGAGGTAGGGAGGGGTGGGAGACGCGAGGTAGGGAGGGGTGGGAGACGCGAGGTAGGGAGGGGTGGGAGACGCGAGGTAGGGAGGGGTGGGAGATGTGAGGTAGGGAGGGGTGGGAGACGCGAGGTAGGGAGGGGTGGGAGATGTGAGGTAGGGAGGGGTGGGAGATGTGAGGTAGGGAGGGGTGGGAGATGTGAGGTAGGGAGGGGTGGGAGACGCGAGGTAGGGAGGGGTGGGAGATGCGAGGTAGGGAGGGGTGGGAGACGTGAGGTAGGGAGGGGTGGAATACATGAGGTAAGGAGGGGTGGGAGACGCGAGTTAGGGAGGGGTGGGAGACGCGAGGCAGGGAGGGGTGGAATACATGAGGTAGGGAGGGGTGGGAGACGCGAGGCAGGGAGGGGTGGAATACATGAGGTAGGGAGGGGTGGGAGACGCGAGGTAGGGAGGGGTGGAAGATGTGAGGTAGGGAGGGGTGGGAGACGCGAGGTAGGGAGGGGTGGGAGACGCGAGGTAGGGAGGGGTGGGAGACGCGAGGTAGGGAGGGGTGGGAGACGTGAGGTAGGGAGGGGTGGGAGACGCGAGGTAGGGAGGGGTGGGAGACGCGAGGTAGGGAGGGGTGGGAGACGCGAGGTAGGGAGGGGTGGGAGACGCGAGGTAGGGAGGGGTGGGAGACGCGAGGTAGGGAGGGGTGGGAGACGCGAGGTAGGGAGGGGTGGGAGATGCGAGGTAGGGAGGGGTGGGAGACGTGAGGTTAGGGAGGGGTGGAAGATGTGAGGTAGGGAGGGGTGGGAGACGCGAGGTAGGGAGGGGTGGGAGACGCGAGGTAGGGAGGGGTGGAAGATGTGAGGTAGGGAGGGGTGAGAGACGCGAGGTAGGGACGGGTGGGAGACGTGAGGGAGGGAGGGAGGGGTGAGTCACGCGAGGTAGGGAGGGGTGGAAAATGTGAGGTAGGGAGGGCTGGGAGTAAATAAAAGCACAAGGGAAAATAAAGACCAAAAACAGAAGAAAAAAAATACATAGCATTACGATGATACACTAAGAGGCCAGTTTATTAGGTCCACCCATCTATTACTGGGTCGGACCCCCCTTGCCTCCAGAACAGCCTCTTTGGGGCATGGATTCTCTAAGGTGTGGTGTTCAAATTATGCTCAATTAGTGTCAAGGGACCTAATGTGTGCCAGGAAAACATTCCCTACACCATTACACCACCGCCACCAGCCTGTACCATTAACACCAGGCAGGGTGGGGCCATGGACTCATGCTGCTTACACCAAATCCTGACTCTGCCATCAGCGTGACGCAATCGGACCAGGCAATGTATTTCCACTCAATTGTCCAGTGTTTGTGATCACGTGCCCACTGGAGCCACGTCTTCTTGTTTTTAGCTGATAGGAGTGGAACCCGGTGTGGTCGTCTGCTGCAATAGCCCATCTGTGACAAAGACCGACTAATTCCGAGATTCCATTGGGCACACCACTGTTGTACTGCGCCGTTATTTGCCTGTTTCTGGCCCACATGTTAGCTTGCAACATTCTTGCTATTCTCCTCGACCTCTCTCATCAACGAGCTGTTTTCGCCCACAGGACTGCCGCTGACTGGATGTTTTTTGTTTGTCGCACCACTCTCGGTAAACCCTAGACCAGAGACGGACAACCCGCGGAGCAATTTAACAAACAAAAAAAACTCTGTCAGGGTCTCAACTTACTGTTGAGAGTTAGAATAATAACATTTGTGCATCATACATACCACAACCAGAAGCCATGGATTACAGGCAACATTCGCACTGAGCTAAAGGGTAGAGCTGCTGCTTTCAAGGTGCGGGACTCTAACCCGGAAGCTTACAAGAAAACCATCAAACAGGCAAAGCGTCAATACAGGGCTAAGATTGAATCATACTACACCGGCTCCGACGCTCGTTTTATGTGGCAGGGCTTGCAAATTATTACAGACTACAAAGGGAAGCACAGCCGCGAGCTGCCCAGTTACATGAGCCTACCAGACGAGCTATATCACTTCTATGTTCACTTCGAGGCAAGCAGCACTGAGGCATGCATGAGAGCATCAGCTGTTCTACGCTCTCCGTAGCCGACGTGAGTAAGACCTTCAAACAGGTCAACATACACAAGGCAGCGGGGCCAGACGGATTACCAGGACGTGTGCTCCGGGCTTGTGCTGACCAACTGGCAGGTGTCTTCACTGACATTTTCAACATGTCCCTGATTAAGTCTGTAATACCAACATGTTTCAAGCAGACCACCATAGTCCCTCCCTGTGCCCAAGAACACAAAGGCAACCTACCTAAATGACTACAGACCCGTAGCACTGACATGGCTAGCCTAAGTCTAGATTGTGTAGCCTAAGAGCCTATGAACCCCTCTGAAGAGTGATTTTGTCCGTTTGCTCTCTTTCTTTCTTTCTCTTCCCCTGCACTTCTAGTCTATGCGTTTCTAGTCTATGCGTTTCTAGTCTATGCGTTTCTAGTCTATGCGTTTCTAGTCTATGTGTCCAATATGGAATTAAACGGTTTAAGGTGCTTCCTTTCATTGGGTAGAAAAGCAAATGCTCAATAACAGGTTATAAACTACTTTTAAATCAAGTAATTTGCTAATCCACACTGATCCAGTGTGACTAGGACAGGCTTAACAGTGGAAATCAGTACTCAGACAAGGCAATCAATGCCTTTGATTACTATCAAACTCGTGGCACTAGAGCCCTTGGTCATTGACAGCAAATGGATTCCCAAATAAATTAATCTTTCATTGTGATTCACCACAAAGATGCAGTATAGAGTCCTTCACATAACGGGTTATTGTTCACTGTGAATGGGTTCAGAAGAAGAAATAATTCCGAAAACCAATAATGTCAACATCACACACACACACGTATTGCCTTTTGAGTATTCCCCTTATCACTTAGTTGGCCATATCAAACCCCATTCTGCTATTGAGACAGCCTATGGCCCTGGTCTCCCGTTCACAAAGACCTCTGAGGGGTTTATTTTTATGATTCTTTATGTGTACTTCCATTTTCTGACCCTCTGATGACACCTGTGTTTCCCCAATTCAGAAGACAGCCTCCCTGGGTAGTATCATCCATCAGGCTTGACACAATTTACAAAAAAGCACTGCAAAACGTCTTCCTCCAATTTGGGTGCCATTTTAATGTTTTTCTGTGAAGCTCAATCAGACACCTGTCACAAACACCTGCGTCCTACTCTCCCGAGTGTGTAAAAAGGAACAGAGGTTTATAATCGGGCGCTCAATTTCTAATCTTTACCCACTATTTTTATCTGTTCACTTCCTTCCCTCCAGTTCTTATGAATCAGACATGATGCACACACGAGGACACACACACATAAACATGGGTACACGCACAACCCCCTTCCGCCCTCACACACACACAGCAATCCCTTTCCACGGATATCACAGATATCAATCAGCCATGGCTTGAGGCTAGAGAAAGAGAGGCATCTCAGGAAAAATATGTGGCGCATGGAGCACAGGGGAGTAGAAGCCTTCCATTTCAAACACATGACAAGTCTGTAAGGGCTGGTAGCATGCTGTATGCAAAAAAAGCCTTATTTGGTTTCAATATGAACGACCTACAGTGCATTCTAGTGATGCA
Source organism: Salmo trutta (assembly GCF_901001165.1). NCBI lineage: Eukaryota > Metazoa > Chordata > Actinopteri > Salmoniformes > Salmonidae > Salmo > Salmo trutta. The sequence continues at coordinate 23,686,531 of NC_042975.1, forward strand.
CCGATATGACAATTTTGGCCGATACCAATATCCGATATTTTCCTTGCAAAAAAAAACAATACAATAACCAATATTCAACATTTTTGCGGCCTTTTAAGCATTATAGTACAGTTAAATAGTTAACACACACACACACACACACACATGGACGCAGCAGTGTAAGGCACTGGATCTCAGTGCAAGAGGCGTCACTACAGTTCCTGGTTCGAATCCAGGCTGTATCACAACCGGCCGTGATTGGGAGTCCCATAGGGTGGTGCACAATTGGCCCAGCGTCATCCGGGTTTGGCCGTTTGGGTCTTTGCGTGTCAAAAAAGATACACGTCAAATAACACTATTTGATGTGTCAAGACCTGAATATGACTGAACGTCACATAATAATTTAACACGTTCATACATTTTTTATGTAGTTATTACACATTGATTACACTATCACTCGTATTTCATATGTCACAACGATTCATCGATACGTATGCTATGATGCTGGTAATGTTGTCTCGCACACCTACAGTGCTGGTCATAAAAAAAAGCTAGCTAGCTCATGGATGCAAACAATGTTCTTCCCCAAAAACATAGCAAAACGACATCATCTGTTTCAGCAGCTATAGTTAGCTAGCTAACTATATAGCTAGGCGTCATCATCTAAAATAAACCTAATTTGTAAGTAGTTCTTATTTGATGAGAGAGGTCGAAGGAGAATAGCAAGAATGTTGCAAGCTAACATGCTAACAGGTGGTCGGACCCATCTATGTGAAGCTAGCCACAATAAGGATTAGCCACAATAGTGGACTTTGCGGTTAGCCTTCAAAATAAAAGTATGGCATAATTATACTATTTGTCACTGTCAATGTCATACTTTTATTTTGAAGGCAAACCGTAAATTCCACTATTGTGCCTTATCCTTATTGTGGCTAGCTTCACAGCACATAACCCGGTCCAGTCGAGCGTCACTAGCCAGATAGCTGGCTGCAGCCACTAGCTGTCTGTTTATAACGTTGGCTTTGGGCAACAGGGTTAAGTAGCTGGCTAGCCATTTATTTTCATGAACTGAAGTTCAATTTCAATAGGCGAACAACAAGTGGCTACCTAGCTAATACTTACTCATAAGGATTCCTAAATCATTGCTAAGAATAAAGATAATGACTGCAGTTTCTACTGGTCATTGTTTTCAGGCTGGTTGTATTTGTGCTAGCTAGGTACCAAGCTAAAGCTAGCTACCCAGAAGTTGCGGTTGAACAAATTATGCTTTATTACCACCGCGGTATTGTAAACACATCGTTCGTGGCCGGTGTTTGCTTGTTTGCAGACTTTTTTGTACAGCTTTGACAGTGCTATTGTATCATTTTTGACACGCAAAGACCCAAACGGCGTTCCATAGCATGTATGTCGTGAAGCTAATAGCAATAGCAGTGACGCTATTACTGTGTAACTCCGGTAGGGCAACATCTGAAAAAATAGAGCACTTGGTGGTGTGTAACGGTGCTCGACCAGTCGGCGAAAGCCAACATCACCCACAACAGAGAACGGTTGATTGTCAAGGGCAATGAATTCTATTATTTTGGCTTTAATGAATTTCGCCTTTGAGTTCTATCGCTGAAATTTTTTCTTACTCTTTCAAATGACTGCTCGACTTGTTGACTGCTCGATCCACACAGCAGACATTGTGGGCTAGGTTAGGAATGCTGTGTTGCACGTGCAGCGCAACATTTTATGTGGCGTCATTACGTCATGTACCTACATTATATAGGTATGCACGTCAGCTTTGACATTGGTTTTGCACATCGGCGTTAAACTAGACACCGGCCGATACCAATGTTGGCATTTTTAGCTAATATCGTCATGTTCACCGATATATCGTGCATCCCTAGTGCATTCAGAAAGCATTTTACACATTTTGTTATGTTACAGCCTTTTTCTAAAATGAATTAAATAAAAAAGATCCTCAATCTACACACAATAACCATAATGAAAAAGCTAAAATAGTTTTTTAGACGTTTGCACATTTATTAAAAATACAAAATTATCCATAGTACGACCATCTTAAAACAATTCCATATGTTAGCTTAGACCCTCCCCCGCAATGGCATAGACTTTTAAGAATTAACATCCAACTCTGATGTTGATAAAACATCTCGGTCTGGCTAATATGTCAGCCTACGTGTCTCATGACAGCTGAATGCACCACCCGAGGCTACTAGGACAAAATAACGATGACAAAATACTTTTCTAGGAGTCTCGTGCAATAGCCTAGCTTTCTCTTCTCACCCCACATCTCTTTCCCTCAACCCTTGGTATGGACGGCTAATAAACCCATGTGGCCAGGGTGGGTGATGACATTTCAGCTGGGGTGTTGTCAAATATGACTTCGGCACTCCCCTCCTTCTCTATGCAGGTGCTTATTTTGCTGAGTCTCATACCTTTCCCACAGAAAGCTGTCAGAAGCCTCTGTACTCTGTACTGTAGCGCTCTCCCCTGCTAGCTACCATCTCTCGCCTAGGCTCCGTCCTTGAAACCGAGTCAAAACAAAAGACCACACACACACACACACACACACACACACACACACACACCCACACACACACACACACAGCTCCTGTCCTGTCATCTGAGAATGCTGTCTGTGACGCGGCGGGAGAGCGACGGCTACATGACGGCAACAGACAGACACACCAACGTTTTTTTCCAAAACCCTGTGTCTACTACGCCAAGAGGTGTCTGAGAGCCGGGTTTGTGAATCAGGGAAAATAACAAGTCTCCCCTCTAATAATATCAGATACTCAGTCTGACAGGCCCTGGCAGGGCCCGTGTTGTTAGCTCTCTCTGTTTGGCAAGGTGGTATATGGAAGCCTTTAAGCTTCCTGAGCCTGGAGAAAGGAAGAATTGATCAGCAGGATATCGCACCAATGGGGAAGCCAGTTAAACTTAATTTTGTGTTTGCACTTCGTTGGTCGAGGGGGTCTTTGCTGAAACATGGTGAGAGAGTGAGTGAGAGAGCACACAATAGACAACAGTACAATGTAGCAGCAGCAACCCTACGGGCAGCGTCAATACTGAACTCGGCAAACACAAATGGGCTTGGATCTGTTACATCCTGCACACAGGCAGTCTCTTCTGATGCCTATTGATCACATTCAACCGAAGGCAACTGGCTGGCTTAAACAGCCTGCTTGAATAAAACAGTAATGATGCACTTCTACACCCTTTGTGCGACAAATTGAACACGCTTTACTGTCTGGACCCAAGAGAAAATCAACTGTAGGTAAGAAAAAATTACTAATTGTGGCTTAGGGGTGTAAGTTTAAATGTAGTCCAAATGATGAAGAATCTGAAGGAACACTGAAAATATAATAGCCAGTATATAACAGTCATGAGTAGGGTTACACATTTTGGGAATATTCAGAGGTGGAAACTTCCGTGGGAATTAATGGGAATATATGGGAATTAATGGAAATATATGCAAATTAATATCAATACCATTTAAATGTAGATGTTTTTTTGCATTGGATATATTTACCATATCATATGGAGACAGAAACAAACATTTTACCTTATCATAAGTAGACATAATTTCAAATGATTAAATCCTTTCAATAGAAATCTAAAAAACAATTTACTTACGAATTGAACTTCAATTAAATGAGTAGACTATTCACATGGTATGATGTCACTGAACAACAAAAGAAAGGGAATATTGAATGATCCCCAATGATCCATGGACTCAGTGTCCACCTCTTGAACATCAGACTCTGGGGCCTCATCTTCACTGTCACTTTCCAACCTTGTTGAGGATGGCTCATTGTCAGGCTCAAAAAGCCTCACATTTGCCCGGATGGTCACCAACTTTTCAACCCTTGTATTGGTCAGCATGTTGCATGCTTTGGTGTGTGTGCTCCCAAACAAGGATCAGTTGCGCTCTGAGGCGACTGATGTTGGTGGGATTTGGAGGATGATGGAGGCAACAGGGGAAAGAGCCTCAGATCCACAAAGTCCCTTCCACCAGGTGGCTGATGAGATATGTTGGCACGACTGCCATATTGCATCTCCTTCCCAAAGCCCTTGCTTGGAAGTGTACTGCCAAGAACCTTGCTCTCATCCAGGCCAAGGTGGCGAGACACGGTAGTGATGACACCATAGGCCTTGTTGATCTCTGCACCAGACATGATGCTCTTGCCAGCATACTTGGGGTCCAACATGTACGCTGCGGCATGTATGGGCTTCAGGCAGAAGTCTTCACTCTTTTTGATATATTTCAGAACTGCAGTTTCCTCCGCTTGGAGCAACAATGAAGTGGGCAGGGCAGTACGAATTTCTTCTCTTACATCTGCAAGCAGAGTCTGAACATCAGACAGGATGGCAATGTCTCCCTCAATCCGTGCAATGGCTACTGCTATAGGTTTCAGGAGTTTCAGGCTGCTTACCATTCTCTCACAAAATACATAATCCAGGAGGATCCTCTTGATGGGGCTGTCCATATCGGCAGACTGTGATATGGCCAATTCTTGGAGAGACTCCTTCCCCTCCAGGAGACTGTCAAACATGATGACAACACCACCCGAACGGGTGTTGCTTGGCAGCTTCAATGTGGTGCTCTTATTCTTCTCACTTTGCTTGGTGAGGAAGACTGTTGCTATAACTTGATGGCCCTTCACATACCTAACCATTTCTTTGTCTCTCTTGTAGAGTGTATCCATTGTTTTCAGTGCCATGATGTCCTCGAGGAGCATGAGCAGGGCAGCCAATAGGTGTGATATGATGGTAGGACTCCTCCACTTCAGACCAAGCAGCCTTCATGTTCACAGCACTGTTTGTCACCAGTGCAAATACCTTCTGTGGTCCAAGGTCATTGATGACTGCCTTCAGCTCATCTGCAATGTAGAGACCGGTGTGTCTGTTGTCCCTTGTGTCTGTGCTCTTGTATAATACTGGTTGAGGGGTTGAGATGATGTAGTTAATTATTCCTTGCCCATGAACATTCAACCACCCATCAGAGATGATTGCAATACAGTCTGCTTGCTCTATGATTCGCTTGACTTTTACTTGAACTCTGTTGAACTCTGCATTCAGCAATTAGTATATACAGCATGTCTGGTTGTAGGGGTGTATGCTGGTCAAAGAACATACAGAAATCTCTTCCAATACACATTGCCTTATGTGTATCCCACAAAAAAGGTTCACTGTTATAAGCTAACTTTTTTGATGAATCTAAGCAAAATTCCCCAAATTCCCGGGTTTAACTTCCCATGGAAAATTTCTGGAAATTTACCAGAAAGTTTCTGACCCTTTGCAACCCTAGTCATGTGCTTCCAAGCCAGAAATCATAACAGTATCTTGAACTGCCCTTGACAACCAGCCCTCGTTTGAATTCCATTTGTTTTTACAGTGAATATTCTCTAGCAAAGGAAGAAACGAAGGGCCTGTGATTGTCCAAGCATGACACCAAGCCCACAGGTGACAAAAACCAAATCCCTCTGATGAGAACAAATGAAATGGAAAAGTGTCAACACACGCAAAAGAAAAGGACCTCGTCTGATCGCCATGAAGCACCTTCACTAAATAAGTGAATATTTCATTGGCTGCTCTCCAACTCCACCGAATGAAAAGTTCAGCAGTGTGTCAGAGAGATGCTCACACACCCATCAGGTTATAGCCAACCTAATTAGGGGAATACAGCCTGCAGTATTCTCTTTCACTTCCACTGTACACGACCACTAACGGGAGGAGAGAAGGCCTTGCTACTTGTGCAAAGAGCAGCTGCAGCCGCCACAAACAGACTTATTAAACCAAACAGGCCCATGGCGCTGCTACTGGAGAGGTAAAAAGAGCGAGGGAAGAAGCTTTTTGATGTGGATAGGGGATGAGGTGGGGAAGAAAGAAATATGTGTCTGCATTCTCCACCAGCCAAACCACTGTGGATTTGTGATTTGTGTAATTGGCTTATTAGTGTTTCAAATGGCAAGACCTATATTTCTACTCATATATGGATTAAATCATATCTAGATTTATTCAACTTCATGGGTGATTCAAGACATAACTCCAAAAGGTTTTGGGACACTGTAAGTCCATGGAGAACAAGAGCACCTCCTCCCAGCTGCCGACTGCACAAAGGCTTGGCGACACGGTCACCACCGATAAATCCATGATAATCGAACATTTCAATAAGCATTTCTCTACGGCTGGCCATGCTTTCCTCCTGGCTGCTCCAACCCCGGCCAACACCTCCGCACCCTTCGCAGCTACTTGCCCGAGCCTCCCCAGCTTCTCCTTCACCCAAATCCAGATCGCAAATGTTCTGAAAGAGCTGCAAAACCTGGACCCGTACAAATCAGCTGGGCTAGACAATCTGGACCCTCTCTTTCTAAAATTATCCGCCGCCATTGATGCAACCCCTATTACCAGTCTGTTCAACCTCTCTTTTGTTTCGTCCGAGATCCCTAAAGATTGGAAAGCTGCCGCGGTCATCCCCCTCTTCAAAGGGGGTGACACTCTAGACCCAAACTGTTACAGACCTATATCCATCCTGCCCTGTCCATTCAGACACGCTCAAGGTACTAAACGATATCATAACCGCCATCGATAAAAGACAGTACTGTGCAGCCGTCTTCATCGACCTGTCCAAGGCTTTCGACTCTGTCAATCACCGTATTCTTATCGGCAGACTCAATTGCCTTGGTTTCTCAAATGACTGCCTCGCCTGGTTCACCCACTACTTCGCAGACATAGTTCAGCGTTTAAAATCGGAAGGCCTGTTGTCCGGACCTCTGGCAGTCTCTATGGGGGTATCACAGGGTTCAATTCTTGGACCGACTCTTTTCTCTGTATATATCAACGATGTCGCTCTTGCTGCGGGTGATTCTCTGATCCACCTCTATGCAGACGACACCATTCTGTATACATCTGGCCCTTCTTTGGACACTTAACTAACCTCCAAACGAGCTTTAATGCCATACAACACTCCTTCTGTGGCCTCCAACTGCTCTTAAACGCTAGCAAAACCAAATGCATGCTTTTCAACCGTTCACTGCCCGCACCCGCCCACCCGACTAGCATCACTACTCTGGACGGTTCTGACCTAGAATACGTGGACAACTACAAATACCTAGGTGTCTGGCTAGACTGTAAACTCTCCTTCCAGACTCATATCAAACATCTCCAATCCAAAATGATTTCGCAACAAAGCTTCCTTCACTCACGCCGCCAAACTTACCCTAGTAAAACTGACTATCCTACTGATCCTCGACTTCGGCGATGTCATCTACAAAATAGCTTCCAATACTGTACTCAGCAAATTGGATGTAATCTATCACAGTGCCATCCGTTTTGTTACCAAAGTGCCCTATACCACCCACCACTGCGACCTGTATGCTCTAGTTGGCTGGCCCTCGCTACATATTTGTCGCCAGACCCACTGGCTCCAGGTCATCTATAAGTCTATGCTGGGTAAAGCTCCGCCTTATCTCAGCTAACTGGTTACGATAATAACACCCACCCGTAGCACGCGCTCCAGCAGGTATATCTCACTGGTCATCCCCAAAGCCAACACCTTTCCTTCCAGTTCTCTGCTGCCAGTGACTGGAACGAATGCAAAAATCGCTGAAGCTGGAGACTTACATTTCCCTCACTAACTTTAAACATCAGCTATCTGAGCAGCTAACCGATCGCTGCAGCTGTACATAGTCCATCTGTAAATAGCCCACCCTATCTACCTACCTCATCCCCATATTGTTTTTATTTACTTTGCTGATCTTTTGCACACCAGTATCACTACTTACACACCATCATCTGATCATCATAATCTGCTCCTCTATCACTCCAGTGTTAATCTGCTAAATTGTAATTACTTTGCTGCTATGGCCTATTTATTGCCTTGCCACCTCATGCCATTTGCACACACTGTATATAACCTTCTTTTTTTCTATTGTGTAATTGACTGTACGCTTGTTTATTCCATGTGTAACTCTGTGTTGTTGTTTCTGTCGCACTGCTTTGCTTTATCTTGGCCAGGTCGCAGTTGTAAATGAGAACTTGCTCTCAACTAGCTTACATGGTTAAATAAAGGTAAAATAAAAAGAAATACAAAAATACAGTGCATTCAGAAAGTATTCAGACCCCCCACTTTCTCCACATTTTGTTAAGGGGCATTGCACTAATAATGGCACTGACTAGGGAAATGTTCCCGCTGTTCTGTTCTTAGTGCCAGTCTGCACGTTCAAACTAAAACAATGAAACTAATAATGATAAAAATACTCTTTCAAAATGCCAATGTTTATTTAGTTATGGATCCATAACGAATTACTATGGGAATAAATATCACTGAATTACAGAAATATCCTCCAATCCTCTATATGTAATTATTGGCGTAGAGTCACGTCATATTTTTCGATATACTGTAGGCCTACCATAGGCGACATGAGTCTTACTAGTGTTGAGCAATGTGCAGTTAAAAGTGGTGTAGGTCTTATTTATTTAAAGAGCATATTGAAGTTAGAAGAAATTGGATTTGAAGCAATAGCCAACAACTATTTTAGCATTGTTTCGCGCTGCTCTGAGACAAGCGGGTTTTTTTTATTTTGGGGGGGAATAGAAACACCATAATATTAATCAAATTAATTCAGCAAGTACCAGTCAAAAGTTTGGACACACCTACTCATTTGAGGGTTTTTCTTTATTTTTACTATTTTATACATTGTAGGATAATAGTGAAGACATCACAACTATGAAATAACACACATGAAATCAGTTAAGAACAAATTCTTATTTACAGGGACAGCCTACTCCTTCTTCCCCGTCGAGAAATTGAACCCTGGTCTCCGCGTGCCTGCATTGAAGGCTATCAAATGCTTCTCAAAGATGCCGTCTGGTGGTCAAACTAGCACTAACTAGCATTAATGGTACCAGTAGTTGGCACTTATTAAATAACGTGCCATAGAATTCTGCGGCACCATGCAAGCTGCGCCGCAGTATGCTGCAACTTTTAAAGGACGAACCACTGTACAGTGAAGCATGGTGGTGGCAGTATCATGATGTGGAGATGTTTTCAAGGGCAGGGACTGGGAGGGAAAGGTGAACGGAGCAAAGTACAGAGAGATCCTTGATGAAAACCTGCCCCAGAGTGCTCAGCACCTCAGACTGGGGCGAAGGTTCACCTTCCAACAGGACAACAACCCTAAGCACACAGCCAAGACAACTCAGGAGTGGCTTCAGGACAAGTCTCAATGTCCTTGAGTGGCCCAGCCAGAGCCCGGACTTGAACCCGGTCGAACATCTCTGGAGAGACATGAAAATAGCTGTGCAGAGACACACCATCCAACCTGACAGAACTTGAGAGGATCTGCAGAGAATAATGGGAGAAACTCCCCAAATACAGGTGTGCCAAGCTTACCCAAGAAGACTCGAGGCTGTAAACTCGGCTTAAACAAAGTACTGAGTAAAAGGTATGAATACTTATGTCACGCCCTGACCTGAGAGAGACGGTTTATTTCTCTAGGTTGTTAGGTCAGGGTGTGGGGTGGGCATTCTATGGTTTATATTTCTTTGTGTTGAGTCGAGTATGGTTCCTAATCAGAGGCAGCTGTCTATCGTTGTCTCTGATTAGGAATCATACTTAGGCAGCCCTTTTTTACACCTTTAGTTGTGGGATCATGTTTTGTGTAGCTGCCTGTGAGCAGCCCAGAACGTCACGTTTCGTTTTGTTCTGTATTGTTTTGGTGAGTTTCTTATTTATTAAACATGTGGAACTCTAAGTATGCTGCGCCTTGGTCTACTCCTTTTGACGATCGTGACAGAAGATCCCACCACCAAAGGACCAAGCAGCGTGGGCCGATTGACTGGATCTGGGAGGAAATCCTGGATGGGGCAGGACCCTGGACAAGGCCTGGGGAATATCGCCGTCCTCAAGAAGAGATAGAGGCAGCGAAAGCGGAACGGCGATACTGGGAGGAACATGCAAGGAAACAACGGAAGCCCGAGAGTCAGCGGCAATTTTTTTGGGGGGGGCACACGGGGAGATTGGCGAAGTCGGGGTTGAGACCTGAGCCAACTCCCCATGCTTACCGTGGGGAGCGAGTGACCGAGCAAGCACCGTGTTATGCGGTGATGCGCACTGTGTCGCCAGTGCGCACTCACAGCCCGGTGCGCTCGGTGCAAGATCCTCACCGTTGCCGTGCTAGAGTTGGCCGTCAGCCAGGAAGAAGTGTTTCGGCTCAGCGTTCCTGGTCTCCAGTGCATCTCTTCGGCCCAGGTTATCCTGCGCCAGCTCTACGCACGGTACCCCCCGTTCACCAGCACAGCCCAGTTCGTCCTGTGCCAGCGCTCCGCCCTTGCTGGGCTAAAATAACCATCCAGCCACGACGGGGTGTGCCAGCCCTAAGCTCCAGACCTCCAGTGCGCCTCCACGGCCCAGTATACCCGGTGCCTGCTCTGCGCACCCAGTCTCCTGTGCGTCTCCCCAGTCTGGTGAGACAGGTTCCAGCTCCACGTAGGAAGCCTCCAGTGATGATCTGTGGTCCAAAGCCTCCAGTGATGATCCGTGACACGAAGCCTCTAGTGATGATCCATGGCCCGGAGCCTGTAGTGATAATCCATGGCACGGAGCCTCCAGTGATAATCCATGGCCCGGAGCCTGTAGGGATAATCCATGGAAAGAAGCCTGTAGGGATGATCCATGGCCCGGAGCCTGTAGAGATGATCCATGGCACGAAGCCTCCAGTGATGATCCATGGCCCACATCCTCCAGTGATGATCCATGGCCCGCTGCCTCCAGTGATGATCCATGGCCCGCAGCCTCCAGTGATGATCCATGGCCCGCAGCCTCCAGTGATGATCCATGGCACGGAACCTGTAGCGAAGATCCATGGCACGGAGCCTGCAGCGATGGTCCCCGGTCCGGAGCCTCCTGAGGCGGCCTGCAGCCCGGAGTCTTCAGCGGCGGCCTGCAGCCCGGAGTCTTCAGCGGCGGCCTGCAGCCCGGAGTCTTCAGCGGCGGCCTGCAGCCCGGAGTCTTCAGCGGCGGCCTGCAGCCCGGAGTCTTCAGCGGCGGCCTGCAGCCCGGAGTCTTCAGCGGCGGCCTGCAGCCAAGAATCTTCAGCGGCGGTCGGCAGTTCAGAGCCTCCAGCGATGATCCGCGGTCTGGTTCCTCCGGCGACACAGAAGCGGGGGGATCAGCGGGCGGTGTGGGGGCTATGCCCCGAACTAGAGCCGCCGCCAAGTATAGATGCCCACCCGGACCCTCCCCTATAGGTTCAGGTTTGCGGCCGGGAGTCCGCACCATTGGGGGGGAGGTACAGTCACGCCCTGACCTGAGAGAGACGGTTTATTTCTCTAGGTTGTTAGGTCAGTGTGTGGGGGTGAGCATTCTATGGTTTATATTTCTTTGTGTTGAGCCGAGTATGGTTCCTAATCAGAGGCAGCTGTCTATCGTTGTCTCTGATTAGGAATCATACTTAGGCAGCACTTTTTTCCACCTTTAATTGTGGGATCTTGTTTTTGTGTAGCTGCCTGTGAGCAGCCCAGAACGTCACGTTTCGTTTTCTTCTGTATTGTTTTGGTGAGTTTCTTATTTATTAAACATGTGGAACTCTAAGTACGCTGCGCCTTGGTCTACTCCTTTTGACGATCGTGACAACTTATGTAAATGTGATAGTTTGACTAAAAAACTGTTTTTGCTTTTTCATTATGGGATATTGTGTGTAGTTTGATGAGAAAAAAAATATTTAATCAATTTTAGAATAAGGGGTCTGAATACTGTCCCAAAGCACAATACGTAGTTCTGTCCTTATCTATTAATGTTCTGTATAATTTAATGTTTCATGTTTTGCATGGACCCCAGGAAGAGTAGCTGCTACTATCACAACATCTAATTGGGATCCTAATAACCCACAAAAAAATCTCAATCTACACATATTACTCAATTTTGACAAAGTGAAAACAGGTTTTTAGAAATGTTAGCTAATTTGTTTAAAATAAAATACAGAAATACCTTAGGTAAATACGTTTTCAGACCCTTTGCTATGATACTTTAAACTTAGCTCATCCTTTTTGTATCGATCATCCTTGAGATGTTTCTACAACTTGATTGGAGCCCACATGTGGTAAATTAATTTGAGTGGACATGATTTGGAAAGGCAGACACCCACATTTTACAGTGCATCTCAGAGCAACAAAAAAGCCATGAGGTCGAAGGTATTGTCCGTAGAGCTAAGTGACAGGATTGTGTCGAGGCACAGATCTGGGGAAGGGTAATTTCCCCAAATTTCCCCCCATATTTCTGCAGCATTGAAGGTCCCCAAGAACACAGTGGCCTTCATTATTCTTAAATGGAAGAAGTTTGGAACCACCAAGACTCTTCCTAGAGCTGGCTGCCCTGCCAAACTGAGCAATCGGGGGAGACGGGCTTTGGTCAGGCAGGTGACCAAGAATCAGATGGTCATTCTGACAGAGCTCCAGAGTTCCTTTGTGGAGATGGGAGAATCTTCCAGAAGGACAACCATCTCTGCATCAATCCACCAATCAGGTCTTTATGGTAGAGTGGCCAGACGGAAGCCACTCCTCAGTAAAAAGCACATGACAGCCCGCTTGGAGTTTGCCAAAAGGCACCTAAAGACTGTCAGACCATGTGTGAAGATTGATGAGGATCATTTATTTTAAATCCATTTTAGAATACTGCTGTAATGTAACAAAAAGTGGAAAAAGTCAAGAAGTTTGAATACTTTCCGAATGAACTGTAACTGTCTATATTTACTGACAGCAATTTTTACAACGCCAGAGAAATATATAACCACCACTGCATTTATTCACTAGCTAGCATTTTCCTCTATAACAGAAAGCATATTTCTAAAAGAACCCAAATTCATATTGTCCCCTAGGGATCAGGGATAATTATTTTGTCCCCTAGGGATCAGGGATAATTAATTATTTTGTGAATGCTTTAGCCGAGACAGGCCAGCTTTAATAGTTTTGATGAACAGCTGAATAGTTTTATATAAAAAGGGCAGTGGGAAATTACTATTAATCATGTGACATATGAATTAATGGAGACAATCCGATGTGGTTCTTGTGCCCTGTTGCCACACAGTAATGGATAAGAGCTCTGTTGATTGCCAAGACGGAGTATATCAAAGCCCATTGTAGCTTTGCATCTATTGCATCCACTTGACTAGGAGAGAGGATTCCAGTTGCTTATAACAGACCATACAGATAGAGAATTATAGACTATTTGACAATGCATCACTTGCTGCATGAAAGATGGCGCCAACAGAGGGCTGCCTCGCTTCTAGTTCTTAAGAAACTTTGAAGTATTTCATTTTTTTTGTATTATTTCTTACATTGTTAGCTCAGAAAATGTTGTGTCTTATTACATACAGCCGGGAAGAACTATTGGATATCAGAGCGGAGGTAACTCACCAGCACTACCAGCATTACGATCAGGAATACGACTATCCCGAAGCGGATCCTTTGTTTGCACCTCACAGGGCTGATTCCAGAGGCCGACCCAAAACAACGCCTGCGAAGAAGAGGTACTCGGAGCGGTCTTCTAGTCAGACTTAGGAGGCGCGCACACCACCCACCGCTTCCGAGTATATTACTCGCTAATATTCAGTCCCTGACGAGCTCAAGGCTCAAAGCTGACGAGCTCAAGGCAAGGGTTTCTTTCCAGAAAGACATCAGGAATTGTAAAATACTCTGTTTCACAGAAACATGGCTCTCTCGGGATATACTGTCAAAGTCGGTTTAGCCATCTGAATTCTCAGTTCATCATGCCTACAGGAATAAACATCTCTCTGGGAAGAAGGATGTGGGTGTATGTTTCATGATTAACGACTCATGGTGTAATTGTGATAACATACAGGAATTCAAGTCCTTTTGTTCACCCGACCTAGAATAGCTCAATCAAATGGCGACCATATTATCTCCCAAGAGAATTCTCTTCAGTTATTGTCACAGCCGTGTATATCCCCCCTCAAGCCGATATCACAACGGCCCTCAAGGAACTTCACTGGACTTCATGCAAACTGGAAACCATGTATCCTGAGGCTGCATTTAATGTAGCTGGGGATATTAACCTGTTGGGGCTAGGGGGCAGTATTTGCACGGCCGGATAAAAAAACGTACCCGATTTAATCTGGTTACTACTCCTGCCCAGTAACTAGAATATGCATATAATTATTAGCTTTGGATAGAAAACACTCCAAAGTTTGTAAAACTGTTTGAATGGTGTCTGTGTATAACAGAACTCATTTGGCAGGCCAAAACCTGAGAAGATTCCAAACAGGAAGCGCTCTCTCTGACCATTTCATGGCCTTCTTGATCATCTCTAACCAAAACAGGGGATCTCTGGCATGACGTGACATTTTCTAACGCTCCCATAGGCTCTCAGAAGGTGCCAGAAAGATGAATCGTGGCTTTGCAGGCCCTGGCTGAAAAACATTAGCGCATTTTGTAAGTGGTCGATCTGAGAACAATGAGACTGGGGCGCGCGTGCCCGAGATGACACCATGTTTACTTTCTCTCTCTTTGAACGAAAACAACCACTCCCGGTCGGAATATTATCGCTTTTTTTACGAGAAAAATGGCAAAAAAATTGATTTTAAACAGCGGTTGACATGCTTCGAAGTACGGTAATGGAATATTTAGATTTTTTTTGTCACGAAACACGTCGGGCGCGTCACCCTTATTTACCCTTCGGATAGTGTCTTGAACGCACGAACAAAACGCCGCTGTTTGAACATAACTATGGATTATTTGGGACCAAACCAACATTTGTTATTGAAGTAGAAGTCCTGGGAGTGCATTCTGACGAAGAACAGCAAAGGTAATAACATTGTTCTTATAGTAAATCTGACTTTGGTGAGGGCTAAACTTGGTGGGTGTCTAAATAGCTAGCCCTGTGATGCCGGGCTATCTACTTAGAATATTGCAAAATGTGCTTTCACCGAAAAGCTATTTTAAAATCGGACATAGCGAGTGCATATAGGAGTTCTGTTTCTATAATTCTTAAAATAATTGTTATGTTTTTGTGAACGTTTATCGTGAGTAATTTAGTAAATTCACCGGAAGTGTTCGGTGGGAATGCTAGTCACATGCTAGTCACATGCTAATGTAAAAAGCTGGTTTTTGATATAAATATGAACTTGATTGAACAAAACATGCATGTATTGTATAACATAATGTCCTAGGTGTGTCATTTGATGAAGATCATCAAAGGTTAGTGCTGCATTTAGCTGTGGTTTGGGTTTATGTGACATTATATGCTAGCTTGAAAAATGGGTGTCTGATTATTTCTGGCTGCGTACTCTGCTGACATAATCTAATGTTTTGCTTTCGTTGTAAAGCCTTTTTGAAATCGGACAGTGTGGTTAGATTAACGAGAGTCTTGTCTTTAAAATGGTGTAAAATAGTCATATGTTTGAGAAATTGAAGTAATAGCATTTCTAAGGTATTTGAATATCGCGCCACAGGATTACACTGGCTGTTGAGTAGGTGGGACGCAAGCGTCCCACCTAGCCCATAGAGGTTAACAAAGCAAATTTGAGGAAAAGGCAGCATAAATTCTATCAGCATATCAACTGTAGTACTAGCACTGCTAAAACACTAACACTGTTACTCCAACTTCCGGGATGCATACAAGGCCCTCCCCCGCCCTCCTTCCAGCAAATCTGACCACGACTCAATTTTGCTCCTCCCTTCCTATAGGCAGAAACTCAAACAGGAAGTACCCGTGCTAAGGACTATTCAACGCTGGTCTGACCAATCGGAATCCACGCTTCAAGAGTTTATCAAGCAAAGTATAGGAGATGTTGTACCCACTGTGACTATTAAAGCCTACCCTAACCAGAAACCGTGGATAGACGGCAGTATTCGCACAAAACTGAAAGGGCGAACCTCCACATTTAAACATGGCAAGGTGACTGGCAATATGTCAGAATACAAACAGAGTAATCATTCCCTCGCAATTCAGACACAAGACATGTGGCAGGGTCTACAGACAATCATGAAAGACAAATGGAAAACCAGCCACGTCGCGGACACCAACGTCTTGCTTCCGGACAAGTTAAACATGTTCTTTGCCCGCTTTGAGGATAACACAGTGTCACCGACGGATAACACAGTGCTACCAAGGACTGTGGGCTCTCCTTCCTGTTAACCCTCGCAAGGCTGCCGGCCCAGACGGCATCCCTAGCCGCGTCCTCAGAGCATGCCCAGACCAGCTGGCTGGTGTGTTTACGGACATATTCAATCTCTCCCTATCCCAGTCTGCTGTCCCAACATGCTTCAAGATGGCCACCATTGCATTCTTGGGAACCGGAACTTAGGTAACTGAACTAAATGACTATCGCCACAGAGCACTCACTTCTGTCATCATGAAGTGCTTTGAGGATCATATCTCACACTGCCCTATCCCTTCTGGACAAGAGGAATACCGATGTAAGAATGCTGTTCATTGACTATAGTTCAGCATTTAACACCATAGTACCCTCCAAGCTCATCATTAGGCTTGAGGCCCTGGGTCTCAACCCCGCCCTGCGCAACTGGGTCCTGGACTTCCTGACTGGCCGCCCCCAGGTGGTGAAGTTAGGAAACAACACCTCCACTTCCCTGATCCTCAACACTGGGGCCCCACAAGGGTGCATGCTCAGCCACCTCCTGTACTCCATGTTCTCCCATGACTGCGTGGCCATGCAGGCCTGCAACTCAATCATCAAGTTTGCAGACGACACAACAGTAGTAGGCTTGATTACCAACAACGACGAGACAGCCTACAGGGAGGAGGTAAGGGCTCTGGGAGTGTGGTGCCAGGAAAACAACATCTCACTCAACGTCAACAAAACAAAGGAGATGATCGTGGACTTCAGTAAACAGCAGAGGGAGCACCCGCTATCCACATCGACGGGACAGCAGTGGAGAAGGTGGAAAGTTTTAAGTTACTCGGCGTACATATGACAAAACTGAAATGGTCAAAGAAATTTGGCTTGTCACCCAAAACCCTCACAAAATTTTACTGATGCACAATTGAGAGCATCCTGTCGGGCTGTATCACCACCTGGTACGGCAACTGCACCGCCCACAACCGTAGGGCTCTCCAGAAGGTGGTGCACACTGCATCACCAGGGGCAAACTACCTGCCCTCCAGGACACCTACAGCACCCGATGTCACAGGAAGGCCAAAAAGTTCATCAAGGACAACAACCACCCGAGCCACTGCTTGTTCACCCTGCTACCATCCAGAAGGCGAGGTCAGTAAAGGTGCATCAAAGCTGGGACCGAGAGACTGAAAAACATCTATCTCAAGGCCATCAGACTGTTAAAGAGCCATCACTAGCACAGAAAAGATGCTGCCTATATACACAGACTTGAAATCATTGGCAACTTCAACAAATGGAACACTTGTCACTTTAATAGTGTCACTTTAATAATATTTACTTATCTTGCATTACTCATCTCATATGTATATACTGTATTCTATACTATTCTATTTTATCTTAGTCTATGCCGCTCTGACATTGCTCATCCATATATTTATATATTCTTAATACCATTCCTTTACTTAGATTTGTTTGTATAGGGCATGCGTTGTGAAATTGTTAAGATATTACTTGTTAGATATTGCTGCACTGTCGGAACTAGAAGCACAAGCATTTCGCTACACCCGCAATAACATCTTCTCCTAAACAAGTGTGCAGTGCCCTTGGCGTTTTTCATTTGTTTTATTACAACCTGTAATTTCAAAGGATTTTATGTAATGAACATTCACAAAATTGTCCAAATTGGTGAAGTGAAAAAAAAAAAAAATGGAAAAGTGGTGCGTGCATATGTATTCACCCCTTTGCTATGAAGCCCCTAAATAAGTCACATAATTAGTTAAATAAAGTCCACCTGTGTGCAATCATAGTGTCAAATGATCTGTCACATGATCTCAGTATATACACACCTGTTTTGAAAGGTGACGGCACGTGTTTTGCTTTGCACAAAAAGGGCTTCGCAGGCAAGAATATTGCTGCCAGTAAGATTGCACCTAAATCAACCATTTATCGGATCATCAAGAACTTCAAGAAGAGCGGATCAATTGTTGTGAAGAAGGCTTCAGGGCGCCCAAGAAAGTCCAGCAAGCTCCAGGACCGTCTCCTAAAGTTGATTCAGCTGTGGGATCGGGGTACCACCAGTACAGAGCTTGCTCAGGAATGGCAGCAGGCAGGTGTGAGTGCATCTGCACGCACAGTGAGGCAAAGACTTTGGAGGATGGCTGGTGTCAACAAGGGCAGCAAAGAAGCCACTTCTCTCCAGGAAAGACATCAGGGACAGACTGATATTCTGCAAAAGGTACAGGGATTGGACTGCTGAGGACTGGGGTAAAGTCATTTTCTCTGATGAATCCCCTTTCCGATTGTTTGGGGCATCCGGAAAAAAGCTTGTCCGGAGAAGACAAGGTGAGCGCTACCATCAGTCCTGTGTCATGCCAAAAGTAAAGCATCCTGAGACCATTCATGTGTGGGGTTGCTTCTCAGCCAAGGGAGTGGGCTCACTCACAATTTTGCCTAAGAACACAGCCATGAATAAAGAATGGTACCAACACATCCTCCGAAAGCAACTTCTCCCAACCATCCAAGAACAGTTTGGTGATGAACAATGCCTTTTCCAGCATGATGGAGCACCTTGCCATAAAGCAAAAGTGATAACTAAGTGGCTCGGGGGAACAAAACATAGACATTTTGGGTCCATGGCCAGGAAACTCCCCAGACCTTAATCCCATTGAGAACTTGTGGTCAATCCTCAAGAGGCGGGTGGACATTCTTCTTCAGACCAGAGAATCCTGTTTCTCATGGTCTGAGAGTCCTTTAAGTACCTTTTAGGCAAACTCCAAGCAGGCTGTCATGCGCCTTTTACTGAGGAGTGGCTTCTGTCTGGCCTCTCTACCATAAAGGCCTGAATTGTGGATTGCTGCAGAGATGGTTGTCCTTCTGGAAGGTTCTCCCATCTCCACAGAGGAACTCTGGAGCTCTGTCAAAGTGACCATCGGGTTCTAGGTCACCTGCCTGATGACCAAGGCTCATCACCCCCGATTGCTCAGGAAATTACCCTTCCCCAGATCTGTACCTCGACAAATTCCCGTCTCTGAGCTCTACGGACAATTCCTTCAACCTCATGGCTTGGTTTTTGCTCTGACATGCACTGTCATCTGTGGGACCTTATATAGACAGGTGTGTGCCTTTCCAAATCATGTCCAATCAATTGAATTTACCACGGTGGACGCCAATCAAGTTGTAGAAACATCAAGTATTATCAATGGAAACAGGCTGCACCTGAGCTCAATTTCGAGTCTCATAGCAAAAGGTCTGAATACTTATGTAAATATTTTTGGGAAATAATTTCTAAAAACCTTTTCTCGCTTTGCCATTATGGTGTAATGTGTGTAGATTGATGAGGCAAACCAAAATATTTTATTAATTTTAGAATAAGGCTGTAACGTAACAAAATATGGAAAATGTCAAGGGGTCTGAATATTTTCTGAATGCACTGTACATAGACAAAGACAATAAAATACTTAACAGTTCACAAACATAGATCCACTAAACTAGACAATGAGTTGGCTGCAACTTTATGCCCAAAACACCAACTCAGACGTACATACATTTCAACAAACATTAATGACATCATACTTGCTCAGACCTACATGTTCCCACTGTATTCATATCTTGTTTGTTTTTAGTGTTGGAATATTTCAAACCAAATGCTATATGGCTGGACAGTTGTACTACACTGAACAAAAATATAAACGCAACATGCAACAATTGTAAAGATTTTACTGAGTTCCAGTTCATATAAGGAAATCATTCAATTCATATAAATTCATTAGGCCCTAATCTATGGATTTCACATGACTGGGAATACAGATATGCATCTGTTGGTCACAGATACCTTCAAAAAAAGGTAGGAGCGTCAATCAGAAAACCAGTCAGTATCTAGTGTGACCACCATTTGCTTCATGCAGTGCAACATCTCCTTCGCATAGAGTTGATCAGGCTGTTGATTGTGGAATGTTGTCCCACTCCTCTCCAATGGATGAATATTGGCACGAACTGGAACATGCTATTGTACACGTTGATCCAGAGCATCCCAAACATGCTCAAGGCCTTCCAAACATGCTCAAGGGGCGACATGTCTGGTGAGTATGCAGGCCATGGAGGAACTGGTACAATTTCAGCTTCCAGGAATTGTGTACAGATCCTTGTGACATGCAGGCCTTCATTATCATGCTGAAACATGAGGTGATGGTGGTGGATGAATGGCACAACAAAGGGCCTCAGGATCTCGTCACAGTATCTCTGTGCATTCAAATTGCCATCGATAAAATGCAACTGTGTTTGTTGTCCGTAGCTTATGCTTGCCCATACCATAACCCCAATGCCACATTGGGGCACTCTGTTTACAACATTGAAATCAGCAAACCGCTCACCCAAACAACGCCATACACGCTGTCTGACCCTGGTGAGGACGACAAGCACGCAGATGAGCTTTCCTGAGACTGTGCAGAAATTCTTCGGTTGTGCAAACCCACAGTTTCATCAGTTGTCCAGGTGGCTGGTCTCAGGCAATCCCACAGGTGAAAAAGCTGGATGTGGAGGTCCTGGGCTGGCGTGGTTACACGTGGACTGCGGTTGTGAGGCCGGTTGGATGTACTGCCAAATTCTCTAAAACATAGTTTGAGGCGGCTTACGGTAGAGAAAAGAACATTACTGCAGTCAACATGCCAATTGCACGCTCCCTCAAAACTTGAGACATCTGTGGCATTGTGTTGTGACACAAACTGCAATTGTAGAGTGGCCTTTTATTGTCCCCAGCACAAGGTGCAGCTGTGCCATGCTGTGGATGGATTATCTTGGCAAAGGATAAATGTTCAATAACTGGGATGTAAACAAATTTGTGCACAACATTTTAGAGAAATAAGCTTTTTGTGCTCATAGAACATTTCTGGGATATTTTATTTCAGCTCATGAAGCATGGAAACATCACTTACATGTTGAGTTTATATTTTTCTTACGTATATTTCGTTTTTCTCTGTTCTCTGTTGCCCAAATGTTTTCAATATTTAAACAATAATGTGTTTAATTCATCCACTGTCTTAACGATGGAGGATAACTTGATGCATCTTCTACATTTATCCATATGAAAGGCCAACTCTTTTGTCCACTCGCTCTCAGTTTTTGTGTTGGACATAATTTGTCAAGAAACGGCCTTGTTAAACATTTCTTTATGAACAGTCTTTCTGACGATGACTGTCAGTCCCGACACAGTCCTTTTAGTACACAGTGTCCTTTAAATACATGTACAGCTATGGTGTGCGCCAAAGCCCAACTGTGACGAAAGTGAGTTGAGGCACTGCTGCGCTCCATTCAACAGAGGATAATGAAGGACGGTTGGTCGCTAGGCTGCGACTATACACTTTATAAATGCTACAGAGGAAGTAGTCCTTTTTTTAAAGACTATAGAGGAAGTAGTCCAGCCATGATAATGACGCCACTTGACTACGGCAAACATACAGAGAGGGGGTTCTTGCTATTATTATTTAATTAAATCAATTAAATTATTTGAAAAACCAAGGTATTTTTTGCTATAACCATGCATGACCATCATATTTCTAATGTTTATCATAGAAAGAATATAGACAGCTATTTCCTAATAGTTTGCTTGAATTTAATCTGGCATTGTAACTTGCTACCGGAGAAAAACAACATGGGAGAAAAGTACTGGAGAAAAGTAGGCTACACATCAGTCGGAGTACTGTCTGGTGATCCAATGCCAATTCGTGAATAGTGGAATTTGATTGGTCAAGATGAGCACAAAGATATTTTATCTGAGTGGAGAAGAGCAACTGAAGCACAGCAAATTAATTTGTATTTTTTCTCTCCCTAATTTTGTGGTTACAATCTTGTCTCATCGCTGCAACTCCCCAAAAGGCTCGGGAGAGGCAAAGGTCAGGTCATGCGTCCTCTGAAACATGACCCACCAAGCCACGCTTCTTAATACCGTTCACTTAACCCGGAAGCCAACTGCACCAATGTGTTGGAGGAAATACCGTTCAACTGACGGTCCGAGTCAGTCTACAGGTGCCCGGCCTGCCACAAGGAGTCGCTAGAGCACGATGAGCCAAGTAAAGCCCCCCCAGCCAAACCCTCCCCTAACCCAGACGACGCAGGGCTAATTGTGCACCACCCTATGGGACTCCCGGTCACGGCCGGTTGTGACAGCCTGGGATTAAACGCGCAACACTGTGATGCAGTGCCTTAGACCGCTGCACCACTCGGGAGGCCAAATGAGTTATTTTTCATTCATGATTTGGAGCGAACCCTGACTGAAGGCGAACAGCATTTACATTAAGAAGCATTTTAGATCTGCGTTTACAAAACACAACAAGTTATTTTTTCTGAGTTTTATCTTCCTTTTCTGCGTGAAAAACACAGAATCCTGTGTTAATGCAACCTCTGGGGTTTGTTGTCTGGCGCTTAAGGTCACAAACTCTACGACGACAGTAAGAAGAAGGGCTGGGAATTGACAGGGACCTCACGATACAATATTATCACGATATTTATGTGCCGAAACAATATGTATTGCGATTCTCACGTATTGTGATTTGATAATGCAATTTTATTGTGATTCGGTGTTCCTAACATATTGCTCACCATATGTCTGGAGCAGAAGGACAAGAGAAAGCCATGATAAAATTAGTCATGGAAATAAAAGTGCTGAAAACAAATTTGGCTGCCTATTTAAAAAGAAGATGGAGAACAAGCTATTAGGAAAAATACTGGAGTTTTGGTGCAGGTACAGCCAACTAGCTCACAAATAATATTACAATATTGTCAAACCAATACGAAACGATATATCATCAAAAATAATATCCCGATATGTAACTATCGCTCTCCCCTCTCACTAGTAAGAAGGTGGAAGCACTTTCATCCTTTTGCTGTGATTTTTGAAGCTAGAGGATGAAACGTCCGTTTCAAAGGGAAAGTCACTTTAGCCCAGAGCAATAGTCACTGATTCTGCTGCTACAAAGGAATTCCAGAGCAGTGGTTGGCTCCTGATCCTTTGTTGCTTGTGGAATCGGATTGTGCAGCCGAACAGGGTCTCAAACTGTTTTTGTACTTACAATACATGGTTTTCTTAGCAGAAGTGTGTGTTGACGACAGCACATAGGAAAAAAGCCATAGGAGCCAGATCTTTGCGGGAAGAGGCCGCTCGTTGATCGCGTTTCATTTACAATGGAAAACAATGCTGCTTGTCCGGTCTACCTCCCGAGCGTGCCCTGTGTTTTCCTATGAACTGAATTGCCTGTGACACCTCGAACGTTGCAACAGATTTAAATAATTGTTCTATTTGTTTTGCACATTGGGTTCGCCAAGCAGCTGTTATGAATGATTTTCAATTCTCTCTATCTCCAGAATCACAGAGGATAAAGTCAATGAAACTAGATGAATCTACACAATGTGATTCTCTATTTTTCGGGTGAAAATGCTTGTTTCATTGACTTGTTGGGTCTCTACACTGAGAAAGAAGGCCATATGACGGTAAATAGATGTAAAGCATTTACTCTCAGGGTGCATGTACTGTAATCTGTTACAAATCAAATCTGATGCCATGATATTTCACACTACTACCCTCAAATATAGCAAAAATCCAACAAAAAGGCCTCTCCACACACATCTATTTTCAAAACACACACAAGTGTGTACACACACTAGGGATTCACCGTTAATCAGTTAGCCGCTGAAAATACATTTGATCAGTCATGCTTATCGGTCTATAGGTTCATTTTCATAATTTAGTGGAATTAAATTGGCGAGTGTGAATTTTCGCTAGTCGTCATGTATCTTATTTATCACACATACAAAGCATACAGAGCCACATTTGAGGAGCAGAATAGCTTATCACCTGTCAGCTCCTCATAAAGCTGGTACTGGTGAAACATGCTTTTGTAAGCCCAGTCACTGCGTAACAAATAACTATTCTAAATGCAATTATTTATTTTTTTGTTCACCTTTATTTAACCAGGTAGGCCAGTTGAGAACAAGTTCTCATTTACAACTGCGACCTGGCCAAGATAAAGCAAAGCAGTGCGACAAAAACAACACATAGTTACACATGGGATAAACAAATGTAAAGTCAATAACACAATAGAAAAATATGTATACAGTGTGTGCAAATGAAGTAAGGAGGTAAGGCAATAAATAGGCTAATAGTGGCAAAGTAATTACAATTTAGCAATTTACACTGGAGTGATATATGTGCAGATGAGGATGTGCAAGTATAAATACTGGTGTGCAACAGAGCAGAAAAATAAAAACAAATATGGGGATGAGGAAGGTAGTTGGTTGGATGGGCTATTTACAGATGGGCTGTGTACAGCTGAAGCGATCGGTAAGCTGCTCTGACAGCTGACGCTTAAAGTTAGTGAGGGAGAAATAAGTCTCCAACTTCAATGATTTTTGCAATTTGTTCCAAGTCATTGGCAGCAGAGAACTGGAAGGAAAGGTGGCTAAAATAGGTGTTGGCTATGGGGATGATCAGTGAAATATACAGTTGAAGTCGGAAGTTTACATACATCTTAGCCAAATACATTTGAACTCAGTTTTTCACAATTTCTGACATTTAATCCTAGTAAAAATTCCCTGTCTTTGGTCAGTTAGGATCACCACTTTATTTTAAGAATGTGAAATGTCAGAATAATAGTACAGAGCAGCATTGTAGCATTGCCTTAAACAATTTAAACTTGGGTCAAACGTTTCAGGTAGCCTTCCACAAGCTTCCCACAATAAGTCTGTGTGAATTTTGGCCCATTCCTCCTGACAGAGCTGGTGTAACTGAGTCAGGTTTGTAGGCCTTCTTGCTCGCACCCACTTTTTCAGTTCTGCCCACAAATTTTCTATAGGATTGAGGTCAGGGCTTTGTGATGGCCACTCCAATACCTTGACTTTGTTGTCCTTAAGCCATTTTGCCGCAACTTTGGAAGTATGCTTGGGGTCATTGTCCATTTGGAAGACTCATTTGCGTCCAAGCTTTAACTTCCTGACTGATGTGTTGAGATGTTGCTTCAATATATCCACATAATTGTCCTCCCTCATGATGCCATCTATTTTGTGAAGTGCACCAGTTCCTCCTGCAGCAAAGCACCCCCACAACATAATACTAGCACCCCCGTGCTTCACGGTTGGGATGGTGTTCTTCAGCTTGCAAGCCTCCCCCTTTTTCCTCCAAACAAAACCATGGTCATTATGGCCAAACAGTTCTATTTTTGTTTCATCAGACCAGAGGACATTTCTCCAAAAAGTATGATCTTTGTCCCCATGTGCAGTTGCAAACTGTAGTCTGGCTTTTTTTATGGTGGTTTTGGAGCAGTGGCTTCTTCCTTGCTTAGCGGCCTTTTAGGTTATGTCGATATAGGACTCGTTTTACTGTGAATAAAGATAATTTTGTACCTGTTTCCTCCAGCATCTTCACAAGGTCCTATGCTGTTGTTCAGGGATTGATTTGCACTTTCACACCAAAGTACATTCATCTCTAGGAGACAGAACACATCTCCGTCCTGAGAGGTATGACGGCTGCGTGGTCCCATAGTGTTTATACTTGCACACTATTGTTTGTACAGATGATCGTGGTACCTTCAGGCGTTTGGAAAATGCTCCCAAGGATGAACCAGACTTGTGGAGGTCTACAACTCTTTTTCTGAGGCCTTGGCTGATTTCTTTTGATTTTCCCACGATGTCAAGCAAAGAGGCACGGAGTTTGAAGGTAGGCCTTGAAATACATCCACAGGTACACCTCCAATTGACTCAAATTATGTCAATTAGTCTATCAGAAGCTTCTAAAGCCATGACATAATATTTTGGATTTTTCCAAGCTGTTTAAAGGCACAGTCAACTTAGTGTATGTAAACTTCTGACCCACTGGAATTGTGATACAGTGAGTTATAAGTGAAATAATCTGTCTGTAAACAATTGTTGGAAAAATTACTTGTGTCATGCACAAAGTAGATGTCCTAACCAACTTTCCAAATCTATCGTTTGTTAAAAAGAAATTTGTGGAGTGGTTGAAAAACAAGTTTTAATGACTCCAACCTCAGTGTATGTAAACTTCCGACTTCAACTGTACTTGCTGGAATGCGTGCTACGGGTGGGTTTTGCTATGGTGACCAGTGAGCTGATATAGGCGGAGCTATACCTAGCAAAGACTTATAGATGACCTGGAGCCAGTGGGTTTGGCGACAAATATGTAGCGAGGACCAACGAGAGCATATAGGTCGCAGTGGTGGGTATTATATGGGGCTTTGGTGACAAAACAAAACAGATGACACTGTAATAGACTGCATCCAATTTGCTGAGTAGAGTGTCGGAGGCTATTTTGTAAATGACATCGCCAAAGTCAAGGATTGGTAGGATAGTCAGTTTAACCTCCCTGGGCAACGTTTGCGTCCCACCTAGTCAACAGCCAGTGGAATCGCGTCGCGGAAATACAAATACCTCATAAATGCTATAACTTTAATTTCTCAAACATATGACTATTTTACACCATTTTATAGATACACCTCTCCTGAATCGAACCAAGTTGTCCGATTTCAAAACGGCTTTACAGCAAAACACTCTGAAGTTTCTAAAACTGTTTGAATGATGTCTGTGAGTATAACAGAACTCATATGGCAGGCAAAACCCTGAGAAAAATCCAACCAGGAAATGGTAAATCTGAGGGTTGTAGTTTTTTCAAGTGATTGCCTATTGCCTATACAGTGACTTAGGGTTCATTTTGCACTTCCTAAGGCTTCCACTAGATGTCAATAGTCGTTAGAACGTTGTTTCAGGCTTCTACTGTGAATTTGAAGCGAACAAGAGGGCCTGGAGTCAGATGAGTGAGGAAATGACATGAGCTCAGAGGCGCACGCTCACGTCAGTGTGAGCTGTGTTCCTTTTCTTTTCTGAAGACATTGGAATTGTCCGGTTGGAATATTACTGAAGATTTATGTTAAAAACATCCTAAAGATTGATGCTATACATCGTTTGACATATTTCTACGAACGTAAATCAAACTTTTTTTGACTTTTCGTCGTGACATTTTTGCGCGCTTCCTGCATTTGGAGTAGTGGACTAAACGCGAACAAAATGGAGGTATTTGGACATAAATGATGGACTTTATCGAACAAAACAAACATTTATTGTGGACCTGGGATTCCTGGGAGTGCATTCTGACGAAGATCATCAAAGGTAAGTGAATATTTATAATTTTATTTCTGAGTTTTGTTGACTCCACAAAATGGCGGGTTTGGTTTCGTGTCTGAACGCTGTACTCAGATTACTGCAAAGTGTGCTTTCGCTGTAAAGTTTTTTTGAAATCTGACACAGCGGTTGCATTAAGGAGAGGTGTATCTATACTTCTTTGAATTACAGTTTAATATTTTATTAACGTTTATGATGAGTATTTCTGTAAATTGATGTGCTCATTCACCGGAAGTTTTGGGAGGCAAAACATTTCTGAACATTACACCACAATGTAAAATGGGGTTTTTGGATATAAATATGAACTTTATCGAGCAAAACATACATGTATTGTGTAACATGAAGTCCTATGAGTGCCATCTGATGAAGATCATCAAAGGTTGGTGATTCATTTTAGCTGTATTTCTGGTTTTTGTGACACCTCTCCTTGCTTGGAAAATGGCTGTGTGGTTTTTCTTGTCAAGGTGATGTGCTAACATAATCTAATGCTATGTTTTCGCCGTAAAGCCTTTTTGAAATCGGACAATGTGGTTGGATTAAAGAGAAGTGTATATTTAAAATGGGATATAATAGTTGAATGTTTGAGAAATTTGAATTATGAGGGGGACGGTCACGTCTCACATACCCAAGAGAGGTTAAAAAGAGCTACTATTTTTATTTCTCAATCTCAACTCATAATTAAAGCACACCTCCCATTCACCATTAGACTGCATAGGCTATAGACAACAGTAGGCAGGCTATCTTCACACAATTATTTTATAAAGACTTTCTCATACCATTATCCAGCATTTCTCTCCTGTTCTTTTGGTTTTCATATCAACTTCCTTTTGTTGTCCTTAAGCCAAAGGCACAATCCTCGTCATATTAGCAAGCCATCCTAGTTGTTGCTATTAGATTCCCCCTCTTTCTTACTTTCTAATGGAGATTTTCATCTCTGTCACATATGGAACCACTCACATTAGGTGCACTATTTAGAATGGTGTTTTCTCGCCGTATTGGCAAATGTTTGAAAATTACATTTTATTAGCGGAATCATTACAGGAGTTAAATAAAAGGCTATAGCGTTTGGACTGTAAGACAATAGGTTTGCTATTGTTGCATGTTTCCATTAAGCTCTTAATGAAAAATGTATGTTACTTGTATTAAGCTTTTAATGAAAAATGTCTGTTACCTGTATGGATGCATAGTGTTACTGTTTGTTTGAGGGTTGGTTAGTCAGCAGCAAAATGTACCAACATGTGCATCCCTAACACACACACACACACACACACACACACACACACACACACACACACACACACACACACACACACACACACACACACACACACACAAACACACACACACACACACACAAAGTCTGCCATTTCTCTTTTATTCCCCTCGTGTCAGAGCTGCCTCACCTCTGAGCCCCCTGGCAGGATTCTCCAGGATATAGGTGTGGGTGCTCTTTAAAGTAAATGCCACGGAAATGTGCCACGGCAGATTGGTCCACTCTGTGCGGTCTGATATGACAACACCGTTCAGACAAAGGACACCCCCCAACTGCCTATTCATCCGCCCGCCAGTCCCAAAGTGCTTACTTAACATTTGAGGCTATAGGATAATATGTAGGGAACCATTGATTTGGGGCCATTTTCTCTCTGTGGTGGTCCTTGCCTGTAGACTGCTCTACCCCTGAGTGAATTCAAGGCTAGATACAGCACTTTCTCTCTCCTTCTCTCTCTTGCTCAAATGCCACAGCTCAGGTAATTAGGTGTCTCAAACCTTTTTTCCCTCCACTACTTGTTGTGTTTCTGCTTTGGTTCCTCGTTGGATCGTGAGACAAAGCAGCAATGTGAGAAAATAGGTCCCTTGGCCAAGTGAAGATTATTCACACACACTGCACTGGGGTTGAGAGTTGACACTGCCCACAGACAGTTTGCTTTGTTTAAAAAAAAAATGTTTTTAATGGAAACTGCACAAGCGACTGATCTTTCAGCTCTCTGACTAATTGGTAGACAACTCTCGCACACAGTCTCACACAACATGAGAAAGAAAAAAAAACATGATGTAATACAACTGGATATGGTGCAACCAGATAATACTCTGTCATCATTTCAGAGGTTCAACTGTCAATGCTGCGTTTGGATATAGGCCGAAGACACATGTCCCCAAACCACTTTAAAACCCCAAAGCCTGACCCCCCCCCGCCCCCCACCATCTTGCTGCCTATCCAACTACCACACAACACCTCTGTCAATGTGTACTGTAACTAAGCCAGAGAAAGAAAGAAAAAGATAAGAGAAACAGGAGAAGCGGCCTGACAAGTGGATCAGCTTAAACCTTGCACCGGAACCATCCATCAGGCTGTGGAATCAGCCCTCCGGGTTTACTCATCCCAAACGGGAGGTGAAATTCCCAACTCTGACAGGTGTGACCGGAAAGATAGCTCACTGGATGGCCGGGGCCTCATCTAGCAACCTTTAAATGTCATTGCAGATGGTGATTTTGTTACATGATAAACAGGAGAGGCGAGTGGAGGGATGGTGGGAGAGGGAGAAGTAGTAGACACAGGATGAGAGAGGGATGGATGGGGAGATGGGACGGGAAAGAAGGGAGAGAGAAAGTGATGGATGTAGGAGCTATGTAAGAATGCTGTTCATTGACTACAGCTCAGCATTCAACACCATAGTACCCTCCAAGCTCATCATTAAGCTTGAGGCCCTGGGTCTCAACCCCGTCCTGTGCAATTGGGTCCTGGACATCCTGACGGGCCACCCCCAGGTGGTGAAGGTAGGAAACAACATCTCCACTTCACTGATCCTCAACACTGGGGCCCCACAAGGGTGCATGCTCAGCCCCCTCCTGTACTCCCTGTTCACCCATGACTGTGTGGCCATGCACGCCTCCAACTCAATCATCAAGTTTGCAGACAACACAACAGTAGTAGGCTTGAATACCAACAATGACAAGACAGCCTACAGGGAGGAGGTGAGGGCTCTCGGAGTGTGGTGTCAACAAAACAAAGGAGATGATCGTGGACTTCAGGAATTAGCAGAGGGAGCACCCCCTATCCACATCGACGGGACAGCAGTGGAGAAGATGGAAAGTTTTAAGTTCCACGGCGTACATATCACTGAAACTGAAATGGTCCACCCAACAGCGCCTCTTCAACCTCAGGAGGCTGAAGAAATTTGGCTTGTCACCCAAAACCCTCACAAAATTTTACTGATGCACAATTGAGAGCATCCTGTCGGACTGTATCACCGCCTGGTACGGAAACTGCACCGCTCACAACCGTAGGGCTCTCCAGAGGGTGGTGCAGTCTGCACAACGCATCACCGGGGGCAAACTACCTGCCCTCCAGGACACCTACAGCACCTGATGTCACAGGAAGTCCAAAAAGACCCGAGCCACTGCCTCTTCACCCCGCTACCATCCAGAAGGCGAGGTCAGTACAGGTGCATCAAAACTGGGACCGAGAGACTGAAAAACAGCTTCTATCTCAAGGCCATTAGACTGTTAAAGAGCCATCACTAGCACAAAGAGGCTGCTGCCTACATACAGACTTGAAATCATTGGCCACTTTAATAAATGGAACACCAGTCACTTTAATAATGACATTTTAATAATGTTTACATATCTTGCATTACTCATCTCATATGTATATACTGTATTCTATACTATCTATTGCATCTTAGCCTATGCCGCTTCATCCATATATTTAAATGTGTATATTCTTATTCCATTCCTTTACTTAGATGTATTTGTATTAGGTATTTATTGTGGAATTGTTAGATATTACTTGTTAGATATTGCTGCACTGTCAGAACTTGAAGCACAAGCATTTTGCTACACTCACAATAACATCTGCTAACCATGTGTATGTGACCAATACAATTTGATTTGATATAGGGAGGTTGAGTTGGAAACAAGGTGTCTGTGTTGATGGGGAGAGAAGGATGGAGGGGGGAAAGAGGGATGGATAGGAGGAGAGCGGGTTGCATGGCTGGATGGATGGCAAAGGGAAATTAGAGGAGAAGAGGTGTGTGTGTTGAGGGGGGAGAGAGGGATGGATGGATGGAAGGAGGAAAGGGGGAGGAGAAGAGGTGGTTGAGTTGGAAACAGGGTGTCTGTGGGTGACTATGCTTTATATTGGCATCAATCCATGTGAGGAGGACTGATTAAAGATAGAATAACATTCATGGCAATGTTGGTGGTCGGACTGCATGGGGCATTTGTTAGTTCTGACTAAAAGTAAGATGCTCTCCTGTGCTTAGAAATTGTGTTTGTATTCCAAATACACTGTGGTATAAAGTTGTTCAGGCATTCAATTGAATCCAATGCTGAATTTTGAATGATGGGTTTCAGCTGAACTGCAACCCACTGTATTACATGCAGTATTCAACATGTGCTCCATTGAATGCACCATTTCGCTGGCTAGCTACCTGACTAGAAACACAACCTGTGTGAGGTGCTCTGTCATTGCCAAACATGGAATGAAGGTGAGGAGAGAGCAGGGGGCTACATGTGTAGCTGTCTGGTATTCTTAAGCATGCTTGCCTGTCAAGTGCAATCTCACACACACACACACACACACACACACACACACACACACACACACACACACACACACACACACACACACACACACACACACACAATATGAATGCAATCCTATACCCCTCATAACCTACACAGTTGTGGAACCTAACAGAAGAGAGCAAAGCCTGTTTCAGAGACGATGTAGATAGAGAATGACCGATATCGGTTTTTAAGGAGCTGATGCCAATACCAATTATTGTGAGTAAACGAGGCCAATATTTTATGCCAATAATAAATATAATTAAATCTGAACATTTTGATGGGAAATGTTCCCAGAGACAGCCATGTATGCATTAACAAATGGACATTTACATTTTAGTCATTTAGCAGATGCACTTATCTAGAGCAAATTCACAGAAGTGAGTGCATACATTTTTGTACTGGTCCCACGTGAGAATTGAACCCACAACCCTGGCATTTCAAGCACCATGCTCTACCAACAGAGCTACACGGGACCAGCAATTATACAACCATACAAAAATGGTAACTTGTTTTTAAGAAAAGTCATGTAGCCTGGCAGTTCAGCTAGGCCAGGGAAAGACAACTTATTTAGATAACCCATACTAGTGAATAAACAACATTTTTGGTGACAAACAGCTTTCAAATTAGCATATTTAGCATATTAGCGATCACAAATAAAGTTCTAGGGTAGAGAATTGTCATTAGCTTCATAGCTAGCAAAGTTGTCTATGGTAATGCTGAATGTTGTTGTTTACCTAGTTAGCTAGGTATAAACATTAAAAAAAACTAACTAGGTAAACAATAGCCCAAAGGCTGGTAGATATCGTTTCATCTTACTGTCCAAAGGGAATGTATGCAGCCGGCTATACACTCATATCCCCCATGGACCGGTTCTTACATAAAACATTCCACATTCAGGCTGCAAATGCGTCAAATTCCTCCTTAACTCGATTTAATGGCCGATAAACTAGGAAAGGCTAATATCGGCCCAATTGCCAGTCGTTCTCTAGTTGTAGAGAGCAGAACATTTAACAATGCCTAGGGCAGTGTTGTTCAAGCCTGGTCATGGGAACCAACAGGTTGTGAAGGCTTTTGTTCAGACCAGTACTAACACACATAATTCATCTTATCATCTCATTCGCAAGCTTTGTTAAGTCAGGTGTGTTAGTGTTTCTCGAGGGGAAGACAGGCTGTAGCCTCCTAGTGGGCCCTTGTTATTGATTTTCAGTAATGACAGAATTGGAAACATCGGGTAATGTTGTGCTAATGTTGCATTAGTGTTTCCTGAACCACTAGGATTACACCATAGATCAACAAATTACAGATACAGCTTTCATAAAATGAGGACAGGACAAACATCTCAGCAAAAATTTGAAACATCCTACAGTTCCTCATTTCTGATAGAATATCAAATCCCCTGACGTGTAGTCTATGAATGTTGGATATAGAAGCTACATGAATATTGGATATATTATATTTAGAATTTGGATATATATAAAAATAGAGATGGAAAAAATAAAAATATAAATCACTTGATATCACACATCAGTAAAGAGGGACAGGAAATAATGAATTTCCCTCTCAAAATCCACAAAATGATGACCTGGCTTAGAAACTCCTCTAGAACTCCTTTGAAACCAGCGTATCAAAGGCTATGTAGGACACTAACAGGTCAAGGTGTCTCACCCAGGGCCTAACCCCAGCTTGACTTCCTACAAACCCTGACACATGAGCATACTGTACATTGTTTCTGAATTTATTTGACAGACTTTACATTTTGCTTCCTGCATTTAGACCCACATACATTTCAAATCAAATGTTATTGGTCACATACACATGGTTAGCAGATGTTATTGTGAGTGTAGCGAAATGCTTGTGCTGCTAGTTCCAACAGTGCAGCAACATCTAGCAAGTAATCTAACAATTCCACAAAAACTACCTAATACGCACAAATAACAGTAAACGGATGGAATAAGAATATGTACATATAAATATATGGATGAGCAATGACCGAGAGGGCATAGGCAAGATGCAATAGATGGTATAAAATAGTGTATATACATAAGGGATGAGTAATGCAAGATATGTAAACATCATTATTAAAGTGGCATTAAAAAAGTGACTAGTGATCCATTTGTTAGAGTGGCCAATGAATTCATGTCTGTATGTAGGCAGCAGCCTCTCTGTGTGGTAGTGGGGAGAACAGGCAGTGGCTCGGGTGGTTGTTGTCCTTAATGATCTTTTTGGACTGTGACATTGGGTGCTGTAGGTGACCTGGAGGGCAGGTAGTTTGCCCATGGTGATGCGCTGTTGCGCCTTCTTCAACACACTCTGTGTGGGTGGACCATTTCAGTTTGTCCGTGATGTGTACGCAGAGGAACTCTCCACTGCTGTCCCGTCGATGTGGATAGGGGGGTGCTCCCTCTGCTGTTTCCTGAAGTCCACGATCTCCTTTGTTTTGTTGACGTTGAGTAAGAGGTTGTTTTCCTGACACAATACTTCGAGTGCCCTCACATCCTCCCTATAGGCTGTCTTGTTGTTGTTGGTGATCAAGCCTACTACTGTTGTGTCATCTGCAAACTTTATGATCGAGTTGGAGGCCTGCATGGCCATGCCGTCATGGGTGAACAGGGAGTACAGGAGGGGGCTGAGCACGAACCCTTGTGGGGCCCCAGTGTTGAGGATCACCACCTGGTGGTGGCCCGTCAGGATGTCCAGGACCCAATTGCACAGGACGGGGTTGAGACCCAGGGCCTCAAGCTTAATGATGAGCTTGGAGGGTACTATGGTGTTGAATTCTGAGCTGTAGTCAATGAACAGCATTCTTACATAGGTATTCCTCTTGTCCAGATGGGATAGGGCAGTGTGAGTGTAATTGCACCGTCTGGGGACCTATTGGGGCGGTATGCTAATTGCAGTGGGTCTAGGGTGACAGGTAAGGTGGAGGTGATATGATCCTTGACTAGTCTCTCAAAGCACTTCATGATGACAGAAGTGAGTGCTACGGGGCGATAGTCATTCAGGTCAGTTACCCTTGCCTTCTTGGGTACAGGAACAATGGTGGCCATCTTGAAGCATGTGGGGACAGCAGACTGGGAATCAATGATGCTCTTCTAACTTGGCCTTTTGCCTTAACACAACAGACATCCTGACCATGTCTGTGAAAACATTAGCTACTCAAACACACTCAGTGTAGTATTAGTACCTTATCTATAATCACATTACTGTATTCATACACAAGATAGTAGTGGGCAGCATACATTTCCCTCTCTCTTCCTTCTTCCTTACTGTCTGTACTCCTTCCCCCTCCCTCCCTCCATTTTACTACTGTCCCTGAAGTAGCTGAACTCTGCTCACTGAGAAATATGATTAACTCAGTAATTTATGGTGTGCTGCTATTACACAGGGCAGCGGCTAAATGTATTCCCCGAGTTAGTTCTTCATTTCCAGGATCCATGTTCCCCATATTAGTCAAATTCATTAATGCAAACTATAGGGAGGAGGAAGAGAGGAGAGGAGCACTGCCTAGACGAATGTATCACTGTACCCTGGATCTATGGAGCTATGAACATGGAGCTCTGGAGCTATGGATCAGTCTGTGCTACCTCTCACAATTAGCCCAGGGAGAAAGGGCCACGCTAGGGCTGTTTATTCTGGAGAGCTGGGAGGTTGGATCAGTTTGTGTGTGTGTGTGTTCCGTGAGTGGTGTGTGTGTACCTGTGTGTGTATGCAACATGCACGCATGCGCACGTGTCCCAGCTCTCTTCAAAGGGAGCTTCTTGGATAGATCACGGCTTTGGCATGCGTCCGACCTATCAATAGGCTGGCAGGTACTGGAGCCGCCAAGGCTTTAATCTAGGGAGATGATAACAAATAAATGGGGGTGTAATGGTTTCTTTGCAATGGCTGGGATGGGGGTGGGGGAGATGGTTGGTCAAGAGAAAAGGACCTGAGTGGGGAGTAGAGGTATGTGTGTGGGTAGAGAGGGGGGCATAGGGTGGTAGTAAGTTTCATGACACCAACTGAGACACCCAACCTTAACAAGACCCCAGCTGAGGGGGGAGGAGAACTGGACGCATCCCCACTGGGGGAAGGGATGGAGGGAGTTATGGAGGGAGAGGAGAGTGGGATAGGGAGGGAATGAAGGAGGGAAAGAGACTGAGGGGGAAAGGAGAAGAGAGTGGTATATGGAGGGAAAGTGGGTTGGAAGCAGGGAAGCAGAGTGTGAGATGACATGAAAGTGGGGAGGATAGTAAGTGATAAAGGGAAAGAAGGAGGTGAAGAGAAAGACAGATGGATTAAGGGGAGCAAGGTAGGGAGCGAAACAAGGAAAGAGGAAGAAAAAATAGAATCATGAAGGGGGTTAGAGTGGGAATAGACTGGTAACCATGAGGGGGCTAAATCAACCAGGCTGCTGGGTAGGGGAAGGTGGTGATGAGGGGAGTGAGGTCAATAAAGGAACTTGGGGAAGTAGGGAAGCTCCTCTGACAATAGGGGGGAGGGGAGGGTTAATACCAGTTGATTAGCATTGAAAGGGTTTCTTTAAAGGGGTACGTCAATACCTTTTAACATTATTGACCCTGGTATGGTGCTGGAGATAATGAGAATGATGTTAAAAAGTGTTTAAAAACTTATTCAGGATTGGTGGGTCCCCTGCGGGACGGTTGAGCTAACGTAGGCTAATGCAATTAGCATGAGGTTGTAAGTAACAAGAACATTTCCCAGGACATAGACATATCTGATATTAGCAGAAAACTTAAATGCCTGTTAATCTAACTGCACTGTCCAATTTACAGTAGCTATTACAATGAAATAATACCATGCTATTGTTTGAGGAGAGTGCACAGTTTTCAACATAAAACATTAATAATAAACAAATTAGGCACATACATTTGGGCAGTCTTGATACAACATTTTGAACAGAAATGCAATGGTTCATTGTATCAGTCTAAAACTTCACACATACACTGCTGCCATCTAGTGGCCAAAATCTAAATTCCACCTGGGCTGGAATAATACATTATGGCCTTTCTCTTGCATTTCAAAGATGGTACAAAAAAATACAAAAAAAAGTTGTTTTTTTCTTTGTATTATCTTTTACCAGATCTAATGTGTTATATTCTCCTACATTCCTTTCACATTTCCACAATCTCAAAGTGTTTCCTTTCAAATGGTACCAAGAAAATGCATATCCTTGCTTCAGGGACTGAGCAGCAGGCAATTAGATTTGGGTATGTCATTTTAGGTGAAAATTGAAAAAAAGGGTACGATCCTTAAGAGGATATAAGAGAAACATATTCTAACAATGAAATGGATGACAACGTGATTAAGACTAAAAGTGAGGTCTGTCAGAGTAAAACAGACTTTTGTATATTATTTTGACGCTTAATGCAATACTGCAACATTTTACTGCTTGATAATCGGAACACTGGCAATTGAAAAGCAAGTTTCTTATGAATGGAAGCCTAGTCTTTGTTTTTTTCTACTCTGCAGGGTTAGGGCTGTGATGTATTGTTGTACCAACTATTGTCTGTGGGCATCCAACCATTTCTTGCTTTATTCCAGCATGTAGGCTAAGATACAGCACCATTGCCTTGCCTGTAGGGATGAGGAACCACACTGTGATGCAAAGCTTGGTGTGCTTGACCTGATGTCAGGTATAAAGCTTGCATCAGCCCACACAGACACCACTTCCGTAAATACTGCTGCTGTCCCGATGGCACACGGAGCGGAGCTACTGAGGTAAAACACTACATGCTTAGTCACACTAGGAGTGAGTGGGGGGTGAAGAGGGGGGCGTGTGTGTTTTTTGGGCAGGGGGGTTGTGTGTGCGTTCCTGGGTGCAGAAGACATTTAGAGGTGAAAACGGAATCTTGTCCTCAAGAATAAGGACTGTGCTGTTTCAAAAGATAATAATCTCAGAAAAAGCAAGAACAATTGTTCACACGTCTTATAATAGCAGAATAGGTGCCAATGGAAACCCTCACACTGGTCTCCTATTCCACATTTACAAGACGCTACAACCCCAAATGATAAAGCTGAGGTTCACTACTCCAAAGGATATTTTGGCTAGAAAGACTTGCCTATTCAATGATAAACACATTTGTCAAAGATGAGAAAACTCCAAGGGAGAAAACACCAAAAGGCCCCAAAACAATAAACAAACCAAATGGAAAAAATATGAATCATCACATTTGTTTTTGTAAGTGCCTTGCCACAGTAGGTAGAATGTAGTCATACTACCACAGTAGGTGTCATGCAGTCATACTACCACAGTAGGTGGAATGTAGTCATACTACCACAGTAGGTGGAATGTAGTCATACTACCACAGTAGGTGGAATGTAGTCATACTACCACAGTAGGTGTCATGCAGTCATACTACCACAGTAGGTAGAATGTAGTCATACTACCACAGTAGGTGGAATGTAGTCATACTACCACAGTAGGTGGAATGTAGTCATACTACCACAGTAGGTGTCATGCAGTCATACTACCACAGTAGGTGGAATGTAGTCATACTACCACAGTAGGTGGAATGTAGTCATATTACCACAGTAGGTGGAATGTAGTCATACTACCACAGTAGGTGGAATGTAGTCATACTACCACAGTAGGTGTCATGCAGTCATACTACCACAGTAGGTGGAATGTAGTCATACTACCACAGTAGGTGGAATGTAGTCATACTACCACAGTAGGTGTCATGCAGTCATACTACCACAGTAGGTGGAATGTAGTCATACTACCACAGTAGGTGGAATGTAGTCATACTACCACAGTAGTTGGAATGTAGTCATACTACCACAGTAGTTGGAATGTAGTCACAACTACCACAGTAGTTGGAATGTAGTCACAACAACCACAGTAGGTGGAATGTAGTCATACAACCACAGTAGGTGGAATGTAGTCATACAACCACAGTAGGTGTCATGTAGCCATACAACCACAGTAGGTGGAATGTAGTCATACTACCACAGTAGGTGGAATGTAGTCATACTACCACAGTAGGTGTCATGCAGCCATACAACCACAGTAGGTGGAATGTAGTCATACAACCACAGTAGGTGTCATGTAGTCATACTACCACAGTAGGTGTCATGCAGCCATACAACCACAGTAGGTGGAATGTAGTCATACTACCACAGTAGGTGGAATGTAGTCATACAACCACAGTAGGTGGAATGTAGTCATACAACCACAGTAGGTGGAATGTAGTCATACAACCACAGTAGGTGTCATGTAGCCATACAACCACAGTAGGTGGAATGTAGTCATACTACCACAGTAGGTGGAATGTAGTCATACTACCACAGTAGGTGTCATGCAGCCATACAACCACAGTAGGTGGAATGTAGTCATACAACCACAGTAGGTGTCATGTAGTCATACTACCACAGTAGGT
This sequence comes from Salmo trutta, assembly GCF_901001165.1. Lineage (NCBI taxonomy): Eukaryota > Metazoa > Chordata > Actinopteri > Salmoniformes > Salmonidae > Salmo > Salmo trutta. Next base: position 23,725,736 of record NC_042975.1, read on the forward strand.
GTCATGCAGCCATACAACCACAGTAGGTGGAATGTAGTCATACTACCACAGTAGGTGGAATGTAGTCATACAACCACAGTAGGTGGAATGTAGTCATACAACCACAGTAGGTGGAATGTAGTCATACTACCACAGTAGGTGGAATGTAGTCATACTACCACAGTAGGTGGAATGTAGTCATACTACCACAGTAGGTGTCATGTAGCCATACAACCACAGTAGGTGGAATGTAGTCATACAACCACAGTAGGTGGAATGTAGTCATACTACCACAGTAGGTGTCATGCAGCCATACAACCACAGTAGGTAGAATGTAGTCATACAACCACAGTAGGTGTCTTGTAGTCATACTACCACAGTAGGTGTCATGCAGCCATACAACCACAGTAGGTGGAATGTAGTCATACTACCACAGTAGGTGGAATGTAGTCATACAACCACAGTAGGTGGAATGTAGTCATACTACCACAGTAGGTGGAATGTAGTCATACAACCACCTACTGTGGAATGTAGTCATACTACCACAGTAGGTGGAATGTAGTCATACTACCACAGTAGGTGGAATGTAGTCATACTACCACAGTAGGTGGAATGTAGTCATACTACCACAGTAGGTGGAATGTAGTCATACAACCACAGTAGGTGGAAAGTAGTCATACTACCACAGTAGGTGGAAAGTAGTCATACTACCACAGTAGGTGGAAAGTAGTCATACTACCACAGTAGGTGGAATGTAGTCATACTACCACAGTAGGTGGAATGTAGTCGTATGATTTAAGGAATATATAATTTTGATAAGCCAACAGCAAAACACATAATAGGACAGCCTAAATGACTGAATCACATTGAGTTAATAGCAGTGACTATAGAATTGTTCTGCATCACACCTTAAAGTTGGACTCTGTAGCGTCCGTTTGCAATACTACAACAAAGACGTTACCTCAAAAATCATTGCACACATGATAGAACAGCAGTGTATGTACACAAAACATTTTCACCACGAGGTCTCGATGATGTCATAGTCTGCCTGTGTTTGTTATGACTCATGTGTGCTAAGTGCCTACGTATGTGTCTTCTGCTGAAATGAGGAATATATGGTAAGCTGACTGGCACCATATGGTTATGTGATACTAAAAGAAGATGTAGTCATACACACACACTGTCAGGCACAGCATAGGCTTAAAGGCTCTGCATGGTCAATCTGACAACTGCAGCGGCCGTACAGCATTTACTGTGATACGGCCGCAGCATAAGTCAGGGCATTTATACTTCATGCACTTCGTGGAGCAGAGCTGTTGTGAAGGGAGTTGTCATGGAAGTGAGTTTGTTTTTATACAGGTCAACCCGCCCTCACCTAACGTCAACCAGTGAAGCTATACGGAGCCCTCCGTATTATTACAAAAATTGTGAGGCACACAGCGATGTGTTACAGAGCTCGATTTGGCCTCCGCAAGCCCCCGGAGACTCCGCAATTGCGTCACACCCTCCGTATGGAGCCTCCGGATTGCATTGCCGGAGCCTCAGGATTGCATTGCCAGAGCAAGCATAAATGTACTTTTAGTATACACAAACACATACATCGTGTCTTCTGCCTCACTCATCTCACTGACTGACGCTTACCTCACCGAGTTACAAAAAGAGACTCATCTCTCTTTTCTGCGTATTTTTCTTTCATTTCACATTCTGCCCCTTCTCCTTCAGTCTCATCATGATTACAAACCGTTCATTACAGCCGCATAACTGCAGACCGTGAATTCTACTCGCACTGGAGACGGAGGCTCCTACAGCATTTTACGGCAAAGGGGCCTAAGCAGTGGATCATTGGCCAAAAATGTTTGTCGGGCAGATTAAAAATAGAATCATAAACTTTCTTTTCCTCACCCCCAAAAAAATAATAGTCAGTGGTAAAGGTGAAAATGTGGTCGTTATGGGGTTAGCGGGTCCGCAGCCACAGTTGAAGTCAGAAGTTTACATACACCTTAGCCAAATACATTTAAACTCAGTTTTTCACAATTCCTAACATTTAATCATAGTAAAAATTCCCTGTCTTAGGTCAGTTCGGATCACCACTTTATTTTAAGAATGTGAAATGTCAGAATAATAGTAGAGAGAATTATTTATTTCAGCTTTTATTTCTTTCATCACATTCCCAGTGGGCCAGAAGTTGACATACACTCAATTAGTACTTGGTAGCATTGCCTTTAAATTGTTTAACTTGTGTCAAACGTTTTGGGTAGCCTTCCACCAGCTTCCCACAATAAGTTGGGTGAATTTTGGCCCATTCCTCCTGACAGAGCTGGTGTAACTGAGTCAGGTTTGACTTGCAAGCCTCCCCCTTTTTCCTCCAAACATAACGATGGTCATTATGGCCAAAAAGTTCTATTTTTGTTTCATCAGACCAGAGGACATTTCTCCAAAAAGTACAATCTTTGTCCCCATGTGCAGTTGCAAACCGTAGTCTGGCTTTTTTATGGCGGTTTTGGAGCAGTGGCTTCTTCCTTGCTGAGCGGCCTTCCAGGTTATGTTGATATAGGACTCGTTTTACTGTGGATATAGATACTTTTGTACCTGTTTCCTCCAGCATCTTCACAAGGTCCTTTGCTGCTGTTCTGGGATTGATTTGCATTTTTCGCACCAAAGTACGTTAATCTCTAGGAGACAGAACACGTCTCCGTCCTGAGTGGTATGACGGTTGCGTGGTCCCATGGTGTTTATACTTGCGTACTATTGTTTGTACAGATGAACGTGGTACCTTCAGGCGTTTGGAAATTGCTCCCAAGGATGAACAAGACTTGTGGAGGTCTACAATTTTGGCTGATTTCTTTTGATTTTCCCATGATGTTAAGCAAAGAAGCACTGAGTTTGAAGGTAGGCCTTGAAATACATCCACAGGTACACCTCCAATTGACTCAAATGATGTCAATTAGCCTATCAGAAGCTTCTAAAGCCATCACATAATTTTCTGGAATTTTCCAAGCTGTTTAAAGGTACAGTCAACTTAGTGTATGTAAACTTCTGACCCACTGGAATTGTGATAGTGAATTATAAGTGAAATAATCTGTCTGTAAACAATTGTTGGGAAAATTACTTGCGTCATGCACAAAGTAGATGTCCAAACCGACTTGCCAAAACTATATTTTATTAACAAGAAATTTGTGGAGTGGTTGAAAAACGAGTTTTAATGACTCCAACGTAAATGTTTGTAAACTTCCCACTTCAACTGTATGTTGTGCTCTATTGTAGCAAGATGAAAGCTAGCTAGCTGGTACTGGGGGGATTGAATAGTGAATGTGAATCTCTGGGAACTATTGCTTAGGTAAAAACATTAGCCTATCCCCGGTCCTCCCATCTGCATGCCCGGTGCAATTATGGCCCCTGTGGGGTGCCGTTCAGGAAGCGATATTGCTGTGGCGACAACAGAGCCCATCTTGGTGACAGGGAAAAGGCATCACCTTCTCCTTTTCACATTTTGTCTCTCTCGTCTAATTTTCTCTCTCTTTCTCCATTACTCATTTTGTCTCTCCACCTCCCACCACCCCCCCTCTCCTGTCTCTCTGTCTATGATACCAGATTGCAGGGAATTAACTGTGTCTGGGGGAGAAGAGCTGGAGGAAGTTGAGACTAGCTAAGCCCCGCAGGCTGAGGCAGGCCACGCAGCCCTGGCAATTTATATACTTTCATGGGCAAACCTCCTGGGACTGGCCCCCCTCCTCCACCTCCTCCTCCTGCTCTGACTACAACAGCTCACCCAGCCAGCCAACAGGTGAATAGGAGTTAGTCATGTTAATCAAGTGCCTGGATCTCAAGCAGAGTTATTGGATCCTGGCTATTTACAACTGCAGCTAGGAAGGATGTTGTGCTTGGGAGTAGTATGGCTGAGGTATGACTTCGTTTGAAAGACTGTGGGAGGTTTTATGATGTGACAAAAGAGGGAACTGTAATGGTGCAGTATTTGGCAACAACATGTGTGGTAATGGTGAAGCCATAATACATTAAAAGGGTAACTAATAGTGGTGCAGTATTTGGCAGACACTGAGTGGTGGTGGTTGAAGCGCTATGTAATGTGACACAGGGGGGACTGTAATGGCACAGTATTTGGCAGGTCGGTGAGGTGGTGGTGGGGGATTAGAGAGGGAGCGATGGACAACAAAACAAAAACAGAGAAGATCAATTGAGAGAGAGAAACAGACATTCCTTCTCAGTGAATTTCAGAAAAATCTAAATAGTGAAACGTTAAAAAAGTTCTCCTTTTTAGATAAAACTATACTATTCACGTCACCATATAATTTATTAAAACACAGTGTTTTGCAATGAAGGTCTACAGTAGCCTCAACAGCACTCTGTAGGGTAGCACCATGGTGTAGCCGGAGGAAAGCTAGATTCCGTCCTCCTCTGGGTACATTGACTTCAATACAAAACCTGGGTGGCTCGTGGTTATCACCCCCTTCCATAGACTTACACAGTAATTATGACAACTTCCGGAGGAAGTTGAACTGACTTGTTGTCCACCCAATCAAAGGATCAGAGAATTAATCTAGTACTGAAAGCATAAGCTACAGCTAGCTAGCACTGCATAAAATGTGGTGCGTAGTTGACTCGGAGAGAGAAAGACAATAGTTTAACAGTTTTGAACAAATGAATTTCTTCCAAAATGAAGGAGTAGCCAAAGAGAGAGAGTGCGAGAGAGAGCTATCTATATTGCATATTTTTTTCACTCTCACTTACTTAGCTAGCCAATGCAGCTACCTAGCTTAGCTTACTTAAACACCTGGCTCAAACAGAGAAAGAGATGCTATGTTACCCAGCTGGCTATGGCTATCCAACACTAGAACTCTTTCAAGTGAAGGTAAGCTTTTGGTTTTTATGAATTTATTGCCACGAGGCCCGCCGATGTAACTGGTAAACTGCTTGCTGACTGTACACTGTACTGCATGATTGTAGCGGGTTTACTAACACATTAGTTCTAGTAGCTATGTTGACTTGACGTTAGCTAATATGGTGACAATGATGTAGCCTGTGTGTAGCGGTAAGCGGTTATGATATGAAGGTTTGGCTTGGAAAGGTTTTTAGCCAGGTTACAGACAGCTGATGTGTTGTGCACTGAAGTTCACAAGCGAAGGGAAAAGGTGAGAGAGGGAGAGCGGGTAGATGTGAGAAGGAATACAACGATCAAAGGGATCACGCTGTTTGTATGTGGGTGCTATGAAAGTGAACTGTTTGCGTGTGATGAGGGGTGTATTCATTCCGCCGATTTCTTAAACGGATAAACATACCTGAATTTGTCCAATAGAAACTCTCGTTTACAACTGTTGGACTAATAATTACACCCTAGATCAGCTAGATGCAGGCAAGATTGTGCAAGGTGGTACTGAATGTGTCAATGTCTGTCACCTCTCTCGACCTGTGCACATACGTTGTAAACGGTCATTCATAGGCTAGGTTGTAGCAACCTCATGATGGGTAGAGTGGAAATGTTTGTATCATGTATTAGCCAAAACCTTTCAATGTTACGTTGAGCTGGGTGAATGGAATATGAATGACAGTCATCTAATATACTGTAATAGAAATAAGGCCATGCTCAATTTTTTTTATTTTATTATCATACTCCCTCATCTTAAACGGAACCGACCGCCACTGGCCTAAATATATTTATAGAGAGATGCAAAGCCACTGGGCTCCCAACAGAGAAACAACAGTGAGCTGGAGCGTAGGGCTGCCAGACCCGAAGAGGGAGGGAAGAGGAACAGTGGCAATTCAGTATGCAGCCAATGTGGAGGAAGAGAGAGCAAGAGAGAGCGAGAGATGGGGATAGGGGTTGTCTCACATCACCCAAGAGCCAGTGACCATGGCTGAAGGCTGCAAGGGGTGGGTCACACATGCCAGTGAGCGTGTTCAAGTGTGTGTCCAGATGTATCCTGTCTGCCTGCCTGCAAGAGTGTGTGTGTGTGTGTGTGTGTGTGTGTGTGTGTGTGTGTGTGTGTGTGTGTGTGTGTGTGTGTGTGTGTGTGTGTGTGTGTGTGTGTGTGTGTGGAAGAAGGGCTAGGACAGAGCTGATGCACCCACTCACTCACATGCTGGACCGTGGCGTCATTTGGGCTTAACTGGAGGCTTGAGGGTATGTCACATCAACCATGAGCCACTGAGCACAGCTGGGGAATCGGTGTGTGTTTGTGTGTTTTTTTCCTGTGTGTTTTGAAGAAAACATTGGAATGGGGAGGGTAAGGCACCTTCGAGGGTCTGAGAGCAAGGTTCGAACGAGGCTACAGCAATCCACATAAAACACACCTCAAACACACACATCAAAATAATATTGCTCCTAACAGCCATTAAGAGACGTAAAAATGAAGTCACACATGAGCATACTATAATAAGGCCAATACAACATCATGACATGTTCATACAGTATGTGTCATCTCCAGGGAACTCTTGGTTGCCGAGGAGAAAAACAACACGTTTCTAAAGCCCTTTATTTAATTCCACCTGTCGTGTTGCAGCTAGTCCAAGTGTTGTACATTTTGTCAATATTAGATCTATGTAAACAATGCCATCAGCTACATCCTGTACCAGATAAAGTGATGTTCGTTATCACCCCGCCAATGTTTCCCCCATCTTTAATTTATGCTAAAACAAGAGATGTCTGTCTGTAGGATGTGATGTGTGGACAATTTTAGCTGTTTCTCTGCAGTGTATAGTGTGTGTGTGTGTGTGTGTGTGTGTGTGTGTGTGTGTGTGTGTGTGTGTGTGTGTGTGTGTGTGTGTGTGCGTGCAGTATGCATTTAGGGTGTCTATGATGTACATTTGTGTTTTTGTGTTTATGGCAGGTGTGTGTGTGTTAGAATGAAATGTGTGTGTGTTGTGTGTGTGTGTCCCCACCAGATGCTGAATTAAGCATGACAGACACAAAAGCCTAATCACCTTCTCAGCTCCAGCCCCGGCCTCATCTCCTCACTGGCTTGTGACCCAAAGAGTTGCTATGGCAACAAACAAAGTCTCATTTATCTCCCAACATTTGCATTATTTTTTTCGGAGGCGGTGGATAGTTACAGCATTTCCGTACCCGCGCCTTTTGATAATACAGTGTGAGGCTCAAAGGTTTGATCATGCAAACCAACTCAACATATCTGGAAATAGTAACCAAAGGCTTGACAACAGTAGTTTTTGAGACAATAAGTCCACTATCATCTTAGATTTACAGTGGTGGAAGTGAGGAGCCCAATGTGGTGCTTATTCAAACTAAAAATAGCCACCCTGAACCTCATTATCGAGTTGTATTTCAATTAAATGATTTGTACATTTTTTACACTAGATCCCATCTAATCCGGGCTAATTCCAACCAAAGCAATGTGAGCAACATATAATGTAGCTGAACTGAGTGGCTGCTAGTATGTGTGTGTGTGCGCACATCTGTGAGTTTGCAGAAGTGCCAGTACAGCTACACTAGAGTGTGTGTGTTTGAGTGTGAGTGTGCACATGTGCCTGTGCATGTGGGGTGATGAATCTCCATGTGGGCACCTCGTGCACACCTCCAAAACACTGCAATAAATCACACACCTCCAAAACACTGCAATAAATCACAGTGTAGTGCCACGGACACTGTGTTTCCTGGCCCTGACAGCTTCAGATGGATGGAATGAGAGACTGGGCTTATTAATACACCTCGAGCCCAGCTCACAGGACAGGTAATCACCACACGCCGCATGCTAATGTTGCTACATAATGACTTATACCTAGCCTAGCGGCGCTAGCGGCGAGCACTGAAGCGCACTGACAGGAAATATCCATATTCATTCATAAAGTTATTTAGAGAGGGCAACTAATGGCCTGAATGGCTGAAGCGCGAGTGAGAGGTGCTTGTCTTGTAGCTGGGACGCTTGTGGCGGCGTTACAAACGGAGCCGTCTGTTTTTGATTGTTTGGTGTTAGCCATTTTCTCGGTTTTGTGTCGCTAAATGGTAACCTGCAGCTATCCTTTTAAATTAGAACCAGTGTAGCTAAATTAAAATCAACTGTCAGAATGCAATTAATGAACAGCTCTGGTAAAGTCTACAATGTGTTCTCACATGCAATACATACAGTATGATGTGTATTGAAAAGGCAGTACCTTTCTTTTGGCCTTTTTTACTTTTTTCTACACTTGCAATGCATTGTATGGCGTGGCAAACCATAGTTCAATCACATGTTATTTGTCCCAAACAAAACACATGATTCTTGGCCCAGAGATTTCAGATCAATGAATTTAACATGTGTGCCGGTTCACCTGGGCCTCCCTGGGAGCTTTTACATGAACGAAGAAGGAGCGCGACAGACTAATCTTGGAGTAACGTGTTAATGCAGACCCAGCGTAAACAATCCACTCGAGCCAATGATCTGTGAGTTAAGTGGTGGTGAACTGCTACATTGACAAAGAACTGGAAATATGGATTCAATCATGATTGCATTTAGATGCCGATTTAACTCCACTCAATACACCAATGGTGGGAGATATGCTTTTGCTGGCAAAAATCCACCAATGACACTCGGCTCATGGACTCAACCTTTCGACACACCTAAAAGGATATGGAAAAACTTGTTTGTAAATGCTGTGAAATAAATAGTTATTTAGACAAATTTACACAACCCAAAAGGCACTTTATTTGTGGTATGACAAAGCTATGAAATAATCACCTTATCTTAGCAAAATCAGGAGTGAGAACCCTACCTACTTCTAATGAGGTAACACAGGTAGGCCTACGATTTAATACAAACAAACGAATCAGCAGATCAGTGCCTGAAGAGGCACAAAAAGGCAATAGTTTGCTAAATGACAGCTTCTTAGTATGGGATTTTGTTTGCTGTTGTTTTAGCAGTTCCTACTGAAGGTTATTTTCCCCTCTTAATCTTAGTCATTGTTGTTCTCTGTCACTTTGAGTGGAGTAATTGTCAGAGCTGAGCACCTTTCAGTATCGCGCAGCAAAGTTGCTGTGTCTTGCCAGTAAACAGAGCTGTACTTTGAATACCTAATGCGCCCCGCCAAACAGCCATGTGCACTGATAGCAGATAGCACGTGCGACTAAAAGGAAGGTAAAAGGAGTGAGAAAAAAAGGGTTCTTTTGTAATCCATCGGTGGAGGACATTGTTGAGAAATACAATTATATGCAATGCCTGTAAAGTTGAAACGGTGAATTAGGAATGTAAAAAAAAAAAATATATATATATATATATATATATATATATATATATATATATATATATATATTGGATTTACGAGCTTTCATGGCTTTCAGATTGTAATTTGTGGGTTAAGGTGTTTTCCCCCCGGTTTCGTTTCAGGTGTTCCCCGTCCCTGCTCTTTTATTTTAAATGGGCTCAGTGAGGTTCGTTAAAAAGTTCAAGAGGAGGAGAACATACAGATCTCACCGACTTTTTTCTCCAAGCTAAAAACCAAAGAGAGACCAGCAATTTGGGCTTGTGATCTTATCTTGGACCACTGTTTCAGGGAGTAATGCTCAAATGAGATTTAAGAATTATACAACAGAGTTATTTTGAAACTACTTTCTGTGAAAGTAATTCATCTATACAGGCAAAACCTAATTGAACCTGACTGATGTTCTTCTCAGTTTGAGCCAACATTTTCAGTATGAAAGTACATTTCATTGCTGTAGCATAGTTAAGTACAGCAGTACACATATTCAAAGCTATAATCACATTCCGTTATTGCAAGTCAGCCAGGTGAATGTGGGAGCAAAACAGCATTATTGCATTGTACAGTAAGGTTACAACTGTGTGATTAACGCTTGTTATACGACAATACACATACGGATGCAGAAAACTGTCCCCTGTTGGTTTGAAGAGGTACAGTAGGCCTATCAGTGGTATAATATAACATTTATTTTGTATATAGTTTTTGTAGTTGTTGTTCTGAACCCACTGCCGCAAGTCATCAGGATGTGGTCAAGTTCGCCAACCCGTCCGTTGGTTTGCGCCTGTTGGTCTGCTCTGTACGGAGTTTTCGCGCCGGTTGTACCTTTACCCCAGTCTGCCCTGTACGTAGTTTGTGCATGTCCGGTATCCCAATATGCATGGTACAAGCTACCTAGTTTAAATATCAAGGGTACTCCTACAGCAGCATAACATTTGATTAACACCCGATAACACTTGATTTACATTATCAATATTCGGTCTGGTTAGCTGATAGATGCTGCTTGTAGGCTACGACCCTTTGACCTAACTCCATCTCTTCTTCAGTCAAGAGTTGCACGTGTGTCAGGGCAGCAGCAACACAGGTAGCTAACCACCATATACTTATTTAAGAGCATTGAAGATAAATTACAATCAGTAAAATATATATCGAGCTAACCAACTAGCAGATCAAACATCAACATCAATGACCGTCTTTTCAGGCACTAACTAGCTTGCTTACAATTTATGATGAGTGACTGTTGTTGCAGAAATAAATAGGCCTATTCTCAAAAAGTCATTATGTTCTGAATTTCGAGATATGGATTATGAAATCATTTTAAAATGTTGTTTTTTTCAAGGGGTTGGGGGGAGGGTGATACCTGAAAGGTATGTGCACGGCCCTGCTACTACAGTATGAACCTGATGGACCATACAGCATGTAGTGCAGAAAGGCTGCTGGAATGATGGTAATAACCATATAGTGCATATCACCATGTCCATTTTGCACCTCATTGGCTGGCATACTGCAACACTGCAGAACTGAGCGCCCAACAGCATATCCAGACTCCAGTTCATTCAGAAGAGAGACAACGAAGCGATTCCCTTAGGAACGAGGGCGATTCACTCTGCATAACGTTTGCTTCCCTAAACATTATATAATCTATGCTGCATTTGTGAATGTGAACATATAAATCAAAGTGACAAACACAATCAACGGACAAAAAATACATTCACAGGTCTGCATGAAATATAGGCGGAATTCAGTATGGAGTTTAAGAAAAAGGAAAACTGCTGACATAAATGATAGAAAAGGGCCAAGCCACATATTGTATCTTCAGCTCTAGTGGGGTCTCTCATGTTTTCATGTATACACTGATCAGAAATTTGCTCAGCTCAGTCTCCTGTTCACACATCCATGCTGCCAATTAATGGGTGGAGGTATCAAACATGGCATGTGTTGCCCAAGTATGGACAAGAAAAGATGATAAAGCATTTTACCTTTTGACTACAGGCTCCGAAGCTAAGCAACTGAGTAGCGGTGGGAGGAATCCTGCTGAGTCCCTGCTGATTTATCACTACACCAAAAGGAGCTTGGCAGCCGACTTCACAGGGAAGCCGTGGAGGGGAGGGAGGAAAACGCAAGGGGAAGCTCGTGAGGTCAAAAGCAATCCATAAATTATCCCTGAGACAAAGCCTCTATTATTTTGTGGGGGATCGATACGACTTTTGTGACTCAAACACTACAACCTATTCTTCTTGCTTATCAGCAAACTTCGGCTGAGGCACTTTTCTATGGTCAATTATTAAAATCAACTCGGCCGGCTTCGTAAACATCTACTCGGTGGCTCTGTAGATTTATGCTTGCATCGTGGCCTTCCACAAGGTCGTTTTTCCATTAAATGGCTTTTACGTTTTGACTTTGAAGTTCATAAACCGTTATTTCGATTTATTCAGACTCAGATAATTCCTCAAAATCAATTAAAAACCCTTTTATTTTATTATCAAATGGGGTTCTGGCAAAGGGAATGTTGACCGTTCATTTCTCTCTAATGGTTACGGTCAAAGCGGTTATTCAGTTTCCAGATGACACATTACAGCATCAGTGGGTACAACTCAAGACCACATGATTTAACAGATTAATGGAAATGTTCTTTAACTTTTCAAAATTATTCATCAGTATGAAATGGACCTCGATCTACTCATCAAAGGCCTAGATGCTACAATTGTAGAGTAAAACAAATCAAGAGCAGCATAAGAGATTTGGCTATGATACCAAATGTGGTGAAATACGTAAACATAAATCTGCTCCTAATAATAAAAGTCGTATTTGCTATGCTCCTATAGGCTACTTGGTTATCCAAAGAAACTAGAAAGTACATTATATATACAAAAGTATGTGGACACGCTTTCAAATGAGTGGATTCAGGCTATTTCAGCCACACTTGTTGCTGACAGGTGTATAAAATCGAGCACACCGCCATGCAATCTCCATAGACAAACACTGGCAGTTGAATGGCCTTGCTGAAGAGCTCAGTGACTTTCAACATGGCAACATCACCTTTCCAACAAATTTAGAAAGTTTCTGCCCTGCTAGAGCTGCCCCGGTCAACTGTAAGTGCTGTTATTGTGAAGTGTAAATGTCTAGGAGCAACAATGGCTCAGCCACAAAGTGGTAGGCCACACAAGCTCACTGAACGAGACCGCCGAGCGCTGAAACGTGGAACACGTAAACATTTATTTGCCTGTCCTTGGTGGCAACACTCACTACCGAGTTCCAAACCTCCTCTGGAAGCAATGTCCGCACAATAACTGTTTGTGGGGAGCTTTATAAAATGGGTTTCCGCGGCCGTGCAACCGTACACAAGCCTAAGATCACCATGTGCAATGCCAAGCGTCGGCTGGAGTGGTGTCAAGCTCACCACCATTGGACTCTGGAGCAGTCGAACACTGACAACGAGCCAGGCCTAATTGCCCAAAATCAGTGCCTGACCTCACTAATGCTCTTGTGGCTGAATGGAAGCAAGTCCTGGCCTTACTCACACCACCAAACCCCTCCCAGCCTTACTCACACCACCAAACTCCTCCCAGCCCCTGGCCTTACTCTCACCACCAAATTCCTCCCAGCCCCTGGCCTTACTCACACCACCAAACTCCCAGCCCCTGGCCTTACTCACACCACCAAACCCCTCCCAGCCCCTGGCCTTACTCACACCACCAAACCCCTCCCAGCCCCTGGCCTTACTCACACCACCAAACCCCTCCCAGCCCCTAGCCTTACTCACACCACCAAACCCCTCCCAGCCTTACTCACACCACCAAACTCCTCCCAGCCCCTGGCCTTACTCACACCACCAAACCCCTCCCAGCCCCTGGCCTTACTCACACCACCAAACCCCTCCCAGCCCCTAGCCTTACTCACACCACCAAACCCCTCCCAGCCCCTGGCCTTACTCACATCACCAAACCCCTCCCAGCCCCTGGCCTTACTCACACCACCAAACCCCTCCCAGCCCCTGGCCTTACTCACACCACCAAACCCCTCCCAGCCCCTGGCCTTACTCACACCACCAAACCCCTCCCAGCCCCTAGCCTTACTCACACCATCAAACTCCTCCCAGCCCCTGGCCTTACTCACACCACCAAACCCCTCCCAGCCCCTGGCCTTACTCACACCACCAAACCCCTCCCAGCCCCTGGCCTTACTCACACCACCAAACCCCTCCCAGGCCCTGGCCTTACTCACACCACCAAACCCCTCCCAGCCCCTAGCCTTACTCACACCACCAAACCCCTCCCAGCCCCTGGCCTTACTCACACCACCAAACCCCTCCCAGCCCCTGGCCTTACTCACACCACCAAACCCCTCCCAGCCCCTGGCCTTACTCACACCACCAAACCCCTCCCAGCCCCTGGCCTTACTCACACCACCAAACCCCTCCCAGCCCCTGGCCTTACTCACACCACCAAACCCCTCCCAGCCCCTGGCCTTACACCACCAAACCCCTCCCAGCCCCTGGCCTTACTCACACCACCAAACCCCTCCCAGCCCCTGGCCTTACTCACACCACCAAACCCCTCCCAGCCCCTGGCCTTACTCACACCACCAAACCCCTCCCAGCCCCTGGCCTTACACCACCAAACCCCTCCCAGCCCCTAGCCTTACTCACACCACCAAACCCCTCCCAGCCTTACTCACACCACCAAACCCCTCAAGAGACTTCTCTACCCACACTTGTATCTCCCCAGATGAGCGCCCCGCCACTTTCATCTTTTTTTCTCCCAGATATGTCACGACGTGTAACTATTGCTTTAAAAGTTGTCTGTGATATCTGATCTTCGGGGTGTTCGCAGTAGATAAGGTCTGGTATGATATCTCTGCTCTCTGGAGGTCTATCTGAGGTCTCTCTTTTTTCCACCCTAACTCCAGGAGACCTTTACTAACCTTCAGCTGTTAAAGGAATTGGAAGATGTATGGTGTGTGTAAAGGAGTGTGTGTATTACCTGTGGAGGAAGAGAAGAGGGGGAAAACGGTTAGATAAAGGCCCGGACGAGTCAATTAATCACGCTAATATCCCTAAAAAAAGGCAGTCAATACTACTCCCTTTTTAGCTCATCCGTATCGAAGCGTGTCTACCTGGCTTGCACACACTGTGTTTAGTCAGTCTCCCTTAACCCACTCAATGCCATGGCTCAGTTCTCCAAATAGACAAGATGACAGACATCCTCCAAATACAAATACAGCCACGCCAATAGCTCCCTCCCTGAGACAGCCACCTACACCACATGGCTTCAATCCACTGCCTGACACTTTTAAAAAGGCTTCCATTTAGACTCCACTCTCTAGGGGCTCCTCCCGTACACACAAGCATGCACGCACACAGTGTCAAAAAGTCCTTTACATCCCCCATTCCCTCTCTCTCTATCACCCGCCCCCTCCTTCTCTCTCATGTTTCTATGCAGCAGATTATATGGCACTGTCCTCAAGACAGAGACAGTAGAGGAGAGCAGAGAGGACTGAGTCTACTGAACATTGGAGGTAATTAGTGATCTTGATAATGGGGTGAGGGCAAAGAAGGTTGCCACTGATCTGGCCTAATTGCTCAGATCCATGCCAAAGTGCCCGGGTAGGAGACTGAGGCGGATAATGGCCTCGGTCCCCGTTGCCAGGGATATGCCCGTGACTCGGTTTTTAACGACATACAGGGGTGGGTGGATGGGTGGCGCCCCGACCATTGTCCCCATGCATCCTTCAAGGGGGACAATCTGAACACACAGCTGGGCAAAGCGATAGAGAAAAGAAAAAGGTCTCAAGAAGGCACCATTATGTAAGCATTAGGCCAACTGTGTGTATTCATCAGTTCAACGGTGGCTAAATCTCTGAGATGCATTATCAAACGTTGGGTAGTATGAGAAGTCGACGACATAAACATGCAAACAGGATAAAAATGTGTCATTGATGCTAATTAAGAGAAATAAAGATACAGATTTTCATATACAGAAATACAGCTGCACTCACAGGGATTCAAGATTTATGCCTTGGAACGTATATGATATGTTGCAGAGAGTATGGAAAAAAACTAAATGAGTCAATCGCATGAGATGCACTCAAGATAACACAAGACAGAGATTTTTTTAAAGACAAGAACTTTGAGATAGCTATAAGCAAGGTTTTGAACGAATACTACAGCGCTACTACTCAGTATTAAGACAAGTACAAGGAGGGATGCATAAATGCTCTCCTGTTCTATATGAATGCCTTTCTCAGCTCAATGTTTCAATCGGAACACCTTTGACAACCACAAAACAATGTTTATTATGTCCCATACAAGAATGGAACATCTTCACAAATGTCTCAACCAACACACCGTTAGTCAACAAAGTGTGCTTTTTTCTCAAGGGGGACTTAATTCACCAATAGCAGACGCATACAAATTGAACAGTCTCTTCAAACCTGGAAGTAGAGTTGGACACTTGACCAAAGTGGCGAGAAGCTAGGACCCTGCAGGAGTTTGGAAGCATTCGGAATAATCCACACACTGTTACAAGGGTACTTACCTAGAGCGAGAAGAGAGAGAGAAGAGAGAAGAGAGAGAGAGCGAAAGAGAGAGGGAGAGGGAGAGAAACACAGGTTAAACAGTTGCTAAACAACACTTTAGATGTCTCATTGAGAAAATCAGGAAAACAAACAATTCAAGGTTTATACACACAAAGGTAAAGCATAAGGAGAGGATATAATGGACATGAAGGGGACAGTGTCTCAATACAATTCAATTGCTTCATTCCTTTCCGCATCTCCTTGATTGGTGAAAGGAAGCCCTGTTTAGTTTCAGCAATATCCACATCAGTGGTGGTAGTGGAAAAGGAAGAGGAGTAAAACTATTGAGATCCAGCCCTCTTCCCTGACTCTCTGAACTCCGACTCTCTACACCCCTCTGCTTTAGAGGGAATTACTCCCTGGTGCGTTTTCACATAGCTAACAATCTTGACTGCAAGGCACAATTAAGTGGAAACTTCTGAACCGTGTACAAAATTGTAATAAGACACCAAACATTTTATTTTCTGCATACCATTAGACTGCACCTGATTAATAATTTATCACAAAAATTACAGGGGAAAATTAAAGGCTTTCATGAAGTTGCCTTGCAGGGAAAACGACGGCAGGTCTTGAAGGACGGAGGGGAAGAGAAGAGGCTGGCATTTAATAACTCAGGCACCCTGGGATGGCAATTACGAACTCCTATAATAATCTGGCAATCGCCTTTATTAGGTGGATGTAACAGTAATGACTGAGCGCTGCACGTTATGCGGGTGACGCATCAACCCTGTGACTGGGTTATAGCCAAACGAGGGGGGTATGGGGTGGGGAGTCACTTTTTAATCAAGGTGACAATCATTCTGTTCGTCAGAAACATAAAACAGGCCGGAATTTTCACATCCCTGTGTTTGCTTGCACTTTCATCCGGGTTTTCCTGCATAATGTGTCACAATGAAAGTGCTCTTGACAGGCAGTAGTACATCGAGGGGGAGAGGAAGGAACCTCAAAGAAGTCAGAAAGTGGAGATGGAGAACTTTGTAAAGAAAAAGATTTTCAGAGAGGCGAAGACATTTAAATTCCTCTCATCAGGAACCAGGGCTGGTTGATCGTCCCCGTCCCCGTCCCCCCCGACGGTCTTAAAAAATGGTGCCGCTCAAAAAATTATATAGATACTGTATGATGTGACATTTATTTTGTGACGAACCGAGCGCTCCTTTGGAGTAGAGTGACATTTCAGCCATAAGACTTTATTTTTCAAACGCTGTCAGTCTATCTGACATCTGGGTTGGAGATTGAAAAAAGGGCAGCTCATTCAAGTCAAAGGTTCTTCCTCCGAGTGTGAAATCTTTGGAATAATGGCTTTGAAATGCAGTGTGTGTGACAGCCGAGTCTGGTAACATCGAGAGGTGGTGGTGTCAAATAATAAAAGAGCTCACGTATCTCCTCATTTTGACGCATACAAACATATCACATTACTAAACATGATACACATAAGTGCATCCCTGGGATCTGAGTGTATTCAAGACCAATTCAGTACTGCCTCAAATGCCAGTGAGTTAATTCCTCCTGATAGTTAATGAGACACATCAAGAAACAATCCCGATCGCATTGTTTTGCGCCGCAAACGGATTTGATTGGCGCCATACAGCTGTCGCATGGTTCCCATCACACACTATCAAAGACAACAGCCCATAGACGATCCAGTCGAGCGAAACGCACATTGGAGACTTCGAGCAGTGTGCAGCACAAGTCCTCTCCAACCTGTTACTCTCCACTTCAATGGCCATCCTTTCCAGTTCCCTTAATTCAAATCAGAGGGGGGGGGGGGAATCTCAGAGCCCCTGCCAGTGTTGCTTGCTGACAGCTCAAGGCTCTTTGGAAACCCTCTCATGACTGCACCACCAGCATTGCCCTTCCGCTCTGGCAGTGTCTTACTTATACACGGAAGAGAGGGAGGAAGAGAGGGAGGGAAAAAGAAAGGGGCTAGGAGCTTCTCTTTGTGATGTGACACCAGGGTGACAGGGTGGGATCACTAGTGAACACTCCAGCTGACAGCTTGTTTGTGACTTGCCGTGTTTGCTAGCTGAGAGCTTGCACAGTTAGCGCGACAGAGCTAGGATTACTTTATACTTCCCCTGTCTTGGCAAGAGCAGCCATTACCACATAGCAGGACACGGGGTAAAGCGTATCGAGAGCACCCCCAAAATAAATTGGCTAATTAGGGTATGGAAGTGTATGGCCTTGCTACAGAATGACTAGTTGTTTTGCTAAAAGGGATTACATTTTCAAATGTGGGTCGACAACAGAGATGGGGGAAAAACCTAAAGCCCTTGATAACTCACGTCTAATTGATACTAATTGATTACAATCTGTGGACATGACATGGAAGCCTATAATCAACATAAAAAAGCCAAGATGTCATTCCAAGCAGCTTTTATTTGGTTAATTTGTGTTACAACAATACGTTACATATCGACATATGGGTATTTACGATTATCATTAATTCCAACCTCCTCTTAAACCAACCTCTGTCGAGTTCACCGTCTGATAAACTGATGACACTTATTTTGTATGCAGGGTATAGGCTGAAGCTCCACCCAACTAATTAAATTTTGCGGCTAAATAAGATACTTATTTATTCACCATTCCGAGCTATGATACATGGACTCATCACTGACTAATGCCATCCAGGTTCGAGTTCCAATTCCAATTCCTTGAGAAGCGGGGTAGGACTTCAAAAAGCCACAAATGTAATGTGTCATAGATTTTCCATTCATATGTGCAGTCAGTTTGCATATTAATGAAGATATTAATGAGCCATCATGAGATTAAACTTAAATATTAATGTGCTGTCATGGCCACTTTCAAATTAAAACAATTAAATACATGTTAGCAACATATTAGGACCGATTTGTTTCGTATGAAAGAAAGGGGGTTGTCTTTCAGTGTGGATTTTGAAATATGAGCTAAATTTGCTCCAGGTCAGGTGAAGATGCTCTGATGAATTTCAAGTCCAATTAAAGGACTTGGTGAAAATGTTATCAACACCAGCAACCCAAGAGTTACTTGTGTAAGACAAAATACTTCCAGCACCGCACAAGTGCTGTCTGACTCAGAAACCAGAAACTCCCGGATAGTAGTTTTGATTGAATAGGGCCATTACAGCTGACAAAAGATTGCCAAGATCTAAAACACACAGAAGGTATGGAAGACTGCATGGCGACTTGCCTTTCTTTCAGTCAAACCTCTCTGTGAAGAAACAATTTAGGCTGCACAGAGAGAGTACAGTGAAACGACTTGTCTAGGCCCAGTACCAAAGACAAATGTCACACAATGTAACCCAGATTTCATATTCGTCCAACATTGTCAGTGTCATGACGTGGCACTTTCTGAGTGTAGATCATGGCTTCCCCCTCTCTCACTCTCTCCTACTCCCAGGCTCTGTTATCTCAGGTCGTAAATTCCTGGCGGAGACTCTCTTCCCCTTTTCATGCAGAGAGAGAAACCAGAGTGAACAAAGGATTTCACGTGGCCAAACTCCTAAATCCACAAAATGTCCACTTGTGAGAATGTGGGAAGTGTCCGTGGACACATAAGTAACAGTTATGTTGGGTGTGTTTCATTTGGTGACCTCATGAAGGACAGGAAACACACATAACTATATCTCCGAATGTGTACATTTCTCAATTATGGTGTTTGCATCTAATTCTTGTATAAAATGAATGAGTAAAGATTAAACTATTTGTGAAATGATGTAATGTGATGTTAACCTTTAATTTTGAGATAATTGTATTCCCTGTAATGTTTAACTAGTCAGCGGCCACGCCCCCGTGAGCACAGACATGATCTGGCATCATGGAACCGCCTTTTCTATTGTTACGAATAAAACCCCCTCCTGAGGAAATCCTCTTCAGACCACGCATACCTCGGTGTAAGCTGAGGTGGCACAGGTTTGAGTACCAAGACTAGAAAACCATACCACGTGGAGCATTGGCTACACGGCTGGAAAAGGTTAAACTCAGACTATCGATCCCTACAGAATAAGAGCAAATCTTAGATACTAATTACTAGTCTGCAGCTAGAATTACGTAAACCTGGGATGTGAATGCCGACAACCGCCGAAACATCTATTCTAAGAACAATGGACACCTGACGTATCCATTACAACAGACACTATCAAGGGGCCGCCGAGACCTACAACCACTCTCTGATTGTCACGACTTCTGCCGAAGTCGATGCCACTCCTTGTTCGGGTGGTGCTCGGCGATCGACGTCACCGGTCTTCTAGCCAGCATTGATCAGTTTTTCATTTTCCATTGGTTTTGTCTGGTCTCCTTACATACCTGTTTCTTATCCCAGTAATTACATGTTGTGTATTTAACCCTCTGTTTCCCCTCATATCCTTGTCGGTGATTCTTATGTTATGTACGTGTTGATTATGTATCGGTGTGTGACGGGTTATTGTTTACCCAGATTATTGAGTACGTTGGTTTTGGAGTAATTTTTTTACCACTTTGGTTTCTCCTGCGCCTGACTTCCCTGCCACCTACATACACGGATTATGACACTGATGAACTGACTCTCCAGCAGACGGACTGACAATTCCAACAGAGAAGATCACAACGACAGATGGGCGTAAATATATTGATTGCAATTATTCCCAAATGAGTAAGCGTTCATGTGAAAATGATTAGCATTTCAATTCATATAATTATCAACTGTGTGTAGTGATCCCTTTAGTCTTTCCCGCACTCTCTCAGTCCGCACCACCTTCCCTTTGTCCACCAAGCCTTCATATCGGCTTAGCCCACTAGGGAATCTTCCCTATCATTGTTAGTAACCAATATTTACTGTTTGTTGATACATTTCTGTGATTATTTAGTTAGTAAATAAATTATTAAGCCAATTGGTGTATGGATGATTTGTAGTAAAGGCTGGGTTTGTGCAGAAAACAATTTACGACGTTCAGATGAGACTGACGTGAGGTAAAGAATAATTAACCTCTCTGGCGCATGTGGGACGAACTCGTCCCACCTACGTAACAGCCACTGAAATCCAGTGGCGCGATTTTTGAATCGTTAGAAATACTATTACTTCAATTTCTCAAACATATTACTATTTTACAGCTATTTAAAGACAATAATCTCGTTAATCTAACCACACTGTCCGATTTCAAAAAGGCTTTACAACGAAAGCAAAACATTAGATTATGTCAGCAGAGTGCCCAGCCAGAAATAATCAGACACCCATTTTTCAAGCTAGCATATCATGTCACATAAACCCAAACCACAGCTAAATGCAGCACTAACCTTTTATGATCTTCATCAGATGACACACCTAGGATATTGTGTTATACAATACATGCATGTCTGTTCAATCAAGTTCATATTTATATCAAAAAACAGCTTTTTACATTAGCATGTGACGTTCAGAAAAAGCATAACCCCCGCAAACTTCCGGGGAATTTACTAACAGTTTGCTAAATTACTCACGATAAACGTTCACAAAAAGCATAACAATTATTTTAAGAATTATAGATACATTACTCCTCTATGCACTCGATATGTCCGATTTTAAAATAGCTTTTCGGATGAAGCACATTTTGCAATAATCTAAGTACATAGCCCGGCATCACAGGGCTAGCAATTTAGACACCCACCCAGGTCAGCCTCCATTTCCTATAAGAAAAATGTTCTTACCTTGCTTGTTCTTCGTCAGAATACACTGCCAGGAATTCTACTTCAATAATAATAATCCATCGTTATATCCAAACAGCGACGTTTTGTTCGTGAGTTCTAGACACTATCAGAATGCTACATCATAGTCTCGCACATGGCGCATTGGCGTGACAAAAAATGTCTAAATATTCCATTACCGTACTTCGAAGCATGTCAACCGCTGTTTAAAACCAATTTTTATGCCATTTATCTCGTAGAAAAGCGATAATATTCCGACCGGGAATATGCAATGAGCCTAAACAGCCAAATTAAATTTCTCCTCAGGAGCGAATCGTGCACGCGCCTCATTCAAAGGTCCTCTGATCCGCCACTTACCAAAGGCGATAATGTGTTTCAGCCTGAGGCTGCCTCGTCAACCTTCAGGTATTTCCCGGGTTCTGAGAGCCTATCGGAGCCCTGGGAATTGTCACGTTACAGCTAAGATCCTTACTTTTCAATAAACAGATGCAAGACGCACGACTCCTTGTCAGACAGGGTACTTCCTGCATGAAACCTTGTCAGGTTTTTGCCTGCCATAGGAGTTCTGTTATACTCACAGACACCATTCAAACAGTTTTAGAAAATTCAGAGTGTTTTCTATCCAAACCTGAACAATAATATGCATATTCTAGCTGAGTTGGTGTAGGAGGCAGTTAAAAATGGGCACATATTTTTTCCAAAATTCTCAATACTGCCCCCTAGCCCAAACAGGTTAATTAATAGAAGACTAATTGATCAGATATTAAAATATCTGAAGAGTTATAAATCAGAAAATTATAACTTTGTAATCTCAAGATTTTCCGTGGTGTCCCGACTTCCTAGTTAATTAAATGTACATGAATAGTTTAATCACGTAATAATAATTACAGAGAATTGATCTGATAAAATAACAGTCGTCATCTTTAATGATGCCAAAGACACGACATCAGGAACAACAAGTGTTTAATTATACATGGCAACAATAACGAAATGTGTCTGGCGACTAACAAAATGAGAGGCAGTTATATAATTAGCGTTCCCAAACTAGGTGGCGCGACCCCATGTGGGTTTGCCTGATATGAAAATAGGGTCACGCAAAAATTCCTGAAAATCCTGGAGGGGAAAAAAAAAAAATATATATATATATATATATACACACACTGCTCAAAAAAATAAGGGGAACACTTAAACAACACAATGTAACTCCAAGTCAATCACACTTCTGTGAAATCAAACTGTCCACTTAGGAAGCAACACTGATTGACAATACATTCCACATGCTGTTGTGCAAATGGAATAGACAACAGGTGGAAATTATAGGCAATTAGCAAGACACCCCCAATAAAGGAGTGGTTCTGCAGGTGGTAACCACAGACCACTTCTCAGTTCCTATGCTTCCTGGCTGATGTTTTGGTCACTTTTGAATGCTGGCGGTGCTTTCACTCTAGTGGTAGCATGAGACGGAGTCTACAACCCACACAAGTGGCTCAGGTAGTGCAGCTCATCCAGGATGGCACATCAATGCGAGCTGTGGCAAGAAGGTTTGCTGTGTCTCTCAGCGTAGTGTCCAGAGCATGGAGGCGCTACCAGGAGACAGGCCAGTACATCAGGAGACGTGGAGGAGGCCATAGGAGGGCAACAACCCAGCAGCAGGACCGCTACCACCACCTTTGTGCAAGGAGGAGCACTGCCAGAACCCTGCAAAATGACCTCCAGCAGGCCACAAATGTGCATGTGTCTGCTCAAACGGTCAGAAACAGACTCCATGAGGGTGGTATGAGGGCCCGACGTCCACAGGTGGGGGTTGTGCTTACAGCCCAACACCGTGCAGGACGTTTGGCATTTGCCACTGGTGCCCTGTGCTCTTCACAGATGAAAGCAGGTTCACACTGAGCACATGTGACAGACGTGACAGTCTGGAGACGCCGTGGAGAACGTTCTGCTAACTGCAACATCCTCCAGCATGACCGGTTTGGTGGTGGGTCAGTCATGGTGTGGGGTGGCATTTCTTTGGGGGCCGCACAGCCCTCCATGTGCTCGCCAGAGGTAGCCTGACTGCCATTAGGTACCGAGATGAGATCCTCAGACCCCTTGTGAGACCATATGCTGGTGCGGTTGGCCCTGGGTTCCTCCTAATGCAAGACAATGCTCGACCTCATGTGGCTGGAGTGTGTCAGCAGTTCCTGCAAGAGGAAGGCATTGATGCTATGGACTGGCCCACTCGTTCCCCAGACCTGAATCCAATTGAGCACATCTGGGACATCATGTCTCGCTCCATCCACCAACGCCACGTTGCACCACAGACTGTCCAGGAGTAGGCGGAAGCTGTAGTCCAGGTCTGGGAGGAGATCCCTCAGGAGACCATCCGCCACCTCATCAGGAGCATGGCCAGGCGTTGTAGGGAGGTCATACAGGCACGTGGAGGCCACACACACTACTGAGCCTCATTTTGACTTGTTTTAAGGACATTACATCAAAGTTGAATCAGCCTGTAGTGTGGTTTTCCACTTTAATTTTGAGTGTGACTCCAAATCCAGACCTCCATGGGTTGATAAATTGGATTTCCATTGATTATTTTTGTGTGATTTTGTTGTCAGCACATTCAACTATGAAAAGATAAAATAATAAGATTATTTCATTCATTCAGATCTAGGATGTGTTTTTCTTTTAGTGTTCCCTTTATTTTTTTGAGCAGTATATATATATATATATATGCAATCAGAAAATATTCAGACCTGTTGACTTTTTCCACATTTTGTTACGTTACTTACTCTAAAATTGATTCAATTGTTGTTTTTTGAAGCAAAAAAAAGTATCTTACATTGCAAATTTAGAAGAAAAAAAAACTTAAATATGACACAAAAATAAGTATTCAGATCCTTTACTCAGTACTTTGTTGAAGCACCTTTGGCAACGATTGCAGCCTCATGTCTCTTTGGGTATGACTCTACAAGCTTGGCAAACTTGTATTTGGGGACTTTCTCCCATTCTTCTCTGCAGATCCTCTCAAGCTCTATCAGGTTGGATGGGGAGTGTCGCTGCACAGCTATTTTCAGGTCTCTCCAGATGTTCGATCGGGTTCAAGTCCGGACTCTGGCTGGGCCACTCAAGGACATTCAGAGACCCCAGCCTGAGGTCCTGAGCACTCTAGAGCAGGTTTTCATCAAGGACCTCTCCGTACTTTGCTCCATTAATCTTTGCCTAGATCCTGACTAGTCTCCCAGTCCTTGCTGATGAAAAACATCCACACAGCATGATGTTGCCACCACCATGCTTCAACCTTGGGATGGTGCCAGGTTTCCTCCAGATGTGACGCTTGGCATTCTGGCGAAAGAGTTGAAAATTGGTTTCATCAGACCAGAGAATCTTGTTTCTCATGGTCAGAGTCTTTTAGGTGCCTTTTGGCAAACTCCAAGGGGGCAGTCATGTGCCTTTTATTGAGGAGTGGCTTCCGTCTGGCCACTCTACCATAAAGGCCTGATTGGTGGAGTGCTGCAGAGATGGTTGTCCTCATGGAAGTTTCTCCCATCTCCACAGAGGAACTCTGGAGCTCTGTCAGAGTGACCATCGGGGTCTTGGTCACCTCCCTGGCTGCCAGCTCTTGGAAGAGTCTTGGTGGTTCCAAACTTCTTCCATTTAAGAATGATGGAGGCCACTCTGTTCTTGGGGACCTTCATTGCTGCAGACATTTTTTGGTACCCTTTCCCAGATCTGTGCCTCGACACAATCCTGTCTTGGAGCTCTGCGGATAATTCCTTTGACCTGATTGCTTGTTTTTTTCTGCACTGTGAACTGCACTGTGAACTGTGGGTCCTTATATAGACAGGTGTGTGCCTTTCCAAATCATGGCCAATCAATTTAATTTACCACAGGTGAGCTCCAATTAAGTTGTAGAAACATCTGTGATGATCAATGGAAACATTATGATCAATGGAAACATTATGCACATGAGCTCAATTTCGAGTCTCATAGCAAAGGGTCCAAATATTTATGTAAATAAGGTATCTGTTTTTTATTTTTAATACATTTGCAAACATTTCTACAAACCTGTTTTCACTTTGTCATTATGGGGTATTGTGTGTAGATTGATGAGGATTTTTTATTAATTTAAACCAACTTTAGAATCAGTCTAACGTAACATAATGTGGAAAAAGTAAAAAAAATATGTTTTTTTGTATCTCAAAATCATTGTAATGTGGTTATCTTTAAAAATGTATATTAAAATAATTCAAATCTTGAAAGATAAAATTCACCAGAGTGCCCGTAGATCATAGGAAAAGGCCGCACTTGAATAATTCCCATGGTGAATGGCTAGGCCCGCTACGCTATGAAACCACACACTATTACAGAGACTTTGATATTACTGGCCGCAATTGATATGGTGAAAACAATGCATGGGGAGGCAGAGGCACAGAAACTCACATCAATACCTTCTTCAGATAACACTGTTAAACAAAGAATTTATGTTTTTGCTACCAATCAAGAGGAAACTGACTGAACGACTCAAACTCCCCAGCTTATGCTCTCCAAATTGACGTTAGCTGTGAGAGCCGAGATGCCAATGCATTGACTTTTGTTCGCTATACATGTCGGGGGATGCTATTCTCAAGGACATATTGTTTTGTCTCACAATTCCCGAGCATGAAAGGGCGCAGGGGATGTTCGATGTGCTGCGTGGCTATATTGACGAAAAACAGATCCCATAGGATCGAATAGTGGGTGGGTTTTTGCACAGATGGAGCTCAATCTATGGTGGGACAGCGGGCCAGCCTCTGCACTCTAGTTATGAATGTGTCTCCCTCTGCCATATGGATGCATTGTATGATACACCGAAGGCACTGGCAGCAAAAGAGCAGAGCACAGAACTCTGAGATGTACTGCAGGAGGTAACTTTGATTGAAAACAACATCAAACCATATCCACAGCGTGCACGCCTGTTTGTAAAACTATGTGGAGATATGGGATCAGAGCATGAAAATGTTCTATTTCATACCGAGGCTTGGTGGTTATCAAGGGGGAGTGTTGGAAAGATTTGAGTGTTGGAATGCATTGAAAGGGGAACTGTTGTCATACACAATAATGGATGTAAAAAAAACTGATTTGGTTGACTTTCCGTGTAATGAAAAGGAAATGTGTCTCCTTGACTATGTACAGTGCTTCCTCAATTAAAGGTTTTGAGATTATGCCACAGGATTTAGAGGCAATTTGTGGTTTAGTACGGTACCCTGCGTCACTGCTTCATTGATCCAGACCACCGCAAGGGGGAGTTAGAGCACTGATTATGCTTTTGAGTCCCAAGGCCTAATGTGTCTCTACCTGACAATGAATGGCCAATATAAACCAAATAGAAACTGATAATTATGCACGACTTCAAAATTGAATTGCAATGAACTGAATGATGAGGATGTAGAATGTGACTGAATTTCGAACAATATTGTAAGAATTGCTATTCCTCTGTTCTGCTCACACGACTTTATGCATTCATGAATTAAATCGCTAGATAATTTTTCAAGCTGTTCAAACATTCATAGATGACCAGCAGGGTCAAATAATTTAAACAGTGGTTATAGAGGGTGCAACCGGTCAGCACCTTAGGAGTAAACGCCAGTTGCCTTTTCATAGCCGAGCATTCAGAGGTCAACACAGCAAGTGCGTGTGCGAGAGAGAGGGAGAGAGGATCGAAACACACACAGTAACACGTGGAATACAGCAATAAGAATGTCAGTTAAATATGCAGTGCAGATCACCTCCTATTACCCATCCCAGAGTTTTAAGAATGATGTGTGTTCAATTATTTGTGACATTTAAAGCATATTGAAGCTAGAAGCAATAGGATTTGAAGCAATAGACTACCCGCGTGTGGTCAACTATTTCAGCTCCGTTTCGCGCTGCTTTGAGACGAGCATGGGGACTGGTCTTGATAAACCAATGAGATTTTTATTTTCACTGAATCTCCGTTTGGGTGTTGGTTAGACTACAATTAGGGTATGGAGATGTTAGGATTATTTTGCTATTAGTACTGTAGCCTACTCCCGACCGGTCACGTTATACAGCCGGTAACAACTGATCGAGCCGTCATGTGACAGAATGCATTCACAGGTCACTACGAAGGAGTTTTAATTCCAGACTCAAAGGAAATAACCTGCTGTCAGCCTCTGGGCATTAATGCAGCATTCAAAACAACTGGGAAGACAACTGGGAAGTTGCCAAAACATTTGCTTCGACTGTGAAAAATAATTTTGAACTGTCATCCAACTCGGAATTCCAACTCGGGAGCTATGGCCTCTTTCTAGAGCTCTGACTTTCCGATCTGAAGATCACGAACGTCTTGATTTTACCTCATAGTTCTCAGTTGTCTTGAAAGCACCATACAAGTCATGGTACCCTTCGCCAGCTCAAAACTGTGTGAAGCTGGATTCAGTGCTCTTGTCTGCATTAAAACCAAATATCGATACAGGTTAGATGTGTGAGCAGAGATGAGGTGCACACTGTCGACCACGCCCCCCAACGAGCTGTATAAGGCCAATAGCAAACAAGAAAATGCTCATCCAGAGGCGGCGCTCCTAGTGGCCAGGGACTTTAATGCAGGGAAAATTACATCTGGTTTACCTCATTTCTACCAGCATGTTAAATGTGCAACCAGAGGAAATAAAACAATACCACCTTTACTCCACACACAGAGATGCGTACAAAGCTCTCCCTCACCCTCCATTTGGCAAATCTGACCATAACTCCATCTTCCTGATTCCGGCTTACAAGCAAAAACGAAAGCAGGAAGTACCAGTGACTCGCTAGATAAGAAAGTGGTCAGATGACGCAGATGCTAAGCTACAGGAATGTTTTGCTAGCACAGACTGGAATATATTCCAGGATTCTTCCGATGGCATTGAGGAGTACACCACATCAGTCACTGGCTTCAACAATAAATGACGTCGTCCCCACAGTGATCGTACGTACATACTAGAGGTCGACCGATTATGATTTTTCAAGACCAATACCGATTATTGGAGGGCCAAAAAAGCCGATACCGATTAATCGGACGATTTTTAAAATGTATTTGTAATAATGACAATTACAACAATACTGAATGAACACTTATTTTAACTTAATATAATACATCATTAAAATCAATTTAGCCTCAAATAAATAATGAAACATGTTCAATTTGGTTTAAATAATGCAAAAACAAAGTGTTGGAGAAGAAAGTAAAAGTACAATATGTGCCATGTAAAAAAGCTAACATTTAAGTTCTTTGCTCAGAACATGAGAACATATGAAAGCTGGTGGTTCCTTTTAACATGAGTCTTCAATATTCCCAGGTAAGAAGTTTTAGGTTGTAGTTATTATAGGAATTATAGGACTATTTCTCTCTATACGATTTGTATTTCATATAGCTTTGACTATTGGATGTTCTTATAGCCACTTTAGTATTGCCAGTGTAACAGCATAGCTTCCGTCCCTCTCCTCACTCCTACCTGGGCTCGAACCAGGAACACATCATCAACAGCCACCCTCGAAGCAGCGTTACCCATGCAGAGCAAGGGGAACAACTACTCCAAGTCTCAGAGCGAGTGACGTTTGAAACGCTATTAGCGTGCACCCCGCTAACTAGCTAGCCATTTCACATCGGTTACACCAGCCTAATCTCAGGAGTTGATAGGCCTGAAGTCATAAACAGCTCAATGCTTGAAGAATTGCGAAGAGCTGCTGGCAAACGCACGAAAGTGCTGTTTGAATAAATGCTTACGAGCCTGCTGGTGCCTACCATCACTCAGTCAGACTGCTCTATCAAATCATAGACTTAATTATAACATAATAACACACAGAAATTCGAGCCTTGGTGGTCGAATACGGAAACTATCATTTCGAAAACAAAACATTTATTCTTTCAGTGAAATACGGAACCGTTCCGTATTTTATCTAACGGATGGCATCCCCAAGTCTAAATATTGCTGTTACATTGTACAACCTTCAATGTTATGTCATAATTATGTACAATTCTGGCAAATTAATTACGGCCTTTGTTAGGAATGAATGGACTTAAAACAGTTCGCAATGAGCCAGGCGGCCCAAACTGCTGCATATACCCTGACTGCTTGCACGGAACGCAAGAGAAGTGACACAATTTCCCTAGTTATAAGACATTCATGTTAGCAGGCAATATTAACTAAATATGCAGGTTTAAAAATATATACTTGTGTATTGATTTTAAAGAAAGGCATTGATGTTTATGGTTAGGTACATTGGTGCAACGACAGTGCTTTTTTCGCAAATGCGCTTGTTAAATCATCACCCGTTTGTCGAAGTAGGCTGTGATTCAATGAGAAATGAACAGGCACCACATCGATTATATGCAACGCAGGACACGCTAGATAAACTAGCAATATCATCAACCATGTGTAGTTAACTAGTGATTATGTTAAGATTGATTGTTTTTTATAAGATAAGTTTAATGCTAGCTAGCAACTTACCTTGGCTTCTTGCTGCCCTCACGTAACAGGTAGTCAGCCTGCCACGCAGGCTCGTCGTGGAGTGCAATGTAAGGCAGATGGTTAGAGCGGAAGGTTGCAAAAATGAATCCCCGAGCTGACAAGGTAAAAATCTGTCGTTTTGCCCCTGAACAAGGCAGTTAACCCACCGTTCCTAGGCCGTCATTGAAAATAAGAATGTGTTCTTAACCGACTTGCCTAGTTAAATAAAATTAAATAAAAAAAAATTAAAAAATATATATACATATAAAAAAAAAAAGAATTTGGCAAATCGGTGTCCAAAAATACCAATTACCGATTGTTATGAAAACTTGAAATTGGCCCTAATTAAATCGGCCATTCTAGTACATACCCCAACCAGAAGCCATGGATTACAGGCAACATTCCCACTGAGCTAAAGGGTAGAGCTGCCACTGTCAAGGAGCGGGACACTAAACCGGACGCTTATAAGAAATTCCGCTATGCCCTCCGAGGAACCATCAAACACGCAAAGCGTCAATACAGGACTAAGATTGAATCATACTCGTCTGATGTGGCAGGACTTGCAAACTATTACGGACTACAAAGGGAAGCACAGCCGTGAGCTGCCCAGTGACACGAGCCTACAAGATGAGCTAAATAACTTCTAAGCTCGCTTCGAGGCAAGTAACACTGAAGCATGTATGACAGCATCAGCTGTTCCGGACAACTGTGTGATCACGCTCTCCAAAGCCGATGTGAGTAAGACCTTTAAACAGGTCAACATTCACAAGGCCAGGGCCAGACGGATTACTAGGACGTGCACTCCGAGCATGTGCTGCCAAGTGTCTTCACTGACATTTTCAACCTGTCCCAGACCGAGTATGCAATACTAACATGTTTCCAGCAGACCACCATTGTCCCTGTGCCCAAGAACACCAAGGTAACCTGCCTAAATGACTATCGACCCGTAGCACTCACATCTGTAGCCATAATGTAATTTCCGGTCACAGGACCTCATTTCCGGTAACAACTTTCAGAGTTGTTCACATGCTGCTGTGCGGTTTGTTGCTAACGTTACTGCTACCTGCCAACTTCACGGTTTTTACTTTTTAATTACCATCGTATATTTACATTTTTCCCCTCAATCAACTTTTTTCATTCAACTTTTTCACCCCAGACGCTTTATCTGGACATGGTTCTACAGGACCTCCACCAGCCGAAGCTAAGTTTTAAAATTAACATTATGCCATCTAATTGCAGTCGCTGTACTCATAACAGGTGGTGCTTGGAATCATTGTTCTTCCTCTGTCAACCATGGTTACCTGCAACGAAACACGTGCCGTCATCATTGCTTTGCATAAAAAGGGCTTCACAGGCAAGGACATTGCTGCCAGTAAGATTGCACCTAAGACTACTGCGCCAGCCGGGAGATTAAGGCACTGCATCGCAGTGCTAGCTGTGCCACCAGAGATTCTGGGTTCGAGCCCAGGCTCTGTCGCAACTGGCCGCAACCGGGAGGCCCATGGGGAGGCGCACAATTGGCCCAGCCTCGTCCGGGTTAGGTAGGGTTTGGCCGGCAGGGATATCCTTGTCACATCGCGCACTAGCGACTCCTGTGGCGGGCCGGGCGCAGTGCGAGAAGCAGTGCGGCTTGGTTGGGTTGTGTTTCGGAGGACGCATGGCTCTCGACCTTCACCTCTCCTGAGTCCGTGCGGGAGTTGCAGCGATGAGACAAGACTGTAACTACTACCAATTGGATACCACGAAATTGGGGAGAAAAAAAGGCGTCAAATTTTTTTAAATAATAAGATTGCACCTAAATCAACCATTTATCGGATCATCAAGAACTTCAAGGAGAGCGGTTCAATTGTTGTGAAGAAGGCTTCAGGGCGCCCAAGAAAGTCCAGCAAGCGCCCTTTCCTTTCAGGAAGGTTGTTTCTGTCCCTCTCT
The DNA here is from genome assembly GCF_901001165.1 of Salmo trutta. NCBI lineage: Eukaryota > Metazoa > Chordata > Actinopteri > Salmoniformes > Salmonidae > Salmo > Salmo trutta. Next base: position 23,757,525 of record NC_042975.1, read on the forward strand.
AAGGGGTGCTTTAATCACTCTTATTCTGAAGCCTGATAAATCTCCAACAAAATGTGAAAGTTAGACCGATTTCTCTTCTGAACTCCGACTCAAAAATTATTGCTAAAGCTTTAGCCAGGAGATTGGATAGAGTGCTCACACATCTAATACAAAAGGACCAAAATGGCTTTGTGAAAAACCGTCAAGGTTTTCACAATGTGAGGAAAGTACTAAACATAGTGCACATTGTATTTACGTCATTTTAGCAGACGCTCTTATCCAGAGCGACTTACAGTAGTGAATGCATACATTTCATACATTTTTTTTCATACATTATTTTATTTTTTTTCTGGGCTGGCCCCCCGTGGGAATCGAACCCACAACCCTGGTGTTGCAAACACCATGCTCTACCAACTGAGCTACAGGGAAGCTACATGTGTGAAGCTACATGTGTGAAGGGTCCCCTGATACTGCCATACTCTCACTTGATGCAGAGAAGGCATTCGATAGAGTTGAGAGGTCTTATTTATTTCAAGTACTTAAGAGATTTGGGTTTGGGAACTACTTCTGTAAATTGATTAAGATATTATATACCAACCCCACTGCAGAAGTTGCCACTAAGAAATTGATTTCACAACCTTTTAAGCTTTTTCGGGGAACGAGACAAGGATGTCCGTCCAGTTGAGGACTCTTTCTTTTAGCTATAGAACCCTTTGCCATTGCAGTAAGGTCCACCTGTCAATTACTGGAATTAAACATCGGATTTTGAACATCGAGTGGCCCTGTATGCCGATGACACGCTCTTAATCCTAACAGATCTTAAGAATTCTCTCTCTTCCCTCTCCAATATAATTAATAACTTTGGTCAGTTTTCTGGGTTTAAAGTGAATAAATCCAAATATTCTATCCTTTTCCTCAACAAGCAAGAGACTGAATCCAGTTGTACAGCATCCATTTGTGAATACAGAACAAGGTGTCACATATCTTGGTATTAAAAATCACACCAGCAATTAGCTCCTTGAGTTCAACAAAATATGAACCCATGGTAAAGAGTGTAACAGAATCCATCAACAGATGGACATCATTGCCTATATCTATTATTGGTAGAATAAATATCATTAAGATTAATATCCTGCACAAATTTCTTTATTTCAATCAATTCCTCTGGCTCCATCACCTTTACTTTTCCCAAAGATATTCCAAAATATTATCTGGAGCAACAGGCTTATACTTTTTCTTCTTTATTTGCCCTATGACAGAGGGGGGTTGCAACTTCCAAACCTACAGTGGTATTACTGGGCTACACAATTTAGGTTCTGGTTCTCCAAGAAACCATACTTACCCTTGCTGCAGACTGAAATGCTGTCCACAAAAGGCTTCACTTTGGATGGATGTGTGTACTCTGCTCCCTTTCAGAAGCTAAAGAAGAATACTAATAATATCTTTGTTAAAAACACCCTAACTATATGGCACGAAGTACAGCAATATCTGGGTGAATCCCCTGTATTATCCAGTTTTACACCAATTTGGGACAATGACAATATCACACCTGGTAAAAATGACTTGGAGTTTAAAGAATCAACAAGGTATTGTTAAAGTAATGGATTGATTCAATTAACTTCTCTAGGGTAGGGGGCAGTATTTTCACGGCTGGATGAAAAACGTACCCAAATTAAACAGCCTACTACTCGGGCAAAGGAACTAGAATATGCATATTATCAGTAGATTTGGATAGAAAACACTCATAAGTTTCTAAAACTGTTTGAATGGTGTCTGTGTGTATAACAGAACTCATATGGCAGGCAAAAACCTGAGAAAAATCTAACCAGGAAGTGGGAAGTCTGGTGCTTGTAGTCCATTCAAGTCATTGCCTATCGAACACACAGTGACTTAGGGTTAATTTTGCACTTCCTAAGGCTTCCATTAGATGTCAACAGTCTTCAGAAAGTTGTTTGAGGCATCTATGGTGAACAGAGAGCGAACAGAGGAAGTTGGATGTTGTTGACTCAGGAAAGCAAATGAGTTCATTGGCGCGCAAATGAGTTCATGTGAGAGTTAGCTGTGTTCCAAAATGTTTTTCAAGACACTGGAATCGTCCGGTTGGAATATTACTGAAGTTCTAAGTTAAAAAGTCCCTAAAGATTGATGCTATACAACATTTGACATGTTTGAACGAAGGTAAATATAACTTTTTTAAACTTTTCGTCGTGACATTTTGGCCGCGCGTCCTACATTTGGAGTAGCTTACTGAACGTGGAAACAACAAGGAGTTATTTGGACATAAATGATGGACTTTATCGAACAAAACAACATTTATTGTGGACCTGGGATTCCTAGAAGTGCCTTCTGATGAAGATCATCAAAGGTAAGTGAATATTTCTAATGCTATTTATGATTTTAGATGACTCCAAAATGTATCTGTATTGCCTAGTGTATTTTTCTGAGCGCAGTACTCAGATTATTGCAAAGTGTGCTTTCCCCGTGAAGCTTTTTTGAAATCTGTCACAGCGGTTGCATAAAGGAGATGTTAATCTATAATGCTTTGAATAACAGTTTAATATTTTATCAACGTTTATGATGAGTATTTTTGTAAATTGTTGTGCTGATTCACCGGCAGTATTGGAGGCAAAATATTTTCTGAACGTCAGGCGCCAATGTAAAAGGCTGTTTTTGGATATAAATATCAACTTGATCGAACAAAAAATGCATGTATTGTGTAACATGATGTCCTAGGAGTGTCATCTGATGAAGATCGTCAAAGGTTAGTGCATAATTTTAGCTGAAGTTCTGGTATTTGTGACGCCTGTCCTTGCTAGGAAAATGGCTGTGTGGTTTTTCTTGTGTTGGAACTGTCCTAACATAATCTAACTTTATGCTTTCGCCGTAAAGCCTTTTTGAAATCGGACAACGTGGTTACATTAAGGAGACGTGTATCTTTAAAATGGTGTAAAATAGTCGTATGTTTGAGAACTTTGAATTATGACATTTTGTGGTTTTGAATTTGGCGCTCTGATTTTTCACTGGCTGTTGAATAGTGTGAACCGACGCTAGCGTCCCACCTGCCCAAGAGAGGTTAAAAAGGGCTCATCGTTTTAAGAACTAAAAGGGAAGATTTAACTTATCACAAAAGCATTTGTGACTCACAACCTGGATTCGGTTTTATGTAGCAACATTTTAACTTCTGTTTTTTACATTGGATAAAAGTAGAGACTCAGAGCTACAAAATGGTATATCATACACTGCATTTGAGGAAACAATGGAAAAGTAATTCTGCTTTGAAAGTTGATCAACTTATCTCACTTTTGAGAAAACCGTCTTTCAATGTTTTGGTACTAGTATTGGAGAGCCCTTCTCCGTCTACACCCATTCAGCATTGTTCACACCCTCTTAAGCCTTAGCCCCACCCATCTCTTTAAGGTTTGATCCGAGCATTCTGTACTAACTTGACAGCTACTTCCAGACATCTAAGAGAGAGAGAACAGCTCACTGAACATTACTCGCCCTAACAGAGCTGGTTACGCTGTTATGTTATCCAGTGTTGGTGACTGCAACTGTGCTGTCAGATTGTCTGTTCGTAAATTCAGAGCGTTTCACATTCAGAGCGCACACTGGACGCTCTGGCCAATAAGTAGGGTTGTTCTGAAAGCTCTGACCTCACAATGACAGTCAAGCACCCAAGCTAACTGGCTAACATTGACTAGCTACTTCCAGACACATAATGAGAGAACACCCCACTCTGACCATTTTACTCCCCCTAGCAGAGCCATATCTCAGACTGGCCAATAAAAATAAAAGATTAAGATGGGCAAAAGAACACAGACACTGGACAGAGGAACTCTACCTAGAAGGCCAGCATCCCGGAGTCGCCTCTTCACTGTTGACGTTGAGACTGGTGTTTTGCGGGTACTATTTAATGAAGCTGCCAGTTGAGGACTTGTGAGGCATCTGTTTCTCAAACTAGACACTCTAATGTACTTGTCCTCTTGCTCAGTTGTGAACCGGGGCCTCCCATTCCTTTCTATTCTGGTTAGAGCCAGTTTGCTCTGTTCTGTGAAGGGAGTAGTACACAGCGTTGTACGAGATCTTCAGTTTCTTGGCAATTTCTCACATGGAATAGCCTTCATTTCTCAGAACAAGAATAGACTGACGAGTTTCAGAAGAAATTATTTGTTTCTGGACATTTTGAGCCTGTAATCAAACCCACAAATGCTGATGCTCCAAATACTCAACTAGTCTAAAGGCGGCCAGTTTTATTGCTTCTATAATCAGGACAACAGTTTTTAGCTGTGCTAACATAACTACAAAATAGTTTTCTAATGATCAATTAGCCTTTTAAAATGATGAACTTGGATTAGTTAACACAACGTGCCATTGGAACACAGGAGTGATGGTTGCTGATAATGGGCCTCTGTATTCCTATGTAGATATTCCATAAAAAAATCTGCAATTGACTGTCATAGCCCCATCTTAAAGTATATGAAGGTGAGTTGAGAAGACAATCAGAAATATTGTTACACATTTTTTCAATTGACTACCGTAGCCCCAGATATCGTGTGCCCAAAAAGTTTGGAAACCCAATGCATTAAAATGAGGGTAGGTACTTACACGCACTCAAAATGTAATACTTATTAAAGGTTTCTTGTACAGTTATGTGACTGTCATCTCGGCACTCTGCTTACGGCTGTGTGTCGTTGTAACATCTTAAGAGTGCCAGGTTTCTGTCCTTTCCTTCTTTGAACAAAGCGGGGTGATGATGACATCGTCGTTTGTATTGTAGCAACTCTGTTTGTTCTTCTCACAATGCCTTTCAGGATCTCGTTCTCTCACGATGAACTTTAGCCTTCCTCCGTGCTTAAAGCTTGGTTCAAATTGACTAGATGTTGAAAATAATCGCTGTAGGGAGGGGAGTGCACAGGTTTGTAGAATGTCACAGGGGACATTCAGTGTGCTAAGACTCTGCTTTCACTTTAAACCCCTGACTTCCATACAAGCCCCACTGACCCAACATCCCCCTCCCCCATTTCTTCGTCCCACCTTCCCTTAGGCCAGAGGTGTTTAAAAAAAAAATACTGGGGGCCCGCATTCGGTCTTCAACAAGGTCCGGAGGTCTGCACAAAAAAATTGTTAGATTTCCTTGCCGTCAAAATGTGCAAAAAAATAGTGCTCTATCCATCGATTTGGGAATTTGATACTCCCTGACTGTCTAGCTTTCATGTCAGTGATTATTAGTGAAACTGTATGAATGTAGGGTCCATTACCATTTTACACAGTTTCAATTTGGTCTTAGCCATTTTAAAGTACATACGGCCCAGATTAAACCTCCTCGAGGGCCGTATGTTTGACACCCCAGCCTTAGGCAGTATATCTCTATGATTGACCTTCATGTGGATTGCTGCAGCTAGCATCAACTATCTGGAGGCAAGGACCCACAAACACAAGCTAGTTTCAGTGGAGAGAAAGCGCCCACGCTTGGGAGAATAGGGGGTGGGAGAAGTGGTGTGGGGGCCAGAGAGGGAGGGATGGTAGATGGAGGGATGGAAAGACTCCTTCAGCTAGCTAGAACACGTTGCCTTCAGGGGGTTACTAGCCTGGATGCTAGTGAAAGTGGGTGAAGCTGCTGTAGCGCTTCTTCTCATCCCTTCCTCACGGGTAGTCTCACTGACAGTTCATAACACAGTTGCCCCTACTTGATCTCTGGGAGACCCCCAGATTCTGCTCCCGGGTTATGATAACACACATTCATTCACAGCGATAGCTTACAAACGTGTCAACCTTATAGCAGGACGAGTCCTTGGCTTGGCTGACAAGTTTGTCTTGAGGGTCAAATATAACATAACACGGGGCTGTCAGCGACGATCACAGAGACTGTTCTCTGACGCTGGCTGTGAGGTTAAGTGTGTCACAAACTGTCAGGCGCAGAATTCAAATAAGACGGATGTCTCTTATTCAAATGTTAATTATTGCTTAACACAATTAGCTTGTGATACACCAGGCTACGTTAAAAGGGGGCATAGTTGGAATAGAAGACACAAGGTCAGACAAGGTCGGGCTATGAAAATGTTTGCAGCATTCACATTCAACTGCTGCCATGATTTCTCTGAAGAGAAACCTACCCCGACAGAATGGCTTGGATCTTCATTACATGGCATATTTACAGTTGGAGTCATTCTTTTTCAACCACTCCACAAATTTCTTGTTGACAAACTATAGTTTTGGCAAGTCAGTTAGGACATCTACTTTGTGCATGACACAAGTCATTTTTCCAACAATTGTTTACAGACAGATTATTTTACTTACAATTCACTGTTTCACAATTCCAGTGGGTCAGAAGTTAACATACACTAAGTTGACTGTGCCTTTAAACAGCTTGGAAAATTCCAGAAAATGATGTCATGGCTATAGAAGCTTCTGAAAAGATAATTGACATCATTTGAGTCAATTGGAGGTGTACCTGTGGATGTATTTCAAGGCCTACCTTCAAACTCATTGCCTCTTTGCTTGACATCATGGGAAAATCAAAAGAAATCAGCCAAGACCTCAGAAAAAAACAATTGTAGACCTGCACAAGTCTGATTCATCCTTGGGAGCAATTTCCAAACGCCTGAAGGTACCACGTTCATCTGTACAAACATTAGTACGCAAGTATAAACCCCCTGGGACCACGCAGCCGTCATACCGCTCAGGAAGGAGACGCGTTCTGTCTCCTAGAGATGAGCGTACTTTGGTGTGAAAAGTGCAAATCAATTCTAGAACAACAGCAAAGGACCTTGTGATGATGCTGGAGGAAACCGGTACAAAAGTATCTATATCCACAGTAAAACGAGTCCTATATTGACATAACCTGAAAGCCCGCTCAGCAAGGAAGAAGCTACTGCTCCAAAACCGCCATAAAAAAACAGAATATGGTTTGCAACTGCACACGGAGACAAAGATCGTACTTTTTGGAGAAATGTACTCTGGTCTGATGAAACAGTAATAGAACGGTCTGGCCATCATGACCATCATTACGTTTGGAGGAAAAATGGGGAGGCTTGCAAGCCGAAGAACACCATCCCAATCATGAAGCACAGGGATGGCAGCATCATGTTGTGGGGGTGCTTTGCTACAGGAGGGACTGGTGCACTTCACAAAATAGATGGCTTCATGAGGGAGGAAAATTATGTGGATATATTGAAGCAACATCTCAAGACATCAGTCAGGAAGATAAAACTTCCAAAGTTGTGGCAAAATGGCTTAAGGACAACAAAGCCAAGGTATTGGAGTGGCCATCACAAAGCCCTGACCTCAATCCTGTAGAAAATATATGGGCAGAACTGAAAAAGCGTGTGCGAGCAATGAGGCCTACAAAACTGACTCAGTTCCACCAGCTCTGTCAGGAGGAATGGGACAAAATTCACCCAACTTATTGTGGGAAGCTTGTGGAAGGGTACCCGAAACATTTGACCCAAGTTAAACAATTTAAAGGCAATGCTACCAAATACTAATTGAGTGTATGTTAACTTCTGACCCACTGGGAATGTGATGAAATAAATAATTCTCTCTACTATTATTCTGACATTTCACATTCTTAAAATAAACTGGTGATCCTAACTGACCTAAAACATCCTTTACTAGGATCCTTTACTAGGATTAAATGTCAGGAATTGTGAAAAACTTAGTTTAAATGCATTTGACTAAGGTGTATGTAAACTTCCGACTTCAACTGTATCTCTGGGTGCCGAGTCAATGCAAGATGCTGTTGGGAACTTTAGATGTCCAATGGGCAACCCATTGGCCTGTCCTGGGCCTGGCACTCCACTCCTCTAACCAAACTGTCAGTTCTGCCTGAGGTCTGTTTGACATCGACAGCGATGGATGCAAGACGGACTCAGATTGACAGCCGCGGAAGCACATCACCACTGAGGAAACTTATCTCAGCCAGCCAGGTTCTGCTGCCTGAGAGGAGAAGGAAGCGGTGAGCGAGCTGAGGAGACGAGACCCCATCTCTGAGTCGAGATTCTGCCCGCGTCCACTTTCCTTTTCGTGAAAATGAAGTTAAATCGGTCAATCAGGGGACTACTTGTCAGTAGAAAGAACTGTCAGAGAAGATGGCCAGAGGGCACGGTTCAATTAAATGTTGATTTATCAAGATGGAGGACTCTTTTCGAGGCAGCTCATCTTCAATGAGGATGTCCAAGTGAGATGACTGAGCTTTTTTCCACGCTTTCATATTTCCACATTGTGTTACCAAATAAAATTTCACTTAGGGTTCCCACGCCTGAAACATTCTCATTCCGTGGCCCACCTTCCATTGTAAGATAGTGGTTAAAATGTAAATGGGAGTGTGAAAAATGATGTGCCATCAGAGAGATGACAGTCAATTAATTTGAGCAATGCAGACACAGTGGGGAAAAGAGAGAGAGAAGTAATGCAGCCTCTCCATGTGGCCCTTCACAATAACAACTGACGCTGAAATCCAATGCCTCATAGTGGGTGGCTAATCCACACCATTCAATGCCGCCACGCCAAATTGCCAGCCTTGATTGATGCACCGTCTCCTTGCTTCTCACTCGCGGTGATAAATAAATTCACTATTTCACTGCATTAGTGAGCCCCTCGTCTCCCCACAATATAAAACACGCTGAACTGATATTCTCTGATTAAATTATTAATATTTCTTAAGCCGGTAGCGGAGATAAAAGAAAAACAGGAGCCTGTAAATATTGTTCAATTAAGGCCCGAGTCTGAGAAAAGACTCTGTCTTACATCTTCTTTCACATAACGCGGAGAGGGTTTTCTCTCTTTTGTTGATAATCATATCTGTAAGATGCTGCATGATACACACTTGGGGGTTGTGCTCTCAGCTGAATTCACAATCAATCTCTCTGTATTCATCTACGGCCACCTTCCTGCCCTCAAACCCTCCATCTCTCTCTCCCTCCGTACCCCAGCCAATCTCCCTGTCAGTCTGGGAAGAGGGGAGAAAGGAGAGGAGAGAGGAGGAGGAGGAGACAGGAGGCGAGGCAGATTTAATCGTCTGAGCCAGCGCTGCTTGTGCTGAACAACAACTCCGATCAGCTTCAGGATTTACAGAGTGATCAACGTGAGGCTGCTCTCTGTGGCTATCGATTAGACTTCCCAGGCTGCCTAGCTCTGCTCCTCGGCTGCTGCCCACTGTTGACTCAAAGGATACCCTCCACAAAGTTAGAATTTGAATTTTGGGGGGGAGGATGAAGATGTCAGTAAGGGATAAGCTAAATTGAAGGCCTCTAGCTAGATTTCCTAGATTTACTTCTGCAAGTAAACAATGTGGGAAATGTTCAGAACCTACCCCATGGCAAGTTCTCTTCATCCTGACTAAGAAGTTTCTCATCCAAACCAACAAAGTTAAGGCACTTCTACGTTTTGCCGGAGAGAGGTAGGTAAGAAAACTGATGGGACTGAGCTGAACTTTCTTCCCCACACACTTGTCATTGCATAATATGTACAGTTGAAGTCGGAAGTTTACATACACTTAGGTTGGAGTCATTAAAACTTGTTTTTCAACCACTCCACAAATTTCTTGTTAACAAACTATAGTTTTGGCAAGACAGTTAAGACATCTACTTTGTGCATGACACAAGTAATTTTTCCAACAATTGTTTACAGACAGATTATTTCACTTATAATTCACTGTATAACAATTCCACTGGGTCAGAAGTTTACATACACTAAGTTGACTGTGCCTTTAAACAGCTTGGAAAATTCCAGAAAATGATGTCATGGATTTAGAATCTTCTGATAGGCTAATTGACATAATTTGAGTCAATTGGAGGTGTACCTGTGGATGTATTTCAAGTCCTACATTCAAACTCAGCTCCTCTTTGCTTGACATCATGGGAAAATCAAAAGAAACCAGCCAAGACCTCAGAAAAATAATTGGAGACCTCCACAAGTCTGGTTCATCCTTGGGAGCAATTTCCAAACGCCTGAAGGTACCACGTTCATCTGTACTAACAATAGTACGCAAGTATAAACACCATGGGACCACGCAGCCGTCATACCGCTCGAGAAGGAGACGCGTTCTGTCTCCTAGAGATGAACGTAATTTGGTGCAAAAAGTGAAAATCAATCCCAGAACAGCAGCAAAGGACCTTGTGAAGATGCTGGAGGAAACAGGTACAAAATTATCTATATTCACAGTAAAATGAGTCCTATATCGACATAACCTGAAAGGCCACTCAGCAAGGAAGAAGCCACTGCTCCAAAACTGCCATAAAAAAGCCAGACTACGATTTGCAACTGTACATGGGGACAACGATCGTACTTTTTGGAGAAATGTCCTCTGGTCTGATGAAACAAAAATAGAACTGTTTGGCCATAATGACCATTGTTATGTTTGGAGGAAAAAGGGGGGAGGCTTGAGAGCCGAAAAACACCCTCACAACCGTGAAGCACGGCGTTGGCAGCATCATGTTGTGGGGGTGCTTTGCTGCAGGAGTGACTGGTGCACTTCACAAAATAGATGGCATCATGAGGGAGGAAAATTATGTGCATATATTGAAGCAACATCTCAAGACATCAGTCAGGAAGTTAAAGCTTGGTCGCAAATGGGTCTTCCAAATGGACAATGACCCCAAGAATACTTCCAAAGTTGTGGCAAAATGGCTTAAGGACAACAAAGTCAAGGTATTGGAGTGGCCATCACAAAGCCCTGACCTCAATCCCATATAACATTTGTGGGCAGAACTGAAAAAGCATGTGCGAGCAATGAGGCCTACAAAACTGACTCAGTTACACCAGCTCTGTCAGGAGGAATGGGCCAAAATTCACACAACTTCTTGTGGGAAGCTTGTGGAAGGGCTACCCAAAACATTTGACCCAGGTTAAACAATTTAAAGGCAATGCTACCAAATACAAATTGAGTGTATGTAAACTTCTGACCCACTGGGAATGTGATGAAAGAAATAAAACCTGAAATAAATCTCTCTCTACTATTATTCTGACATTTCACATTCTTAAAATAAAGTGGTGATCCTAACTGACCTAAGACAGGGAATTTTTACTTACTAGGATTAAATGTCAGGAATTGTGAAAAACGGAGTTTAAATGTATTTGGCTAAGGTGTATGTAAACTTCCGACTTCAACTGTACATCAGATCAAACAAACCAGGTTGTCATCTCTGTAGTGGCTACACTGCACTGTATGTCATTAGTTAATGAGAGTCACATACGCAATGACCACGGAGATGGCACAACACTAATTAAGCACTACACTCATGAAAGAGCAACAGTCGCAACAGAGAGAAGGAAAGAGAAAGGGATCATCTTCCATATTAATTGTCTTTACAAAGTGGATGGCACATTGAGTCTCATGTAACCTATTCAGGCCTAGATGTCTACGTTCTGTCAGATAAAATGACAACATCACTTTGTGACAAGAACACAGCCGCAACTCCCCTCCCCCTTGATATGAAATATAAGAAAAAAAAACACTGCTTTCATCTTGTAAAAAACTTGTTGAATCAAGCACTACAGTTAGTGGAAAGTCTACGGCATACAAAGAGCTACCCACCCCCCTTCCCACCCACACTGTGTAAAATGACAAAGCCACAGTCCTTGTGCGAGCCACAAAACAAATATGTATTCTTGTTTAACACAATGGTAACGCACCATAAAGGACTTATCTGTCAAAAAATGTATATGTCTAACTTCTTTGTGCTCTGAGCTTGGCCTTGGAGTTGCCAAAGTGCCTCTGTTGTCCTCGGCTGAATGTTTCAGAGCACAAATCCATGCATATCGAACAATAAGGTCACCCTCTCTCATTTAGCCGGCAGATGGGTACTGCGACTTCCTTTACTGCAGTGCTTCTATATCAAGATATGACCAGATCTCAGCGCTGGTTACAGACACAGAGCAGAAGGCCAGATATCACTTCTGATCATACATCACTGTACAGATGCTGCAGTATAGGCTACTTGACTTGCCACTTCGCTTGATCTCTTACAGTACATGCACTAATTGAGGCATTATTGTATCGGAACACAAAGCTCTAAAAGTAAACAAGCACAAAGTATGAGGCCAGCTACCTCCATTTGGAAACAACAGTAAACATGTAGTCCTCCACAAATGATGCAACGTCGCCCTAGGTCCAATCAGTGTAATTTTGGAACAGACAGATCCCTAAGGCAAGAAGCATCATCCACCCAAGTGTCGTCAAAATCGGGCAAGTGCTGTCTGAGATATCACGTGTGAATAACGGACGGACGGACAGATGGAGACATGACTGTGGATCTATCTCCCCGAATTCATGGTGGGGGTCAATTTCACACCTACAGTATTAAAGAGAGACTGGCTTTAGCTCCATGTTCCTATGTCTCGTGACTGTCCTCCATAGCTTAAAAGGTCAATGAACTACAAAAGTTGAACTACAAAAGTTGGACTAATTGAATTGCAACTTTCATGATTTCAAAGAAGCCTAGACTATTGTCTTATTGTTACGCATTCCTTTGTAATTAAATTAAGTAATGAATAGTGAACTCTGAGCTACGATTGGAGCCTTTCACAACATTGAATTCAGTATTATTGCCTACTATTCAGTATAAAAAAACATTGCACCAGGTAAGCAACAGTATCCAGTCTAGTTTCAAAATACAAAATTATAAATTGCACTGCTGAAATGCAAAACTGTACACACCAGAAACAGACTCCATTACTTACATAGTAAAAATTCCACAAAGCTGTAAATATATATGTTGTAAACAGAAAGTACTTAAACCTTGGGGGATTGCATTTCATAGCCAGGACAACCCACATACATCATCTAGCCTACTTGAGGAATCTCTTCTGGCTAAAGCTCATGCTTTCCCGTATGTCACCAGCAACACCATACCATGAAGGGGATTAGGTGGCCTTGGCACGAACCCCCAGACATTCAGCTTACATTTTATCAAGTGAGAACATGGTATGGGGGAGGGTATTCTACTGGCTTTGAACTTTGCACAACTGAAATGAAGCCCAGAGTTATTTGTGTTTTGCCATTGCGACATAAAAACCTACTTGATGAGCTTTTGTACGCCGCAAGCCCTGCCTAAATTCATAATACACAGCCAACAGTAAAATATAGCCTGATTTACATTTGTTTCACACTACATATTTTATTTTCCCACCTTAAGGCACCGTTATAACAGAATTTCAAATTGATAGAATAAAAGCCAACGTATCAAATATCCTTAAGCCTTTGTGTGCATACATTGACGTATGTGCCTATATTAACTATCATGTACTGCAAAACTACCTTTTCACTGCGTACAGCAGTCCCCACTTTCCACAACAATGACAACAAGAAATGTAATAGCATCTGTATTCCTTGCAGCCCACGTCTCTCAATAAACACCATCAGATTAGCCACTTGCCTTGTCAGCTGACAATGGGTCTTTTCAACCAAAGCTGAATGGTAACACTAAGTATACTAATAAATCATTGAAATGATTGAAACCGGGCAACACCGATGTCTGGCAACTCTGCCAGTTTTTTAATTGGGAGAGGAATTCATTCTGACAGTTTATTTTTGCCTGCTTGGTGTCGAGAAGTATCACAAACACACGTGATCGGAGATAGGATGTACCCAAAGCCATGGGTGAGAGAGACACATGAGAGTTGCTAAACTCTGGCATCTAGCAACAACTTGGATAAACTGTGGAAATCCCTGAGAGAAGAAAACAGTTGGTTTGCAAATGGCGTTTTCTGTCAATTACATTCAATAATGCATCCCCCCGATTAGCATATACTAATTAACATTTTTAAGCACACCCTCAGGTAAAAGACGGAATCAGAGAGGGAGACAGAGAGATGGTGGAGAGAGGAAGTGGTAGACAGTGAGAGAGAGGGGGGGAGAGAGACGGTAACAGAGACAACTAGTGTGAAACAGCTGGTAGCGTCTTCTCTTTGATACAGAGGCGATCTCGCATCGGGCTGCTATTCTGAGACGGCGCCAAAACACGGCAATATGTCGGTTGTCATCATGCTGCTACAGAAGCTCCACAAAGCTGGTGGGAACGGCTGCTGCCACTGCCGACTCTCAGCTGAAAGACATTACTCCTAGAGAAAAAATACAAAGAGCATGTACAGTTACAGTCTGGGCTCACAGAGTGGTTGCCAGCACTGCTAAATTAGAACAGCAGCGCTCTTTGTTGGGTCCTGACAAGCACACGGGGGGGTTTGCTGAAGTTAAGCTCAGGTAAAGCCGGCATTTCGTATCCCAGGATATTCATCGGTAGAGGAGTTGATGTACATTACATCACCATCGTGGTGCACTAGCTCGTGCTCATTAGCATTTGGGGACGATGTTTGTTTTTGCATAGCATCAAAGCTTTCCGCCCCCTCACACATGACAGGGGTTCTCGAGGTGCACTCCTACTGTGTGGTTCATGGGAGTGCACACATACACAAGCTGGCTCGCAAGCTCCAACAACGAGGAAAATGAATTGTGACACGAGGTTTAAAGACTGTGAGCTTGCGCAGCTCGGTGACATGGTTGGTTGGTGCATTTGGAGGCACTTTGGCATGCTCAGATAGATAGTGGAGGGTATATGGGGATGGAGATGGAGGTGGTGGGAGGGGTGATTTGTGGGACCAGCTGGGAATTGGAAGAGTATGGGGAAGGGAAGGTAGGCGCGAATGGAGGGAGCTCCAGCCTGTCTCAGGCTTTAATGCACTTGACTACACTTAGCAGAGTCACCCAGGCGTGCAGAGATGCACATGGGGGATATGGCCAACTGCCTCTCAGCCTCCCTTCTCTCCTGTTTCACTCTCTCTCTCTCTCTTCTACCGACATGTCTCTCTTCTAAAACACTCTCAAAGCATAGGATGAAGTGTATGTGTGTGTGTGTGTGTATGCATGTGAGTGTGAGAGAAAAATTTGTCTAGAAACTTTGGCAAAAACTTAATTTCCAGGAATAAAACCCTGTTTGTGTGCCACGGATTCTCATGAATACAATAGAATGGTGCAGCACCTCCAGCAAAACCTCCACTGTGGGTTTGTGTGTAGGTGGAACTCTTAGAAAGTCATCATTAAGTCAGGAAAATAAATAACAAAGAAAAAACAACAAAGACTCTTATTCTTCTCTATATTCTTCCGAGCTTTGAAAAAGCAGCGCCTCTCTTAAAAAAAAATGCCCTGCGGCCATTCTAACCATACTGTCCAAAAAGCTGCATATTGAAGAAGGCACCACAAAGGCCAACCTCTCCCAGGAAAGGACCCCTTTATATGTCCAGAATGGGAAGTCCAGTGCGTCCAGCACCACAACTAACCAACCATCTATCCTCATATGCCACACTGTGGCTCTAACCACTATGCTTGATATATGTTTTTTCACTATAACTAAACTCCCACCTGTCTATAACCCCTTTAAAAAGGTAGTCGAATGCTTGATTAAAGTAATACATTATGGCAATCTTAGCGGGGAGCCTAATTAATGTCTCAGTTCCGCTATATCTCATTAGCTTCAATTGGGGAAAGGTGACTCTTCCTGTGGCCGGAGAACAACGGCTATTTGTTGAGCCAAGAGAGGAGGTGGGGATAGGGGGATGAATCAGGGGTTGCTTTGGCAGAGAGGATGGGCGGTATACCATACAGGATTGGGCGGTATACCATACAGTATATCGGGGTATTTGAAAATACCCATGGTATGATTTTCAAGGTCAAGCTTCCTGGTAAAAGCAGCAGAGACAATCCCCTCCTGGATTAAGATCCATGCTGTCTAATATATTTGCTTTGTGGGTGCAGCAAACTGAGCTTTGAGATACACATTGTTTATCTAGCTAGGTAAATAGTAAGATCAAACACGTCACATAACGCTAGCTAGCAAGCCAGCAATATGTTTGGAATATCGAATCGCAATAAAATCACAGTATCAAATTGCAATACATATAGAATCATGATAACCGCAACACATATCATAGCTACTTAAACAACAATGAACATAGTGCCAAATCATGTTGTTACAACCTGCATGAATCTGCTGGGACCTAACCAAACAGGTTCAATGTTAGCTAGCTAACATTAGGCTCTAACTAGCCAAGCAAACGGCTATGGGATACGAATAATATCATACATGTAATGTTAGCTTGAAATGAAACCCCTTTCTGTCAAAATTAGAAATGTATAATATCTGAAAATGTAGCTAGCTAGACTTTCTTACCCATATACAGTGGCTTGTGAAAGTATTCACCCCCCTTGACATTTTTCCTATTTTGTTGCCTTACAACCTGGAATTAAAATAGATTTTTTGGGGGGGTTGTATCATTTGATTTACACAACATGCCTACCACTTTGAAGATGCAAAATATGTTTCATTGTGAAGCAAATAAGAAATAAGGCAAAAGAAAAATAACTTGAGCGTGCATAACTACCCCCCCCCCCCAAAGTCAATACTTTGTAGAGCCACCTTTTATAGCAATTACAGCTGCAAGTCTCTTGGTGTATGTCTCTATAAGCTTGGCACATTTTACCACTGGGATTTGTGCCCATTCTTCAAGGCAAAACTGCTCCAGCTCCTTCAAGTTGGATGGGTTCCGCTGGTGTACAGCAATCTTTAAGTCATACCACAGATTCTCAATTGGATTTAGATCTGGGCTTTGACTAGGCCATTCCAAGACATTTAAATGTTTCCCCTTAAACCACTTGAGTGTTGCTTTAGCAGTATGCTTAGGGTCATTGTTCTGCTGGAAGGTGAACCTCCGTCCCAGTCTCAAATCTCTGGAAGACAAACAGGTTTCCCTCAAGAATTTCCCTGTATTTTGCGCCATCCATCATTCCTTCAAATCTGACCAGTTTCACAGTCCCTGCCGATTAAAAACATCCCCACAGCATGATGCTGCCACCACCATGCTTCACTGTGGGGATGAAGTTCTCAGGGTGATGAGAGGTGTTGGGTTTGCGCCAGACATAGTGTTTTCCTTGATCGCCAAAAAGCTACATTTTAGTCTCATCTTACCAGAGTACCTTTTTCCATATGTTTTTGGTGAACACCAAATGTGTTTCTTTAAGCAAATGCTTTTTTCTGGCCACTCTTCCATAAAGCCCAGCTCTGTAGAGTGTACGGCTTAAAGTGGTCCTATGGACAGACACTCCAATCTCCACTGTGGAGCTTTGCAGCTCCTTCAGGGTTATCTTTGGTCTCTTTGTTGCCTCTCCGATTATTGCCCTCCTTGCCTGGTCCGTGAGTTTTGGTGGGCAGCACTCTCTTGGCAGGTTTGCTGTGGTGCCATATTCTTTCCATTTTTTAATAATGGATTTAATGGCACTCCGTGGGATGTTCAAAGTTTTGGATATTTTTTTTATAACCCAACCCTGATCTGTACTTCTCCACAACTTTGTCCCTGACTTGTTTGGAAAGCTCATTGGTCTTCATGGTGCCCCTTGCTTAGTGGTGTTGCAGACTCTGGGGCCTTTCAGAACAGGTGTATATATACTGAGATCATGTAACAGATCATGTGACACTTAGATTGCACACAGATGGAATTTATTATAACTAATTATGTGACTTCTGAAGGAAATTGGTTGCACCAGATCTTATTTAGAGGCTTCATAGTAAAGGGGGTGATTACATACACGCAGCACTTTTCCACTTTTTTTTTCTTTTAGAAATTTTTGAAACAGGTTATTTTTTTAATTTCACTTCACCAATTTGGCCTATTATGTGTATGTCCATTACATGAAATCCAAATAAAAATCTATTTAAATGACAGGTTGTAATGCAACAAAATAGGAAAAACATCAACGGGGATGAAAACTTTTGCAAGGCACTGTACATCATCATACATGATGGAAGCGTCTCCCTGTCATGGATGCCATGGTTGCCCTTAGTTTGAAGATGTAATCCGGAGACAGGTGTTCTCAATCTCTTTAGCTGTCATACTCTAATTCCACTGATTTCAAAACTCGATCCTCCAGAAAGTGGAGATCAACATTTATGCAGCTCCACTACACACATTTTTTTTAAAGCCACATTAGACAGGATTACCAACCCTGACCAGCTGAAATAGACAGAAGCCTTCTAAATGGCAGACCAATCTGAACTACTCTCTCGGCATGTCCAGCCCACTCATTATCTCATCCAACTAGGATCATAATTTAAAAATGTATTCGTATTCACAGATGGCATACAAGTTTGTTATTAAGGCACATGAAAGTTAACATGTTCCAGAAGGCATTTCTGCCCCAAAAAAGCTGCCGTTCAAATGGCTCTCCTGTGAAGTAGTGACTCGCAACATACGCCTAGTTTCCTGAAACGAGTCACATATGTCTGCTACAAAGACACAAGAGAGAGCCATGAGAATCAGTTAGATCAAAAGTACTGAAAATGAATTGGCTCCCTATTTAAAAGATGGCTAACACTTGAGTTTTGATGCAGGTACAGCCAACTAGCGCCAATATAATATTGCGATCGTCAAAACTATATGATATATCGTCCCCAAATATATCCCGAAATTTAACTGTATCGATTTTTTTTTACCCATCACTAATATATATGGTGACACATTTTGGTCCTTTGTAGCTCAGTTGGTAGAGCATGGTGCTTGTAACGCCAGGGTAGTGGGTTTGATTCCCGGGGCCAACCATACATAAAATGTATGCACACATGACTAAATTGCTTTGGATAAAAGCGTCTGATAAATGGCATATATTATTATACAGTACCAGTCAAAAGTTTGGACACACCTACTCATTCAAGGGTTTCTCTCTAATTTTACTATTTAATTTTACTGAAGATGTCAAAACTATGAAATAATGCATAGGGAATCATGTAGTAACCAAAAAAGTGTTAAAGAAATTGAAAATATATTTGAGATTCTTCAAAGCAGCCACCCTTTGCCTTGATGACAGCTTTGCACACTCTTGACATTCGCTCAACCAACTTAATGAGGTAGTCACCTGGAATGCATTTCAATTAAAAGGTGTGCCTTGTTAAATGTTCATTTGTGGAATCTATTTCCTTCTTAATGAGTTTGAGCCAATCACTTGTGTTGTGACAAGGTAGGGGTGGTATACAAAAGATAGCCCTATTTGGTAAAAGACCAAGTTCTTATTATGGCAAGAACAGGGATGAGTTGGACCGCAGAGTGAAATGAAAAAGCAGCCAACAAGTGCTCAGCATATGTGGGAACTTCTTCAAGACTGTTGGAAAAGCATTCCAGGTGAAGCTGGTTGAGAGAATGCCAAGAGTGTGCAAAGCTGTCATCAAGGCAAAGGGTGGCTACTTTGAAGAATCTCAAATATAAAATATATTTTGATTTGTTTAACACTTTTTTGGTTACTACATGATTTCATGTGTTATTTCATAGTTTGATGTCGTCACTATTATTCTACAATCTAGAAAATAGTAAAAATAAAGAAAAACCCTTGAATGAGTAGGTGTGTCCAAACTTTTGACTAGTACTGTATATTACATTCCAATGCAGACAGTACCCTACTTGTCATTGTATGTCACAACAACAAAGCTTCTGCTGTGGAAATGCTTTGTCATCATTAACAGATAAATAGGCTTACTAAGCAGGATTCCAAAAACAGGGTTTAATCTTGGTCTGTTGAAGGAGATTGGTGGTGTTGTGTATCATTTCTGTACTAGGCCATGCCAGTAGTGCAAATTAATTCAAAGAGACAAGAATAAGCTCTTGAACTGTTCAAATACTCAGCAGACACACCCAGTGGATATTTTTTCTTGAAACCCCCAGAAGTATTGCCCATCAGTGGCCCAGCAGTGTTAAAAAAAATACAGAATTTGTGCCTCTGAAGGCAGTTTCTTCATATTTTGTGAGTGGGAGGTAAAATGTCAGGCGCCACAAGATTTCAGCTTTTGTGTTCTTTAAGTGACAAAAATCTATCAGGATTATGGTGGAGTAGTAGGCTGGCACAAACCTCCCAGAGAAGAAACTCCCACAGCAGACCTGGTGGGGCCTGGGCATTCCACTACAACTCGGCTGGGTACCAGGCCAAGAGAGAGGGCTAGGGACCCTACTACTCCCCACCCTTGGATCTTGGGGATAGGGGAGCAATGGGGGAAATCTTTGTACACTGTGAGGCAGCCAACCTCAACCACACTAGATAAACAAATGGTTCTTTCATAAGGCAACCGCATGATAGATAGTATGGTTTATCAAACAGATTTGTTTCTACCAGCTTACCGGTTGATTACCGGTTCAACATTTATTGATCATGTAGCAGTTGCATAAAAGTTGACGACATACTGTGCATTTAGAAAATAACTTGGCAACCAAGTGGGTGCTTTGAAGAGCTCCTTGGTATTCTCATATTTTACTTCACTCTCCAAGGTGTAAAACAGAACAATCAATAGTAGCTTGCTACTTCGAATACAGCAGTGGTCAAATGCCCACACAAATGTATTGATTCAAAACAGTAACCGACTACATCTTAACAATGCTATTCAGCACCAATTACGTTGGGGAAATTGTTACAATGCACCATAATGTCCATCACTTGAATCCAAATGTCTTGCTGCGTATTCCACATGACAGAATAACTTTCATTTTCTCCAGACAATTACTTTTTCAATTCCAATCACCACATATTTGGAGGGGCTAACAAAATGATAATGCAGTTGACGTCTTCATCTACTTTGCTTTGTGCTTTTATGAGCATTATTCATGAGAAGGTAGGCAGTGGCCCGCTTAATAAAGGTTGAATCATTTCATTCACTCCTACTTCTCAAGGCCCGAAGAGTATCGCTTTAATTGCAAACATTTCTCGTTTTCAAATGGTGCTCTAATTCAAACTAATTAGCCTGCATAAAAGAGACAATTGTTTTGTCTGCGCTCAAGACAAGGCTCGGCAGTTCTATGAACGTGACTTCCAAGAGAATAAATAAATACAACTAACGCTTAGCATTCTCTGAAATAACTTATTTACCAGGATCAGCTTCAATCAGAGTAGGAAATGTAGGTTTACTAGCTAGGCTACCTCCCGATTACATCTAACTACCAACCTAGTCTCACCAGCATGCATCATCTAAGATCTGCTGAGAAGCCTGTTCCCTGCAGTGCTCTTTATTCTCCAATTGCGATAGAGCTTATGGTCTTGCTTCGTGTTTACTTAACCTTTAGGAAGTCCTCATTAGCCGATTCACTCAAAGTGGGTACTGGATTGTCAAGAGAGAGCTAAATTAACAGTGGGAGCATTGTGACTAATGCCTTGAGCTGGGATCATGTTGGTCAGCATGCTCAATGTAAATACTTCATCACCAAGAAGGGAGTTTTCGTAAGTGATTAAATCGGGCAAGCTGGGACTTTCCTCCCCCACCCCAGCCCTCCCAACCCCCACAGCACACTGTCAAAATATGGTGAAAGTTTGCCATCAGCCCGTTAGCCGCTAAAGCAGCGAGAGTGCCCACTGCGGCTCGGCTGAAGGTGCAGCAGCGCTCTTTGACAACTCGGCTCGGTCTCTGACATACATTGCATTAATGAGAGAGGAATCCTCAGGGTGTCCCCTACCAGGGAGCCAGAGAAGTCAAATCAAAACTTAAAATCCGCTTCCTGTGCTCTAATAGGGTGTTGGACATGGTCAGAAACTGCAAGGCTGTAATTTGTATGGTTATTGATTATGCACGACAAACACATAGACAAGCCTCCTGCCACTGCAATGGTAATCCGGAAATGCCTCTGTGCTACTCCCGTGCAGTCACATAGCAATAGCAAGCACAGAGCAAGCACAGATCAACTATTTTTCATTTTCCAAGGACGTGCAAATGGCCCAAAAAATTTGATCCATCCAGTTAGGAGACTCAATAGTGGGATGGCAGGAAAAAAGGAGTAGGCAGAGGATGAAACATTGTGGGGCACCCTGCACTGTAGGTGTTTGATCAGAGGACTCCGTAGTCAAACAGCAGCACACACAGTGACTGCAGTGGATGGATACAGTGTCACAGCATATGGAAAGCTGAGAGGGAGAGAAAAAAAGAGAGAGGGGGAGAGAAAAGAAGGGGGGATAGAGGGACACCAAATGATGTTACCAGTGTGATCTCTCATTTTTGGGCCAATAATTAAATCTCATTAGCCAAGTGAAAGACACCCAGGCGGACGTAATGAAGCCCAGCACGGTGTGAGTTAGCCGCTCCACGCTGAGACAGGGGATGGGAGGAGAGAGGGGGGAGGGAGGGAAGGGGGTGAGAGGGAGGGGAGAGAGAGAGAGGGCAGGAGAGGTGCCAGGATAGTGACAGAGGGAGGAAGGGATGGAGAGCAGGAGTGAGGCACCAAATCCATAAGTAGGAGGAGAGGGAAGGCAGAAGGAAGGCAAGACGGAGCAAGTGAGTAGGGGGTGGAAGGAGAAAGAGACGCAACTTAGCAGTGGAGGGGGATGACATTAAATCCCGACGAGACATCGAAAGAGGGAAAGATCGAGAGAGTTGAAAAAAGGAGGAGAGAAATACAGAGTGACCAGGGTTAGAGGTTGGGGGATGTTGGAGGAGACAAAACATCCCTGACCCTTGCAAGAGGAAATGGAATGCCCCACACTCTTGTCCTTGCCAGCTTTTACAGTATCACTAATTGACAAGCGACTCCTGGTTGCAGCCCTCTTCTGAAGCCAACTTGTACAGTTTTTTTCTTAGACTTCTTGCCGGTCAATTGGCGTGTGATAATTGGATGGCCTTGACGGGCACACTACTGTCCCCAGACCCGGGGCCTGTCGTTCCCTCCCACCACACACAGCTGGTTCTCCTCTATGGTTGGTTGGTGGGTTGTGTTTGTGACAGCTGCCTAGGAGAGCATGAGCCACAGCCCCCTAGGGGAATATAACGCACTGGCCGAGCTTTCAGTCAACAGCACTAAAAATACCCCTGGCCTGCCAAAGCATGGGCTTCACAGCTGAGCCCCCGCCCTTTCATTTATCACCTCGATGCAGCCGAGGGAAAATGGCACCACCATCAGGGCAACATTAGTTTGAGCTAATACTTCACTTGTGATGAGAATGACACGGGTGAAATGTAGTCTTTAGGGACGAAGTGTAGCCTATGTCGGACGGGTTTGCCTGATGCTGTACGGGGGTGGGTCTACAGGGCCCACATTCAATGAGGAATCTTCAGCACAGCTGTCAATCAATGACAATGAGCTAGCTATGACGCATGTTGACCTCAGTCGTCTGGTCTACAATACGGCCCTACAGCCTTCATATTCCAAGCAAGTAATAAGACAACCAAAAAGAATCCTTAACAACAATTTAATCTGGTACGCTTAAGATTTAAAAGGACATTAGAGAGTTTTCTAAAGACATAGCCTGGGGAGTGATGCTGTTCCCATCCCTCAACACAAAGTGGGAATTAACTATGAGGGACCAAAGCCACAGATTCTGAAAATAACCTTACTCCGAGTAAGTTCAGGGGCATTCACATCTTTCTGACAAATCATGCACCTGTACCAGGTGTGTGTGTGTGTGTGTGTGTGTGTGTGTGTGTGTGTCATGATATGTCTGCGATTGCATGCTGCACACAAACCCAACCTTTCATCGGGGGAGATTAAATCACTGCCTAAGCAAGTCTGATTACGAGAGTAATGTGCATTTTGGCCACTGTCAATGTTCCACTATGGCAAATGACCTTCCTTTGATTCACCGAATCTAGTCATTCACTGTCCAGCCATTTTAATCACAGCCCTTTTTACTTCATTATGCAGATGGTCCGACCAGTCCACGTTGTTGTCGCCTGGCCTTTCAAACTATACGTCGCCAGTTTTCTCTTTCTTTAACAAGTCATGACTCTCTATGATTTCTGCTCTAAATGTAAATGAGGGGACGGGGGATGAATATTGCAGCCCACTTCTTTAGTGTCAGACATTCTCTGTACAGGCATGCTCTTTATGCTGCCGTCGAGCAGACAGACACACAAACATACCCTCACCCTCTGAGCACACAGGGGGGTATTAGCAGCTCGGCAAATTAGTGATTTTGCATTTCTCTCTCTCTCGTCAGATGGCTCCGAGCCAAATGACAATCAGGGACAGTGCTTAGGCTTGGCTTCCCGGCTTCTAAAGCCTCTCTCAGGCTTTAATTTACAGAGATTACAATTTCCAGATAGTCCCTCCGTGTTGCCAATGAAACATTGCACTCTTTCCTGAGGGAATGCAGTATGGATACCAGGGTTAGCCACAATAAGCACTAACGGGCATCAAGCAACACAATAGAAAAGATAGAGAGTAGAAAGTGTAGCATGTGTTGAGGATCATGTGTTGAGGATATCATAGTGTGTGGTCATAGCTCTCTATCCATCTCTCTTTCTTCCTCTCTCGTTACCCTGCTCCCTTAGGCTGACATGGCTTGGCTGGCTCAGCCTTGTCATGGTGCCAAGTGCCTTGTTAGCATTTAGCATCTATAGCAGGTAAGATGTGTAGTGGTAGAAACTTTCCCATTTAGCAACCTTAGAATGTAACACTAGTAGGTTATATTTGGCATTAAGAATTTGCATCCTTAGCCATTGGGTTATTACTACTATCTAAGTTACGTCCAGAGAGGGGGACAGTCGCTCACTCTCACACGCTCCCTCTCTCTCTCTCTCACACACACACACACACACACACACACACACACACACACACACACACACACACACACACACACACACACACTCTTCTACCTGCTACTTTGTTCACCTTGGAGAATATCACAGAAAGGGGACGTCAGCGCTTGCACATATGTCCTTTCTGGAGCGTGCACAGCAAAAAGACACGTCCTCTCTGAGACTACATGTACTATTACCATCTGCCATTTTTTTACCACCACCACAAATCCACTTGGCTTTGCATGCCTCTATGCAACGCACAGATCATTTCCAGTTTATTGTAGTGTAAACATACAGTAAACACTTTCTATGAATGATACAATCCATCTTATAATACCAATCATATTCCTTTCAGTTGAGTACATGAACTCCTGCTTTTTGTCCTTTGACATTCTATCAATGTATGTGTGGGTTACAGAGATGGCAAGATACTGTACACACCTCACTTTTCTTCTCTCCCATCTGCTCCAATGAAGCCATAGTAATCTATTTGCGGGCCATTGATATGAGATGGGTGCCTAGGATTTCATTGAGCGGCACTGAGGGGGGAAAATAGTGGAGCGTATCATGTGCATTTCTTTCTCTATATTCGATTAATCATTCTGCGGGGTAAGAAATATGGTCTTGTCTTTTTAACCAACCAACGCCAGGCGGCCAGGAGTCAAGGCCCTCTGGCTTGCTAGGAAAGCACACTCCCGCTATAATCAATGAGATTCATGTTCCTAAGTGCCCTTGTGTTATTATCTTAAGATAAATAGTCTTATTTCAGGCCATACTGGGAAATTGTTCTTCATTGGTATTCCTTCCATCCGCTCATTGTTTCAGGATGCTCGCTAATGGGAGCCAAACAAAGTCTGTCGGTGAGATGCGGCCGTGTGGAGGAATATTTGTTTAACTGTAAGAAAACAAACAAGGTATCTACCTGGGATTTATCATATTTTATGTAGGCCAACTTTTTCATGCATAACCAGTCGACACAGCTCATACATCAACAGTAACTACAGACCAACAACACTACACTAGAGGTCTGATGCATGGAGTAGAGTAGGGATCATCAACTAGATTCAGCTGAGGGACAAACTTTCTTGAGCGGATGGTCAGGGGGCCGTAACATAATGAAAATATTTTGTAGACTATGACTAAATCATAATCATGTCAAACCTTGCTTACGATCACACATCTCTCTATTATGTGTGGGAATACTTTAGAACAGATTTCAACAATTATATTTACTTGGAGCTGATGTGCTAGTGTTTTTAGTCTGATGTCAATTTTTTGGGGGCTCAGAAAACTTGGAGGGCCAAAGCTGGGGAACCCTGGACTAGAGCAATCAACACAAGGTCCATGACCCTAAACATGTAAGCTCACATGAAAGACAATTGAAAAAGCAAAGGGACAGACCAGATGTGCCATGGATAACAACAAGAGACAAAACACATGTCAGAAAACGATAGGAACCTAGACCAATTAAAGAAGAGGGTTGTTGAAGTCAAGGAAGCTCTATGAAAAAGACAATTAGCCAAGCCAGGCCTATATCAAGATCGGTTTTACACAAGGTCTACTTCAAAACTGAACTGGCAGAGAGAGCTTGTATTCCTTTCCCATTCATTCTCAAACGCCTGCCAAGATGGTACTTTAACAATTTTTCTCTCTTACAATTTAGTACGCTAGATTATTGATATTAACGGGTGTGAGAAAACAATTTAATTTGGAGTGAGGACGAGACTGTTGATGCACAACATTGGGGACAGATAAGACTGTTGGAGGGAAATTTCATTTTTAGATTAGAGCCACGCTGTGCAAAGACCTCCTATAAAAAAAAGCTGTATCGGCAAATGTATTTTTGGGTGAATTTAATGCCTTGATTAGATTAAACTTTAAATGTGGTTGGAAAAACTCTCCACAAAATATAGTTAGGTTTTTTAAATGGTGAACTAGTGACCCACTTGGCAGATTGATATCCATTGGCTTATCTCCCCCACTTGTTGCTATTTAATGGTGAAATGTTACTGTAATTATACAGTAAATTGAAACCATAATTAGAAATGAGCACCCTGTATGAAGAATCAATCTTGAGAGTACAAGGACCATTGAGAAAGATTGGGACCTGAGCTGGACATGAAACTCCCATAGAGAGCGAATGGTGCCCAGAATAGCTGCGACACCACTCCAGTCAACACTCAGAGTTAGCCATGAGCCACCTGCCCTGATTCAGAAGACACTACTTATTCTAAATAAGGTCCCCATGCAATTTGTTTTTCCTTGCGAGACAACGTCTCATTATTTTATTATTTTCCTGAAAACTAGTAAGAGGTATTGAGTTCCCTCAAAAAATAAGAAGAGAGGAGCTTATGTGGATAAATGATGCAAAACATTTGAAGCGGAAAATGCATTGCATAGGATCGGCTTGACTGACCACCCAAATTTTGAGAAATATCAAGGTTAAATGTTGATATAAAAGATGTATTATCTTAAGGGGTAATTAATTGTGATGGATTATATGGTTGTGCGATTACACAGGCATCTATAAATAGAGGGACATCAGGATTAAATTAAAGTTGATGTTCCTTAACAATGATATTCAAATTACATTAGTCTTGGGCAAAAGTGAATCAATAGTTTTCAGCTTGTTTAACCAACTCACCATGACAAATAGCTGTCCTGGCTGTTGAAAAAGGCAAGACATTGAAGAGTGAATGGTGCCCTCTGCAAAGACTGTCTTTTTAAGGTGGGAAAACCCGCTAATATAACTATTAACAGGCGTGCGAACACAAACTAACACCTGTATGCTCACCATCTTTCCATAGTCTTGTGTTTGTGTCAAGTCAACTCTTGACCTTATAAGTGTTGTTGCACTTTAAAGAAGCATTTCACTTGCAAACATTTAAAGAAGATCTACAGTAGAAGTCTTCACAGGTCCACCTGTACCCGATTACCCAAGACCCAGTCCAGAACCCGGGTGGGTCCGGGTCCAGAATTTCAAAATTATCTCACGGGTTGTGGTAACTAATTTGATTGTCACGGTTCTCGGGTAGGTGTAATTAGAACTGGCTTGTTTGAAAGAATCCTCAAAGACCCGAACGCAACTGCTGCGAGAGAAAGAGAGAAAATTATATAATTTATGCTGCTGCTCAGGCTTTAAACGAGTGGCACGTGTAGTTTTCTTTTTGGTCAGCCAATCACAAGTAATCGAAGCGGCATTACAGTCATAGAGCTTCCGTGTGTTGAAAGCAAGTTAGGAGATTAATGGAAGATGGAATAAAAATTACAGAATTAAAAGTTAATAATCTAACTAGCTAATAAGAATTGGCTTTTCTGCTGCTTCCCTCACTCAGATTGGACCTGAACCCGACCAAGTCTATATGTCTTTGGGTCCATTCGGAATGGGTCTCTATATTTAAAAAAAAATATGTATGCATATCGGGTCCGAGTGGGAAAGCCCCTGGTCCATTTCGGAATAGCGCTGTGTGAGATCTGAGGCTTAATACACTCAAGCGCTAGAACTACCAAGCATAAGTTTCCTCTTTTTTTTTTTAACAGGAAACGTAAAACCTGGATTTGGAGGCTTTTCATGGTGCATTTCCAGAAAAGTGTAGCAAAATTGGAAAGAATCTGAGGAGAGCTCTCTCCTTCTCAGCATCTGCCTGGGCCAAGGGATGCAACGCAGCATCACTCATTATCCACACTCCTCACAACTACTTTTAAAAACTGATTAACTTCCTAGCAGATTATGACAGTTGTGCTGAAAAATAAACATTTTACCATTCAATTGAGTATTACCTTAACCTTATTACCTACATAGTGAGAATTGTCAAATTGATGCTACTTCAAGAACATAACTTTTTTGGCGCACTCCATCGGCATCGCACTAGGAACAGAGGGCCCTCATACAATGCCTCGCTGGAGAAGGTATTTCCAGAAACAAAGTGAGTGATTAAGCGCTCCTCTTCTGTTGTGTAGACTCTCCCTGTGGTCCATTTACTTCCCTCAACCTCTTCCCTCCATCTCACTATTAGCAAACCACACCCGCAAACATATTGTGCAGCAGGTGAATCTCTCTTTTAGTGCTCTGCTGAGTGATTTGTTTGTGTCAACTCAAAGATTACTGCTCGGCACAAGCCGTTCATTAAACAGGGCCCCCAGTTAAGACCACCTTAAATCGCCACGTACTCTGGGAACTTAAATAAGTCAGAGCAGTAATACTATCATTGCCTAACTGTGGGTCTGTGACTGCCTGTGGTTCAGAGAGCACTAGTCATTATGCAGGGTAGGAGACGTGGTGGCAATTCTAGGACATAGGCGAGGGCCCGGCTAATGAGATACTCCACTGGTCAAAATCTGGAAGGGAAGAAGTAGCTGAAAGGACATAGCCTACACCTAACATTTGTCTCTCTTCATTATACAGCGCATTCGGGATGTATTCAGACCCCGTCCATGTTTCCACATTTTGTTACATTACAGCCTTATTCTAAAATGTATTAAATCAACTTTTCCCTCACACAATACCCCATAATGACAAAAAAAAAAGATATTTAGATTTTTGGAAAATGTATTAAATAAAACAAAGATACCTTATTTACAGTACATAAGTATTCAAACCCTTTGCTATGAGATTTAAAATTGAGCTCAAGTGCATCCTGCATCCATTAATCATCCTTTTGATGTTTCTAAAACTTGATTGGAGTCCACCTGTGGTAAATTAATTTAATTGGACATGATTTGGAAAGGCACACACCTGTCTATATAAAGGTCTCACAGTTGGCAGTGCATGTCAGAGCAAAAACCAAGCCATGAGGTTGAAGGAATTGTCCGTAGAGCTCCGAGACAGGATTGTGTGGAGGCACAGATCTGGGGAAGGGAACCAAAACATTTCTGCAGCATTGAAGGTCCCCAAGAACACAGTGGCCTCAATCATTCTTAAATGGAAGAAGTTTGGAACCACCAAGACTCTTCCTAGAACTGGCCGCCCGGCCAAACTGAGCAATCAGGGGAGAAGGGCCTTGGTCAGGGAGGTGACCAAACACCCGATGGTCACTCTGTCAGAGCTCCAGAGTTCTGCGGCGACGGGAGAACATTCCAGAAGGACAACCATCTCTGCAGCACTCCACCAATCAGGCCTTCATGGTAGAGTGGCCAGACGGAAGCCAGTCATCAGTAAAAGGCACATGACAGCCCGCTTGGAGTTTGCCAAATCGCACCTTAAGAACTCTCCGACCATTAGAAACAATATTCATTGTCTGATGAAACCACGATTGAACTCTTTGGCCTAAATGCCAAGCATCACGTCTGAAGGAAACGTGGCACCATCCCTACGGTGAAGCATTGTGGTGGCAGCATCATGCTGTGGGGATGTCTTTCAGCGGCAGAGACTGGGAGACTAGTCAGGATCGAGGGAAAGATGAATGGAGCAAAGTACAGAGATATCCTTGATGAAAATCTGCTCCAGTCCTTGAATGGCCCAGGTAGAGACTTGAACCTGATCGAACATCTCTGGAGAGACCTGAAAATAGCTGTGCAGCGACGCTCCCCATCCAACCTGACAGGATAAGCAGAAACGAATGGGAGAAAATCCCAAAATACAGTGGTGCCAAGATTGTTGCGTCATACCCAAGAAGACGAGGCTGTAACCGCTGCTAAAGGTGCTTAAAAAAAAGTACTGAGTAAAGGGTATGATATTTCACATTTAAAAAAACTGTTTTTGCTTTACCATCATGGGGTATTGCAAGTAGGTGAAAAGTAGGTGAAAATGTCCAGTTATAATGCAATTCCTAATATTTGGAAGATTTCAGAAGCACCACTGTAGAATAGGATGCCTCTATAATGCACAAACTATAATCACACACTTGCAACCGTGTTGGTGTGTGTTTCTGAAATAAAGGCTTAGCGGTGGCTGCTAATTATGTTGAGATTCTACACTGAACAAGAATAGAAAAGCAACATGTAAAGTGTTGGTCCCATGTTTCACGAGCTGAAATAAAAGATGCCAGAAATGTTCCATATGCACAGAAAGCTTATTTCTCAAAAATGTGGTGCACAAATTTGTTTCATCCCTGTTAGTGAGCATTTCTCTTTTGCCAAGATAATCCATCTACCTTACAGGTGCATACACTATATATACAAAAGTATGTGGTCACCCCTTCAAATTAGTAGATTTGGCTAGTACAGCCACACCTGTTGCTGACAGATGTATACAATTGAGTACACCGCCATGCAATCTCCATAGACAAACATTGACAGAAGAATGGCCTTACTGAAAGGCTCAGTGACTTTAAATGTGGCACCGTCATAGGATGCCACCTTTCCAAGAGAGTCTGTCAAATTTCTGCCCTGCTAGACCTTCCCCGGTCAACTGTAAGTGCTGTTATTTTGAAGTGGAAAGGCCACACTTCGCTCAGCCAAAGTGGTAGGCCACACAAGCTCACAGAAGAAGACTGTGCGGAAGCACGTAGCATGTAAAAATCGTCTGTACTTGGTTGCAACACTACTGAGTTCCAAACTGCCTATGGAAGCAATGTCGCACAAGAACTGTTTGTTGGGAGCTTCATGAAATGGGTTTCCATTGCCGAGCAGCAGCACACAAGCCGAAGATCACCATGCGCAATGCCAAGCGTCGGCTGAAGTGGTGCAAAGCCTGCCGCTATTGGACTCTGGAGCAGTGGAAACGCGTTCTCTGGAGTGATGAATCACACTTCACCATCTGACAGTCCGACGGACAAATATGTGTTTGGCGGATGCCAGGAGAATACTACCTCCCCAATGCATAGTGCCAACTGTAAAGTTTGGTGGAGGAGGAATAATGGTCTGGGGATGTTTTTCAGTGTTCGGGCTAGGCCCCTTAGTTCCAGTGAGGGGAAATCTTAACACTAGAGCATACAATGACATACTAGATGATTCTGTGGTTCCAAATTTGTGGCAACAATTCAGCATGACAATGCCCCAGTCCACAAAGCGAGGTACAAACAGAAATGGTTTGTTGAGATCGGTGTGGAACAGCTTGACTGGCCTGCACAGATCCCTGACCTCAACCCCATCGAACATGTTTAGAATGAATTGGAACACCGACTACGATCCAGGCCTAATCGCCCCGACCTCACTAATGGTCTTCTGGCTAAATGGAAACAACTCACCGCAGCAATGTTCCAACATCTAGTGGAAAGCCTTCCCAGAAGAGTGAAGGCTGTTATAGCAGCAAAGGGGGGACCAACTCCATTTTACTGCCCATGATTTTGGAATGAGATGCTCGACAAGCAGGTGTCCACATGCACTACATGACCAAATGTATCAAGACTCTGATTAAACAGCATGATCATTACACAGGTGCACCTTGGGACAGGCCACTCTAAAATGTACAATTTTGTCTCACATCACAATGCCATAGATGTCTCATGTTTTGCGGGATGCTGACTACTGTGGCTCAGTTGGTAGAGCATGGTGTTTGCAACGCCAGCATGGTGTGTGCAACGCCAGGGTTGTGGGTTCGATTCCCACGGGGGGCCAGTACAAAAAAAATAATTATGAAATGTATGCATTCACTACTGTAAGTCGCTCTGGACCTCCACATCCGGAATCGTCTGAGACCAGCCACCCAGACAGCTGAGGAAACTGTGGGTTTGCACAACCAAAACATATCTGCACAAACTGTCAGAAACCGTCTCCGGGAAGCCCATCTGTGTGCTAGTCATCTTGAACTGACTGCAGTTCGGCGTCGTAACTGACTTCAGTGGGCAAATGCTCACCTTCGATGGCCATTGGCATGCTGGAGAAGTGTGCTCTTCATAGATGAATCCCGGTTTGGCGTCGTGTGGGCGAGCAGTTTGCTGATGTCAACGTGTCAACAAAGTGCCCCATGGCGGCAGTGGGGTTACGGTATGGGCAAATATAAGCTATGGAAAATGAACATAATTGCATTTTATTGATGGTAATTTGAATGCACAGAGATACTGTGACAAGATCCTGAGGCCCATTGTCCTGCCATTCATCCGTCACCATCACCTCATGTTTCAGCATGATAATGCATGGCCCCATGTCACAAGGATCTGTACACAATGGCATATTTTGGTTAAACAATCCCCAATTCAATGGAATTGCAACCCTCTGCATGCACAGTGCACTCTTCCATCACATGTATAGCTGATTCTCAAGATCTTGCACACTAATGAGATGCTATTGAGCCCACACTACTACACTGTCTGAGCCAAGGACGACATGCTTTCTGGTAAGTTTTGATTACAATTCTGGGTGGGGTGAATATATTTTATATGACATACATGATTTTTTGTTAACAAGTAAATAGTAGCCTACAGCAAACTGTGTTTAAATCATTTTTAACTTGTTAACAATTTCTGCTCATTAGTTTTTGCTACCATGTGGGGTTTAGCTTGCTTGAGCCTGCTAACTGAGGAGTGTTAATTCACCTGTTTCCATACATGTTTCATTTTAAAACATGTATCTCACAAAGGAGTTGTTTAATCTCGCTGCTTAACTATTTATCTGTACATGGAATTGTATGTATTTATTTTTACTAATTTTTTTCTAATCTTTACAGGAAAATGCCACGGACACTATCTGATGTGTGGAGACATTTCACTGCAGCTAATGTAGAAGAAAAAGCCGTGTACATTTGCAAATACTGTGCCAAATCATATGTGAAGAATGCAACAAAGATGCAGAATCATCTGGCCAAGTGCATAAAGCTCCTTCAGCGCTCACAACAAGCAACCTCTGACAAAAGTCCCCCTACTTCTATTCGAGGTGAAAATGATGAATCAGACACCTTATCGATAGCAACAGCTCATGGTCCTCCTAGAATGAGAAGTGTTTTGGACTCAACGGAGGAATGTAGTCAGAGAAATGCTGATGAATGTCTTGCTCGAGCTGTGTATGCAACTGGTTAACCTCTGATGCTCACAGGCAATGTGTATTGGAAGAGATTTCTGAATGTTCTTCACCCAGCATACACCCCTCCAACCAGACATGCTTTATCTACTAATTTGCTGGATGCAGAGTTCAACAGAGTTTAAGTGAAGATCAAGCAAATCATAGAGAAAGCCAAATGTATTGCAATCATCTCTGATGGGTGGTCAAATGTTAGTGGGCAAGGAATAATTAACTACATCATCTCCACCTCAACCATTATTCTACAAGAGCACAGACACAAGGGACAACAGACACACCGGTCTCTACATTGCAGATGAGCTGAAGGCAGTCATCAATGACCTTGGACTACAGAAGGTATTTGCACTGGTGACAAACAATGCTGCGAACATGAAGGCTTCTTGGTCTAAAGTGGAAGAGTCCTACCCTCACATCACACCTACTGGCTGTGCTGCTCATGCATTGAATCTTCTCCTCAAGGACATCATGGCACTGAAAACAATGGATACACTCTACAAGAGAGCCAAGAAAATGGTTAGGTATGTGAAGGGTCATCAATTTATAGCAGCAATCTACCTCACCAAACAAAGTGAGAAGAATAAGAGCACCACATTGAAGCTGCCCAGCAACACCCGTTGGGGTGGTGTTGTCATCATGTTTGACAGTCTCCTGGAGGGGAAGGAGTCTCTCCAAGAAATGGCCATATCACAGTCTGCCGATATGGACAGCCCCATCAAGAGGATCCTGCTGGATTATGTATTTGGGAAAGAGTGGTAAGCAGCCTGAAACCTATAGCAGTAGCCATTGCACGGATTGAAGGAGACAATGCCATCCTGTCTGATGTTCAGATTCTGCTTGCAGATGTAAGATAAGAAATCCGCAAGAGCATCCTGTCTGGTGCACAGATCAACAAGGCCTATGGTGTCATCACTACCGTGTCTCACCACCTTGGCCTGGATGAGGGCAAGTGTCTTGGCAGTCTGGCAAAGTACACTTCAAAGCAAGGGCTTTGGGAGTCGTGCCAACATATCTCATCAGCCACCTGATGGAGCGCAACTGGTCCTTGTTTGGGAACACACCATCAAAGCACGCAACAGGCTGACCAATACAAGGGTTGAAAAATTGGTGGCCATCTGGGCAAATTTTGGGCTTTTTCAGCCTGACAACGAGCCATCCTCACCAAGGTTAGAAAGTGACAGTGACGATGAGGCCCCAGAGTCTGATGTTCAAGAGGTGGACAAGACATGGAAGCCTGAGAGGAAGACAGTCTAGAAACTAAAGCTTTGGTTGTCATTTTACAGATGTATGTTGAAAACGTTTCTGGGAGATGCAATGGATCATTGGGATCATTCAATAATCCCTTTCTTTTGTTCAGTGAAATCATCCCATGTGAAGAGTCAACTCATTTAATTAAAGTTCAATTCGTAACTAAATTGTTATTTTTATTTCTATTGGACGGATTTAATCATTTGCAATTATGTATACTTATAAGGTAAAAGGTTTATGTTTCTGTCTCCATATAATATGGTAAATATATCCAATGCAAAAACCATCTACATTTAAATGGTATTAATATGAATTTGCATGTATTTACGTTAATTTCCATATATTCCCATTAATTCTCACGGAAAGTTTCCACCCCGGAATATTCCCCAAAATGAGCAACCCTATCTGTGACCAACAGATGTATATCTGTATTCCCAGTCATATGTAATCCATAGATTAGGGCATAATTCATTTATTTCAATTGACTGATTTCCTTATATGAACTTTAACTCAGTAAAACCTTTGAAATAGTTGCACATTGCGTTTATTTTTGTTCAGTGTATAATCAACCCTGGGTTTTAAATAGACAGTGTCTTAGATAGTAGTATTTTCAGTCCCTTCAGAAAGTATTAATACCTCTTGA
Organism: Salmo trutta; assembly: GCF_901001165.1. Classification (NCBI taxonomy): domain Eukaryota; kingdom Metazoa; phylum Chordata; class Actinopteri; order Salmoniformes; family Salmonidae; genus Salmo; species Salmo trutta. Next base: position 23,792,811 of record NC_042975.1, read on the forward strand.
CTTATTCCACATGTTGTTATATTACAACCTGAAATCAAAATGTATTACATTCATTTTTTCCCTCTCATCCATCTACACACAATACCCCATTATAACAAAGTAAAAACATGTTTTTGGAAATGTTTACTAATTTATTGAAAATGAAATACAGAAATCTCATTTACATAAGTATTCACATCCATAAGTCAATACATGTTAGAATCACCTTTGGCAGCGATTACAGCTGTGAGTCTTTCTGGGAAAGTCTCTAAAACCTTTGCACACCTGGATTGCACAATATTTGCCCATTATTGTTTTCAAAATTCTTCAAGTTCTGTCAAAATGCTTGTTGATCATTGCTAGAGAACCATTTTCAAGTATTGCCATAGATTTTCAAGCAGATTTAAGTCAAAACTTAAACAGGAACACTCATTGTCTTCTTGGTAAGCAACTCCAGTGTAGATTTGGCCTTGGGTTTTAGGTCAGTGGTTCCCAACCAGGGGTACTTGGACCCCTCGGGTACTTGGCCTATCCACAGGGGGTACTTGAGAAATCTCATGAGACCATAGGCCTACTGGTCAAATGCACACGAGGAGGTACTTCAGGGGTACTCCAGGCAGAGCAAAATTCAGTTGGTGGTACAGTAACAAAAAAAGTTTGGGAACCACTGTTTTAGATTATTGTCCTGCTGAAAGGTGAATTCATATCCCAGGGTCTGGTGAAAAGCAGACAACCAGGTTTTCCCTATTTTGCCAATGCTTAGCTCCATTCCGTTTATTTTATATGCTGAAAAACTCCCCTAGGCCTTAACGATGACAATCATGTTACACCCATAACATGATGCAGCCACCATTATGCTTGAAAATATGGAGAGTGGTACTCAGGAATGTGTTGTATTGGATTTGCCCCAAACACAACACTTTGAATTCAGGACAAAAAGTTAATTGCTTTGCCACATTTTTTGCAGTATTACTTTAGTGCCTTGATGCAAACAGGATGCATGTTTTGGAATATTTGTATTATGTACAGGCCTCCTTCTTTTCACTCTATCAATAAGGTTAGTATTGTGGATTAACTACCATCTTGTTGATCCATCCTCAGTTTTCTCCCATCACAGCCATTAAACTGTAAGTGTTTTAAAGTCACCACTTGCCTGAGCAGTTTCCTTCCTCTCCGGCAACTGAGTAAGGAAGGACCACATTATCTTTGTAGTGACTGGGTGTACTGATACACCATCCAAAGTGTAATTAATTACTCCACCATGCTCAAAGGGATATTCAGTGTCTGCTTTATTTGTTATTTTTACCCATCTACCAATAGATGCCCTTCTTTGCGAGGCATTGGAAACCCTTCCTGGTCTTTGTGGTTGAATCTGTGTTTGAAATTCACTGCTTAACTTATAGATAATTGTATGTCTTGGGTACAGAGCTGAGGTAGTAATTAAAAAATCATGTTATACACTATTATTGCACATACAGTGAGTCCATGCAACTTATCACGTGACTTGTTAAGCATATTTTTATTCCTGAATTGATTTAGGCTCGCCCTAATGAAGGGGTTGAATACTTATTGATTCAAGACATTTTAGCTTTTCATTTTTAATTAATTTGTAAAATAAAAAAAACATAATTCCACATTGATATTATGGGTTATTGTGTGTAGGCCAGTGACCAAAACATCTCAGTTTAATTTCAGACTGTAAGACAACAGCAAAAAAGTGAAAGGGTGTGAATACTTTCTGAAGGCAGTGTACGTGTCTTGGGAGAACTGTGTGTGTCAACGTGATTATAGAAGAACCAACTGTGGTGGCAACCACGGCACCAATATCCCACAAACAGTGGGTAGACACCGGTGATTTCTCTCCAGACAAAATGGCACCGTTTGACAAGAGGGCAAAGAATGGCCCTGCAATCCAATGACTGCAGTCAATATGTGATGTTAGTAAACATGGAATATTGCTGTTTCTGTACTCTGAGATGTACAGGGCTTTGGTGAATTATCACCATGCAACAAAGATGACAAAGCAAGTCAAAGATTTCCCTTTGACTTGCTACAAAATAATCAGAGCACATTCTAAACGACTGTTCCCCACGTCAGTGGATGGGAGAATTCTGAAGTCTGTCCGTAGCACCGGCCGGCCTGGGAGCGTCCCTCCTGAGGGCTGAGAGCAGAAAATCCAGCAAAGTTTCACTGGTAATTAGGCAGTTGAGCCTTAAGCTTTTATATTCCCATTTGCACTGTACGGTGGAGGTGCAGGATTTGGCTCGACAGCAGAGAGTCACTGGGGGCCTGGCTGCATGGAGCTATTCTGATAGATCAGCAGTCAGACCTGTTGAAGTGAGGGGCGCCGTACCTGCAAGGGCAAGACTCTCCATGTCAAAAGAATCTGAGAGTTGGACTGGCTTATTAGTGAGGTCTGCTGATTTCATAGAAGAGCCTTTTTCATAGGGAAATAATGTATTTATTTCTCTGAGTGCTGATATATTATTTAGCAAAAATATTTGCAATTAATACAAGGCTGTGTTTACAACAACTAGCCTATCTAGAGAGGCCTGACAGCTTTGCATACCAAAGACGTCAAGTAACAAAATTGAAGACACAAATCTTTGACAATACTTAAAATGCATAATAAAGCAAAACATTTCAGAGCTGCTTCCTGTCTCGCTCTCTCTCAGGGCGGTGCCTCCCCTCTTGTCTTTTGTTCTCTAGCCAGGATGGCAGTGATGAGCGGCGAGGCCTTCCACTTCACCACGGTCCACAATGCCTACGGGCCACTATTAGCATATCGCTGACTCCAGCCTATACCTGTTCCGTCCGTCTTAACCGGTGGAGATTTAAATAAGCAGACCTACACCCCTTAAAGAGGAAGAATGTCTCAAAAGGAGAGAGGGATCTGTGTGTGTGTATATGTGTGCTAAATAAACCTGATAAATAAAATCAGACCTGCCCTACTTCCCAACCCCTTGACAGTGAGAAAGCAACAAGACAAAGAGGGACGAGGGTGTCCCATTGAAGTGTGTTCACAGACCCTATGGTAGCACAACCAAGTCTGTGCTAATTACAAAGAGGGAGCAAAAAGTGGACGAGACTGTACTAGGAGATTGTTAGCGAAATCAGTGTTTCCCAAAGTGTAGAAGGTAGGTGTAGCCCCAAGGGTACGCAAGGCAGCATTAGGGGGACTTGGAGAGACATTGCATAATGGCTTTGCATGTGGGCCTGTGTTTTCAAAGCCAGTTCTTCGGTGTGATTATTTATACTGAACAAAAATACAAAGCAACATGTAAAGTGTTGGTCCCGTGTTTCATGAACTGAAATAGAAAATCCCAGAAATGTTCCATATGCACAAAAAGCTTATTTATTTTGTTGTGCACACATTTGTTTACATCCGTTGAGTATTTCTCCTTTACCAAGATAATCCATCCACCTGACAGGTGTGGCATATCAATAAACTGGTTAAACAGCATGATCATTACACAGGTGCACCTTGTGCTGAGGACAGTAAAAGGCCACTAAAATGTGAATTTTTTTGTCACACAATGCAACATGTGCAATTGGCATGCTGACTATAGGAATGTCCACCAGAGCTGTTGACAGAGAATTTAATGTTAATTTCTCTACCATAAACCACCTCCAACGTCGTTTTAGAGAATTTGGCAATACGTCCAACGGCAGACCACATGTAACCACGCCAGCCCATGACTTCTACACCGGCATCTTTACCTGTGGGATCGTCTGAGACCAGCCACCCGGACAGCTATTGAAACTGAAGAGAGTTTCTGTCTGTAATAAAGCCCTTTTGTGGGGAAAGACTCATTCTGATTGGCTGGGCCTGGCTCCCCAATGTGTGAGCCTATCCCATGCCAGGCCCACACATGGCTGCTCCCCTGCCCAGTCATGTGAAATCGATAGATGAGGGCATACTTCATTTATTTCTATTGATTGATTTCCTTATATGAACTAACTCAGCAAAATCATTGAAATTGTCGCATGTAGCGTTTATATCTTTGTTCAGTATATGGACTAAAAGCCTGGGAAGTTCCTTCATGATGTGTTGAGTAGACCTATAGTATACCTTTGGCAAAAGTGACAGTGTCAGCATACACATTTTTGTCCTGAGGTTTACAGAGGGAGCTGGTAGACATAATTAGATAGATTACTTTGTGGTCCTGAAGTTCACAGAGGCATCTGGTAGACATTATTAGGTAGGTGACTGTGGTCCTGAGGGTTACAGAGGTGGTTTGGCAACCAATGGCCGGGTGTTTTCCTGGTGAAAGGGAAGAATAAGCCAAAACAATTGGTGGTGAGTAAACATAGGCACTCACATTCAGAACATGTTCTTGTTAGCTTATGCAACGTGTCACCTACAGCCTGTGACTTGAGTGACATTCTCACCTTGAGCACGTGTTAACCTATTGAACTCATAAATGATGCAAGCCACAACAGAGCAGGATGAGATAGAAGTCAACTAAATCTAGGTCAGGGAATTGACTCAAGCCCCTTCTCCATTCAGATTAAAGTCTTCTGGAATGATGCATTTCTGCATAGCAGTGGGATGATGGTGTGTGGGAGGGATGTGTGACATCTTAATGCCGTAATCTTGCCATCAGGAGACATCCAATGAGAGATCTTGAGGTGGTTTATCCCCAAAATGATTTTGCTATACGCCCTTTGATGGAAATGTGTTGGATGCTTTTGTTTGTAATTGCCCACTCTCAAGGCTGTTGTGGCTCTTGTGTAACAAACTGCTAAGAAGGACAACTTGGAATGAATTGAAAAGTTTAGAACTATGTTTTCACCTTGTTTGTTATATAAGCTTGACGTAGCATGGATAAACTGTATCAGAGGGGAGAAATATACTTAGGAGGACTGTTAACCACAGAAATTGTGGAGGTTTAGTGCTTTGTGTAATATCAGTCTTCTAACATTTCAACATTGCTTCCGACATTGTCAAACTTGATCCCATTGTTCAATTATTATTTCATCCATTGTGGCTCACTGATAGGGAAGCAAAGGGGATTATGTGTGGGAGTCTGTTCTGTGGTGGGAAAACACGTTTACAGAGATATTACCTTTGCATGGCCACGTTTCACTTCTGGTGATGGTTGAATTGTGGGGTTTTAAGTACAAGGCCAGGATGGGATTGCAATTACAAAATGTACTCAGTTTGAGTGATACAAATTCAGCCAGGGGTGGCCACAGTATCAAACGTGAACACGCATTGCCTGTACCACCTCCCTCTAACGGGGTCCATGAACCTCTGTTAAACTGTGACATGCACTTTTGTTTTACTTCCTAGCGAAGAATGGCTACAGCATTGGCTTTTTCTCTACTCAACATGTCCTTGAAAAGCACACTGTGAAATGCTTAACACTTCCCACTGAACATCACATCCACTGCATCCCAAAGAGAAACCAGAAAAATATGGGGCCAACATTACTTTACTTAGGTCATTCTGTCCTAACCACAAGGAAATTAAACTAACAAACCACGCCAAGGAAAATAATTCGATTTATTTTTACATTGATAAGCAGCTATAAAAGTCTACATTGTCCTGAAGGAGCATGCTCCTTTAGCTACTTTCTTTAGTTTGCATGAGGGAAATGGAAGCAGTATCCCTAACAAGGATTGCAACTGTATTACCAATCCATTTCCCCTGTCCACATGCTGCCTTCTCTAAAACAAATGAAGTGCACAGTATTATACATATTCATGTAGGAGAGTTTTTGCAAACAGGCATGTGTGAGCATACATTACTGTCACTGGTATGCACATCAGCCTACTGGAAAAGTGTCAAAGCGAGAGGTTAAAACACATTCCCGCATCAAAATAAATTGGTCGGTCTCAACTGAAAGCACAGATAGATAGGCCTAGTTCAAATATGAAGCATTTGAGTGCTCATACTCTCTCTGTGTTGGTTTTACTGTGTCGATATGACAGTGGAATGTTTCTACTTTTGATTGCGTTAATGGATGTGAAATGCAACGGCTATTTCCTGATTAATATCTTTGTCGGCCAAAGAAACCTGCATGAAACGGCAGTAAAATGACTCACCACAGCTGACAGAGAAAGGCCGTAGACAATGGCCCTTGTAAATATGGAAGAACATGAACCACGGCTTTCAATATCTAGGCTATTCTACGACGTGAGTGCCTTATAAATATAGTCTGTAGGAAATTTAAGTGTCGACCTGAAAACTGCTTAGGATGGTATACTATGTCTCAATGGCTTTTATTTAGTAAGGCGGCATTGGCAATGAATTTAGCCGAAATGACGACAAATTGATGGCAACAAAGCATTCCTGGCATGAGAATACTGCATTTTGTTTTTATAAAGCTGTTTTGTCAGTTCCTGTGTAAAACAGTTATTTAGCCAGCTAATACTTGAGACACCTAGGGAGTGTGTACGTGTGAATGAATGAATAAATGAATGACGGTTAAAACCCATTTAGCCAAGTGCTAATTATAATTCTGGGATAGTGATAGGCTGCTACAACAAGAAAGAAAGTCAAGCCAACTAATCCAGCTACTGTCAAAGGGTTATCAAAATACGAAATGATGACAAATTGACAGAATTATTACTAAAGCCCACACAAGGTCCTTGCAGCAATATACTTCAATATACTGAATTTAAAAGTTAAATTGGGTGTTAATTTGGCCCTTTTAAGACATTTCTAAAGAAGGGTGCCCTACATTCCAGAAAAGCACCCCCACTGGATTGACATACGAGGACATAACGCTGCCAAGATCTAACTGCGTAGCTCCCCCAGTTTATATCCTCATATTACTACTAGGTCAAAGGCAAATGGTGAGTGATTACATGGATAGACATTTGGCTAGCAGGCCACAAAGAGAGAGAGAGCCCATTCACGTTGAATAATGCTTCACCGGATTGAAAAATCAACTCCATCTTATATGTCCAAATCAAAGCGGGGAATAGAAATCAAGCCACAAAAGACTGGAAGCCGCAGTGCTTAAAAAAAAGCGTAGCCTAATGTCAGAGATATGGGGTCTCCTGGGACAGAGCCTTCCAACTGGGGTAAGGTCCCCACACCTCCACTTCTTACTTCACACTTACCAAGCGTTTATAGAGTGTGTCAAGTCCCAGTGAGGTTAATTATCTGGAGCATGATGTGTTTAAGTTGATCTATGATCCATCCATTGCAACCCAGTGAGCCAGGAAGTGGTATGCCATAGGAAATCCTGATCAGCGTAATAGCAACGTGATGCCTTTACACACGCTGAACACACACACGCAGATGCGGGCGGCTCGGATTGAGATGTCAACGGAGCTGGAGCACAAAAATGTTTAGCGTCAGCCGATTCGGATTTCATTGTGGCGATGAGGATTCATTGAATATGCCTCATGTCAAGAGTATTCAATACGGTTAAACTCTGAATATACTCTTTTAATCTTGAAAAACAGCTAAATCAAAGAGGTGCTTCCGATTGCACTGACTAGAACCGACGATGACCATTGATATCACTAAGGTAAAGCTGAGAGCTAAGTCTGATATTCCACCTGAGACAAACGTAACACACCCTCCTCACCTCCACCTTGAATCCCTCATTCTCCCACAATCCCTGTGGGCTGATAGTGAACTGGGCCTTGCCCCCATTATCTGTCCTCAGACAATGGAGGCTCGCTTTCTTTACGGCAACACTCCTCCTCTCATCACATGACTGTCTCAGGGCGTCCCCTGAGCGATGGAAAAGATGTAAGAGGAAGGAGCGATAGGAAGGGGAAGTGGGGGAAAACCATTACTGTAATACAGTCCATTGAAGGGGGTAGGTCAGCGTTAGGCCATTCTTCTCTATGGGCCACTCAAGCTTAACTTTGGACTGCTTCTGGATGTGGAACCCCTTGGGGGTAAGTGGAATAACCCCATAGAGACTTAACTTCTGAAGTTCGAGATCCTCTGTAGCTCGAAAAACACCCACTACGAACCCCTACTCTGTCTATCTCCCACTTTACCGCCCCCCTGTACTTCCAACAGACTAGCAGCAATAGAGTGCTGTGATATCCGCTGCCCACCTAATGCAATTTAAATCAATGATCTTCTGCTATGGATTGAACCGCTCTTATCTTCAAGATTTTTTTTCTATCATCCAGTTACATATAATGACAGCAATACAGAGGGAAGCCAACCCAGCCCATCAACACCAATCACCAATTTAGGATATCTCACGCAGCATTGCAGAGCAGTGGAGGCTGCTGAGGGGGAACGGTTCATGAATGAATGACATTTGTTTTTGTGTCAAATCGCCAATTGGCAAACCATCCCTTATAGGATTAATTGCCATAAACTTTACTATAATTCACTGTTGTAATTCAGCGATAATTCTTTTTCGGTGTTCCCTGCAGAGTGCTTCACAAAACATTTTTTTTATTAAAAAGTAAAAATCAATACATAAGTGTAAATAAGGTTATCCAAACAATAACTATATCCCCAGAGCAGTAAAATAATATATTTTTTTTAATTTAACCTTTATTTAACTAGGAAAGTCAGTTAAGAACAAATTCTTATTTATATTGACGGCCTACACCAGCCAATCCCGGACGACGCAGGGCCAATTGTGCGCTGCCCTATGGGACTCCCTATCACAGCCTGAATTTGAAACAGGGACTGCAGTTACGCCTCTTGCACTGAGATGCAGTGCCTTAACCGCGCAACTCGGGAGCCCAAATATACATGCAGTATCAGTGAAAAGTTAGGACAAACCTACTCATTCCAGGGATTTCCTTTCTTTTTACTATGTTCTACATTGTAGAATAATAGTGAAGACATCAAAACTATGAAAAAACACATGGAATACATTTCAATTAACAGGTGTGCCTTGTTAAAAGTTCATTTGTGTAATGGATTTTCTTCTTAATGCGTTTGAGCCAATCCGTTGTGTTGTGAAGGAAGGGTTGGTATACAGAAGACAGCCCTATTTGGTAAAATACCAAGACCATATTATGGCAAGAACAGCTCAAATATACAAAGAGAAACAGTCCATCATTACTTTAAGACATGAAGGTCAGACAATCCGGAAAATGTTTCTTCAAGTGCAGTCGCAAAAACCATCAAGCGCTATGATGAAACTGGCTCTTGTGAGGACAGCCACAGGAAAGGAAGACCCAGAGTTACCTCTGCTGTTCATTAGAATTAACTGCACCTCAGATTGCAGCCAAAATAAATGCTTCACAGAGTTCAAGTAACAGACACATCTCAACATCAACTGTTCAGAGACTGGGTGAATCAGGCCTTCATGGTCGTATTGCTGCAAAGAAACGACTACTAAGGGACACCAATAAGAAGAAGAGACTTGCTTGGGCCAAGAAACATGAGCAATGGACATTAGACAGGTGGAAATCTGTCCTTTTGAGTCTGACTCTAATGAGTCCAAATTTGAGATTTTTGGTTCCAACCGCCGTGTCTTTGTGAGACGCAGCGTAGGTGAATGGATGATCTCCGCATGTGTGGTTCCCAGCATGAAGCATGGAGGAGGTGGTGTGATGGTGCTTTGCTGGTGACACTGTCAGTGATTTATTTAGAATTCAAGGCACACTTAACCAGCATGGCTACCACGCCATTCTACAGCGATACGCTATTCCATCTGGTTTGCGCTGAGTGGAACTATCATTTGTTTTTCAACAGTACAAAGGAGAGTGATGGAGTGCTGAATTAGATGACCTGGCCTCCACAATCACCCAACCTCGAGATGGTTTGGGATGAGTTGGACCGCAAAGTGAAGAAAAAACAGCATACAAGTGCTCAGCATATGTGGGAACTCCTTCAAGATAGTTGGAAAAGCATTCTTCATGAAGCTGGTTGAGAGAATGCCAAGAGTGTGCAGAGCTGTCATCAAGGCAAAGGGTGGCTACTTTGAAAAATCTCAAATATATTTTAGATTTTTCAAACACTTTTTTGGTTACTACTTGATTCCATGTGTTATTTCATAGTTGTGATGTCTTCACTAATATTCTGAAATGTAGAAAATAGTAAAAATATAGAAAAACCCTGGAATGAGTAGGTGTGTCCAAACCTTTGACTGGTACTGTATGCCCTCCTCATCCCGCTGCTGCTGGCCTTTGCAGATTCTGCTGTTATGCTCCTGATTTACAAGTAATAAGCTACACCAGGGGTCGGCAACCTTTTCCATTTGGAGTGCCAATTTATCTCACCCTTTCTACTGATCTGCGTGCCAGTTATAATTTTCATATGAGCATTTTCGTGGAACTGTTTGATTTAATTTATAATAAAGTCTTCGTATCTCAAAATCATTGTCATGTGGTTAATCAAAATTCTCCAAGTGGCTCCGGCCTGAAATTCACACTAGCAAACTTGCAGCTGTAGGCTATTTGTTCAAGGGAAATCATGTATTTTGTGGCATTTCCACTGGATCAGAGCTTTACATTTTTTACTTTCATGCAGAGTGGTTATTGAAAGGCAGAGAGCTGAAAATGTTTTTTAAATACATTTAGGAACCATTGTCATTCTCAATGGATTCTAAAAACATACTTTTTTACATGCTGTTTGAGAATTACTTTGCAAAGGCCTACTTCTATATGCATTAATCAGGTGTGTGTCATTACTCAATATTGACAGAAGCACTGCCAACAAAAAATCATGAATAAATTGACAAAACTCATAAATGGAATGAAATAAACCAAAACTTGTTTCTCAAGTGTAGCATAGGTTGTGAGCTCTGCAAACAATGTGTCCACTCCAACAATGATAACGGTAAATGACTAATAATATATTGAATGCATGAACAGAATCCAAACAAACTTTGTAGATTAGAAATGATGGGGATTAATGGTAAATGTACTACTGGTGATATATGTAATGGGGAATTGATAGACACTAACAATCAAACGCAAACAATTCACACAATGAAGTTATGAAACAATGAATGTGCATGAATTGGCGAGTGGATTCTGGAGAGAGACGCGCCTTGTGCATCTTAGCCACACTCCCTTTCTTCTTGACACAACATTTAAATTATACCCAAGACACATTATCTTCAAACATACAGTAGGCTTAATACAAACATACAGCAGGCTTAATACAAACATACTGTAGGCTTAATACAAACATACTGTAGGTTTAATACAAACATACCGGAGGCCTAATACACAATGAAGTAATGAAAAAAATAAAAACACAAAATGGCGGGAGAGAGTGCATTCTGGAGAGAGATGTGCCTTAAGCATTAGCCACACTCATTCTCGGACCGTGCCATCCCAGCAGCCTCTGCAATGGAGTAGTCCACTGAGACAGGCATGACATTTTTTGTGACTGCTCGACTAAAGAAATCTTGGTCAAGCAACAGCCTATCAACCAAACAATCGACCAGTCGACTAAATGGGGTCAGCCCTAATTCATACCGTTGTTTTCTTTTTTACTGAAATTCTTCAGGTTGTGTTGGTGTAGGCCTAGTGGAAATGGAAATTAAACTTGAGCACACTTTGTTTTGGTGTACATCTCGTTGGAATTGAAGTTTAAGTATAGCAACGGTACCGAGGTTTGGTATTCTTTTCTCTCAGTTCCTCTGTTCTATTTGAGAGTGTTGGGAGATGAAGGGAAAAGACGGATGCTTTTAGAGCCGAAGGGGTTACGTGCTCTGTGCCATAGTAGACTGGATATACCCGATCCCTAGGCGTGAGTTCTACCCAGAGTTCTTCCTTGCAACCGTCTTTGTCACTTGGAATTTCTCATCGTGTGTGTGTGTGTGTGTGTGTGTGTGTGTGTGTGTGTGTGTGTGTGTGTGTGTGTGTTAAATAAGAGAGAGGGGGAGGAATAAAAGATGAGAGAGAGGATATTGTCAGGAGAGCCATTGAAAGACAAACGGAGAAGCGCTCAAGGGGCATTGTCGGGCTCCTGTGGAACCTTCTGGAATGGCTGCTGCACACAAAGTCAAACCAGAGAGATCATTAATGGCTCCCCGATGGTTGCCTTTGCAAATAATTGTGAAAGAACAAAAACTCAGATGACCATTCACGCTTGAGAAAATCCTGGGTTGGGCAAGTTTTTAGCTCAAGCTATCAGAGCAGATCACGTGAAACAGCTATTCTGATGAATCATAATGCACAATTTGCAGCTTCCCAGGTTATCTCAGACTTTAATGGTCAATATATTGTGGTCTCAGGGATGCTGTATAATATTCTGGTGGTTCTGGCAAATATTTATGCCCCTAATATGGACGATATAAACTTCATGGAAAATTTGGTGTCTATACTGCCTGATAAACACCAATCAACTGATCCTAGGCAGAGACTTTAACTGTGTGCTGGATCCATTTTTGGACCACTCTTCTAATAAAAAGGCCCCTCTCTCTCTCTCTCTCTCGCAGAGGTCACAAATTATATTGCCATTTTTAGAACAGTTTGATGTTTGGCGGGCACTAAACCCTACAAGGCAATACTCTTTTTTCCCCCCATGTTCACCATACATTTTCATGTATTGACTATTGGTTTGTTGACAACAAACTGAGGTCACTTGTCAACTTTTGCAACATTGTACTATCTTACCATGCTCCACTTGTCCTCCAGTTTACAGTCCCTGGTAGAAAAAGCTCTAACAAAGGCAGGTGCCTTAACTCACTGCTGCTGACTGAACAAAGTTTTGTTGATTTTATCACAGCTCAAATATTCTTACATGGAAGTCAATAAGACTCCTGATATTTCTCCCTCTATTCTATGGGAAACTATTAAAGCTTTTATTCGTGGACAGATCATTTCATACTCAGCCAACAAAAACAAATAACGTACAAAGAAGGTAGCTGAGATTAAAGACCGTATTCAGCAAACTGGTCATCAGTACTCTAGCGCCCCCTCCCCTGACCTGTACAGAACCATACTATCTTTACAATTAGAGTTTGACTTGATTTTCAACAGCCCAAGCTAAACAGCTGATTTCAAATGATAGCCATGTAAACAATCAGTTTAAAAACTTTTACTTTGAATTATATCACACTAAAGCCTCTGGAGATTCCTCTTTGACAGACACTTTCCTCTCAAGTTTACAAATACCGAAGCTAAACAACAAAGTGAGAATGGATCTTGATAAACCACTTACCACTTCAGAAATTTTACAAGCAATGAAGTCCTTAAAGAATGGCAAAGCACCGGTACCAGACGGGTTCTCAGCTGAATTTGATAAACAGCTCGTACCGCTTTTAGCCTCAGCCTTCTCCCACTGCTTTGATAGGAAATCTTTACCAAGCCACTATATCAATCACTATAAATAAAGATAATCCCCTCGAGTGTGCCTCCTACAGGCCTCCACTAGGCAGGGTTGTTTGATGTCTCCACAACTTTTTTCTATAGCCATAGAGCCACTACCCATCGCTCTACAGTACATAGCAGTGAGGTAGTGAAAGGGGTAATAAGAGGAGGTCTCAAACACAACATCTGACTTTATGCTGATGATATACTTTTATTTATCTCTGATCCAATGTTATCTGCACCAATGGTTTTGAATCCTGTTTAAAACCTTTGGGAAAATATCTGGGTATAAACTGAATGCTGAAATATTTTGTATTCTCCCGCATTATGGATCCACCCGTTTGGCTACACTTCCATTCAAAAGAGTCACAAGCAAATTCACATATCTGGGTGTTTCAGTTAACCAAAATTTTTAAGATCTCCTAAAGGCAAACTTTACAAAGCTATTAGAACATACTAAACATGCCTGAGCGTTGGTCGCTACTCCTCCTTTCGTTATCTGGACGCATAAATACTGTGAAAATCAATGTCTTGCCAAGGTTTATCCACCTATTTCAATGTGTTCCAGTTTTCTTTCTAAATCCTCCTTCTACAATCAAGATCAAGTTATTGCCTCGTTCATTTGGAATAAAAAAAAACGTGAAATATTCCTTCAGAAGGCCCAAAAATCAAGGAGGACTGACATTACCCATGTCTGCCAACATCAGAAATATTATGTTGTGGCTGGATTCTTCAACTTATTCAAGTTATCCCTCTTGGGTGGAAACAGAAGAATCCGCCTGTTAAACATCTTTATCCGCACTGTTATGTACACCCTTTGTGAGTAGGACCTTTGCTACCTTCACCCCCCCAGCTTTACTATTAGATACTATTTTAATCCAGGGCTTGAAAAGGTGAAAATTACAACAATGTATGCCTCTCTCTCATTGGTACAACTCTCCCCTATTCTGAACATTAAAAAAAAATGTTCCTCATTCTCAAATGAGGAATGGAAGCAAGTATTGTTGAGGCTTCATTCATTGTCTATTTGTGCTAGACATGCACTTGTTCAGTTCAAGCTGCTACACCGAAGTTCAGGCTAAGTCAATGTATCCAAACCTAAACTCTTCATGTGACCGATGTAGAGGCTTCTGCAGATCTTACTCATGTGTTTTGGTCCTGTCCCAAGATCGTTACATTTTGGTCAAGTGTTTTAGCAATAATGTCTGTGGCTCAGTTGCGAGCTCACAGAACAGGGCTCCGGGCAGCCGAGCGGAAATGGAGGAAAACTAGCCTCCCTGCAGACCTGCCATCTATTCACTCCCTCCTCTCCACATTTTCTTCCTCTGTTTCTGCTGCTAAAGCCACTTTCTACCACTCTAAATTCCAAGCATCTGCCTCTAACCCTAGGAAGCTCTTTGCCGCCACCTCCTCCCTCCTGAATCCTCCCCCCCTCTCTGCGGACGACTTTGTCAACCATTTTGAAAAGAAGGTTGACGACATCCGATCCTCGTTAAGTCAAACGACACCGCTGGTCCTGCTCACATTGCCCTACCCTATGCTTTCTCCCCTCTCTCTCCAGATGAAATCTTGCGACTTGTGACGGCCGGCCGCCCAACAACCTGCCCGCTTGACCCTATCCCCTCCTCTCTTCTCCAGACCATTTCCGGAGACCTTCTTCCTTACCTCACCTCGCTCATCAACTCATCCTTGACCGCTGGCTACGTCCCTTCCGTCTTCAAGAGAGCGAGAGTTGCACCCCTTCTCAAAAAACCTACACTCGATCCCTCCGATGTCAACAACTACAGACCAGTATCCCTTCTTTATTTCCTTTCCAAAACTCTTGAGCGTGCTGTCCTTGGCCAGCTCTCTTGCTATCTCTCTCAGAATGACCTTCTTGATCCTAATCAGTCAGGATTCAAGACTGGTCATTCAACTGAGACTGCTCTTCTCTGTGTCACGGAGGCTCTCCGCACTGCTAAAGCTAACTCTCTCTCCTCTGCTCTCATCCTTCTAGACCTATCTGCTGCCTTTGATACAGTGAACCATCAGATCCTCCTCTCCACCCTCTCGGAGTTGGGCATCTCCGGCGCGGCTCACTCTTGGATTGCGTCCTACCTGACAGGTCGCTCCTACCAGGTGGCATGGCGAGAATCCGTCTCCGCACCACATGCTCTCACCACTGGTGTCCCCCCAGGGCTCAGTTCTAGGCCCTCTCCTATTCTCGCTATACACCAAGTCACTTGGCTCTGTCAAATCCTCACATGGTCTCTCCTATCATTGCTACGCAGACGACACACAATTAATCTTCTCCTTTCCCCCTTCTGATAACCAGGTGGCGAATCGCATCTCTGCATGTCTGGCAGACCTATCAGTGTGGATGACGGATCACCACCTCAAGCTGAACCTCGGCAAGACGGAGCTGCTCTTCCTCCCGGGGAAGGACTGCCCGTTCCATGATCTCGCCATCACGGTTGACAACTCCATTGTGTCCTCCTCCCAGAGTGCTAAGAGCCTTGGCGTGACCCTGGACAACACCCTGTCGTTCTCCGCTAACATCAAGGCGGTGACCCGATCCTGTAGGTTCATGCTATACCACATTCGTAGAGTACAACCCTGCCTCACACAGGAAGCGGCGCAGGTCCTAATCCAGGCACTTGTCATCTCCCGTCTGGATTACTGCAACTCGCTGTTGGCGGGGCTCCCTGCCTGTGTCATCAAACCCCTACAACTCATCCAGAACGCCGCAGCCCGTCTGGTGTTCAACCTTCCCAAGTTCTCTCACGTCACCCCGCTCCTCCGCACACTCCACTGGCTTCCAGTTGAAACTCGCATCTGCTACAAGACCATGGTGCTTGCCTACGGAGCTGTGAGGGGAACGGCACCTCCGTACCTTCAGGCTCTGATCAGTCCCTACACCCAAACAAGGGCACTGCGTTCATCCACCTCTGGCCTGCTCGCCTCCCTACCTCTGCGGAAGCACAGTTCCCGCTCAGCCCAGTCAAAACTGTTCGCTGCTCTGGCACCCCAATGGTGGAACAAGCACCCTCACGACATCAGGACAGCGGAGTCAATCACCACCTTCCGGAGACACCTGAAACCCCACCGCTTTAAGGAATACCTGGGATAGGATTAAGTAATCCTTCTAACCCCCCCCCCAAAAAAAGATATAGATGTACCATTGTAAAGTGGTTGTTCCACTGGATATCATAAGGTGAATGCACCAATTTGTAAGTCGCTCTGGATAAGAGCGTCTGCTAAATGACTTAAATGTAAATGTAGAGCATTGTGTTTGCAACGCCAGCATGGTGTGTGCAATGGTGTGTGCAACGCCAGGGTTGTGGGTTCGATTCCCATGGGGGGCCAGTACAACAAACAAAAAAATGCATGAAATGTATGCATTCACTACTGTAAGTCGCTCTGGATAAGACCGTCTACTAAATGACTAAAATGTAAAATGTAAATGTAATGAGTCAATGTAGAACTGTGCCCTCTGGTGGCCCTTATTGGACTACCACCTACTGGCTTAATGGTGTCCAGACCAGTTCAAGATGCACTTGCTTTTTCTACTATCCTCGCCAAGAGAAGTATAGTTCTTGAGTGGAAAAACATCCACCCTCCATTGCACAGTCGATGACTGCACGATTTGATTTACATTTTAAAACTAGAAAAACACGTTATGCATTAAAAAGGGAAAAATTATATTTCTCATTCCACCTGGGGACCCTTGTACAAGGGCCAGAACCTTCTTTTGACTTGTAAATTGTCTGCCTTACTGATACTGTTGAGTTTTTATTTTATTTTTTCTATTTTATTTGCTTCCATTGTGTGTGGCTGGCTTGGTCCTGCTAAGAATCTGTTACCATACCTGTCGGTATACCTCGGAGTTGTGCTTCTTGGTGCTGCCCCTCGGACCCATCAAACCTTTCATTGGGGTTAGGGAGGTTCCGGTGGAGAGAGAATGTGCAGAACTTTGGGTACCCAGGGCGCGAGATAGAAAGCATTTCCTTCCAACAACGTAAAAACATCCATGTCCTTAAATGTACAGTAACAGTCAAAAGTTTGGACACACCTACTCATTCAAGGATTTTTCTTTATTTTTGTTATTTTCTACATTGTAGAATAATAGTGAAGACATCAAAACTATTAAATAACACATGGCATTCTCTCATCCAGCTTCATGAAGAATGCTTTTCCAACAGTCTAGAAGGAGATCCCACATATGCTGAGCACTTGTTGGCTTATTTTCCTTCACTCTGCGGTCCAACTCATCCCAAACCATCTCAATTGGGTTGAGGTTGGGTGATTGTGGAGGCCAGGTCATCTAATTCAGCACTCCATCACTCTCCTTGGTCAAATAGTCCTTACACATCCTCGAGGTGTGTTTGGGACATTGTCTTGTTGAAAAACAAGTGCAAACCAGATGGGATGGCGTATCGCTGCATAATGGCGTGGTAGCCATGCTGGTTAAGTGTGCCTAGAATTCTAAATAAATCACCGACAGCGTCACCAGCAAAGCACCCCCACACCATCACACCTCCTTCTCCATGCTTCACAGTGGGAACCACACATGCAGAGATCATCCGTTCACCTACTCTGCGTCTCACAAAGACCACGGCGGTTGGAACCAAAAATGTCAAATTTGGACTCATCAGACCAAAGGACAGATGTCCACCTGTCTAATGCTCGTGTTTCTTGACCCAAGAAAGACTCTTCTTATTATTGGTGTCCTTTAGTAGTGGTTTCTTTGCAGCAATTCGACAATGAAGGCCTGATTCACACAGTCTCCTCTGAACAGTTGATGTTGAGAAGTGTCTGTTACTTGAACTCTGTGAAGCATTTATTTGGGCTGCAATTTCTGAGTCTGATAACTCTAATGAACTGATCCTCTGCCGCAGATGTAACTCTGGGTCTTCCTTTCCTGTGGCGGTCCTCATGAGAGCAAGTTTCATCATAGCGCTTGATGGTTTTTGCAACTGCACTTGAAGAAACTTTCAAAGTTCTTGAAATTTTCCTCATTGACTGACCTTCGTGTCTTAAAGTAATGATGGACTATCATTTCTTTGCTTATTTGAGCTATTCTTGCCATAATATGGACTAGGTATTTTACCAAATAGGGCTATCTTCTGTATACCACCCCTACCTTGTCACCACACAACTGATTGCCTCAAATGCATTAACGAAAGAAATTCCACAAATTAACAAGGCACACCTGTTAATTGAAATGCATTCCAGGTGACTACCTCATGAAACTGGTTGAGAGAATGCAAAGCTGTCATCAAGGGTGGATATTTTGAATAACCTTTTCGGTTACGACATGATTCCATATGTGTTATTTCATAGTTTATGTCTACACTATTATTCTACAATGTAGAAAATAGTACAAATAAAGAAAGATAGTGGAATGTGTAGATGTGCCCAAACTTTGGTACTGTAAAAATATTTTGGGTTTGGCTATCTTGATCTCTGGCTACTCCTTGAGTAATTTGTGTCTTAATTATTTAAATCTAACAGTGTGCTTAAAGCATCAGACAAGCTCAGTGCCTATATATTGCTGATTTTACTAAAACACATAGGGTGTGTCTATATATGGAAAAATTCAAGTTTTCCAATTTTGAAAGAACAGACGACTCTTGGTCGACCAAGATTTTTTGGGGTCGGGGACAGCCCTAGCCTGAATTTAGTTTTCTTTATTTTTTGTATCATCAAGGATGGCAGTAAGTTGACCTCCCTCGAGTGATTCTCATTTTCAATTCATGGTGCAAATCTCCCAAGAGATTACAGCGTGGAGCCTTGGGTTAAAACAAACCCAGATTACCTTTTTACCAGGTCTAATCGGTCCAGCCTGATAAGGGAGGTGAAACCCTGGGTGGCTTCACCAATCTGCTCTGCTCAGGTTGCCGATGGCTGCTCGCCGATGAAATTCTTAGTATGACCATGGTTGATTTTAATGAGAGCGAAGGAATTCTGGAAAAGAGAGTATTGACTGACCGCTTTCGGTCTGAGGTAAAAGACAGTCTATATACACTGTCTATCACTGGTTGAGATATGTGCTTAAGCATGTGACTGTATACTTTGAGAAAATTGAAATTGCGCATGATCAGAGGCATTGGAAAAACAATCCCACAGAGATTTTTCTGAGAATCCTTGGGGTCTTTAAATAATCATAAAGACGTTAAATTGGTGCTATGAGATTCCCACAACCAAATGATACAGCCAATTCCCAATATGTCAAGGGCAACATGATACAATTGTCTAGAGACCACTACATTCTATACTTTCTCTTTCCGTCAAGCCATCTATTGATTTGTCGTGAGACTCGAGACCTGTTTAATACAAAAATCGGTCGATACCGAAAACACCAGTACAATAAACTAGCCTCATTGGAATGGCACCGTAGCGGTGCTGTCACGCCCTGTACATAGACAGCCCTTGCTTCTCTATGGTGTTGTAGGTCAGGGCGTGACTAGGGGGTGTTCTAGTCTTTTCATTTCTATGTTGGTGCTCTTGGTATGGTTCCCAATTAGAGGCAGCTGATGTTCGTTGTCTCTAATTGGGGATCATACTTAAGGTGTCATTGTTCCCACCTGCATTGTGGGATATTGTTTTGTGTATGTAGCACCACTACTTTCACGGTTTGTTGTTGGTTTATTGTTTTGTAGAAGTTTCACTGTTTATTAAAAGATGTGGAACTCTAATCACGCTGTGCCTTGGTCCGTCTCTCATCACGAACGTGACAGGTGCTCTCTTTTTAACTGACTCTCGAAGCCTTCACTCTGGTTAACACAAGAAAAGGCCAAGGGGATCATTTTGACACAATATGAATTTAAAATGGAAATATCTCGCCATTTTTAGTCATGCCTCTGTCCTTGAATTTTCCTAAAAAAGTCTATTTAAAAGTATGTTATTAGAATTTCGATTTCACAAACAGTTTTAAGAAGACTTGTTTTCCCCCAGAGAGCAAAAAAGTTACTTTTAAAAATCCTCCTATATAGTTACATGCAGGTAAGACATTTATATCTCTATATAGTATCAGAAAGAGCAGATTCTGAGGTTTCCAAAATGCCATTGCCAAATAACCCCAAAAAATAAGATATGAGGTCTATTTCAAAATATCACCTTTTCCAAAAATAAAAACTGTTCCATGCACTCCACATGTGAGCACCAGCAAGTTTTTTTTAAAGTTCTTAAAAAAAAAGTGTATTCTAATGTTACCCAATACCTTCATAAACACAACCAAAGTATTATTTTTCCAATAGCATACATGAAATGTATTTATTAGAATGTTGAGTCAAAGGACTCCTCATTGGCCTGAAGGGGGGTCCAACGAGGCCAGGCTTTTCTAGTGTTAAACATTCCCACTCATCGGCCGCACAACAAACACAAGAATCTATCCTACATGGACGGCATCTTCTTGATGGACTTCTTTGATTTGCTCACACAGAGAAAATAAATAAACTATCTTGGAGGAGCGGCGGAGAGGAGTGCAGTTACGGGGCGAGACGAGGCGGGCGATTGTTTTTTAATCTGCTATTGATGAGTGAGGTCACCGGCAATGATTAAAGTGTAGGGGTACCATCATGGCCACGTTCCTCTGTTTGCACCTTGATGAGATGAAAAGACACAGGCTTGAGGGAATAGAGTTCCACGCCGCACCTTAATCCCTGATTTACTGCCTCCCTCCACAGGGCATTGATTGAAAAGAACAGAGCGTCACTGCTGATCGGGCTGTGTGTCTCTGTGTGTGTTTGAGAGAGGGAGTTTGGGGTGCAGAGAGCGCCACAGAATGGACTCCACTGAGGAAGACGTCATTGAAGAAGGGGGAGCAGAGATCCATACAAATCGAGATACAGACAACACTGGTCTGCAATAAGCAGTCAGAGAAGACACACCCACGCTGGTACATTTGCAGACAGACAATGCTTACTGCCGTACAAGTTTACTCATGCACTCATTCATTCACATTTACACCACAGACGGTTGACACAGATTCACGAGAAACTCACACGGACAAAAACACAGATGTGCGCAGTCTGCATGTGCACACAAACACACACACTTTTCAACTTTAACACTACTGACACATTCACCCTGTAGTCATCTACAGTTACCATAGCCCACTCTCTGCAACATGACAATTTCCACGAAAGATGCATCTTTATGGTTCTGTGTGTGTGTCCACAAACAAAAGCTGCAAAGGCCCCATAAGGGTAATTTATAATTGCTTGTTCAGACTTTTAAAATGAATATTCTGCGGCAGTCTGCTTTTTCCACAGCAAAGGGAACCTGAGCTTGGAAAAGGGCCTGGAGGCTGTGGAACTGCGTCGGAACCAAAATACTAATTGCTGTACCCCCCCGTTTCGGATGTTATTAGAAAACGAGGAGGGGTCCTTTGCTTTCTTCAACGCCTTCTCTCTTTCTCTCCCTCCCCCTTTCCTGAGAGACAGTGAGAAAGAAACCTGCCAAGTGGTTTAACTCTATAATTTGCTCAGAGGCAGAGTCCTCGACGAGAAGTAAATTAAAATGTAACCAGAGCTCAGACAGACACTTTGCTCCTATGGCAACTTGGACTCTGTCGATTACTTGTCAAAGGTACCCTGGACGGCATGCTAACAGGACACTGTGTACCGTTGAAAGGCTGCTTGTCCATTGGCTTGCATAGTCTTAGGGTTCAGACACCAACAGCGGTTGCTGACCGAGAGTACTTAGCACCTCAACGTAATTTGCGAACAGAGTGTGCAACGATTTTAAATGTAGAATCATGTCACAAAAATGAAAACCCAACACGCTGAACGATTGGCAGACGAATGCTAGATACACATTCGGTGCGATGTGTGAAAGCCTTAAGAACAACACCTTGTCAAGGAGCCACTCAAGACTTAAAAAAGATCACATCGATAACATGAAACATACCATATAAAGTTGCCATCTCATATAAACTTACATTGTATTAGTAAATACAGTGGTCCCCTGTATTGCTCTGATCCTCTTGCAGTTTACGGAACTGCAGATACAGGCCTATGCGTGTAAAACGCTAATATCGGTACCATGAATTTGTGGCACAAATCTTATTCAAGTCATGGTAGGATATTAGCATTTTTCACGCATCATGTTCAAATCATCTATAAGTGACAGTGTTGAGCTTCACAATCAATTTTAGATACTTTTAAATGATTTGGACATGATACGTGAAAAATACAAATAATGGTACTAGGACTTGGATGGGATTTGTGCCACAAATCCTAAAACATTAGCATTTGAAAACAATGCCAGGCAAACTAAACCAAAGCATGGATTGCTGTCAAACCCTTTCCATAGATTGGTTTCCTTAATCTTTAAGCAATGTCATTTTGTAATTTGGGTGAACTATCCCTTTAATATAAAAAAAAGATTTCTTCAGGAAAACAATTTCCTCAAACTTCTCTATCCCAAATGGGAAACGCCACTTACAGTAAAGCTCAGCAGAACATAAATACACCCATCTAATCCCGTAATGTAGCCATGATTTCCAAGAACACATTTCTGGTCCAAAGAATCTCATTATCTTTTGCAGCTGTTCTCTCTAAACCCCTAATGAAGCACCATACAGAGATATACTCTATGTAACAATACATAACATAATATAAAAAATGGGCTTTTGAATAGATAACAATAATACTGTGAGTTGAAAAATTGACAATAAGGGAAAAATAAATGGTGGTCTTTGGGAGCATATAGGGACAATTTGTTTGTGATAAAACGAAAGGTTGTGCCTTGCAGAGTAGTTAAGCTTCAGGCATTAGCAAGAGGAGCCACAAATCCAATTAGCTGTTCAACTGAGATATAAATGAATAGGGCTTCAATTTAAATGAGGAAAATATAGCAGATTTTTTATTTTATTTTATCAAGGACATGGGCACATTCAGTCATTGCTGAATTCATTATCTTAAGAAGAGATGAAACGTCAGCTTGTGTATTGTGCCACACCTATTTAAGGCAGGTAATCTTGTGAAAATGTTGATGTGTGTCTAAGGCCCTATTTTCCACAATGAGATATGAAAGACAGTCTACTTTTCAATTCACATTACATCATTGCCTTACCTTACCTTTCGTTGTGGCTGGCAACGCAACATTCTTGGTCCGCAGCTCAAATTGACCGTAAATATCACAGAGCACAAACTATTCAACAATTAAAAACTTTTCTTCTAAAACCTATGACACTATTGAATAATGCAACCAAACCATATTACACTCTTGAATAATGCAACAATTCACAAGCATTTATGTGCAGACAATAAAAGGGTTTATTTACTCGTCTGTAGGCTACACATTATAGCTTCAAGACAAAAGCACAGAGTTGCTATAATGTCTGTAAAATTGACAGGTAGAAACACTTTAATGTGCAAATATTGACATAATAACCATCATATCTAAGTAAACTTGGAGTCACGCGATAATATGCTGTGTGGTCCTCCCACTACGACTCGGGAAAGCATGCAGTTTATCAGGGTACAGATTAAATAAGTTATGAAGGAAGTTCAGGATGGTGAATGTGCACAGTGATGAGCTGATGCTCAACACTGTCCTTTTCAAAAAATATTGAGGGTCTTATTCTGGTAACATGATGGCTGCTGTTTCACAAAGAAAATCTTGCTATTTTTTCCATAATAATCTCATCATGTTGTACTGTATCTGCGAGCTATTGGATAGAGCTCACGTGCCAAGACCATAGTGAGCATATTCGCTATATAACAAAAGAAATTGTGACAAAACCATAAGTAGAGTTGAAAAATCCATTGACATTTTCTTTTTAATACGATATATGTGAATTTCACTGCAAGTTATGTTTATGTGTACTACGTCATTATCCACAGCCTTTTATCCGGGAACATGGAGACAAGGGTGGGAAAATGAGCATATGTGACTTGTTTAAGGAAACTAGGCGTATGTCACGCATCACTACTTCACAGGAGAGCCATTTGAATATAAAACTTTTTTTTTTAATCCAAATGCGTTTTTGGTAGAAATGCCTTCTGGAACATGTGAACTTTCACGTGCCTTAATAACAAACTTGTATTCCATCTGTAAATACAAAAAAATTGTTAAATTACGAGCCTAGTTGGTTTAGCCACAGAAAAAGCCAGGAACCTTCCCGCTAGCCATGATTGGCTGAGATAATGAGTGGGCTGGACATGCTAAGAGATGAGTTTGGATTGGTCTGCCATATAGCAAGCTTCTGTCTATAACATGAGCTGGTCAGTATGTGTAGGTAATCCTTTCTAACGCAGCTTTTTTGAAAGATATCACATTGTCATAGTAGAACTGCAAAAGTGTTGCTCTCCACTTTCTGAGTTTTGAAATGAGTGGAATGCCCAGTGGAATTAGAGTATGATAGCTAAGGAGATGGAGAAAATTCTGGCTTTTAATTGCAAATATGCAGAGGGTTAAAGCGTACTGTTAGCTATCTAGCGAATGTTAGCTGGCTGGCTCGCTAGCTAACGTGACATGTATGATCTGTGTAGTAATATTATCTCAGAGCCATTTGCATTCGTAGTTATAGCCTAATGTTAGCTAACTGACATTGAACCTGGTTGGTTAGCTACCTGCACATACATGCAGGGTAGTAACTTTATGAGCTGGGATTATGGTTCATTAGCATAGCTAGCTAGCTAGATGTCTAAACAAAAAGACTCCACTATGCAAGGAACCATTTCAATCGAGTGTTCATGATGTCACTGTGACAACTGTCGATAGACGTAGCTGGTAAATTCGCTCTGGCTATCTACTCTGATTTCAGAACACTCTCGTCTGTGTGTGCCAGAGCGCAGAATAACTGACGAATTTACGAACGTGGGCTGTTCTCTCATTTGTGTCTGGAAGAAGCTAGCAAGCAAGCCAATGTTAGCCAGTTAGCTTGAGTGCTTGAGTGCTGTTACGTCAGAATGCTCAGATCAACCCTACTCCTCGTCCAGTGTGCGCTCCGAGAGCAAAACACTCTGAATTTACGAACAGACAATCTGACAACGCTCTGAGTTTACAGAGTGCGCACTGAGCACACTCTGGCTCTCCAGATTGAATTTACGTACACACCCGTAGTATAAAGTTTAAGAGGGTGTGAACGATGCTGAATGGGTGTAGACAAAGAGGAGCTCTCAGTAGGTTTCCCAAAACATTCAAAGCCGTTTTCTCAAAAGTGAGGTTACAAGTTTATCAACTTTCAAAACAGAATCACTTTCCCACAGTTCCTCAACTGTAGCGTATAATAGCCGAGTCTCTACTTTTATCCAATGTAAAAAAATATATATATTTATGTGGATTTTTACATATTTGTATGAAACCTAGCTTGTGTAAACCTAGCTTGTTCATTCTCCCTGGTCCAGGAGTTTTTCCAGGAGTAAAACAATTTAAATATTACCTGATTAAATCTGGTCTCATCATAGCCCATATAAAACAATTTTTTACAGCTGATTTATTACTACGTCACACGCTACAACTAGGGTCCAGAGTTAGTTAGGTTAGCCTACTATCAGATCAGGAAAAACTCTGGGCCCCAGGAAAACAATTTCCCCCCTGTGGTGCCAACAAATCACCACAGAATGTTACAAATTAAAAAACATATCCTATTTGTATGATCTACATTTGACAGGTTTTTGGTGGTGGGGATGGGCTTCCATAGTTTTATGTGGCTCTGCTCAGTATAGCCAGCAGCAACTGCAACAATTTCAGAATGTAACAGGCTGTTACTGCAATTTCAGGTAGAAATTCAATAAAACAAGTATGAAATATTAGGAAGATGTCCATACATTTCAGCTGTTTAAAAAACAATCCTCTGCTATTATCATTGATACTGTAGGAGTGTTGGCTCAATGATACAATTCTGTTTACCCTGCCCTGCTTCAAGGGGGGCAGCGGTCTAAGGCACTGCATCTCAGTGCAAGAGGTGTCACTAAGAGGCGTTCAAGAGGCGTTCGAATCCAGGCCTTTTCACATCTGGACGTGATTGGAGTCCCATAGGGTGGTGCACAATTGGCCCAGCATCGTCTGGGTTTGGCCGGGGTAGGATGTATTATATATATATATATATAACAAAAATCTTAACTCTTAAATAAAGGCTAAATTAAAAAGAAATTATGAAAAAAAACTGTTGGGCAAGTGTTGTGTACTACGCAAGTTTACATTTGAGTAATATGCGTTGCCAACGGAATTTTTACGAAAAGCGTAGTAAGTGTGAAGAGGCTGTAAACTGGTAGAAACACGTCTTCTTATCCCTAATTCTATTATTCCTTTAGATTAGAACTAGAAATGCAATACATTAGGCCTGTACTTCAGCTCCACTTTTCTCAAATGTAGAAGAGCTACTGAGGTGCACTGCAGTCACGTCCCACAAGTCTTCCATATCTGCCTGCATTTTGTTTGTCAAACAGTAGCCAGGGCCTCTTTAGACCTTGGCCTTCACAAAACCTGCAACTTGCTTGCTTTTATTTTGGACCTCCCATTGGGATGTAAACTGAGAGAGCAGAGAGAGAAAGAGAGAGAGAGAGAGAGAGAGAGAGAGAGAGAGGAGAGAGAGTAAGGGGCGAGAGAGAGACTTGATTTTGCCCTATTTCCCTGTTCACCTAAAGCTTTGGACAAGAGGAGCCCGTCGGTCCTCCTTAGGCATGGATCAGGGATTCACTGTTGCTGTTAGCCGGCCCAAAACCTTGTACTGACAAATCGAATCGAGGGGATAAGTAGACAACCTTGGCAAGGCCCTCTGCTTTTACATTCTCTTACTCTCTACTGTTTTGCCCATCTCCCCTCCCATCAAAGAGAGAGAAAATGGCCACAGATGGAAACACTATTGGCAGGCGCGTGTTATTTACACTGTAGCTGATCCCCAATCCGCCTTTGCATCCAAATGGGGCTATTTCTGCCCCATGCTTGTCAATATACGTGGCCGTGTACACAGGCCGAGCCACAGCTGAGGGATATTCAGGGATTTATTGTTCCCACTTCCCAGATATCAAAGGCTTGTTTGACGACCGTTTGTTTCAATAAGAGGGAACAGAAATGATGTCCTTACACTTGTCGCATATAGCCTGGCTATTACAAAAGAAAAGCCATTTTGCCACTCGAAGTGGAATGAATGCACTTAGAGAAATTGTCAGCTTTCCAACCAAACTGTTTCAGTTGTTTGTATGGTGAGTGGGCAGTGAGTTACAGACTGAGATGGCGATGGGAGAGGTAGGTAGGAGAGAAAATTTACCTCCCTCGTTCACTACCATCTGTTTTATAGGACCAAAATAGGCCTGGCACTGTCGATTTTGGCCAAAAATAGAGAGCTTGATGACATAAATCAAAGCCAGTTAAGGTTGGAGTTCAAATTCTGGCAACATGTTGATGATCAAATCCCACATTCAACATCTGGATGAATTTAAGAATGATGTGTTTGGACAACAGTTTGTTCATCGCAGTAGCCCTAACATTAAGGAGGGTCAAGGAGGGTCAAACGCTAGTTAATTCCTTTCTTCAATCTCTCTCCTCTTTCTAGATATGGGGTCTGAGATTCAATGGTCGGAGATGGGATGGGGACATGACATCAGTCCAGTGTGAGTTGATTTGGAAGAGCCAGGGCTACAGATATCTCTCTGAGCCCTGAGCTCACTGGTGCGGTGCGTCACCTTAAATCGGCCCCCCTCACAGCGGGGGAACCATCAGGAGCTGCCGGCAACATGAGGTGCTCTCACTCAAACCCTCCCCCATCATCATCATTACCACCACGGGCCAAATAAAAAGCTTACCTAGAATGTGCAGATTATTCAAGCAGCAATGTTAAGTTACACTCAGTAGGTCTATGAGCTCATTCAAGATGATCCACCCATACCCCTCTCCACCCATAGCTTTCCTAGGGAGAAGTGAATGAGGGCTTCCTATTAGGACTGTGAATGATCAAGATACTTTTCCAGATTTGTTCCCCACCAGTGTGATAATTACAGCATTATAGGACAGCCATTATCAATAAAGCAACTAAAAACAAAACCCACGTAGACAGAACACCTGCTTCTGCCACAGCTTGGAGTGATGAGTGGTGGGTTTTGCATTAGGAGTCTGATTGTCAATAAGTCTGTGGTTAGTGATTATCAACATCCCCTCCACAACTGCCTTTAGAAAGACTACACAGGTTAACTCCCCGGTTAAGATGAAATAGAGCTACAGCGACGTAAAGCACTGAAAAAAACAACCCATTTTAATGCAAGTGACCTTGGCTGAAATGTTTTGCCTGTGGCTTTTTCATTTTCGTCTCGTTTTTCGCCAAGACACTAACAAGCCTAAGACTACAATTCCACATGAAAAACATTGCGAGCTTCCAAGCAGGCAAGGGTGATCAAGAGTGGCAGCTAAAATTGCCCAAGAGGAAGAGGTACTAATGCACAGAGCGGAGGGGCAGGATGTTCGAGTCGGTGGATGGAGAGATTGCATTATTTGGCTCCAGCCTCGGCCCGAATTGAGACTGATTGCAGCGTCGTTGAGCTAAGCCTACAGAGCAGCCAGGGCAGAGAGAGAAAATCAGACGTTGAGCACAGAAAAAGAGCAGCAATGGCAACAGTAAAACGCAACTACCTCGTTTGTCTGAAAACAAAGTGCCCCTCTTGTACCAACT
The DNA here is from genome assembly GCF_901001165.1 of Salmo trutta. NCBI lineage: Eukaryota > Metazoa > Chordata > Actinopteri > Salmoniformes > Salmonidae > Salmo > Salmo trutta. The sequence continues at coordinate 23,821,600 of NC_042975.1, forward strand.
CAATGGTCCTAGCTATTTGCAAGGACCATTGACTCAAAAAAAAAAAAATGAAGCCTTTTCTTTCTACTTTAATTCTGAAGTTTCAAATAAGAGGGGAAAAAAGATGCGGTGCACTCAATGAATTAGCCTTATAACAGATGAATTAGCCTTATAACAGATGAATTAGCCTTATAACAGATGAATTAGCCTTATAACAGATGAATTAGCCTTATAACAGATGAATTAGCCTTATAACAGATGAATTAGCCTTATAACAGATGAATTAGCCTTATAACAGATGAATTAGCCTTATAACAGATGAATTAGCCTTATAACAGATGAATTAGCCTTATAACAGATGAATTAGCCTTATAACAGATGAATTAGCCTTATAACAGATGAATTAGCCTTATAACAGATGAATTAGCCTTATAACAGATGAATTAGCCTTATAACAGATGAATTAGCCTTATAACAGATGAATTAGCCTTATAACAGATGAATTAGCCTTATAACAGATGAATTAGCCTTATAACAGATGAATTAGCCTTATAACAGATGAATTAGCCTTATAACAGATGAATTAGCCTTATAACAGATGAATTAGCCTTATAACAGATGAATTAGCCTTATAACAGATGAATTAGCCTTATAACAGAGCAGGGCTTGGTTTTATGTGATAAGTAAATGCATTAAGGGCAACAATGACAGTGTGATTTTATGTTTGAATTTCCCCAAATCTTGGCTATGTTACTTGGCGAGGGGAGTGAAGAGAGGAGAGGTGAAGAGAGGTGAAGAGAGGTGAAGAGAGGTGAAGAGAGTGAAGAGAGTGAAGAGAGTGAAGAGAGTGAAAAGAGTGAAGAGAGGTGAGTGAAGAGAGGAGAGGTGAGTGAGGAGAGGTGAGGTGAATTAAGAGAGGAGAGGTGAGTGAGGTGAGGGGGTGAAGAGAGGTGAAGAGAGGTGAGTGAAGAGAGGTGAGGTGAGGGAAGTGAAGAGAGGAGAGGAGAGGTGAGGAGAGTGAGGAGAGGAGGTGAAGAGAGGAGAGGAGGTGAAGGAAGTGAAGAGAGGAGAGGTGAGGTGAGGGAAAGAGGTGAGGTGAGGGAGAGAGGTGAGGAGAGTGAAGAAAGGAGAGGTGAGGGAAGTGAAGAGAGGAGAGGTGAGGAGAGGAAGTGAGGGAAGTGAAGAGTGGAGAGGTGAGTGAAGAGAGGAGAGGTGAGGAGTGAAGAGAGGAGAGGTGAGGAGTGAAGAAAGGAGAGGTGAGGAAAGTAAGGAGAGGTGAGGGAAGTGAAGAGAGGAGAGGTGAAGAGAGGTGAAGAGAGGAGAGGTAAGTGAAGAGAGGAGAGGTGAGGTGAGGGAGAGAGGTGAGGAGAGTGAAGAGAGGAAAGCTGAGGGGAGTGAAGAGAGGCGGTGAGGAGAGTGAAGAAAGGAGAGGTGAGGGGAGTGAAGAGAGGAGAGTGAAGAGAGGAGAGGTGAGGGGAGTGAAGAGGAGAGGTGAGATGAGGTGAGTGAAGAGAGGAGAGGTGAGATGAGGTGAGTGAAGAAAGGTGAGGGGAGTGAAGAGAGGAGAGGTGAAGAGAGGAGAGGTGAGGGGAGTGAAGAGAGGAGAGATGAGATGAGGTGAGTGAAGAAAGGTGAGGGGAGTGAAGAGAGGAGAGGTGAAGAGAGGAGAGGTGAGGGGAGTGAAGAGAGGAGAGATGAGATGAGGTGAGTGAAGAGAGGAGAGGTGAGGAGAGGTGAGGGGAGTGAAGAAAGGACAGGTGAGATGAGGAGAGTGAAGAGAGTTGAGGGGAGTGAAGAGAGGAGAGGTGAAGAGAGAAGGGAGGAGAGAGGAGAGGTGAGATGAGGAGAGTGAAGAGAGGTGAGATGAGATGAGGAGAGGTGAGGGGAGTGAAGAGAGGAGAGGTGAGATGAGGAGAGAGGAGAGGTGATGAGAGGGAGAGAGGAGAGCTGAGGGGATTGAAGAGAGGAGAGCTGAGGAGAGGGAGGAAATAGCTCATAGATAGCCTAGATGCTGCACTAAAGTGAAATGAATTAAAATCATATTGACTGTCAAGAGAAAAGTCTGTCTTGTCAACTCAAGTTCATTCAGTCTGTAGCACAGGCATCTTTCAGCTTTGTCGTTTCCCGGTTAAACCTGGGCAGGTTTTGATGACCGTCCACCAGTTCAAGCAGAGCCCAACGGGGATCTAGCCAATCAACGATCACCCCCATCTGCCCAGTTCACACCTAACAGTATTGTTCCCTCAAAGCTGACCAATTAGGAAAAGGAACAGTGTGAAACAAAAGATGAAAAAGGCATCCAAGAACCGTCCCTTGCTCCCTCTATTTCCATATTAAAGTCATAAAGAAGAGCTGAAACCCCAGACAAAGGCAGACCTCTCTCCAAATGCTAATTTGCTGAACAAGCTGCAGATGATGCAAAATAAGGCCTTCAACTACTCCTGCCATACATAATTCATACTATTGACTGGTGATACCACTTTCATTCACTGGGCACACAAAGTGGTGCCACTTTCACACACCGAGGCGAGCCAATGACTCCAAACATACTGTGCAGTTACACTGAGCACACAATGGGGCTTGGTGTGAAATGTCCACACAGACACACACACTGGACCAGTCAAGCTCTAAGAGCACACACAGACACTCTCCCTTTCAAGTATGTAGGCCTACAAGCAACACGCACACAGGCCTAAACAAAGGAACACCCGGCTTGAAGCACACTCACACACACTTTACATTTTCACAAACACACACACACACACACACGAAAGCCCACGATCAGAAACAAACTATGACATTTGCTCACACCATTCGTAAACCCATTCAGACATTTCACAGGAGCATGTAAATATGAGCACCAAATGCATGACCTTCATTGTCTCAAGAATTATTCATAGCCTGAGTGTTCCAGTGGCATGCACTGAAATGCATGGCTTTCTTTTGCTAAATAACTATGAATTAACAGGCTTATTTTCTAATAATTGTCAACATATAACATCACATTAAGGTGTGGGACGTAAAGACGTTCACTGTAATACAAGGAACAATAGCAGGTCTATTTCACTCCAGCAACTGGCATATTCTGTCTGTTCACAATTAACCTGTGGAAACATGGCAGCTCACAACACCCGACAACAGAAAGAGTTGGCCGCTACTATCCAAGAGATTGTTTGAGAGGATATTACCTCTGCCCTCGACTTGCAATTAAAACCCATACACTTTGCACTGCTCACTTCTAAAGTGGATACCTACTCAACTAAAGTGGGAAGTTTGGAGACAGTGGCCAATGCGACAGAGCAACTCCATGACCTGGAAACAGAGTGAACAAAGCTAGAAGGGGAAAATCAATCTCCTCCAAGAGATGACAAAATCACTCAAAAATATTTCCCGTAAACTCAATCTGCGGTATACCGTATGTACCATATACCAGGGTATTTGGATAAAGCCACGGGATGGTTTTTCAATACCAACAAAACATTTTTTTTTTATTTATTTTTTTTACATTTGAATATTTGTAGTTACTTTTAAAGTAAATACAGTGCATTCGGAAAGTATTCAGCCCCTTCCCTTTTTCCACATTTTGTTATGTTACAGCCTTATTCTAAAATTGATTAAAATTGTTTTCTTCCCTCAATCTACCCCATACCCCATAATGACAAAGCAAAAACAGGTTTTTAGAATTTTAACAGAATGCTGAAATAAATTCAATCTGACTACATTTACAAAGAGGGAAAGACGCAGGAGGACTCTGTATCAAACTTTAAATTGTATTTCGCCACATGATTCTTCTGCCTCCTGGCTGAGTATAGAGAGAAATATGGTGTCTCCTATTGCCCAGGAAGAGGTGGTCTTCACTGATATATCCCTTAATCAATGTAAACTACGCTTTGGTCCTATTATTGCTCACACAATTTCTATATTTGACGCAAAATGTAAAAACAATGTAACTGGGAATCAAAAAATGGTATGTCCATACTAAAATATTTCACAATAATGCCTTGCGATCTGGAGGGCAGTCTTTTGCATCCCCCCATAGTACAAATGTGGAATCCTTATCCTTGCCAATATCATGGACTGTAATGGTTTGAGAACATTCCAAGATTTGAAAGATACATATAGCACATTACCAGGCAACATCCAATGATGGAAATAATAAATACATGATCTGGGCTCTCGAAAGGACGGATCTCTATAATATATAAAAAACTTTTGGAAATAGCATTCTGAGCTAGCCATTAAACAAGTATGGTCCACAGAGCTAACTGAATCTGAACAACCCTTTAATTGGAACAGAATATGGAAAAATCTGACATTGACATCCTGTAATCCGAACCATCAATGTATACACTACTCTTCCAAAGTTTGGGGTCCTTGTTTTTTAAAGAAAAGCACATTTTTTTGTCTATTAAAATAACATCAAATTGATCAGGAATACCGTGTAATATTAATATTGTAAATTACTATTGTAGCTGGAAAGGACTGATTTTTAATGGAATATCTAAACTCAGCAAAAAAAGAAACGTCCTCTCAATGTCAAGTGTGTTTATTTTCAGCAAACTTAACATGTGTAAATATTTGTATGAACATAACAAGATGTACCGATCGTGTGCAGGTGTTGTTACACGTGGTCTGCCACTGCGAGGACAATCAGCTCCCCGTCCTGTCTCCCTGTAGCGCTGTCTTAGGCGTCTCACAGTACGGACATTGCAATTTATTGCCCTGGCCACATCTGCAGTCCTCATGCCTCCTTGCAGCATGCCTAAGGCACGTTCACGCAGATGAGCAGGGACCCTGGGCATCTTTCTCATGGTGTTTTTCCCGAGTCAGTAGAAAGCCCTCTTTAGTGTCCTAAGTTTTCATAACTGTGACCTTAATTGCCTACCGTCTGTAAGCTGTTAGTGTCTTAACAACCGTTCCACAGGTGCATGTTCATTAATTGTTTATGGTCTATTGAACAAGCATGGGAAACAGTGTTTAAACCCTTTACAATGAAGATCTGTGAAATTATTTGGATTTTTACGAATTATCTTTGAAAGACAGGGTCCTGAAAAAGGGACGCTTCTTTTTTTTGCTAAGTTTACATAGGCGTACAGTGATCCATTATCAGCAACCATCACTCCTGTGTTCCAATGACACGTTGTCTTAGCTAATCCAAGTTTAGCATTTTAAAAAGGCTAATTGATCATTAGAAAACCCTTTTGCAATTATGTTAGCACATCTGAAAACTGTTGCTCTCAATAAAGAAGCAATAAAACTGGCCTTCTTTAGACTAGTTGAGTATCTGGAGCATCAGCATTTGTGGGTTCAATTACAGGCTCAAAATGGCAGGAAACAAATAACTTTCTCCTGAAACTCGTTAGTCTATTCTTGTTCTGAGAAATTAAGGCTATTCCATGTGAGAAATTTCCAAGAAACTGAAGATCTTGTACAACACTGTGTACTATTCCCTTCACAAAACAGCGCAAACTGGCTTTAACCAGCATAGAAAGAGGAGTGGGAGGCCCCAGTGCACAACTGAGCAAGAGGACAAGTACATTAGAGTGTCTAGTTTGAGAAACAGACACCTCAAGTCCTCAACTGGCAGCGTCATTAAAGAGTCCTCGCAAAACACCAGTCTCAACGTCAACAGTGAAGAGGCGACTCCGGGATGCTGGCCTTCTAGGCAGCGATGCAAAGAAAAAGCCATATCTCTGTCCAGTGTCTGTGTTCTTTTGCCCATCTTAAACGTTTATTTTTGTTGGCCAGTCTGAGATATGGCTTTTTCTTTGCAACTCTGCCTAGAATTTAACACCAAGGAAAAGTTTTTCAATAAAATTGGCCTGGACAAATAAATACACTTGACTCTGTAAATAACGATATCAGCTAAAGCCCCACACATACAAACCAATTACAGTACATACAGTACCAGTCAAAAGTTTGGACACACCTACTCATTCCAGTGGTTTTCTTAATTTTTAAAATATTTTCTACATTGTAGAATGTCTTAAGCTGACGTGTACAACACCAGTTGAATATGGTCAATGTGTTAGTAAATGTCAGCAAAAAAGCGCTATGAAATTGCTGCCAGCAGAGCTGGTTAGGCTGTTTTCATGTTATTCAGAGGTAAACAAATCATCGGCCAGAACGTCAAGTGTGCGTTCTGAACACAAGGAGATGGGTGGGGCTAAAGCTTAAGAGTGTGTGAACGATGCTGATTGGGTGTAGACAAAGAAGAGCTCTTCACTAGATACCAAAACATTCAAAGGACATTTTCTCAAGAGTTTACAAGTTTATTAACTTTCAAAGCAGAATTACTTTCCCATTGTTCCTCAAAAATGCAGTGTATGATATACCATTTTGTAGCTCTGAGTCTCTACTTTTATCCAATGTAAAAAAACACAATTTCAAAGTTTGCTCCACAAGACCAAATCCAGCTGGCGAGTCACATTTGTGGAATGTATTTCCTTCTTAATGCATTTGAGCCAATCAGTTGTATTGTGACAAGGTAGGGGTGATATACAGAAGATAGCCCTATTTGGTAAAAGACCAAGTCCATATTATGGCAAGAACAGCTCAAATAAGCAAAGAGAAATTACAGTCCATCATTACTTTAAGACATGAAGGTCCTTCAAGTGCAGTCACATCACGCATCTGGCCTCCACAATCACCCAACCTCAACCCATTTGAGATGGTTTTGGATAAGTTGGACAGCAGAGTGAAGGAAAAGCAGCCAACAAGTGCTCAGCATATGTGGGAACTCCTTCAAGACTGTTGGAAAAGCATTCCTCATGAAGATAGTTGAGAGAATGCCAGGAGTGTGCAAAGCTGTCATCAAGGGCACAGCCCTCAAAGGTTGGCTACTTTGAAGAATCTAAAATCTAAAATATATTTTGATTTGTTACTATATGATTCCATATGTGTTAGTTCATAGTTGACGTCTTCACTATTATTCTACAAGGTAGAACAATAGAAAAGCAAAAACATTGAATGAGTAGGTATCCAATATTTTGACTGGTACTGTATATATATATATATATATATATATATATATATATATATATATATATATATATATATATATAAATAAATAAAATTATTCAGACTGTTGTTACTTTCTTTCTTTGTTGGCAGGGCGGTCTCTGGTAGTTGTGGGGGAAGGCCGGAGGGGATTGTGCAGGGGGGGGGGGGTCGTCTCTAGTTACCACAGCCACAATGTCAGAAGGCCAGCTGACTCAACCAATCAGATGAGGGAGTGTGATGATGCGTATGCTGACCGGCTTAGAGGGGCATACGAGAGACATGCATTTATTTGATCTAGTTCTCCATCAATGATTTTGTTATTTATTAGCTATAATGAAACCAACCGTTCAAAATGCAAAGTGGTAATCGGATGTCTTATTCAAACTCAGCTTGCAAGCGTTTCATAATGTTTGCCCTTACTCAGTTTTTTCATTGGCAAGATTAGCAAATTTAGGCATGACATGACAGCAACAAACGCTGACTCTACACATCCAAGTATATATGGCCAAATTATTAAAGACAAGCATTGTCATTTTGAATTCCGTAAAGTGAGTGTGGAAGAGGTGAAAAAAGTGTTGTCCATCACAATGACAAGCCACCGGATTCTGACAACTTGTATGGAACATTACTGAGGATAATAGCGGACGATATTGCCACTCACATTTGCAGTATCTTCAATTTAAGCCTACTAGAAAGTGTGTGCCCTCAGGCCTGGAGGGAAGCTAAAGTCATTCCACTAGAATAGTAAAGCCCCCTTTACTGACTCAAATAGCCGACCAATCAGTCTGTTAGCAACCCTTGGAAAACTTTTGAAAAAATGGTGTTTGACCAGATACAATGCTATTTTACAGTAAACAAATTGACAACAAACTTTCAGCACACTTATAGGGAAGGACATTCAATAAGCACAGCACTTACACAAATGACTGATGATTGGCTGAGAGAAATTGATGATAAAAAGATTGTGGGGGCTGTTTTGTTTGACTTCACTGCGGCTTTTGGCATTATCGATCAGAGTGTGCAGCTGGAAAAACTGTGTGTTATGGCTTTAAACCCCCTGCTATATTGTGGATCAAGAGTTACTTGTCTAACATTACACAGAGGGTGTTCTTTAATAGAAGCCTCTCCAACATAATCCAGGTAGAATCAGTTATTCCCCAGGGCAGCTGTCGCGGCCCCTTCCTTTTTTCAATCTTTACTAACGACATGCCAATGTGTCTATGTATGCGGATGACTCAATACTATACACATCAGCTACTAGAGCTACTGAAATGACTGCAACACTTAACAAAGAGCTGCAGTTAGTTTCAGAATGGCTGGCATGGAATAAGTCAGTCCTTAATACCTCAAAAACTAAAAGTGTTATATTTGGGACAAATCATTCACAAACCCTAAACCTCAACTGAATCTTGTAATGAATAATGTGGAAATTGAGCAAGTTGAGGTGACTCAATTGCTTGGAGTAACCCTGGATTGTAAACTGTCATGGTCAAAACATATTGATACAACAGTAGCTAAGATGGGGAGAAGTCTGTCCATAATAAAGTGCTGCTCTGCCTTCTTAAGAGCACTATCAACAAGGTAGGTCCTACAGGCCCTAGCTTTGTCGCAACTGGACTACTGTTAAGTCGTGTGGTCAGGTGCCACAAAGAGGTACAGAAAAATTGCAATAGGCTCAGAACAGGGCAGTACAGCTGGCCCTTGGATGTACACAGAGAGCTAACATTAATAATATGCAGGTCAATTTTTCCTGGATCAAAGTGGAAGAGAGACTGGCTTCATCACTACTTGTATTTGTGAGAGGTATTGACATGTTGAATGCACTGAGCTGTCTGTATGAACTACTGGCACACAGCTCGGGCACCCATGTATACCCCACAAGACATGCCACCAGATGTCTCTTCACAGTCCCCAAGTCCAGAACAGACTATGGGAGGCACACAGTACTACATAGAGCCATGACTACATCGAACTCTATTCCACATCAAGTAATTCATGCAAACAGTATAATTTGATAAAAATAAAAAAAAACAGATTAAAATACACCTTATGGAACATCAGGGACTGTGAAGCAACACCAATATAGGCACAGACACATGCATACACACACGATAACATAGGCACTATAAACACATCTACACATGGATTTTGTATAGATATGTGGTAGTAGAGTAGGGGCCTGAGGGCACACACTTAATGTGTTGTGAAATCTGTTGTGAATGTATTGCAATGTTACATGATGTTTTTAAATTGTATAACTGCCTTAATTTTGCTAGACTTCAGGAAGAGTAGCTGCTGGGGGATCCATAATAAAAATAGTTGATCATCTTAAACCAAAATGGGTTTACTCCACTACCTGCATGTAGACAAACAAATTGACATCTTAATTTTTGATTTTGATTTTCCAAATCAACAAGTAATCCACAAGTAAAAGATTCACAGTTTCAGACATTTTCACAGATTTTTTTTATTGGCTGATTTAAAATGAAATCTTCAACCCTGTAACTTTATTTGGCACTAAGGCACTTACTATAAACATTTATTTGTTTAACTTGCATAGCCTTGCAGTCCAACTTTTTGGTATTTTGGACCAGTTTCCATCTCTGTACAAAGGCATGGTGTTCAAGCTATGGAAGATGGCAAAACATTTAATAATAATAATAATGGATTGAACAAATGGCACAGACACCCAAAGCTCTTTTCAGTGCATTCGGAAAGTATTCAGACCCCTTGACTTTTTTCAACTTTTACATTACAGCCTTATTCTAAAATGTATTTGACTTTTTTTTATCCTCATCAATCTACACACGATATACCCCATTACAACAAAGCGAAAACACGTTTTTAGATTTGTTTTACACATTTATAAAAAATTATTAAACAGTAATAGCTCATTTACATAAGTATTCAGACCCTTTGCTATGAGACTCGAAATTGAGCTCAGGTGCATCCTGTTTCCATTGATCATCTTTCAGATGTTTCTGAGACTGGATTAGAGTCCACCTGTGGTAAATTCAATTGATTGGGCATGATTTGGAAAGGTACACACCTGTTTATGTAACCTTTATTTAACCAGGTAGGCAAGTTGAGAACAAGCTCTCATTTACAACTGCGACCTGGTCAAGATAAAGCAAAGCAGTGTGACACAGACAACAACACAGAGTTATCTGTAGAAAATAATTGGAGAAACTCCCCCAAATACAGGTGTGCCAAGATGGTAGTGTCATACCCAAGAAGACTCAAGCCTGTAATCGCTGCCAAAGGTGCTTCAACAAAGTACTGAGTAAAGGGGTACTTATATAAATGTAATATTACTTATATAAATGTAATATTCCAATTTAAAAAATACATTCTTTTTTTTTTCTTTCTAAAAACCTGTTTTTGCTTTGTTATTATGGGGTATTGTCTGTAGATTGATGAGAAAAAAACAAACAATTTAATCAATTTTAGAACAAGGCTATAATGTAACAAAATGTGGCAAAAGTCAAGGGGTCTGAATACTTTTTGAATGCACCGTATAGTGTTAGGGGAAACTCACCACCCTACCTCCACTTAAATACTTTATTTTATTGGCCCATCCATCCACCTCTTTCGGAGGACAAAAGTAACTTTGTTTTACATTTGTTTTTTACAGATATGTTGTTACATATAAATTATTCATACCCTTTACATACATGTAACTTTATACAAAGTATTACATAATAGGAATACAGTTTGATATACACATTACACGTAAAATGGTAGTCATTAATACATAGTCTTGCAATAAGTGCCAGAATTAGGACACCCATTACAGTCCCATCTTCTTCAATTTTATTGAGGAATATTACATTGTTAGTTTGTGCTTAAACATGATTAAAATTAAACTCAAGTGCATGGTATAAATTACTACCTTCTTGTTCATTTCAGCAGCATATTTCTCTTTGGCTTTTGTTTGTCTGTCTTCCCCTGGTGGCATTCATACATCTTTGTAGGGTTGTCACGATGCCAGTATCGCGGTACTACAATACCTGATTTTCCATGGCAAAAAGGAAAACAAAAAGCAGACTGAACTCTATGGTCCTTTAAAAACCTACCTATGTAAAATAGTGTGTGCTATAGCTTGGAAAATAAACACATTCTGGGTGACATGAGGCTGCTTGTTTCCAACATTAAGACTAATGTTAGCGTTAAACTCAAAAATACTGATTAATAAAAACAAATCTTTATGGATTTATTATAATTATAATTATTAATAATATTATGAATAGAAACAGAGGAGTTGTCACATATGCAGTTATTGAAAATATATGGGAATATCTGCTCAATCCAAATGTACAACCAACTGATTGCAGCACTACCACAAAAATGGAGGAGGCAAGTGGAAAAGGGAGAAGGTAGGGAACTTGTTTGCCTGCCATATATTAATAGTTACAAATTGGCTGAAAGAAACTGGCATAAATAGAAAAATATACCAGTTTCAGTTGAGGACAAAAATGTTGACAGCTGCGCCAAACAGGTTGCAAAATAAATGGGAAGAGATTTCCGATGTACCAATTCCATGGCATATGGTTTATGAACTGGTACAAAAAACTACATTTGATTCAACAGTTAGAGATTTTCAATTTAAATTATTAAAATATATATATACAGTGGCAAGAAAAAGTATGTGAACCCTTTGGAATTACCTGGATTTCTGCATAAATTGGACATAAAATGTGATCTGATCTTTATCTAAGTCACAACAATTGACAAACACAATCTGCTTAAACGAATAACACACAAACAATTATACGTTTTCATGTCCTTATTGAACAAACCGTGTAAACATTCACAGTGCAGGGTGGGAAAAGTATGTGAACCCTTGGATTTAATAACTGGTTGACCCTCCTTTGGCAGCAATAACCTCAACCAAATGTTTCCTGTAGTTGTGGATCAGACCTGCACAACGGTCAGGAGGAATTTTGGACCACCTTTACAAAACTGTTTCAGTTCAGCAATATTCTTGGGATGTCTGGTGTGAACTGCTGTCGAGGTCATGGCACAGCATCTCAATCGGGTTGAGGTCAGGACTCTGACTGGGCCACTCCAGAAGGCGTATATTTTCTTCTGTTGAAGCCATTCGGTTGTTGATTTACTTCTTTGTTTTGGGTCGTTGTCCTGTTGCATCACCCAGCTTCTGTAGAGCTTCAATTGGCAGACAGATAGCCTAACATTCTCCTGCAAAATGTCTTGATAAACTTGGGAATACCCTTTTCCGTCGATGATGGCAAGCTGTCCAGGCTCTGAGGCAGCAATGCAGCTCCAAACCATAATGCTCCCTCCACCATACTTTACAGTTGGGATGAGGTTTTGATGTTGATGTGCTGTGCCTCCACACAGTGTTGTCTGTTCCTTCCAAACAACTCAACTGTAGTTTAATCTGTGCACAGAATATTTTGCCAGTAGCGCTGTGAACATCCATATGCTCTTTTGCGAACTTTAGACGGACAGCAGTGGCTTCTTCCGTGGTGTCCTCCTATGAACACCATTCTTGTTTAGTGTTTTACGTATCGTAGACTCGTCAATAGAGACGTTAGCATGTTCCAAAGATTTCTGTAAGCCTTTACTTGACACTCTATGATTCTTCTTAACCTCATTGAGCATTCTGCGCTGGTTTCTTGCAGTCATCTTTGCAGGACTCCTAGGGAGAGTAGCAACAGTGCTGAACTTTCTCCATTTATAAACAATGTGTTACTGTGGACTAATGAACATCAAGGCTTTTAGAGATACTTTTGTAACCCTTTCCAGCTTTATGCAAGTCAACAATTCTTAATCTTTGGGCTTCCGAGATCTCTTTTTTTTCGAGGCATGGTTCACATCTGGAAATGCTTCTTGTGAATAGCAAACTCAAAATTTGTGAGTGTTTTGTATCAGGTAGGGCAGCTCTAACCAACATCTCCAATCTCATATCATTGATTGGAGTCCAGGTTAGCTGACTCCTGACTCCAATTAGCTTTTGGAGAAGTCATTAGCCTAGGGGTACTTTTTCCAACCTAGACTGTGAATGTTTAAATTATGTATTAAATATAGACAAGAAAAATACAATAATTTGTGTGTTATTTGTTTAAGCAGACTGTCTGTTGTTGTGACTTGGATGAAAATCAGATCAAATTTTATGACCAATTTATGCAGAAATCCTGATAATTTCAAAGGGTTCACATACTTGTTCTTGCCACTGTATGTATATTCATAGCAAAAAAGCTGTAAAAAAAACAAAGATATTTTTACTCCGAAGAGGCGGGGTGGTGGAGGGAAAAAAATTACTTTTCCTCAGGAAATGTTGTCCGCTTCATGTTGTCCGCCACAATACCGCTGGGTATCGCGAAAGTGGTATCGTGACAACCCTACGTCTTGTGCACACAACTTGAAACGGAACACCATTGAATGGCAGACTTTTACTCTCCCAACTGAATTGTTTTTCTGCCAAAGGCTGTGCATCTGTTGAAGGTCAACAATATGATATATTACTATTAGAATGAAAGGCTTGTAGGAAAACTAACATTGCTTTACCAAACAGAATAACTCCTCTATGCTTGGAAATGAATCCATTATGCTAGCTAGCTCATTTTAGATGAGTAGCAAAAATTGGTTTCAACTTACCCTTTTGCCCAAAACTTTTGTCCTTTCTCAAAGCTATGAATTTTTGTGACGTTGTCAATTCATGTTCTTAAATGTATTTCCTTATATGATCCTCAAACGTGAACTCGATATGTCATTTAGAAAATGAGGCATTTCCCGCAAACCGGAATACGCATCATCACGCTCCCTCATCTGATTGGTCGAGTAGGCGGGCCTTCTGACTTTGTGGCTGCGGTGACGACCGGTTTGTGGTGGGGGGGGGACTCGGGATGGATAGGTAGAAGGTGGGGACTGAGGTGGGGAATGGGTTGGGGTTTTCTTCTTGTGCATTTCTATTATTGTTTTTTTGTACCGGTAAACCCCCCCCCCAAAAAAAGAAGACAAACCGAAATAAAAAGTTGGTCAACAAAATAATAATTCATAGCCCACATGGGAGCATTACATATCAATTGATATGTGCTCCTCCATCTGACCCACAAAGGAGAATCCCACCACAGCTGCCACAGAAGGGGCTCTTGGCTTCCACTCAGGGCCGGGAGGATTGCCAGCTACAAAGCCCCCCTCAGAACAGCATGCCCCAGAGATTCTTGCTATCCTATAGTTTCATTTGTGGACAGGAATGTAAACAAAACAGTTTGACTGTATCTTGTGAGTACGACAGTAGATACTGTATGTAGAACAGTACGGGTAGCGTTGACACTCAAACCGGAGTGTGCTGTTAGACATATTCCGATCTGCTCTGAGCAGATGGCCATCACCATTGGACTGAATTTGGCTTGGTGGTGTGAGAAGTATTAAGACTTGGACGCAATGGACATTGTAAACATTTGTGGTTCACTGTTGGAAATCCCAAAATATTATTATATCACTTAAGCAGCATGAAAATGTGACACATTAACGTCTGTTTGAGTGTGGGGCCTTTGTCAAGTGAAGACAGTTTTTTTTATGCAGTATGCAGAAATGGCCTCATGATAGTTGGTTTTTGGAGTTGTGAAGTTGTGTCAATATGAAATTTGCCACATTTTCACAACTCTGAAAAATGTATGAAATACTGATCACAAAAAAGCAGTCTTCCCAATTGTTTGGCAAAACTTGACAGTCACAACACTGAGTACAGTTACATGCTCACAATAATATGATTATTGTGGATAGTCAGATTAATATAATAGTTTATTTGAAACGTTTACATGCTTTGCAAGATAGTTTTTTTTGACAGCGGCATACCACCCTACAACCCACTACTGGCTTGCTTCTAAGCTAAGCAGGGTTGGACCTGGTCAGTCTCTGGATAGGAGACCAGATGCTGCTGGAAGTGGTGTTGGGGGGCCAGTAGGAGGCACCCTTTCCTCTGGTCTATTTTTTTTTATCCCAATGCGCCAGGGCAGTGATTGGGGACATTGCCCTGTGTAGGGTGCAGTATTTTGGATGGGACGTTAAACAGGTGTCCTGACTCTCTGTGGTCCCTAAAGATCCCATGGCACTTATCTTAAGAGTAGGGGTGTTAACCCCAGTGTCCTGGCTAAATTCCCAATCTGGCCCTCATACCATCGCGGTCACCTAATCATCCCCAGTTTACAATTATCTAATCTCCCCTGTAACTATTCCCCAGGCCATTGCTGTAAATGAGAATGTGTTCTCAGTCAACTTACCTAGTAAAATAAGTTAAATAAAATATAAATAAAATAATGATTTCCCAAATAATCCTGTTTACATGGAAAATCAACTATCCAAATAAACGTTCTACCACAGCTACCATGTTATTTTTGCGATGCCTGTTTGATTCTGAGTTCTGACAATGTTTGTATGTGAAAATTATTTCTAAGATGCATACAAGTTTTTCCAAAATCACTTCACTCATTCATAACAGGGAGGCTTGTGCTACTGGTGCTGGCACATGTGAAAATCAAATAAACAGCTGGAATGCCAATCAAACTGATAACATGTCCTAATAATTCAAAAGATTGTTCAGGGAAACCAGGTGTTTTAATTAGCGTATGCTTACTTCCATTATGACCTTACACCGATTAAGATAAGCAGAGTAAAGTTTTTACATGACAATTGCCATACTCAGCCTACTGCCATAGGCTAATCAGTTTCATATTGAATTATTAGTGTGCATGTAAACGTACTCACTGTCAGCGTTATGTTACATTCAGCTGACAGTGCTTTCGACGCTGTCCTTCAAGTTTTCTAGATGGAGTACACAAAAAGAATGGCTCCCTGCGCTTTTCCTCTGACTGATTACCAATACATGAGAAGACAAAAGTGGCCAAGATGACAGATGTCAATAACAGGAGGGGTGCTGTAATGTCTGATTGCCTCGATCGCTTCATTATTATGGGTTGAACCCATCAAACGACACATTCATGTCAGTGCTTTTGATAAGTCTGCGTCGAGTCTCAAGAATGCTGGGGAGCGTGGCTTTACAGCATGGGGTCTTTGTACGAACATCTGCAAAGAAGGAAGCGTCTGTCAAAACAAGTCGCTGTAAAGGGCATATTCCGTCACTTTGTTCCATCTGTACTTGTGCTGAATAGCACTGCTGATGGAGTAGGAGGGCTGTTAGTATACGTTTTAATTTGCATAGCACTCAAAAGGTCATCTCACTCCTTTTCATAAGAGAGTTCACTTGAAAAGGGACACTTGGCTTGGTACTGAATTCCATGACTTGATTGATTAACGGCCGAAGCCTCTGAACTTTGCGGGGGTTTGCCCACCGCCGCTTTCTGAACAACCGTAAAGCACTGGAGGCATTTCTTGCGCCGCAATCATCATTCTGTTGACTCGGAAAGTGGTCTTTAAGAAGAGAAGCCCATTCCCAGAGCATGCCCATTATTCAGTGGCGATGTGGGGACAAGGTTAATGGTGATTTCTCCGGCTCATTCGTGGCGTAGCCTCCTCAGAATGATGGCGCAGGGCAGCCATGGAGAGAACATGACCACGCCGCAACACCATAAACCATCTTCTCAAGGGACTACTCGGTAATTGAACAGCTCATTAAAGCCAAAACTACTTCAATTATTAATTGGCCACGTCAGAGCTGTCCTTTCCGAGTCAAATTTAATTTCCTTCTCGGAACTGCCATGGCATTTTAAGATTGGCCTTATCCGCTGCTTCTGCTCCTCCAATTCCGCCCTGAGGAGAAGTTTAAGATCACACACCTGACACCTCGCCGTGTCTGAGGCACTCTCTCTCTGCTTTTCAATTCTCACTCCGAGAGCAAATCTTAGGACAACTGGTTTGATGTTTAAAGTGAAAGGGCTTGAAAGCTTTCCACCAACCACCCAGAATCAAGAAGACTCCCTTCAAAAGGCAGACATCAATTGGCTTAAGAAAACGATTCAGACTGTACACAAACATGGGCTTGACTCTCCCCACAAACATACGCTTCCCTAACTGAAAACCAACCTGAAAAATGCACGTGGTTTTCGGACACGTGTAAACACACATGCAAACAAATCGCATAATTATAATACATTTTTTAAATCACTAGTCAGACACAGTGTGAAGTTTCACTTTCACTTTTTCATGTGTTTTTTCCTGCAGATTTTTTTTTATGTTAATTTTTCACATTATTTTTCAAAACTTCCACCTACATCTGGTCACATCCAGGGTTCTATATTGTTGGAATGAATGTGCACAAAACTTTCAACTGGAAATAAGGCAGCAAAAGCGAAGGCAAGAATTAAACATAAACAAAGACAGGGCAAATTGCCAGAAAGCAAGGCGTTGTATTTAATTACATTATCATGAAAAAATAAGTGCGATTTTCACGTGGAGTTGTTTCACATGTGAAATTGCAATTTCACATTTATAAGGTACTTTTGGTCATGTAGTGTACATCCTCTCCCAAGGCGAAAGGTATGTGGACACCTGCTAGTCGAACATCCCATTCCAAAATCATGGTCATTAATATGAAGTTGGTCCCCCCTCTGCTGCTATAACAGCCTCAACTCTTCTGGGAAGGCTTTCCACTAGATGTTGGAACATTGCTGCGGGGACTTGCTTCTATTCAGCCACAAGAGCATTAGTGAGGTCGGGAGCACTGATGTTGGGCGATTAGGCCTGGCTCGCAGTCGGCGTTCCAATTCATCCCAAAGGTGTTCGATGGGGTTGAGGTTAGGGCTCTGTGCAGGCCAGTCAAGTTATTCCACACCGATCTCAACAAACCATTTCTGTATGGACCGGGGGCATTGTCATGCTGAAACAGGAAAGGGCCTTTCCCAAACTTAGCACAGAATCATCTAGAATGTCATTGTAAGCTGTAGCGTTAAGATCTCCCTTCACTGGAACTAAGGGGCATAGCCCAAACCGTGAAAAACAGCCCCAGAACATTATTCTTCCTCCACCAAACTGGCACTATTCATTCGGCCAGGTAGCGTTCTCCTGGCATCCACCAAACCCAGATTCATCCGTCAGACTGCCAGATGGTGAAGTGTGATTGCAACAGAGAACAGACTATTTCTATGAGCTACAGCACTCGGCGGTCCCGTTCTGTGAGCTTGTGTGGCCTACCATGTCGCTGTTGCTCCTAGACGTTTCCACTTCACAATAACAGCACTTAGTTGACCGGGGGCAGCTCTAGCAGAGCAGAAATTTGACAAATTGACTTGTTGAAAAAATGGCATCCGGTGACGGTGCCACATTGAAAGTCACTGAGCTCTTCAGTAAGGCTATTCTACTGCCAATATTTGTCTATGGAGATTGCATGGCTGTGTGCTCTATTTCATACACCTCTCAGCAACGGGTGTGGCTGGACTAGCCGAATCCACTAATTTGAAGGGGTGTACACATACTTTTGTATGAGTTGTGAATTAATAATCATCCTTGTATAACTCCCTTTATATCCCACAACAGCCGTGTCAAAAGAAATTATAAAAAAATTAAGAATAATTGAACGATATTGAGAAAGAAATGCAATTAAATTAAATTAAAGTCAGTTCTCGGTCAGTGCTCCGGTCATACACTGAACAAAAATAAACGCAACATGCAACAATTTCAAAGATTTAACTGAGATACAGTTCATATAAATAAATCAGCCAATTGAAATAAATTCATTAGGCCCCAATCTATGGATTGCACATGACTGGGAATACAGATATGCATGTTGGTCACAGATACCTTTAAAAAAAAAAAGTAGGCGTGGATCAGAAAACGAGTCAGTATCTGGTGTGACCACTATTTGCCTCATGCAGCACGACACATCTCCTTTGCATAGAGTTGATCAGGCTGTTGATTGTGGCCCGTGGAATGTTGTCCCACTTTTCAATGGCGGTGCAAAATTGCTGGATATTGGGGGGAACTGCAAAACGCATCGTACACGTCGATCTAGAGCATCCCAAACATGCTCAATGGGTGACATGTCTGGTGAGTATGCAGGCCATGGAAGAAATGGGACATTGACAGCTTCCAGGAATCGTCACGGTATCTCTGAGCATTCAAATTGCCATCAATAAAAATGCAATTGTGTTCGTTGTCCGTAGCTTATGCCTGCCCATACCATAACCCCACCACCAACATGTCGTGTGGGCGAGCAAACCACGACACCATACAAGCTGTCAGCCATCTGTCCTGTACAGTTGAAACCGGATTTATCCATGAAGAGCACACTTACAGTGGTTCTTCCATTAAAAGTTGCAGCGTACTGCAGCACAGCTTGCGTGGTGCCGCAGAATTCCATGGCACGTTATTTACGTGCCAACCACTGGTACCATTAATGCTAGTTAGTGCTAGTTTGACCACCAGAGGGCATCTTTGAGAAGCATTTGATAGACTTCAATAGTGGCTGTACTAGAGAATTTAAAACTAACTAGCATTAATGGTAACAATGGCTGACAATTAAATAATGTGCCATAGATTATTGCGGCAGCCCGCAAGGTCTGCTACAACTTTTAAAGGAAGAACCACTGTACACTAGAGCTGAACAATATCGAACTAATTTGATTAATTCAAATTTATGTTGAAGCGATGTTCTAAATGCCTGTATCACAAGAATCTAGGTTAGTTTTTTTCTCTCTTCCATTTATATGACTGTTTGTCTTTTTGGTCTCGTCTCCTTCACTCCTTGTGTGATGTGTTGCAACTCAGACAGACACCTTAACCCTCCCCCTGCCACTCACAACAACAACAAAGAGACGAAAGATAACTTCTTTCACCCTGACAAGCAGTTTCAACTCGCTATTTGCTATTTTACGAAATACATTGAGACATTACTTTACTTTAATAGATGAGAAATGAACCTTGGTAACGATACCCTTATTATGTCTCTACTCCCAAAATGTAGAACAGAGAACAGGTGGGTGTTTTCACAAAAGTTCAACTGTTCTACCTTTTTGTCAAACAAATAGAGCCATGTTGGCTAGACTTAAAAAATAAAAGATTAGTTGCTTACTCAATAGCAGTGGACTTGTGCTTGAGAGAGAGGTTTTTATAAACTTAATTTTCTATAATGCATGACGTTGGTTATCATTAGTGAATATGCATGGTTCTGGTTACATGTGTAACAAAAGGGGATTTTCATAGACTTGAAAGCCAGATCATTGATTAGATCAAAAAAGCAGGTTATACTACTTTGATAATTAGATTATAGTGGGTCTTATAGTCGAAGGCTTATATTTATATTAGTTTTACAAGCCCTGAATTAATTTGATAATTCCTGAATGTTCAAAATGCAGTGTACTGACCTTTAATTGTGCAACCAAGCTTATTTAGAGAAAAGTAATAATAAATAAATAAATAAATATATATATATATATATATATATATATATATATATATGCCCCATAGCACTCACTTCTGTCATCATGAAGTGCTTTGATAGACTAGTCAAGGATCATATCACCTCTACCTTACCTGACACCCTAGACCCACTCCAATTTGCTTACCGCCACAATAGATCCACAGACGATGCAATCGCACTGCACACTGCCCTATCCCATCTGGAGGAGGAATACCTATGTCAGAATGCTATTCATTGACTATAGCGTAGCCTTAAACACCATTGTACCCTCCAAGCTCATCATTAAGCTCGGGGCCCTGGGTCTGAACCCCGCCCTGTGCAACTAGGTTCTGGACTTCCTGATTGGCCTCCCCCAGGTGGTGAAGGTAAGAAACAACACCACTTCGCTGATCCCCAACACAGGAGACCCACAAGGTTGCATGCTCAGACCTCTCCTGTACTTCCTGTTCACCCATGACTACATGGCCATGCACGCCTCCAACTCAATCATCAAGTTTGCAGATGAAACAGTAGTAAGCCTGTTTACCAACAATGACAAGACAGGCTACAGGGAGGAGGTGAGGGGTGCTAGAAAATAACCTCTCCCTCAACGTCAGCAAAACAAAGGAGCTGATGGTGGACTTTAGGAAACAGCAGAGGGAGCACGCCCCTATCCACATCGACTGGACTACAGTGTAGAAGGTGTAAAGCTTCAAGTTCCACGGCGTACACGTCACTGAACATCTGAATTGGTCCACCCACACAGACAGTGGGGTGGAGGCTAAAGAAATTTGGCTTGGCCCCTGAGAGCCTGAAACTTTTACAAATGCACAACTGAGAGCATCCTGTCGGGCTGTATCACTGCCTGGTATGGCAACTGCACCGCCCGCAAGCGCAAGGCTCTCCAGAGGGTATTACGGTCTGCCCAACGCATCACCGGGGGCACACTGCCTGCCCTACAGGACACCTACAGCACCCGACGTCACAGAAAGGCCAAAAAGATCATCAAGGACAACAACTAACCTGGCCATGGCCTGTTCACCCCGCTATCATCCAGAAGGTGAGGTCAGTACAGGTGCATCAAAGCTGGGACCGAGAGACTGAAAAACAGCTTTTATCTCGAGACCATCAGACTGTTAAATAGCCATCACTAACCGTCTACCACCCGGCTACTCAACCCTGCACCTTAGAAGCTGCTGCCCTATATACATAGACATGGAACACTAATCACTTTAATAATGTTTACATACTGCTTTACTCATCTCATATGAATATACTGTATTCTACTCTACTGTATCTAGTGAATGCCACTCCGACATTGATCGTCCTAATATTTATATATTTCTTTATTCCATTCTTTTGATTTTAGATTTGTGTATTGTTGAGAATTGTTAGATACTACTGCACTGCTGGAGCTAGGAACACAAGCATTTCGCTACACCCGCAATAACATCTGCTAAATATGTGTATGTGACCATTACATTTGATTTGATTTTGATTTGATCTCTATAGGCTATGCAATTGCGAGAGAAAACAGAGTGATGGCCTCTATTAAAAAGACGAGGTTCCCATCAGCTTTCTCTATAGCCTAAGCCTACTATATTTATTTCTCACTTTTTACTAATATTAAGCAAATTTTAAGCACATTGCTTATATTTACAACAGGAGTATAGCCTACATGGCTGGCATGAAAATGAACCACAGGAAAAGCGTCCTCCATTCGCTATTTAAGTGTAGAGATGACATGTACTTTTCCCCCTGCCTGTTTTGAGACAGGTGCATGATAATGGTCCATTCTAAAACAAAACAAATTTCACACATATATTATTTAGTATATGTAAAGACACGATTAAATCAAGAATGGTCTGATGGGTCACAATATTAGCCTATCACTTAAGAATTATATATTATTACACAAAAACATTGCCTTTTTTTGTGTGACTTTTTCTAATCATAGTCGCACACCTCATGTAGCCTAGTCCATAGGCCTATATATTTATTCATAAGATTTGTATCAGAACTAAAGTGACTAAATAACTTCTTAAAATTAAGCACATTAATCCGCTTACAAGGGGTGTAGAGCCTAACTGGCATACATAAGCAGCGCATGATTTTAAAGTTTGATTAGATCATTTTCACCATAAAAATGCACCTTCATAATAAAAGCATTACATGCATAATCGGATATGAGGTCACTTTTGATAATGGAACATTCACGCTTTTAGCCTACTGCCGTGTGTGCATTGCTGCGCTTATAATGTGAAAAAATAACCTAATAGTTTATCAACATTTTAAGCTAAGCGTTCTGATCTGTTGTGTCAGCCTCACTGTGTAAAAAAGTTTGTTTATGCTAGTGGATGTATTATATTGCCATCTATCGCATCCCACAACTCTCCCAGACTATGTTTGGAATATTTATTTCTCTCACAGAATAGGTCAACTTTTGTACTACAGGGGATAGTAGATTGACATAGGCTAGTAATTTAGCTGTTCGTTAGGCCAACTCATCTTGCTGTCTGACGAAAAGTAAATGTGGACAGTTCTTCCGATATCTAATATTCACCTCGGAATTGGATAAGGACGTGCGCAGTTGCGTCCCCGATGTGTCCGTCTTCACTTGTAGCCTATGAGGAAAAACTAGATCACGTGATAGAGAGCCGTGTGAGTGAGAGGTACTTCAGAGCAGGCAGCAGTCAGGGAGGTTTTTTAAGGTGCATTATGACCTCACAAAACGGATGCCGCTGGGAAATCATTATCATTATCAAGTGCTTCTCAAATTTTGAATGAGACTGATGAAGTGTGTACAGCCTGCGCAAAAAACAAAGCATAGCTCATGCCTTTCAAGCGACTTTTTTCAAATCATCGTTAGTCACATCATGCAGCCTTACAATGTATTAAAAATCATAACATATATAGCCATACGTTTGTTGAACAAGATACATTAATAACTAAATTAAGCATATAGGTGTATCTATTTATTTGTTAACCGCTCAACACAGAATAGCTGCATGTGCACACTCCTTCAAATCGTTTGGAGAAAATATAATTTATATTTTACTCATCTTTGTTCAATTGTTTTCTTCATACTATAAAATAAAATAATGCCACAGAATTCTAAGCAAATCCTGTCTGCTAAATGAACTAGTGTAGCCCATAGCCATATGGCACAGCCAGATCAGGATCTAACATAAGGACAACTCAGAGTATGCTATTCAGTTATTCTGAAATAGACTACATTTTCTTCATATCATGTTTTTTTAAACCTGTCTAAAATAAATTATGGATTTATTATGAAGGTGTAGGCTATATTACATTTATTAGACTTTTTAAAAATGTAGATGTTCCAAAGGTCTCCATCAGTGGCTTGTAGGCCACTGATGTGTGGAAGCCAGGAAGCCAGTGCTAAATGTGTTCATGTTAATTAACGGTCAATTACTGTGAGAGCGACAGTTACTTGCTTGACAATCAACGGCTGACAAAATTTGGTGAACGCCACAGCCCTATACGAGTATGGGTGTAATCGTTAACTTCACAAGGGTAGGGGGCAGCATTCGGAATATTGGATGAAAAGCGTGCCCAAAGTAAACTGCCTGCTACTCAGGCCCAGAAGCTAGGATATGCATATAATTGGTAGATTTGGATAGAAAACTCTAAAGTTTCCAAAACTCTTAAAAATAATGTCTGTGAGTATAACAGAAATTATATAGCAGGCGAAAACCTGAGGAAAATCCATCCAGGAAGTGCTATTATTTTGAAATGGCTGTTTTTCCATTGAAAGCCTATCCACCATACAAAGACTTATGACCCAGTTCACGATCCCTATTGCTTCCACTACATGTGGCCAGTCTTTAGGCATTGTTTCAGGCTTTTACTTTGAAAAATATGGGGAGAAACACCACTTTCAATGAGAGGACAGTGGAAATTTCCAGACATGAGTCCTGCGCGTGACCGGGAGCATGCCTTTCTTGTTTTTCCATTTCTATTGACGAAGCTATTGTCCTGTTGAAATATGATCGATTGTTTATGACAAAAACAACCTGAGGATTGATTATAAACATCGTTTGACATGTTTCTACGAACTTTTATGGTACTTTTTTGATTTTCTGTCTGCCTGCTGTGACTACGCTTTGTTCCAATGGATTACTGAACAAAACGCACCAACAAAACGGAGGTTTTTGAATATAAAGAGGGACTTTATCGAACAAAACGAACATTTATTGTCTAACATGGAGTCTTGGGAGTGCAACCATATGATGATCATCAAAGGTAAGTGATACATTTTATCGCTATTTCTGACTATTGTTACTCCTCTACTTGGCTGGTTACTGTTTGTAATGATTTGTCTGCTGGGCGCTGTTCTCAGATAATCGCATGGTTTGCTTTCGCCGTAAAGCCTTTTTGAAATCTGACACAGCGGTTGGATTAACAAGAAGTTTATCTTTAAGCTGATGTATAACACTTGTATCTTTTATGTATGTTTATTATGAGAATTTCTGTTTTTGAATTTGGCGCTCTGCAATTTCACTGGATGTTGGCCAGGTGGGACGCCACCGTCCCACACCCCCTAGAGAGGTTTAAGGACTGGAGTTTTTCAGGACCAAAAAGAAACGTAATGGAGCTAAGAAGAGGCAAAGTCCGAGAGGAAATCCTGGATCAGTCTGTTTTCCACAAGACAGAGATGAATTCACCTTTCAGCAGGATAATAACCTAAATCACAAGGCCAAATCTACACTGGAGTTGCTTACCAAGAAGACAGTGAATGTTCCTGAGTGACCAAGTCACAGTTTTGACTTAAATCTACTTTAAAATGTATGGCAAGACCTGAAAATGGTTGTCTAGCAATGATCAACAACTAATTTGACAGAGCTTGAAACATTTTAAAATAATAAATGGGCTAATATTGCACAATCCAAGTATGGAAAGCTTTAGAAATTTACCCAGAAAGACACTGCCAAAGGTGTTTCTATAAAGTATTGACTCTGGGGTGTGAATACTTATGTAAATTAGATATTTCTGTATTTCATTTTCAATAAATTAGCAAATATACAAAATAAAAACTGTCATTATGGGGTATTGTGTGTAGATAGATTAAATCTATATTTTATATCACCTATCTTGAATTCAGGCTGTGGAATGTGGAATAAGTCCAGGGGTATGAATAATTTCGAAAGGCACTGCAACTCACAGTAAATAACTTCAGGGCCTTGTCAGGCTTCTCTCCGCCTGGCCGTGGTCCATTTGACATTTACATTAGAATTAGCTCCACAGAGACACAAGCCGAGAATATCGGTAAAACCTCACTTCACCTCTTTCAGAAAGTGAGTCAATATGTTTCTCTCAAAGCCAATCATATATGGTGGGCAGGCGGATGGTGGACAGTAACCCGATAACATCAACATGCATGCGGTGTCATCTGATCCGTGCTCCGGCGGTGGCATGTGCAATATCTATTATTCTGCCAAGGTGGTCTCAAAAACGGCTCAACGAGAGCGGATGCAGCAACCCTAGTCATTGCCGAGCTCCATTATTAATTCGCTCATTCAGATAGCTTCCTTTGTTTTGTGGGGGCACACAGGTATGTTTATACCTCAGTTCGTAAATGTGTGTGTGAGTCAGGTGCATACCGTTTGCCATATCAAACCAACACAGCTGCCATTCTGTCCTCTTCTCAGATTGTTCCTGATCAAGCCTCACTGACTGGCTGCTTCATCTCCTCAGTCCTCCACATATTCCTCAGTCTCCCAGGATGTGCTAAATCCTCAGCACCCATGGGGTTTTGCCCTCAGTGTTTCCTCTCCCTCTCTCGGTGGGACCGCTACGTGTGGAGCAGCCCGACAGCAGGAAGCCAAAAAAAGGAAGCAGCGAGAGAGGGTGGGCGTGCTAATCTTCCCCCTATTCTGTGGTTGGGCTGCGTTAGTTTACTGCCATACTTGAGATGGAAGTAGAGAGGGAACGAGAGAGAGAAAAAAAAAGTCCCATCAGCACCTGGCCTGAGTTTTTACACTGGCGCTATGATCCCAATGGGCTTGGCAGGGGGGGGGGGGGGAAGAGAAGAGAGCCTGAGGGGTGGAGGGAGGAGAGAGGTGGGAGCCATTGAGGAGGAAAGGGATTATTTCACCTAATCCAAATGACAGCTACTACTTCACATAAGGGACTGTCTTTTTTTCAGTCTCCCTCTCCCATCACTTGAACGAGTCTTGAAACAATTCAAATCTAAATTGCTTCTCTTAGCCCCGAACACACCTGTAAGCTCTTTGGTGGGTGAGTGTATGGAAGGAGGTCAAGGAGAACGAATCTGGTGGCGGGTGCGTCGTGGGATATCTAGGTTTACCACCAGAAGGGGGCTCACAGACCCCCCCCCACCCACATCCCACCTCCATTTGCATTGAATATTACAATGCGGCTTCGGGTCATTTAATTAGAAATCAGCAGAGCTGTGACAGCCAGGAGAGGCAGATGAAGCCTGGTGCCGTGGCCACAGTAGCGTGCCTCTCCCTGGGATTAGTTGCCGCACCAGCACAGGGGTGCCCTGGTGGTCCACTTAGCTTAGCTGTATGGCCTTTAGCTCATAGCAGCTTAATAACCATCCCATTAAGGGATGTCTTTATCCTTGACATGGGCTTTAAAGCCGATGGAAGGGCCAGCTCAAGGGCTTGGGTCGCTTGTAACCAACGTGTTTCTGTTTATTGGATCTATTAAAAGTTCCCTGGCTGGCTTTCTCCTCCGGTTTGGGTGTTTTTATAGAAGGAAAGTGAGGGAGACCTTCATTTTGCCATTTGTGACCGCCCCTCTGAAGTCAAGATATTCAGCATCTGACCCCGGAGAGAGATAACAATGACATCTAAGGATTTGGCCTCTTTCCCCACAAAGCAGGAAGAAAGAGAGAGAGAGTTGTCAGGAGAAACATGGAGTATATTAATCCACCCCATGTGCTGAATGTCAGCCTCTTATCCTGATAACAAAAGTATTTTTTTTTCATGAATGTCATGAACATTTATAATACTTTGCATCCAAAACATTATACGGACAAGGAAAGGATTAGCATCGCACTCTCCTCTCCACCATTGGGGTAGAAACAAATAAAGACATTAGCTGTGTTTGAATACTTATACTAACCGCACTAATCGTACTATTTGTGATGTAAATTAAGTATATAGTATGCTTATTGGTCATAGTATGGATATAGTTAGTATAACAAAAGTTTCCGGATGTCGTACTACATTCGCCAAAATACAAAATATACAAGCAGTGGACACTATTTCTGTGCTTTTAGGGCCCAAAATGCAATTCTTCAGAAAATGGCGTGGCTTTACATCATTTTCAGATTTGAAGAAAATGGCGCAAAATATGCAGCCAAGTCCAACAATTCATTGCTTTAAATAATTATGACAGCTGTTAAGAAAATGTTGAGCAACGTTGAGCAATGACTTTTCAAATAAGTTACCTTACACGTTATGTTGGCTGACAATGTGTTAGCTACGCTCTCCTTACAAGCCACCTAGCATATTATTACAGCAGTATGTACCGGCATGTTAGCTAACGTTAGTTGGCTACTAACCAACGTTTATTGACTTGATTATTCCAGTCATACTTAGCTTAGCTAAGTGGTATATTCATTGAGCGTTGTCAATGGACATTTAGGTGCTTTCGTAAATTTGCTCTGGCTATCTACTCTGATTTCAGAGCACTCTCGTCTGAGTGTACCAGAGCGCAGAAAAAGTGACGAATTTACGAACGCTCAACACCCATGGAATATAACCGGTTTCAGTAAACATCTGCAAAAAGCTTAATTAAATTGTTGACAGCAGCACAGTTTGTCACCAACGCTCTGGATAACATGAAAACTGCCTAGCTCTGCTAGGGCAAGTAAAATGGTCAAAGTGAGGTGTTCTCTCATGTGTGTCTGGAAGTAGCTAGCAAGCTAGCCAACGTTAGCCAGTTAGCTTGGACGCTTGACTACCGTTGTAGGGTCAGAACTCTCGAATCAAGCCTATTCTTCGGCCAGAGCATCCGGTGTGCGCTCTGAACACTCCGAGAGCTAAATGCTCTGAATTTACAAATGGACAATCTGACAACACTCAATGTATGAACGCCCAGTGGGCATTCTAGATTGAATTTAAGAACACACCCGAAGTCTAAAATGTCTAGCTAGTAATCTGTTATGCTAATAAGCTAGCAAGAGGTTGCATAGCAACAGCATCAACTTCCAGTAGACCGGTGAAGCACTAGTACGCTCAACTGTTACCATTCGTTTAGCAGTGGTTCCCAACTTTTTATAGTCCTTTACCCCTTCAAACATTCAACCTCCAGCTGTGTACCCCCTCTAGCACCAGGGTCAACGTCTTTGAAGCTGTCAGGCATACTCTTGGCAGCAAAAGCCTCTCGGTGGATGCTGCAGTGTACCCAAGTGGCGTCGGGAGCAACTGCTTGCATGCGCGTTACCACTCCACTATGTCTCCCTGTCATGGCTTTTGTGCCTTCAGTACAGATACCAACACGTCTTGATCACCAAAGTCCATTTGATGTCACAAAGCTGTCCAGAACTTTAAAAATATCATCTCATGTTGTCCTGGTTTGCAGAAGAAGATGTCTTCCTTAATTGACCTCCTCATTAACGTAACGGACATATACCAGGAGCTGTGCCAGGCCCGCCCCGTCTGTTGACTCATCAAGCTGTAACGCATATAATTCACTGGCTTGTACGCGAAGCAGTAATTGTTTCAAAACATCTCCTGCCATGTCACTGATGCGTCGTGAAACAGTGTTGTTTGATGAAGGCATCGTCTGTACAGTTTTTTTGGCCATGTCCCAGCCATATCCGTGGCAGCAGGAAGAATGAAGTCCTCAACAGAAGTATGGGGCTTGCCTGTCCTAGCCACTCAGTAGCTCACCATATAAGACACTTCTAGCCCCTTCTTATCAATGGTATATGTTGCTTTTATAAACTCGCCAAACTGTCAACTGTGTTTATTTTCAGAAAACTTAACATGTGCAAATATTTGTATGAACATAAGACTCAACAACAGACGAACTGAACAAGTTCCACAGACATGTGACTAACAGAAAATGAATAATGTGTCCCTGAACAAAGGGGGGGTCAAAATCCAAAGTAACAGTCAGTATCTGGTGTGGCCACCAGCTGCATTAAGTACTGCAGTGCATCTCCTCTTCATGGACTGCACCAGATTTGCCAGTTCTGGCTGTGAGATGTTACCCCACTCTTCCACCAAGGCACCTGCAAGTTCCTGGACATTTCTGGGGGGAATGGTCCTAGCCCTCACCCTCCGAACCAACAGGTCCCAGACGTGCTCAATGGTATTGAGATCCGGGCTCTTCACTGGCCATGGCAGAACACTGACATTCCTGTTTTACAGGAAATCACGCACAGAATGAGCAGTATGGCTAGTGGCAATGTCATGCTGGAGGGTCATGTCAGGATGAGCCTGCAGGAAGGGTACTACATGAGGGAGGAGGATGTCTTCCCTGTAACGCACAGCGTTGAGATTGCCTGCAATGACAACAAGCTCAGTCTGATGATACTATAACACACCACCCTAGACCATGACGGACCCTCCACCTCCAAATTGATCCCCACTCCAGAGTACAGGCCTCGTGTAATGCTCATTCCTTTGACGATAAATGCGAATCCAACCATCACCCCTGGTAAGACAAAACCGCGACTCGTCAGTGAAGAGCACTTTTTGCCAGTCCTGTCTGGTCCAGCAACGGTGGGTTTGTGCCCATAGGCGACGTTGTTGCCGGTGGTGTCTGGTGAGGACCTGCCGTACAAGAGGCCTACAAGCCCTCAGTCCAGCCTCTCTCAGCCTATTGCGGAAAGTCTGAGCACTGATGGAGGGATTGTGTGTTCCTGGTGTAACTCGGGCAGTTGTTGTTACCATCCTGTACCTGTCCCGCAGGTGTGATGTTAGGATGTACCGATCCTGTGCAGGTGTTACAGGTGGTCTGCCACTGAAAGGACGATCAGCTGTCCGTCCTGTCTCCCTGTAGCGCTGTCTTAGGCGTCTCTCAGTACGGACATTGCAATTTATTGCCCTGGCCACATCTGCAGTCCTCATGCCTCCTTGCAGCATGCCTAAGGCACGTTCACGCAGATGAGCAGGGGCCCTGGGCATCTTTCTTTTGGTGTTTTTCCGAGTCAGTAGAAAGGCCTCTTTAGTGTCCCAAGTTTTCATAACTGACCTTAATTGCCTGTTAGTGTCTTAACGACCGTTCCACAGGTGCATGTTCATTAATTGTTTATGGTTCATTGAACAAGCATAGGAAACAATGTTTAAACCCTTTACAATTTAGATCTGTGAAGTTATTTTGATTTTTATGAATTATCTTTGAAAGACAGGGTCCTGAAAAAGGGAGGTTTCTTTTTCTGCTGAGTTTACTTGTCTTACTACTTGAAAGTCGTCTTTATTCTCGCTCCAAAAACTCCTGTGGCTTATTTTTCAAATTGTCATGTTTCGTTTCTAAATGTCTGCGCAAGAGTGAAGGTTTCCTGTATAAAGACATTGTGTTGTTATTTTGCTTAACACTAGATGGTTTAACGAGGCCACTCAGGCGAGAAAAAAAACTCACCCAAATGAATAGCTCCATTGGAAAATATAAATGTACTGTTT
Source organism: Salmo trutta (assembly GCF_901001165.1). Classification (NCBI taxonomy): domain Eukaryota; kingdom Metazoa; phylum Chordata; class Actinopteri; order Salmoniformes; family Salmonidae; genus Salmo; species Salmo trutta. The sequence continues at coordinate 23,852,527 of NC_042975.1, forward strand.
GAAAATGTGAAGAATAGTTAAAAAAAAAGTTTTAAATGTGAATCACATTTTTATTTGGCCTACCCCCGACGGCTTTGAGCGTACCCCTGGGGGTAAAAAAAACATCTCTCCATGGAAGCATTTTGAGTATAGTTTACTAAACAATAGGCTCCTGCTGGCATTTATTCATCCAGAACTGAACAATGTCCCGTGTCAATGCCCCACGTTATGAAAGCTCCGAGGCTATAACCATCACTCAGCCTATATTCAACAGGCGCTGGGGGTATCAATTCCCCACGTTATGAGAGCTCCGAGGCTATAACCATCACTCAGGGTATATTCAACTGGCGCTGGGGGTATCAATCCCCCACGTTATGAGAGCTCCGAGGCTATAACCATCACTCAGGGTATATTCAACAGGCGCTGGGGGTATCAATCCCCCACGTTATGAGAGCTCCAAGGTTATAACCATCACTCAGCCTCATATATTAAACTTCTCATCATATACCAGAATAAAAATGAAAAGCACGCAATAAAAACCATCATTACAATCAAAACATTCCCCTTTGAAAGACAGAGGAGCAGGTGGCACACTGCGAATCTTGAAAAAAAAAGGAGAAAAAAACAAAGCAGATGACCAACTCTGGCATCACAAAGCATTAATCAAGGCCCTAGCCGGCCAGGAAATTAAATAAGGAGACAAGGAAATGGGGTGGGGGGGTGGGGGGGCTTTTGCCCCCATGATATTGAGAGACGGTGCACTTGGGCTGCGGTATTTCATAAATTCATCATTGACATAAAGGTAATAGAGCTTTGGAGGGGGGCAGCTAACGTTAACGATCGCCGACAGACAGCCCTCCCCCTGAACGAGATGAAAAGGTAGAGCCTTTATGACATGAGATTATAAAAGGTAAAAATGTGCTGCTAATGAGTAATTAGGCTGTTCTGTTGGAGGGACAGGCTCAGAGCCAAAAGGCAGTAGTCTTTTGAGGAGCTTGACACGGAGACGACACTAATTGCGGCCGTCAGAACAACCATTGATTCTCATTTTGAAATAAAACCCTGCTCGACATCGCCAGGCAGCTCTTGACGGGCGTGGGCTGACAGGTACTTTCGGCTGTAGTGAGGAGGAATATAGGCCTACCAACAGTCCTCATCTTTTCGCCCCAGAACAGTCCAAATTGGCTGCGTTGTTATGCTCAGGGCATTCGTCCAGTGGGTTGGTATTTGAGCAAAGTTACTGGCTAGCTATAATCCCTCCAGCAAAACAACCTGCCCTTTATGATTCCTGTCCAGCTGAACAGTTTGTTTGGAGCAAGTAAGGACCTAATGATGAAGGGATAGAACAACATTAAGAAACCTCTGTTGATGTAGGTTTACTTGACCTGAAATTATGAAGTTTCCCACCAAATACGCAAAGGCTAAAATAGATGACCTGGACTATGACACGATGTGATAGGAGATATGACAGTTATGCTCAAGGTCATTGGCAGGACTAGGCTTTTGAAAACTTTATAGTACTGTAGGATATATGATCTAAGAGGCTGAGCTCGCTCAATGCTCAAATCAGTTTGAAGTGTTGAAACCGGAGGTAAGACCAACGGCGTCAACATATGTCATTTGGGCCACACACGGTTAACATGGACGATGACGACAGCACTGAGAGCCCCTTCAGGCTTCACAAATCGCCAGGTCCGCCTCATTGGGCCCTCCTGTCAAAGCATGCTGGAAAAGGAATTAAAAGCATCTATTGACCAAATTGACTCGGCTGGCAGAAGGAAGTCTCACTGAATGTGTGGTGTACTTAGCGAGGGGGAACTGTTGCCAATTTCTGCACTTAAGAACAGAATACTCAGGCTAGTTCCAGAGACACAGCGAGGGTCCTCCAGAAGCTTCATTTATTCTCAGCAGGAAACTGAGGCTGAAATGAGTTCTGCCGGAGACATAAATAGACTGTCAATATGAGAGGTCAGAATAAAAGCCCTTTTATTCCATCGCAGGCTAGATTTCCATGTCTTTATATTAGAGAGAGAACAAATCAGAAATAGACTAACTTTTTCTTGTCGTTATTATCTTAAACACAACAAATGTATGTGTTGTATGGCAGCTTAATTCGCGTCCAATCCAAGCTTGAGTTTCCATACGACCGTATCACTAATGAAGTGATTAGATTGATGCAGATATCTGGACAACTTCAGCCATTGATTCCCTGTCTGTAATATTGACCTGTAATACTACATCAGACTGTGGTATTCCTTAGAAACATTGTTATAACCTGTGATGGCCAATCACAGTAAAGATTATTCATGCGAAGAGCAGATCTCAAAGCAACTTGGCATACCTTTATGAAGATACGTTTTGCCCCATAGAAAACCACCAGGAGCAATGTCTAACTGGGTAGGGGGATGTAGGCCTAAGCAGCATAGCCTAACTTGTGTGGCAACAATGTGTCATTGCAATTCAAATCTGGTAGATTTGAATTGGTGAAAATATCCATGGAAAAAATGTGGAATGGATATGGACACTTTTTTATTTAACCTTTAACTAGGCAAGTTAGTTAAGAACAAATTCTTATTTACAATGACGGCCTACCCCAGCCAAACCCGGACGACGCTGGGCCAATTGTATGCCGCCTTATGGGACCCCCAATCACGGCCAGATGTGATACAGGCTGGATTTGAAACAGGGTCTGTAGTGATGCCTCTTGCACTGAGATGCAGTGCCTCAGACCGCTGCGCCACTAAGGAGCCCAATTACCAATGGACATGAAGCCCTGAGACTTGAACCTCAATGTAGGAAAGAACACAGCCACATCCCCCCTCTACTACCTATGGCAGGGTTCCCCAACTGGCGGCCGGTGGTTTTATTTGGCCAGCCAAGTTTCCTGAGATTTTTTTATTTATTTATTTTCATTGTTGGACATAATAGACTGTAAAAACACCAGGAAATCAGCTCCAAGTAATTTTAATTTAAGAAATTTATTCCCAAGTTTTCCATGCATAATAGAGACACGTGATCGTATACAAATGTAAGCAAGGTTTTAATTATGCCCCCCCCCCGACCATCCGCTCAAGAAAAAAAATCGGCCCGTGGCTAAATCTGGTTGGTGATCCCTGACCTATGGCACTCTCCTCAACCCCCACCACAACTCTCCCTCTCTCCCTCCCCCGGCAGACCCTGAGCTGAAGAGGTTAGGGCAGGCTAATGTTTACAATCTGTAATAATAACGCTGGGAACTGCCACTATAATCATCCTTGAACTAGGTTTAGCCTGGGCCTTATTGCAGTTATTACAGAGGTAATTCAAGCCACCGCTGAGAATCTTTAGATTTCATTTAAGCCTTTTTGGATGATGCTGGGCGCTGACAATGGCCGTCCATCTTTCTAAACAGTCCTTATCTGAACGGAGGATCCCAGCCTCCGATTGTGCCGTTGATGGATAGCTCTCCCGTTTTTTTCCCTTCGCACTCCCCCTCTCCTTATTTCTCACTTCACATACTGTCTGAAGACTTTCCATTATCGCATAGTGAGAAGAGGCCACGGCGGATATAGTGGCTGTCCAGAAAAAAACTGGGGTCTATGAGAAGGCAAACGAGAGTAGACAAGACTTGCTTCCCAATCTAAAGTGGCTTCCTCTCTTTGTTTACTTTCCTTCTTCTGCACTGATATGAAAACAACTCACCCGAGTACTAGGCCTACTGAGTAACCTTCTTATATCTGTCCAACTCTTTTAAAATTAGTGTGAGGAGAATAGGACAGGTAGAGTGGGTATACAGTATGAGACTGCGGGCAGGCCACTCAGAGAATATAATAAAATCAATAATGTTTTAGTATAACATACACCAGATAGGTGCAGTGAAAGGTGTTGTTTCACAGGGTCAGCCAGAGTAGTACAGTGCCCCTCGAGTAAATTTGGGTTAAGTGCCTCGCTGAAAGGCACATGGACAGATTTTTCACCTTTTCTGCTCGGGTATTTGAACCAGCGACCTTACGGTTACTAGCCGAACGCTCTAAGACATAGACTACCTGCCCCCATAAAAATGGGGGCTTCTTCAATTGAAGATGCCTACGACACAAATACTAAAAGAGCTAGTTTTCCAACTTGGAAGACACCTGATGCTCATGTGGGAGTCCCTCTAATGTCGGTAATGAGGAAGCCTTCATTGCAATATCTGAGGAAAAACCGCCACACAACTTTCTTTTTTATGCTATATTAAAAAGACAAGCATTCATTGCCCAACTGCTTGGTGGAATCATGGATCTCTTTACAGGTCATAACTCAACTGAAGATATCTACATTCTCAGCCAAGCAAGGGTTGAGAGAAGGCAAAAAACTTACGTTAAGAGAGAACAGAGAGAGATAAAGAGAGATGGAGAGAGATAGATCCAGAGAGTGCGATCCAGAGAGAGAGAACCAGAGAGAGATACAGCGGGAGAGAGAAGTCTGGCAAAGTTTAGAGCTACCACCCAGCCTCCCAGAAGGCGGACTTGCAGTCAGCTTATGAGTCAAACTCCACTCAACCTTTCGTTTCCTTGTCTCCTCACTCTCCCTTCAACACAAAGAAAAGTATGGGGCAGAACAAGAAAAAGGGAAAACAAGCTTAACTGCTTAGAAATTCAAGGTAAACAAATCCTGTGTCGGGTGGATTTGAACAAAGACTGCAGTTTTTTCCGTGCCCAGTCGCACTAGCCGAGAATGCTAAATTAGCCCCAAATAAATGAACACCATGAAAGGTATACAAGACTCGCTCCAGGAAAATTTGGCCCTCGTCGAAAAAAAAAAAAACATGGTTCAGCGGGCCATTTAGCACATTCCCTCAATGACGAAGCCTATCAAAGCCTGGTATTAGCCCCTCAACAGCTTGACAGAAGCCCAGAAGATTACTTTAATCTAATAAACAGTTAAGTGACAATCCCACTGTAAAGCTGAAGTGAATGAGCTGGTGATGAAACATCTTGCTTGATGAATACAAAACCGAGCCACCGATAAGACCAGAAAACACCTCTTTAAGACGAAGACATATACAGTAAAAGCTCAAAAGGTTTGGGCACACCTACTCATTCCAGGGTTTTTCTATATATTTGTATTATTTTCTACATTGTAGAATAATAGTGAAGACATCAAAACTATGAAATAAAACACATGGAATCATTTAGTAGCCAAAAAAGTGTTAAACAAATCAAAATATATTTTATATTTGCAATTCTTCAAAGTAGCCACCTTTGCCTTGTTATGTTATGGCAGGAACAGCTCAAATAAGCAAAGAGAAATGACTACTTTAAGACATGAAGGTCAGTCAATCCGGAAAACGCAGTCGCAAAAACCTTCAAGCGCTATGATGAAACTGGCTCTCATGAGGACCACCACAGGAAAGGAAGACCCAGAGTTAACTCTGCCGCAGAGGATAAGTTCATTAGAGTTAACAGCAGCTCAGACTGCAGCCCAAATAAATGCTTCACAGAGTTCAAGTAACAGACACATCAACTGTTCAGAGGAGACTGCGTAAATCAGGCCTTCTTGGTCGAATTGCTGCAAAGAAACCAATACTAAAGGACACCAATAATAAGAAGAGACTTGCTTGGCCCAAGAAACACGAGCAATGGACATTAGACAGGTGGATATCTGTCCACTGGTCTGATGAGTCCAAATTTGAGAATTTTGCTTCCAACTGCAGAGTCTTTGTGAGACGCAGAGTAGGTGAACGGATGATCTCTGCATGTGTGGTTCCCACCCTGAAGCATGGAGGAGGTGGTGTGATGGTGTGGGGATGCTTTGACAGTGACACCGTCAGTGATTCATTTAGAATTCAAGGCGCACCTAACCAGCATGGCTACAACAGCATTCTGCAGCGATACGCCATCCCATCTGCTTTGCACTTAATGGGAGTATAATTTGTTTTTCAAAAGGACAATGGCCAAAAACGCCTCCAAGCTGTGTAAGGGCTATTTGACCAAGAAGGAGAGTGATGGAGTGCTGCATCAGATGACCTGGCCTCTACAATCACCCAACTTCAACCCATTTTTTAAAAAATGTTTTAATTATTTAACTAGGCAAGTCAGTTAAGATCAAATTCTTATTTTACAGTGACGGCTTACTCCGGCCATACCCTCCACTAACCCGGACAACGCTGAGCCAATTGTGCGCCGCCCTATGGGACTCCCAATCACGGCCAGTTGTGATACCCTGGTTCGATCCCTGGTTGTCTGTAGTGATGCTTCTAGCACTGAGATGCAGTACCTTCGACCGCTGCGCCACTCTTAAGCCCTAAATTGAGATGGTGTGGGATGAGTTGGACCGCAGAGTGGGAAAAGCAGCCAACAAGTGCTCAGCATACGTGGGAACTCTTTCAAGACTGTTGGAAAAGCATTCCTTGTGAAGCTAGTTGAGAGAATGCCGAGAATGTGCAAAGCTGTCATCAAGGCAAAGGGTGGCTACTTTGAAAAATCTCAAACAAAATATATTCTGATTTGTTTAACACTTTTTTGGTTACTACATAATTCCAAATGTGTTATTTCATAGCTGTGATGTCTTCACTAATATTCTAAAATGTAGAATATAGTAAAAATAAATAAAAACCCTTGAATGAGTAGGTGTGTCCAAACTTTTGACTCGTACTGTATAACAAACTCATTGTTTCCTTTTCATCAAGCGCTAACTATTAGCCTTAGGCCTCCAATGGACATTCGTCAAAGATGGCTTTGTAGATTCCTGATTTAGAACTCAAAGGGTTGAAGGGCATTGGCAATTAAGAATCTCATTAGCAATTGCCATAGCATGCTCTCTGCTCCTGTGTCGTGGACTTCCAACACCCTCTAACATCATCATCAGTCAATGCCAATCAGGAAGAAAAAAGGGGGGGGATTATTTGTAGTCCAGGTAGCAACCATGATTGTTTACCCAAATGCTCAAAAGCTTAAAAAAACAGATGGGAAATGTGTTTACTGACACAGCGTGGAAGAGCACAGTCATTAAATAATTACGGCAAGCATCAATGCCTTAGGAATTAAAATAAAATAAACACTTTGGGCGCTAAAAGAAACAGCCATGCTAATCCATCAGGCATCATCAGAGACCTCCTGTCATCTCGAACAGTATACCACCCGTCCGCAGCTGTAATTAACTCATTTTGGTACGACATGACAGCAAACAAAAAATAATAAATGAAAAATGACAAACAAGACTTCGTGAAAAAAGTACAGGAAGTTGCTATGGAGACCTGAAGCATATTAGTGTTCTAATTTGGAGTGGGCCCAGCTAAATCATTGCCAAAGTTAACTAACCAAATCAGAGTTCTAGCTGTCGATGGCACATAATGAATCATGCTATCAGATGTGTTATGGCCGATTAAATGTTTGCTAAACTATATTAAATCAAATCTCAAATAGAAGAAATTTCACACTAGTTTCAAATAAATGACTTTAAATAAACCTCTCAGAATAAAGTATCATAGAGCCCGCTCAATTGACCAAGTATCATAGTGAGATTCACTGATAAGTTTATTAATTAATTTGACCATTTTAAAAACAAGCACACATACAACTTGAAAAAGACATACAGTACCAGTCAAAAGTTTGGACACTCATTCAAGGGGTTCTTTATTTTTACTATTTTCTACATTGTAGAATAATATTGAAGACATCAAATCTATGAAATAACACATATGGAATCATGAAGTGACCAAAAAAAGTGTTAAACAAATCAAAATATATTTTATATTTGAGGTTCTTCAAAGTAGCCACCCATTGTCTTGATGACAGCTTTGCACAAGCCTGACATTCTCTCAACCAGCTTCACCTGGAATGCTTTTCCAACAGTCTTGAAGGAGTTCCCACATATGGTGAGCATTTGTTGGCTGCTTTTCCTTCACTCCGCGGTCCGACTCATCCCAAACCATCTCAATTTGGTTGAGTTCGGGGATTGTGGAGGCCAGGTCATCTGATGCAGCACTCCCATCACTCTCCTTCTTGGTCAAATAGCCCTTACACAGCCTCGAGGTGTGTTGGGTCATTGTCCTGTTAAAAAACAATTGATAGTCCCACTAAGCCCAAACCAGATTGGATGCAGAATTCTGTGGTAGCCATGCTGGTTAAATGTGCATTGAATTCTAAATAAATCACAGACAGTGACACCAGCAAAGCACCCCCACACCATAACACCTCCTCCTCCATGCTTTACGGCATCTCACAAAATGGTTGGAACCAAACATCTCCAATTTGGACTCATCAGACCAAAGGACAGATTTCCACCGGTCTAATGTCAATTGCTCGCGTTTCTTGGCCCAAGCAAGTATCTTCTTATTGGTTTCATTTAGTAGTGGTTTCTTTGCAGCAATTCGACCATGAAGACATGATTCACGCAGTCTCTTCTGAACAGTTGATGTTGAGATGTGTCTGTTACTTGAACTCTGTGAAGCATTTATTTTGGCTGCAATTTCTGAGGCTGGTAACTCTAATGAACTTATCCTTTACAGCAGAGATAACTCTGGGTCTTCCTTTCCTGTGGCGGTCCTCATGAGAGCCAGTTTCATCATAGCGCTTGATGGTTTTTGCGACTGCACTTGAAGAAACGTTCAAAGTTCTTGAAATTGTCCGTATTAACTGACATTCATGTCTTAAAGTAATGATGGACTGCCGTTTCTCTTTGCTTATTTGAGCTGTTCTTGCCATAATATGGACTTGCTCTTTTACCAAATAGGGCTATCTTCTGTATACCACCCCTACTTTGTAACACAATCGATTGCCTCAAACGCATGAAGAAGGAAAGTTATATGATGTCGTCGACAGAGATGGTCGCCTCGCTTCGAGTTCTTAGGAAACTATGCAGTACTTTGTTTTTTTATGTATTATTTCTTACATTGTTACCCCAAGAAATCTTAAGTCTTATTACATACAGCTGGGAAGAACTATTGGATATAACCGCAACGTCAACTTACCAACATTACGACCAGGAATACGACTTTCCCGAAGTGTATCCTCTGTTCGGACCACCACCCAGGGCAATGGATCTAATTCCAGTAGTCGACTCAAAACAACAGTGCCGCAGAAGGGGCAGAGGAACAGGTCAGCTGGCCAGGCTCCGTAGACGTGCTCGTCGCCCAACGCTCCCAAGTATACTACTAGCCAATGTCCAGTCTCTTGGCAACAAGGTAGATGAAATTCGAGCAAGGGTTGCCTTCCAGAGAGACATCAGAGATTGTAACATTCTCTGTTTCACGGAAACATGGCTCACTTGGGATATGCTGTCGGAATCGGTTCAGCCACCATGCATTGCGCCGACAGAGATAAACACCTCTCTGGGAAGAGGAAGGGCGGGGGTGTATGCTTAACGACTCATGGTGTAATCATAACATACAGGAACTCAAGCCCTTCTGCTCACCCGACCTAGAATTCCTTACAATCAAATGCCGTCCATTTTACCTACCAAGAGAATTATTGTCAGTTATAGTCACAGCTGTGTACATTCCCCCTCAAGCAGACACCAAGACGGCCATCAAGGTACTTCACTGGACTATATGCAAACTGGAAACCATACATCTGGAGGCTGCATTTATTGTAGCTGGGGATTTTAACAAAAAAGATTTGAGAACAAGGCTACCTAAATTCTACCAGCATATTGATTGCACTAAGCGCATGGGCAACACCCTCGAAGACTGCTACCCTAACTTCCAGGATGCATACACGGCCCTCCCTTCAGCAAATTCGACCACGATGCCACCTTGCTCCTACCGTCTTATAGGCAGAAAATCAAACAGGATGTACCAGTGACGAGAACCATTCAACGCTGGAGATGTTGTACCCACTGTGACAATCAAAACCTATCCTAACCGTGGATGGATGGCGGCATTCGTGCAAAACTGAAAGCGTGATCCACCGCATTTAACCATGGCAAGAGGTCTGGGAATATGACTGAATATAAACAGTGTAGTTATTCCCTCCGCAAGGCAATCAAACAAGCGAAATGCCAGTACAGGGACAAGGCGGAGTCGCAATTCAACGGCTCAGACACGAGAAGTATGTGGTCGGGTCTACAGGAAATCACAGAAGACAAAAAGAAAACCAGCCACGTCACGGACGTCACCATTCTAGACAAACTAAACACCTTCTTTGCCCGCTTTGAGGATAATACAGTGCCACCGTCGCAGCCCGCTAACAAGGGCTGTGCTCCCCCCTCCTTCTCTGTGGGTGATGTGAGTAAAACATTTAAACGTGTTAACCCTCGCAGGGCTGCTGGCCCAGACGGCATCCCTAGCCACATCCTCAGAGCATGCGCAGACCAGCTGGCTGGTGTGTTTATGGACATATTCAATCGCTCCCAGGTCCGCATATTCAATCGCTCCCAGGTCCACAGGCGACGCAATTGCCATCACACTGCACACTGCCCTATCCCATCTGGACAAAAATAATACCTACGTAAGAATGCTGTTTATTGACTAGGCTCAGCATTCAACACCATAGTACCCTCCAAGCTCATCATCAAGCTGGGGGTGTTAGGTCCCAAAGCCGCCCTGTGCAATTGGGTCCTGGACTTTCTGACGGCCGCCCCCAGGTGGTGAAGGTAGGAAACATCATCTCCACTTTGCTGACCCTCAACACAAGGGTGCATGCTCAGCCCCCTCCTGTACTCCCTGTTCACCCACGATTGCGTGGCCATGCATGCCTCCAACTCATTCATCAAGATTGCAGATGACACAACAGTTGTAGGCTTGATTACCAACAACAACAATACAGCCTACAGGGAGGAGGGTGAGGGCACTCGGCGTGTGGTGTCAGGAAAACAAGCGCTCATTCAACATCAGCTAAACAAAAGAGATTATCGTGGACTTTAGAAACAGCAGAGGGAGAACACCACAATGCACATCGAAGGGACAGCAGTGGAGGTGGAAAGTTTTAAGTTCCTCGTTGTACACATCACAGACAAACTGAAATGGTCCACCCACACAGACAGTGTGGTGAAGAAGGCGCAACAGCGCCTCTTCAACCTCAGGAGGCTGAAGAAATCTGGCTTGTCACCTAAAACCTTGAAACTTTTACAGATGCACAATCGAGAGAATCCTGTGTCACAGCCTGGTACAGCAACTGCACCGCCCTCAACCGCAAGGCTCTCCAGAGGGTGGTGTGGTCTGCACAACGCCACCGGGGGCAAACTGCCTGCCCTCCATGACACCTACAGCACCCGATGTCACAGGAAGGCCAAAAAGATCATCAAGGACATCAACCATCCGAGCCACTGCCTGTTCACCCCGCTATCATCCAGAAGGTGAGGTCAGTACAGGTGCATCAAAGCTGGGACCGAGCGACTGAAAAACAGCTTCTATCTCAAGGCCATCAGACTGCTAAACGGCAATCACTAACTCAGAGAGGCTGCTGCCTACATTGCGACCCAATCACTGGACACTAATAAATGGATTACTAGTTACTTTATACAATGCCACTCTATATCTTACATACTCATATCACATGAATATACTGTATTTTATTGCACCTTGCCTATGCCACTCGGGCCATCGCTCATCCATATACGAACATGTACATGTTCTCATTCACCCCTTTAGATTTGTGTGTATTAGGTAGTTGTTGGGGAATTGTTAGATTACTTGTTAGATATTACTGCACTGTCGAAACAACTAGAAGCACAAGCATTTCGCTACACTCGCATTTAACATCTGCTAACCTTGTGTATGTGACAAATAAAATTAGATTTGAAAAATTCCACAAATTCAATTTTAACAAGGCACACATGTTCATTGAAATGCATTCCAAGTGACTACCTCATGAAGCTGGTTGAGAGAATGCCAAGAGTATGCAAAGCTGTCATCAAGGCATCTCAAATATAAAATATATTTTGATTTGTTCAACACTTTTTTGGTTACTACATGATTCCATGTAGTAACCATGTGATGTCTTCACTATTATTATACAATGTAGAAAATAGTAAAAATAAAAACCCTTGAATGAGTAACAATTTTATTATTGCAGTTACATTGTAGCAGAATAAAAAGTAAATTGAGCGGCCTCCCCAACCCGTTATGGACACCTTATCTAGATTAACTCTGTTGGCGACTGGCAGGCTAAACATGTACCAACCTTACCTGATAAAAAAATTTAAAAATATCTAATGAAATGTAGGCCTGGGTCTATACATTCTTGCTGAAAGGTGCCCAAAGGTCCAATTAAGACCAAAGTGCATACTGTCTGATACGTCTGCCTCTCCGACGTGCAGATGTGCTACAGTCAATGCAATGATTCTGGGGCAATCCTCCCATTATCGCTGCTCGTCTGTTTTATCTCCTCTCCCTCTTTATCCCAGCACCATGGCTTGTCTAAGTGCCTCACCTATCAATCATCTTTATGCTGCGCTGAGAAGATTCATTATACCTGGAAGACAGTCGAAGATGAGATTCACTAACTCCAAATTAATGATTTGGGTTAAAAACACGTAGGCGAAAACACTACAGGGTGGCTGCCACGCACAAGTACTGTACATGTAGCCAAACACGGGAGGATCAATCAGGCTAATGGTGCCTTTCAGGGACAAGTGTAGGTAACCAGGGCTAACATGCACCAGTGGCTCGATTGCATGTAAAGATGGAACAAACAGAGTACTATTGCGTGATAAACAGAGCTGGCAACATACACCATGGCATGGTTGCCCCCTCACTTTTTTCTCTCCCTCTCTCTCCCTCTCACTCTGTCTGTCTCTTTCGCTCTAGCTCTGTCTCTCGCCTATTAGAATTTATGTTCCAGAAACATCAGGGCCAGGAGCCATTTGGAGCTGAAATAAATGTTGGCGAAAAACGAGCAGAGCAAAAGGCGACATTACCTCATGGGGAAAGAAAAGGAGCACATTGTTTCTCATCTCCTTCAGCCAACTTTCACACAGTAAACAGGGCTGTGGAGAAAAGGAAGAAAATACTAGAGGACTTACTACACAATTGACCAACCTTTCTTTGTGAAGTACAGAAGGTTCGATATATCTAACAAGCAAGCGAATTATGAGTTTACTTAGGGCTTGGCGATATGGCCTAAAAATCATACCTCTTTTTTTTTATGTATGGGTGATTCACATCTTTAAAACATTTTTTTTTATTTCACCTTTATTTAACCAGGTAGGCCAGTTGAGAACAAGTTCTCATTTACAACTGCGACCTGTCCAAGACAAAGCAAAACAGTGCGACAAAAACAACAACACAGAGTTACACTAGGGATAAACAAACGTACAATAGAAAAATCTGTATAGCGTGTGCAAATGAAGTAAGGAGGTAAGGCAATAAATAGGCGAAGTAATTACAATTTAGCAATTTACACCGGAGTGATATGTGCAGATGAGGATGTGCAAGTAGAAATACTGGTGTACAAAAGAGCAGAAGAACAAACATGGTGATGAGGTAGGTAGGTGGATGGATGGGCTATTTACAGATGGGCTATGTACAGCTGCAGCGATCGGTAAGCTGCTCTGACAACTGATGCTTAATGTTAGTGAGGGAGATATAAGTCTCCAACTTCAGAGATTTTTGCAATTCTTTCCAGTCATTGGCAACAGAGAACTGGAAGGAAAGGCGGCCAAAGAGGAGTTGGCTTTGGGGATGACCAGTGAAATATACCTGCTGGAGCTCGTGCTTCGGGTGGGTGTCGCTATGGTGACCAGCGAGCTGAGATAAGGCGGGGCTTTACCTAGCAAAGACTTATAGATGACTTGGAGCCAGTGGGTTTGGCAATGAATATGTAGCGAGGACCAGCCAACGAAGAGCATACAGGTCGCAGTGGTGGGTAGTATATGGGGCTTTGGTGACAAAACGGATGGCACTGTGATAGACTACTTCCAATTTGCTGAGTAGAGTGTTGGAGGCTATTTTGTGAATGACATCGCCAATGTAAAGGATCGGTAGGATAGTCAGTTTTACGAGGGTAAGTTAGGCAGCATGAGCGAAGGAGGCTTTGTTGCGAAATAGGAAGCCGAGTCTAGATTTACCTTTGGATTGGAGATGCTTAATGTGAGTCTGGAAGGAGAGAACATCTACAACATGTTCTCTAAATACGCTTTGTTGTACAGTTAAAGGTCAAATACACTACATTTCAAACAGTCAGGGCTTGCAAAATTATACGAGGCTAAATATAAGCCTTCCACAATCATAAGACACAATAATAATGTAATTATTTTATCAAAATAAATATTTTGTTTGTTTGTTACAACTTTAACCAGAACCATGCATAATGCACATTCACTAATAATGACTAGAGGTCGACCGATTATGATTTTTCAACACCGATACCGATACCGATTATTGGGTGCCAAAAAAAGGGCCGATGCCGATTAATCGGACGATTTTTGTTATTTATTTATAATAATGACATTTACAACAATACTGAATGAACACTTATTTTAACTTAATATAATACATAATTAAAATCAATTTAGCCTCAAATAAAGAATGAAACATGTTCAATTTGATTTAAATAATGCAAAAACAAAGTTTTGGAGAAGAAAGTAAAAGTGCAATATGTGCCATGTAAAAAAGCTAACGTTTAAGTTCCTTGCTCAGAAAATGAGAACATATGAAAGCTGGTGGTTCCTTTTAACATGAGTCTTCAATATTCCCAGGTAAGATGTTTTAGGTTGTAGTTATTATAGGAATTATAGGACTATTTCTCTCTATACGATTTGTATTTCATATACCTTTGACTATTGGATGTTCTTATAGGCACTTTAGTATTGCCAGTGTAACAGCATAGCTTCCGTCCCTCTCCTCGCTCCTACCTGGGCTCGAACCAGGAACACATCGACAACAGCCACCCTCGAAGCAGCGTTACCCATGTAGAGGAAGGGAAAAAACTACTCCAAGTCTCAGAGCGAGTGACTTTTAAAAAGCTATTATCGCGCACCCGGCTAACTAGCTAGCCATTTCACATGGGTTACACCAGCCTAATCTTGGGAGTTGATAGGCTTGAAGTCATAAACAGCGCAATGCATTGCGAAGGGCTGCTGGCAAAACGCACGAAAGTGCTATTTTGAATGAATGCTTACGAGCCTGCTGCTGCCTACCATCGCTCAGTCAGACTGCTCTATCAAATCATAGACTTAATTATAACATAATAACACACAGAAACACGAGCCTTAGGTCATTAATATGGTCGAATCCGGAAACTATCATCTCGAAAACAAAACGTTATTCCTGTTACATTGCACAACCTTCAGTGTTATGTCATAATTACGTAAAATTCTGACAAATTACCCAAAGTGTTGCATATACCCTGACTGCGTGCAATGAATGCAAAATGACACAATTTCACCTGGTTAATATTGCCTGCTAACCTGGATTTCATTTAGCTAAATATGCAGGTTTAAAAATATATTTTTAATATATAATATACTTCTGTGTATTGATTTTAAGAAAGGCATTGATGTTTATGGTTAGGGACAGTCGTGCAACGATTGTACCTTATTTTGCAAATGCGCTTTTGTTAAATCATCCCCGTTTGGCGAAGTCGGCTGTCTTTGTTAGGAAGAAATAGTGTTCGCAACGAGCCAGGCGGCCCAAACTGCTGCATATACCCTGACTCTGTTTGCAAGAGAAGTGACACATTTTCCCTAGTTAAAATAAATTCATGTTAGCAGGCAATATTAACTAAATATGCAGGTTTAAAAATATATACTTGTGTATTGATTTTAAGAAAGGCATTGATGTTTATGGTTGGAGCAACGTGTACCTAAGCGATTATATGCAACGCAGGACAGGGTAGATAAACTAGTAATATCATCAACCATGTGTAGTTAACTAGTGATTATGATTGATTGATTGTTTTTTATAAGATAAGTTTAATGCTAGCTAGCAACTTACCTTAGCTTCTTACTGCATTCGAGTAACCTCGTGGAGTGCAATGTAAAGCAGGTGGTTAGAGCGTTGGACTAGTTAACCGTAAGGTTGCAAGATTGAACCCCTGAGCTGACAAGGTAAAAATCTGTCTTTCTGCCCCTGAACAAGGCAGTTAAACCCACCATTCCTAGGCCGTCATTGAAAATGAGAATGTGTTCTTAACTGACTTGCCTAGTTAAATAATGGTCTAAAATAATAATAATAATTTAAAAAAAATTAAATAAATAAAAAATAAATGGGCCAAATTGGTGTCCAAAAAACCCGATTTCCGATTGTTATGGAAACTTGAAATCGGCCCTAATTAATCGGCCATTCCGATAAATCGGTCGACCTCTAATAATGACCTACTTCTTGTAGCAGGCGTTATAGAAAATTAACAATAATGACCTACTTCTTGTAGCAGGCGTTACAGAAAATGAACAATGTCTCAAGCACCAACTCAAGTGTTAGGTAGTAGCCAGGTAATCTTTATATACACTGAACAAAAATATAAAATGCAACAATTTAAAAGATTTTACTGTGTTACAGTTCATAGAAGGATATCAGGCCCTAATCTATGGATATCATGGATATCATCTATGGCCCACCCATGGGCCCAACCACTTGAGAGCCAGGTCCACCCACTGGGGAGCCAGGCCCAGTTAATGAGAAATAGTTTTTCCCCAACAAAGAGCATTATTACAGATAGAAATTCTCCTCAGCACCCACCCCCGCTCCCTCCCTCCTCTCCCTCCTCAGACAATACCACAGGTGAAGAAGCCAGATGTGGAGGTCTTGGGATGGTGTGGTTACATGTGGTCTGCAGTTGAGGCTGGTTGGATATACTGCCACATTCTCTGAAATGACAGAGGCGGCTTATGGTCGAGAAATTATCATTACATTCTCTGGCAACAGCTCTGTTGGACATTCCTGCAGTCAGCATGAATGGCTGGGCTCCCCGCTTGTGCCATCAAACCCCTTCAACTTAACCAGGCGGGCTGCTGCGTTCTGGATTTCAACCTTCCCAAGTTCTCTTCTGTCACCCCGCTCCTCCACACACTCCGCTGGCTTTCAGTCGAAGCTCGCATCCACTACAAGACCATGGTTCTTATCTACGGAACAGCAAGACGAACTGCCCGGCCCTACCTTCGGGCTATGCTCAAACACTACACCCCAACCCTAGCATTCCATTCTGCCCCCTCAGGTCCCATGGCACTTCCACCCCTAGGGGAGGGCAGCTCCCACTCAGCCCAGTCCAAGCTCTTCTCTGTCCTGCTACCCCAATGGTGGAACCAGCTTCCCCCTGATGCTAGGACAGATGAGTCCCTGCACATCTTCAAACATCTTCTCTACCTCTTCAAACAGTATCGTAAATAATCCTCCTCCTCACCTTGACCCCCCCCAACCAGCACTTACCCCCAACCAGCACTTAAACTTGCCCCCCCCCCCTCTTCTGGCTCTGACTTTACTGATAGCTACTTTATTGAGGAAACATTTTCTTTCTATGCCTGTGATATGTGGTTGTCCCACCAAGCTATCTTAAGATGAATGCACTAACTAAGTTGCTCTGGATAAGAGCGTCTGCTAAATGACTAAAATGTCAAATGTAAATTATCTTGGCAAAGGACAAACGCTGACTAACAGGGATGTAAACAAATTTGTGCCCAAAATTTTTGAGAACATTTCTAGGATCTTTTATTTCAGCTCATGAAAAATGGGACCAACACTTTACATGTTGCGTTGATATTTTTGTTGAGTATATTTCAAATCTAGAAAGCTAGCAAATAGATCCAAGTTAACAAGGTAGAACAGTTGAATTGTTATGAACACACCCTTCTGTCAGTCTCCAACTGAACACAATGATGGCCTGTCCGCTTTCTTCAGATATTGAAATCAAGTGGCCTATCTTACATCTATATAATTGTTTTGTATACTCATTTACAAAACACAGATTAGACAGCTAGTATAACAGTCTGTGGCTAAAATGCTGTTAACGGTACATGGTACAGCAATGGAACACGCGACAGAAACTGAGCATTCATTTTCCAGAATCTATGTTCATTGATACTCCTGTTTTAGTAGTGTCTGCTCTTCGTAAAATGTGAGGAGTTGAGACATGAAAAAGGGTATCGCTAGAAAGGTTAACTTCTCCTCTATTACAGCAAAATAATGTCTCAATGATGAAACTGGCTCTCATGTGGACCGCCACAGGAAAGGAAGACCCAGAGTTATCTCTGCTGCAGAGGATCAGTTCATTAGAGTTAACTGCACCTCAGATTGCAGCCCAAATAAATGCTTCACAGAGTTCACGTAACAGACATCTCAACATCAACTGTTCAGAGGAGACTGCGTAAATCAGGCCTTCCTGGTCAAATTGCTGCAAAGAAACCACTACTTAAGGACACCAATAAGAAGAGGACTTGCTTGGGCCAAGAAACACGAGCAATGGACGTTAGATTGGTGGAAATCTGTCCTTTGGTCTGATGAGTCCAAATTTGATATTTTTGGTTCCAACCGCAGTCTTTGTGAGACGCAGAGTAGGTGAACGAATGATCTCTGCATGTGTGGTTCCCACTGTGAAGCATGGAGGAGGTGGTGTGATGGTGCTTTGCTGGTAATTGTCAGTGATTTATTTAGAATTCAAGGGACACTTAACCAGCATGATTACCACAGCATTCTGCAGCGATACGCCATCCCATCTGGTTGCGCTTAGTGGGACTAACATTTGTTTTTCAACAGGACAATGACCCAAACACACCTCCAGGCTGTGTAAGGACTATTTGACCAAGAAGGAGAGTGATGGAGTGCTGCATCAGATGACCTGGCCTCCACAATCAACCGATTGAGATCATTCGGGATAAGTTGGACCGCAAAGTGAAGGAAAAGCAGCCAACAAGTGCTCAGGATATGTGGGAACTCCTTCAAAAGCATTCCTCATGAAGCTGGTTGAGAAAATGCCTAGAGTGTGCAAAGCTGTCATCAAGGCTACTTTGAAGATTTGTTTAACACTTTTTTTCGTTACTACATGATTCCATATGTGTTATTTTATAGTTTTGACGTCTTCACTATTATTCTACAATGTAGAAAATAGTAAAAATAAAGAAAAACCCTTGAATGAGTAGGTGTGTCCAAACGTTTGACTGGTATTGTACATTTGCAAACATTTCTAAAAACCTCTTTTAGGTTCTAAAAAACCTCTTTTAGGAGTATTGTGTGTAGATTGATGAGGAATTGTTTTTATTTAATCCATTTTAGACTAAGGCTGTAAGGTAACAAAATGTGGAAAAAGTGAAGGGGTCTGAATACTTTCCCAATGCACTGTAGTCTACGAAGTGCATGCCTGGAGAAGCACATCAAAGTTATATTTCTAAGATAGCTGTTGGGATGGTGTAAATAAAACTAGGCTGTATTACACACTGCACTGGATATTACAACCCTGAGCCCCGGCCTGCTCTACTCTTGCTGATCAAAAACGTGTTTGTGTGCTGCTTAACTAACAGCTGTGCTGTTTAGGCGTACAATGGCAGTTCAGGAGGAACATCAAAGGCTTCTTCCGAAAATATTTTTGGATTAGGCCTAGTCCAAAAAATGCACTCTCTTACGCACAGACTAGACTATAGCCTGTGTTCTGTTCAGTTTGAGAAGGAGAGCGCAAAGATGAAGAGGAAGATCTGTGGTCAACTTTGATAGCTTGCTACTAGTGTAATTGATTTGATTAAAAACAATTTGTTTCTTGCTCATGATGTATTTATCATCAGAGTTATTTACCTCACAATAAGCCAGATTTCGAGTAACTTGCATTGGGGTGATGAAACTTGAAGCAGCAGCCGCAGCACAATAAATCGGAAATGGACAGCTCATGGTGCTGAAAGTAGGCAATTTCAACCATCTTCATTTGAATTAGACTTTACTAAAAACAAGAGGGCTTTGTGTTGGAGCATATTTCTTCCTATTTAAGAAAAAAGAGAGAGCCTAGTTTTGTCTGTCAAACAGGTAGGCCGATAGGCTGATATATCCATAGATTTGTCAGTCAATTCTTCCACCCACCATGCACTCTGTAACTTCTCTAGGGTAGGGGGCAGTATTTTGACGTCCGGATGAAAGGCGTGCCCGTAGTAAACTGCCTGCTACTCAGGCTCAGAAGGTAGGATATGCATATTATTAGTAGATGTGGATAGAAAACACTCTGAAGTTTCTAAAACTGTTTGAATTATGTCTGTGAGTATAACAGAACTCATATGGCAGGCAAAAACCTGAGAAAAATCCAACCAGGAAGTGTGGAAATCTGAGGTTTGTAGTTTTTCAAGTGATTGCCTATACAGTATACAGTGTCTTAGGGTTCATTGTGCACTTCCTAAGGCTTCCACTAGATGTCAACAGTCTTTAGAACGTTGTTTCATACTTCTACTGTGAATGGGGAAAGAATAAGAGGTCCTGGAGTCAGATGACTGAGAGAATGACATGAGTTCAGTGGCGCGCGCGCTCCCGTGAGAGTTAGCTGTGTTCCTTTTCTTTTTTGAAGACATTGGAATTGTCCGGTTGGAATATTACTGAAGATTTATGATAAAAACATCCTAAAGATTGATGCTATACATCGTTTGACATGTTGCTATGAACGTAAATATAACGTTTTCTGACTTTTCGTCGTGACATTTTGCGCGCGCTTCCTGCATTTGGAGTAGTGGACTAAAAAAGGAGGTATTTGGACATAAATGATGGACTTTATCGAACAAAACAAACATTTATTGTGGAACTGGGAATCCTGGGAGTGCATTCTGATGAAGATCATCAAAGGTAAGTGAATATTTATAATGTAATTTTTGACATTTCTGTTGACTCCAAAATGGCGGGTATCTGTATGGCTTGTTTTGATATCTGAGTGCTGTACTCAGATTATTGCAAAATTTGCTTTCGCCATAAAGCTTTTTTGAAATCTGATACACTTCTCCTTAATGCAACCGCTGTATCTATAATTCTTTGAATGACTGTTGAATATTTTATCAACGTTTATGATGAGTATTTCTGTAAATTGATTTGCTCATTCACCGGAAGTTTTGGGAGGCAAAACATTTCTGAACATTACACGCCAATGTAAAATGCGGGTTTTGGATATAAATATGAACTTTATCGAGCAAAACATGCATGTATTGTGTAACATGAAGTCCTATGAGTGCCATCTGATGAAGATCATCAAAGGTTAGTGATTAATTTTAGCTGTATTTCTGGTTTTTGTGACGCCTCTCCTTGCTTGGAAAATGGCTGTGTGGTTTTTCTTGTCTCGGCGCTGTCCTAACATAATCTAACCTTGTCAGGTCGGGGATTCAATCTAGCAACCTTTAGGTTACTGGCCCAACGCTCTAACCACTAGGCTACCTACCGCCCCATGTAACCCTTGCTATAAATAACATTCACTCCCTTGACCGAATTAATTCAATTTTTCGCTCAGCCCTAAATATACTGTAGCCTATAAAGACATTTTTTTAAAGTGACATTCACTTGTGTAACTTGTTACATCCTGTGACCAACTGACTGTTAAAAGCTAGGCCTAGTTGGTGTAAAAAGGTTATAGGATTAACATGTTTTTCCATTCTGGGCAGACTTTCTACTTTGGTCCAAATAACATCATCATGATTCTATGCCAATTGTGGAACATTAGAAAAATCCCAAATCCCACTGTATGACTACAACCAGATGGCAACTCTAATTCGGGAAGCACACATTCCCTTTGTGGACATTTTTCATTTTATCAAAAATATGGAGATGAAATGTTGGCACTTTCAGACAGATTTTCTATGAGGAATAAAATACTGTTCTTGACAGCCCAGCATTATGTGAATGCCTCAAGAAAAAAATCTGCTGTACCATATTTTAAAGTTATCTTTGCCTTCTACCCAGGAAGCTTGAGTTCACACGGTGACCATGAAAAGCTTGAAGCTTCTACAATAGCACTGCTCATGACTTTGATTGAAAAAAACAGCAAGAGAGTGGTCTCGAAGTGGGATATCAGAAAATTCAACGTTATAAGAGTTAGACATCTTTTAAATGCATAGAGGAAAAGCATATGCCTAATATTTGTATTTTCCTTAAATTATGTAGCCTAATTAGAAAGCTGTGCTACATGAACGATTTTGTTACACAAGTTAGTGCCTTCAGAATGTATTCATACCCCTTGACTTATTCCACATTTTGGTGTTACAGCCTGAATTCAAAATGGATTAAATATAATTGTTTTATTCTCACCCATCTACACACAATATCCGTTCATTCAATGTACACTGATGTGAAAAAACTGGAAAGGTAAAAACAAATCCCCAGTGGGTGTCAAGCTAAAAACGGGGTTATTGGTTGCACCAGAACAGAGCTCATCGACCAAAAGCTCTTTTTTAAAATGGTTGCTGTCAAAAATATGTTTTAGCATAATGCTGCTGTTTAACATGATGTGTTATTGAGCACAAGACCTTTGAGGCTTGGAGAAGGTGGCAGTGAAGTTGCCTGTTGAGCCGACACTTTGATACAGAGCTGAACGTGGAAACTCCATCTGTCTGACTCACTGGAACAATTTAGAACAAGATGTTGTGAGCAAGGAAAGAAGAAAAATACATACTTATTCACAACCTTCAAAAGCAGTAACTTTACGAGTAAATTCTAGCCATGCTTGTGTGCAAGAAAGTAATATTTATATAAAATGTCTTAATTAGTTGGTCACGACAAAAACAACACCCACACACTGGTTGGTGTCACAAAGCATGTTGTCTTTAAAACGTTTGTTACCAAAATACCTTTCATTCACTAAAAGCAAAGTAATCAAACCAACTAACCACAGGTTCACAGCTAAGTGCTTTTTTTCTCCTTTGATCCTGTTACCGCGTCGTAGTATGACACCTGCAACCGTCGGCCGAAAGTCAGAGCGGCACAATGGTTCATCGATGATTGACCCTTTTAGCCAAGCTAATTAATAATGGCAGGCATTAGCTGCAGCTAGGAGTCGATTGTGTTTCCAAGTCAATCACTCCACCCGCTGTGCAGTGTACAGCAGGCTCCAGAGTCCTGGCGCTAGCGCTAATGGGCCTAGCCCCTAGTTACTGACTCATAATCCTATCAATAATAAAACAAGCCAGGCGTCTGAGGGAACACACCCTTCCCACTTTCACTCTGGCACTTTCCCTTTTGGATGAGAGCTTTTTGCTGTCATTGTCGGTGCACCTCTTGGTCCCTTCTCTTTTGCAATCGCTTTCTTAGAACTCTTCAAAAAGGTGTTTCTTCAAAGCTTCAAAGTTTTCCAGAGAGATATTGTGGTGTGTTCCCATCATTTTCTGATGCTAATGGAAAGGTATGACAGAAAGCACCAATAAAGCAATGTACTGTTGTTTGTGTTGTCTGTTCAGGCTGTAGATCAAGGTGAAGGGAGAACACAGCACTGAAAAGTGCCTTGAAACATTGAAGCTTGTAATAAAGATAAAGCCCTTGTGACAGGTACATTACAGGTGATGATAGCAGAATATGTCTCTGGGAAAAATCTGTCTAAAACTAGCCAAACTGTACTCGACATGTCAGGCTCTTTTCAAATAGACCCTATGAACGAACAGTTGCACGCAGTGACACCGATGCCACCAAAAGAAGCTCAGTCAAAAGCACAAACACTTTTATGGCCTCCCCATTTCATCAACAGCTCTTTGAAACATGCCACTGTGCTCCCCTACATGGGTAATATGTCTCCTTTTGCTGCCCATCTCCTCCCCGAATGAAAGCAATCACACTTTCTGCAACGAATCAGCATGCGAATCGCTCTTTGTTACCACAGTTGAGACAGAGGAGACTGCGATGAGCACAATGGAAGTCAAATGCCTTTTGTGCCCCATTGAGACGAAACGCTGCCGCTATCAGCCCCTGCCATCGTCGAGCCTGCATCCCAAAACACTGGGAGTCATTATGGGGCTAGGGGAGGCCTAATAGACTGACTGACGGATATTAACTTTGAAAGACCTGGGGGATATCAAAGGGATGACAGCACAATACAGTAAGTCTGAAAGTATTTTAAGGGTATGGGGTGTATACTCACTGCAACGCTCCCTTTGTGCTACAACGGAGTTGTTATTGCGGAGTGGTGGATGGAGGGCAAGTTTGTTGTGCTGGTCTTTGCAAGACCAGTTGACACTCTTCTGGAGATAGGAGGCAGGTAAACAGTACGGTGACTCCCACAATTTGGACGGAGTGGTGAACTGTGGGGAGATCAAAGTGGAAAAACAGCACCATCCTACTTCAATGCTTCTAAGACTCCTGTATGTATAAGAGGTAAAAACAGATTTTTTTTAAAATATATATATATTTTACCTTTATTTAACTAGGCAAGTCAGTTAAGTTTAAATTCTTATTTTCAATGACGGCCTAGGAACAGTTGGTTAACTGCCTTGTTCTGGGGCAGAACGACAGGTTTTTTTTTTTTTTTACCTTGTCAGCTCAGGGATTCGATCTTGCAACCTTTCGGTTACAAGTCCAACACTCTAACCACTAGGCTACCTGCCGCCATCTTCAGAGTCAAGAACATAGCAGGGTAGCGTAATCGTAGGAGAAACACTGTAGGTTGGGTTCAAATGTTTAAGAATATTTAATAATTCCGCTTAGCGTTCCTTTTGTTAATATTTAATGAGTGTTAAAATTATAATGTAAAATTGAAACATTCCTGGTAATCAAAGACATTTTCTTCAAGTAGTCAAAGTATGCTAACTCATGGCATGAAATGTTAGTTCTAACCAAAACTAATATCAGCTCCAACACAGGAAGTGACACGTCCGGCTAAACTGGCAGGTGGGGCCTGACAGTTACAGTAACATTCTAGCCCCAGTCTCTGAACATCAGCATTGCCAGACATGGCAGAGAGTATGATTAGCATGAGCGCCCACACTCTTAAAAACAGCCCAATTGAAGCAGACTGTTGTGCGTCAGGGAGTGCCCGGGCTCCATCTGTGAGAGGCAATGAAGCTGCACGGCGCAGCCATAGGGAGAAACTCCACTGGCTGTTGGGTAGGTAGTGTAACGGTGTCATCGGTGACCGAGTTCCCTCTCCTGTTGCTGTTTTCCATGCTAATGGCTCCGCAAACAGAAGGGCCAGTGCCTTGTCAACGCAAGGCAGGCTGTCATCCGGGGGATGGAATTTATGCCCCCGGTATCCCTCTTTAATGGCCCTTGTGCTTGACAGCACTCTATTAAGCGCTCGACAGAGGGCCCCGAGTGCGGCCTTAGTTGCCATCACATGCTCGCTTTAACCTCAGCTATATTGCACCTGACGCAGACAGGCAAATGCTAGAGGGTGCGGCACTGTCAATACGAACAGACGTGTGGTTGCCAACGGTGGAAAGAAAAGCGATCTCACATCCAATAAGTCCCCCTGGCTCTGACCAAGATTCTCTGCTACCGGCTTGCCCCCACCAAAAACAACAACAACAACATCAAAAAAATCGATGAAGGTATTGTGGAAGTCTTGTTTTCTCAAATGCACTGTCAGGACTGCTTAATTAGACATGATTGACACCTCATGTTATGTTTCAGAAGGGATGCAAAATGAATCCAACAGAGTATAATTTCAAGATTCTGTTAAAAAAAATATGACAATCAAAGTTGTGGGAGATAAAAAAAATAATTGGAGGATGTGTCAGTGGGAGTGGGGACTGCCATTAAAAAGTCAAATACCACGGCCCTGAGCCTGAACTGACACTGTGAAGATAAATTGTCACACTAACTAACCAGATTCAGCTTTACAGCTTTACCTTTTTTACAGAGCAAACCGTGCTGTAGTTGGTGTTGATATAAAAATTGCGCTGGCACTGTTTTTCCTCGAGCAGTCTCATTCGGTGCACATCAGATACCCTCTCCTCTTTCACTTGGGTAAACAATGTGAGAGAATGGCGGTGAGAGCCTTTGGGGGGACGGCGTAGTTCAATGCCATTATGAAAGTTTAATCAACACGAGCAGGAAGCTGTAGTTAGTCTCAACATAAAGGGGCTCAGGCCACCAACAGGAAGCTTGGCAAAAGGTCTCCTATCAAATGTATCTGTCATTAGAATGGCTAACAACAAACATTGGTCAATGCAGGAAGCCGGGGCTGTAAAGAACTGCATGTAAAGGACTGCATGATGGCGCCGACAGAGATGGTCACCTTGTTCAGGTCCTTAGAAGATTATGCAGTAATTTGTTTTTAATGTATTATTTCTTACATTGTTAGCCCAGAAAATCTCAAGTGTTATTACATACAGCCGGGAAGAACTATTGGATATAAAAGCAACATCAACTTACCAACATTACGAACAGGAATACAACTTTCCCGAAGCGGATCCTTTGCGCGAACCTCCACCCTGGAAGTGGGATCTTATCTCAGAGGCCGACCCAAAACAACGCGGTTCCCACAGGAGAGGCAGATGGTGCAGCCTACTGGTCAGACTTAGAAGGCGAGCACACCAAACGCCGCTTCCGAGCATATTACTCGCCAATGTCCAATCTCTAGACAACAAGGTGGATGAAATTAGGGCACGAGTTGCCTTCCAGAGAGACAGAG
The DNA here is from genome assembly GCF_901001165.1 of Salmo trutta. Lineage (NCBI taxonomy): Eukaryota > Metazoa > Chordata > Actinopteri > Salmoniformes > Salmonidae > Salmo > Salmo trutta. The sequence goes on from NC_042975.1 coordinate 23,878,905, forward strand.
ATTGTAACATTCTCTGTTTCACGGAAACATGGCTCACTCAAGATATGTTGTCAGAGTCGGAACAGTCACCTGGTTTCTTCACGCATTGCACCGACAGAAACAAACAACTCTCTGGTAAGAAGAAGGGCGGGGGTGTATGCCTTATGATTAACGACACATGGTGTGATCATAACAACATACAGGAACTTAAGTCCTTTTGTTCACCTGACCTAGAATTCCTTACAATCAAATGCCGACCGATTATAGTCACAGCTGTGTAAATCCAGCCTAACTACCTGCCCTCCAGGACACCTACAGCACCCGATGTCACAGGAAGGCCAAAAAGATCATCAAGGACAACAACCACCCGAGCCACTGCCTGTTCACCCCGCTATCATCCAGAAGGCGAGGTCAGTACAGGTGCATCAAAGCTGGGGCCGAGAGACTGAAAAACAGCTTCTATCTCAAGGCCATCAGATTGTTAAAAACAGCCATCACTAACAGAGTGGCTGCTGCCAACATTCAGACTCAAATCTCTTGCCACTTTAATACATTTAATAAATGGATTTAATAAAGGTATCACTAGTCACTTTAAATAACGGCACTTTAATAATGTCTACATATCCTACATTACTCATCTCATATGTATATACTGTATTCTATACCATCTTGCCTATGCCGCACAGCCATCGCTCATCAATATATTTAGATGTACATATTCTTATTCATCCCTTTACATTTATGTGTATAAGGTAGTCGTTGTGAATTTGTTAGATTACTTGTTAGATATTACTGCACTGTCAGAACTAGAAGCACAAGAATTTTGCTACACTTGCATTAACATCTGCTAACGTGTATGTGACCAATACAATTTTATTTTATTTGAATGAAAGTATGTTCCCCATCTTAGCTGTCCCACAGGAGAGGCTAAGGGGAGCCCTAGGCTTCTGGACATTTACGTGGACATTTTTTTTAACAGAATTCAACAATACAGAAATTACAGTTGATAACACCAGAAATACCTCCAATGGTGATTAATTGTGGTTCCATTCATGACCTTAAGCATAAAAATATATATATATATAATTCTAAGTTTGCCTCAGTAGCACAATATGGAATTAAAACCAAGGCTGTGGGGAATTGTCGTTTGTCTGTCAATAACAAAGATAATCTGTTAGGCCCTATATGAGTTGTGAATTGTGACAGTTAGGTCTGCTGTGACATTTATCCTAAACCCCTCATTTTAGACTGTCAATATTGCCACCAAGGGTGTATGAAATGCATTGAATAGTTACATTTGCCATCTGTGTCCTATAAATGTGAATTCTGTGAGACAAATGCCTCTTGGGATGGTAAAGTGTCTGGCCTAAGGGGTAACTCCCACACTGGGTGACAAAGATAGGTTTCTAGGAAATAAATGCACCAGGAGGAGAAAACAGGTCAGAAATTGTGAGGTCAGACATTTTCTCAACACCGCGCCAGAGGCTGCAGGGTGTTATTGAGAAAGGTTACAGAGGAGACATCCTGTGCATTATGGGATTACAGTTACACATGACACCATGGTGGATGGTGTCAGCACCACAAAATAAGAAAAACCTGTTATTTATACAACCATTTCAGAATGAGCTGGGGGACGTGAGTGAACGTGGCTGAGCATAGCATGATGAATGATGTTATCACGCATTTCATCTCACTAGTTAAGTAGTCCCCAGTCACAGCCTTATTCTGTGACAGTGGCTAATTAGTCTAAAAGTTATGTCTGCCACCACCATAAAAGCAGAGGCTATTTACCAGGACAAGATGTTGCAGTCTTCTAAACCCTCTAATACACAACGCTGGAGGCATTAACAAGAACTGTCAATTAACTGTATGAGAAGTGGTTTGTACATTGAAGCCTAATTAGAAAATCATGGCATAAGCACCATCAGACCTTTTAAGTGGGACATTTGATATTGTTCATGAACAAACCAGATCATTACATAACATTTAAACATGCGTCTGTCTAGATGTGACCAAACTGACAAACATGACATTTAAGAATTCCTCCGGAGTCATGGCATCTGTTAATGATGAGAGCCCCTTAAGTGGTGCACTAGGGGGATGCTATAAAATCACTCATGGTGCCCATATGGTTGTGCTGTGTCTACCCAGTCTCTAACTGATAGCCAGATGAAGAAGACTAGGAGATGGCCTGTTTGAGGTTCCACTGAAGTCCCACATGAGTCAATGTCGGAAATCTTTAACAAAGGTACGGTTTGAAATTCTGCTGCTTAATTAACGTCCGTCAGGTCATCTTATGAGGTAATAAAGTAAAACACAGGACTTGGGATTTTAAGAGCCACAAGGTCCCTGGTATGCACCCGCAAATTTTCCAGCATAAGAGAAGAAACGAATGCAAGCTTCAAACTGGGAGAATATGAAAATATTAGTAGCTTTGTGAATCATTTGAGATTTCCTTAAAACAATTATGCAATCATTGCTGTAGTCCCTTTCGCAATAGGTAGCTACATGTCTATAAATTATTAGGGGCATTTTATGTTTTTTAAAGCACTGCAGGGCTGTAAGTAGAAATGTAGAAATTGATTGCTGGCACATGTTTTGTTCTTGCTCAGATGCATTCTAACAATTTTAACCACAGCACAGACCAAAGCAGTGAACATGGGGGAGAGAATGAACTGTAATGAAAGACAGATCCTCCATCGGCGCTGTGGTCGACTGACAAAAGGAACTACAGGCAACCTTCAAAGGTAACTTTTGATATCCGACACCTCTGCGTTTTTCACTCCTGTCTGTGGCATGTCAAGTTTGACGTTTTATGGCAAACCACCTCCAATAGCCTCATAGCCTCGGATCCTTTAAGTAGTGAAAATAAGTCAAATGTATCTTCGCAGAGAGCCGCTAAGGGAAAGATGCCACGGCACACCTTGACTGAGGATCCGGGAGATAATGTCACAGGTGGCTCGAGCAGTGGGGGTTCCCAAAATCTCCATTACCAGCCCTGAGGACCTGAGGAGAGAGGGAGGAGACAGGGGCGAGTGCAATATGGCCAGTTTATTTTCACCTGGCCTCACAGTTTGACCTCTGTGCCATGAGTCGACCCCTCCAGAAGAGCCTGAAAATAATTAAGGGGCAAAAACTAAAATGGGCTGTTTGAGAAAGAGAGAGGAAAAAAAGTGTATTCAGAAGAGGATTTGGTATGCATCTTAAGATGCAAAGCAATGCAGGGACTCCAAAAAGGCCTGCTCGCTACTGAAATGTGGGATAATGATGAGATGTTTCCACACACACACACACACACACACACACACACACACACACACACACACACACACACACACCTCCAGTCACTGCAGCAAAGGTTGTGTATGTATGTAGACCAATGCGGCCTGAAGCGCATTATTGTCTGTCTCAGATGTTTCTCAGTTGAACCGTGGTTAATGCCCACATGGTCAAGAGAGGAAAGACATATGAAAAACAAGTACAAGAAAGAGAGTAAGAGAGTTTGAGAGGGGAAGAGGGAGAAAAAAATTATAGGACCGAGTGAGAGAGAGAAGACAGATGAGCCAAGAAGGCGGGGGGAGAACTCTGGACAAAGAAATAGAAGAGAGGAGGAGACTCTCCTTTCCCGCTGGCCCCCTCCCCCGAGCGGCCAGGTGGCTGAGCCTTCCACAGGGAAGAATGCAGACGGCCCTCCCACCCCTCACCATTCTGTTCCCCACCATCACACGGCACAGGGCCGTGACACCAGGCAGAAGGACACAAAGGGGCGGTACACCATATTCATAGGCATGACACATCTACACAGACTAAAAACGTGAATTGCTACAGTACCTGACAAGGGGAGAAATGGATGCCATTTTCAAAGCAATTATTCCTAGAAAATTACCTTGAAGTCGTCGCCCATATGCCGGGCAAAATAATAGTTTACTTCGAGTCGTAATAATGAATGTTCTGGGTAATGCTGTATTTAGATACTTTATAAATAGCTCAAATAGATCTAACGGATTGCTGCAAAGGCTTAATTTCCCTCGTTGAGTGGGTGCCAAAGTGAAGGTCACCAACTACAGGTAACTGCCAAAATAAAGGAAACACCACCATAAAGTGTCTTAATAGGGTGCTGGGCCACCCGAGCCAGAACTGCTTCAATGCACCTTGTCTGGAAATTAAATTCCATTTAATTTGTGTTTTGGTGATGGTGGCGGAAAACTCCGTCTCAGGAGCCACTCCAGAATTTCCCATAAGTGTTCAATTGGGTTGAGACCTGGTGAATGAGACATGGTTTACATCGTGTTCACGCTCATCAAACCATTCAGTGACCACTTCTGCCCTGTGGTTGGGGGCATTGTCCAATACTTTAACTCCGTTTTGTTTGTACAGCTTGTTTGGCCCATGCTGTGCTAAGTCACTCTGGTTCACACTGACCGTGTGCAGAAAGTAGTTCATCACAACTTTTTCTCATCTTTGTCAATAGCGCCTGCTAAAGGCAGGCAACAATCAGGGCAGCAATATTGTTGACGGCAGTAGCAATACTTTTGCAGTTCTCCATGACTAACGTTATATCTTTCAAAAAAGCAGTGATAGCAAGGAATATCTACACATACTGAGCAGCTAATGTTATAGACAGAAATATGCTACATGGCAGACCAATCCAAACTCATCTCGGCATATCCAGCACATCCATTATCTCAGCGAATCATTAAAATGTTATTAGTATTTACAGATGGCATACAAGTTATACACTGCTCAAAAAAATAAAGGGAACACTTAAACAACACAATGTAACTCCAAGTCAATCACACTTCTGTGAAATCAAACTGTCCACTTAGGAAGCAACACTGATTGACAATACATTTCACATGCTGTTGTGCAAATGGAATAGACAACAGGTGGAAATTATAGGCAATTAGCAAGACACCCCCAATAAAGGAGTGGTTCTGCAGGTGGTGACCACAGACCACTTCTCAGTTCCTATGCTTCCTGGCTGATGTTTTGGTCACTTTTGAATGCTGGCGGTGCTTTCACTCTAGTGGTAGCATGAGACGGAGTCTACAACCCACACAAGTGGCTCAGGTAGTGCAGCTCATCCAGGATGGCACATCAATGCGAGCTGTGGCAAGAAGGTTTGCTGTGTCTGTCAGCGTAGTGTCCAGAGCATGGAGGCACTACCAGGAGACAGGCCAGTACATCAGGAGACGTGGAGGAGGCCGTAGGAGGGCAACAACCCAGCAGCAGGACCGCTACCTCCGCTTTTGTGCAAGGAGGAGCAGGGGGAGCACTGCCAGAGCCCTGCAAAATGACCTCCAGTAGGCCACAAATGTGCATGTGTCTGCTCAGACGGTCAGAAACAGACTCCATGAGGGTGGTATGAGGGCCCGACGTCCACAGGTGGGGGTTGTGCTTCCAGCCCAACACCGTGCAGGACGTTTGGCATTTGCCAGAGAACACCAAGATTGGCAAATTCGCCATTGGCGCCCTGTGCTCTTCACAGATGAAAGCAGGTTCACACTGAGCACATGTGACAGACGTGACAGAGTCTGGAGACGCCGTGGAGAACGTTCTGCTGCCTGCAACATCCTCCAGCATGACCGGTTTGGCGGTGGGTCAGTCATGGTGTGGGGTGGCATTTCTTTGGGGGGGCCGCACAGCCCTCCATGTGCTCGCCAGAGGTAGCCTGACTGCCATTAGGTACCGAGATGAGATCCTCAGACCCCTTGTGAGACCATATGCTGGTGCGGTTGGCCCTGGGTTCCTCCTAATGCAAGACAATGCTAGACCTCATGTGGCTGGAGTGTGTCAGCAGTTCCTGCAAGAGGAAGGCATTGATGCTATGGACTGGCCCGCCCGTTCCCCAGACCTGAATCCAATTGAGCACATCTGGGACATCATGTCTCGCTCCATCCACCAACGCCACGTTGCACCACAGACTGTCCAGAAGTTGGCGGATGCTTTAGTCCAGGTCTGGGAGGAGATCCCTCAGGAGACCATCTGCCACCTCATCAGGAGCATGCCCAGGCGTTGTAGGGAGGTCATACAGGCACGTGGAGGCCACACACACTATTGAGCCTCATTTTGACTTGTTTTAAGGACACTACATCAAAGTTGGATCAGCCTGTAGTGTGGTTTTCCACTTTAATTTTGAGTGTGACTCCAAATCCAGACCTCCATGGGTTGATAAATTGGATTTCCATTGATTATTTTTGTGTGATTTTGTTGTCAGCACATTAAACTATGTAAAGAAAAAAAGTATTTACTAAGATTATTTCATTCATTCAGATCTAGGATGTGTTATTTTAGTGTTCCCTTTATTTTTTTGAGCAGTGTATATACACGTTCAAACGCCTCCTTTGAAGTAGTGACCTGCGACATACGCCAAGCTTCCTGAAACAGGTCACATGTCAAATTTCTATTTTCTTAATTTTAGAAAAAAGGAGGTGTAAATAATAATATAAAATCGTTTCAGGACAATATTTTTTGTCTGTTTGAGTAGAAAGTGTACTATTTTGCTTTAGGATTATGTGCACCCCAGGAATCAATGAGCTTGTAATCAGAGAGTATATGTTAGAGAGCCTTGGTTGTGTGTGGATTGTAGTTGGTCTTATTAGATTTGTCCCGCATGTCCAAAATGGCATTAATCTCTGTCCCAATAACCAGGTGGAATTCAGTTCATTCTAATAATAAACTGTTGAGATACTCAAAAAAAGCAGTCTACTTTTGGGGTGTTTTTGGGGCATTTATTTTTTGGGTCAAACAGTAAAAAAAATAATTTAAAAGTGCATTAGGCCTATCCTGATTCCTGCAATCAAAGTGTCTGCCCCTGTGCTTGTTTCACTGTCAGGAAGGATTTAGGTAGAGTATCTGTGATGAGAGAGCCACACTCCCTCCCCCCTGTGTGCTCCCATGTAGAGAGAAAAAATGCATTCTCATTTCAAATGCAATTGCGGGAAAAAATAAGGGGGGGGGGGGGAAGTGTTGAAAGCAACTCCAGTTGTGCAAGTTGCAGAGGGTAGGGGCTCAGCTTTCTGTAGGTATTAATATTGAGCGTTTTAGCACCATTTTACAACCTAAGTAAACCAACTGGTGGCTTTGAGATGCGGAGTGCAGGAAGCGTGCATCGTCCATTTGCCGTGATTGCATAGGCCTATTTAGACATCTTTGGGTAGGCCTAGTATGCTGCAAAGTTTTTTTAGGACATTACATTTATTGTTAGATTAATCCATTACACAGCTAACTAGCAGCACATTCCATTTAGTGATATAACTAGCGAGTTTTGAGTTTCCCACTGTGATATAAGAAAACAAAAAAGATACAAAAATGTATCTCTATTGAACAAAATAAATCTGAAGTTCTGGAGCCCTATTTTGAGAATAAAATATAGACACAAAAGCCTAATTGTCAACACAAGATCATAAATCACTGGTTTAGGTTTCACATAAAAAAATATCTTGAATTAGGTGTTCCTGCTGCTTGGACATGTAAGATGAAACAACTTTATTTATTTCTTCAATCATACCATCACGGTAGCACTGTGAAATACTTAAGTTCACTACAAATGTTATCTATTGTGTGAGGCCACTACAAAATGTTGGTGCGACCAAATCATAGGCTGGTGCCACCAAATGAAAATGTTAGTGGCACCAGTGCTACCATGGAAAAAAGTTATTATGGAGCCCTTTTTATTGCCAACCTACTTTACAGCAGAACGTCACCAGTCCCGTAAGGACTTGTTCATTCACGCCCTCTTATGAATTATACAGAGCTTCCACATTCATTCCATTGGAAGTGTTATTCGTCAATCACTCGCTTATCTGGTCATCTCTGTATACCCATCGCAAGACCCACTGGTTGATGTTTATTTCTAAAACCCTCTTAGGCCTCACTCCTCCCTATCTGAGATATCTACTGCAACCCTCATCTTCCACATACAACACCCGTTCTGCCAGTCACATTCTGTTAAAGGTCCCCAAAGCACACACATCCCTGGGTCGCTCATCTTTTCAGATCGCTGCAGCTAGCGACTAGAACGAGCTGCAACAAACACTCAAACTGGACAGTTTTATCTCAATCTCTTCATTCAAAGACTCAATCACGAACACTCTTACTGACAGTTGTGGCTGCATTGCGTGATGTATTGTTGTCTCTACCTTCTTGCCCTTTGTGCGGTTCTCTGTGCCCAATAATCGTTGTACCATGTTGTATGCTACCATGTTGTTAAGTTGTGTTGCTACCATGCTGTGTTGTCATGTGTTGCTGCCTTGATATGTTGTTGTCTTAGGTCTCTCTATGTAGTGTTGTCTCTTGTTGTGATGTGTGTTTTGGCCTATATTTATATTGTTTTTATTTTTAATCCCAGGCTCCCGTCCCCGCAGAAGGCCTCTTGCCTTTTGGTAGGCCGTCATTGTAAATAAGAATTTGTTCATAACTGACTCGCCTAGTTAAAAAAAGGTTACAAAAACAAACAAACACACGTGTATATCAAGGAGGAGTGTAAACAAAACTCCTTAAACATTTGGCAAGATACACACACACACATATATATACATACACATATATACACACATATATACACACACATACACACACACACACACACACACACACACACACACACACACACACACACACACACACACACACACACACACACACACATATACAGTGAGGGAAAAAAGTATTTGATCCCCTGCTGATTTTGTACGTTTGCCCACTGACAAAGATGTTATCAGTCTATAATTTTAATGGTAGGTTTATTTGAACAGTGAGAGACAGAATAACAACAAACAAATCCAGAAAAAGGCATGTCAAAAATGTTATAAAATTATTTGCATTTTAATGAGGGAAATAAGTATTTGACCCCTCTGCAAAACATGACTTAGTACTTGGTGGCAAAACCCTTGTTGGCTATCACAGAGGTCAGACGTTTCTTGTAGTTGGCCACCAGGTTTGCACACATCTCAGGAGGGATTTTGTCCCACTCCTCTTTGCAGATCTTCTCCAAATCATTAAGGTTTCGAGGCTGACGTCTGAAGGTACCATGTTCATCTGTACAAACAATGGTACGCAAGTATAAACACCATGGGACCACGCAGCCATCATACCGCTCAGGAAGGGGACGCATTCTGTCTCCTAGAGATGAACGTACTTTGGTGCGAAAAGTGCAAATCAATCCCAGAACAGCAGAAAGGACCATGTGAAGACGCTGGAGGAAACAGGTGCAAAAGTATCTATATCCACAGTAAAACGAGTCCTATATCGACATAACCTGAAAGGGCGCTCAGCAAGGAAGAAGCCACTGCTCAAAAACTGTCATAAAAAGGTCCGACTACGGTTTGCAACTGCACAAAGATCGTACTTTTCGGAGAAATGTCCTCTGGTCTGATAAAACAAAAATAGAACTGTTTGGCTATAATGACCATCGTTATGTTTGGAGGAAAAAGTGGGAGGCTTGCAAGCTGAAGAACACCATCCCAACCGTGAAGCACAGGGTGGCAGCATCATGTTGTGGGGGTGGTTTGCTGCAGGAGGGACTGGTGCACTTCACAAAATACATGGCATCATGAGGGAGGAAAATTACGTGGATATATTGAAGCAACATCTCAAGACATCAGTCAGAAAGTTAAAGCTTGGTCGCAAATGGGTCTTCCAAATGGACAATGACCCCAAGCATACTTTCAAAGTTGTGGCAAAATGGCTTAAGGACAACAAAGTCAAGGTATTGGAGTGGCCATCACAAAGCCCTGACCTCAATCCTATAGAAAATGTGTGGGCAGAACTGAAAAGGCGTGTGGGAGCAAGGAGGCCTACAAACCTTACTCAGTTACACCAGCTCTGTCAGGAGGAATGGGCCAAAATTCACCCAACTTATTTTGGGAATCTTGTGGAAGACTATCAGAAACATTTGACCCAAGTAAAACTATTTAAAGGCAATGCTACCAAATACTTATTGAGTGTATGTAAACTTCTGACCCACTGGGAATGTGATGAAAGAAATAAATCAGTCTCTCTACTAATATTCTGACATTTCACATTCTTAAAATAAAGTGGTGATCCTAACTCACCTAAGACAGGGAATTTTTACTAGGATTAAATGTCAGGAATTGTGAAAAGCTGAGTTAAATGTATTTGGCTAAGGTGTATGTAAACTTCCGACTTCAACTGTATATAAAACATCTGAAGGATTTCCAGGCCTTGGATTCATATGCGATCCGACTGAGCAATGACTGTCTTATCTTTAACTAATAAGCGGAAATGTATCCATCAATACTACAAAATGTAGGCTTAAAACAAACATTTTAAATGAAATTACATAGCCAAGACTACCATCTGTACTTCCATGGCAGATGTCAGAGCCACTCCCTCATGTGTGAATCCTCGGGGCCCTTAGGGGCTGCAGTAATCTCACGTATGGCAATATTTCTAAAATAACGTCATTTTCATGCCTCCCTTGGAGGTCTGAAGAATTTTGTATCTCAAAAACGGTTTGAATGGTCCGCTGGCTCCCATTTTGCAAAGAGCCAGAGACCCCTGGCATCGCTTAACCTTCATAGACCTCAGATAAATGCCGTCCATCGCCCCCTCCCGATGGCCAGAGACCCCTGGCATCGCTTAACCTTCATAGACCTCAGATAAATGCCGTCCATCGCCCCCTCCCGATGGCCAGAGACCCCTGGCATCGCTTAACCTTCATAGACCTCAGATAAATGCCGTCCATCGCCCCCTCCCGATGGCCAGAGACCCCTGGCATCGCTTAACCTTCATAGACCTCAGATAAATGCCGTCCATCGCCCCCTCCCGATGGCCAGAGACCCCTGGCATCGCTTAACCTTCATAGACCTCAGATAAATGCCGTCCATCGCCCCCTCCCGATGGCCAGAGACCCCTGGCATCGCTTAACCTTCATAGACCTCAGATAAATGCCGTCCATCGCCCCCTCCCGATGGCCAGAGACCCCTGGCATCGCTTAACCTTCATAGACCTCAGATAAATGCCGCCCATCGCCCCCTCCCGATGGCCACCGCGAGAAAACCCCTCCCGCTTCCACCCGCACTTGAGAGGAATGGCTGACAACGCGGCAGCTTTTCCACCGTTCGGAGAAACAAAGTTCAGAACCGAGAAAACAATTGCTGTTGCACCCCGGTTGCATCAGATGGGAGCCAAGCCGAAACAGCGTTGCTCAGGAATTCGTCATCCACAAAGCAAACAAGCACTTCAAACCAATGTTTTGCCAAGTGATTGATCTTGGTGGCATAAACATGTTTCTCCCTCTTTTAAAAAGAAGAGTGACTTTGTAATGTAGGAGACCCCCACAATAGGAGCTGCCCCCACCTCTCGACTTAGTAACACTGACTTAGCTGAAAAACAGTTAAATGGATTAATCTGTTCCTCCTGGAGGTGTGTGATAAAACACTTTATGGCTGCATCAGTGGGAAGAACGCGAAATGATGCTTCTCACGTGGTGAAGCCAAACTGTTCTTCAGACACATTGTGATGATAATTGTGTATCGCCCACTTTCAAGGTCAGGATTCTTCATGCTCGACTAAAACCTGTTAGACCTACCTTTAATTGTTGCATCGGCCAACCAAATGGCTGTGTGTTGATTTTCTAGGCATAATGCAGTTTGTAAACTTTATTTTCTCAGATATCTAATGCTCATCCATGACCTCTTAAGGCCAAATCAGTGAGCTATGGGCATGAATCAAGCAGTAAGCTACTTATGAGCATGAACAACTCCCACCCCACACAGATATTCCTCATCTTTTGTCAGCTCCACGTCCTAAAATGGGTGCATTGTTCTCTTTTATTACCTTCATTACACCCCCCCCCCCCCCCCCCCCCCCCCCAATATCCTAAACCTCTATGTCACGGGCCGTTCTTCGGTTTTAGACTGCCCGATAAATATTTCATATGTTTCAGGAGTTAAAGGGAACATTACAATGATCCATATGAGCTCACGGCCCCTCTAGATTCCTGTTTGGACACGAGTTGAACAGGGTTTACTTCCTCTGCTGTGGCGTGGTGAGGTGAGAGGAAGAGCATTTATTATCACTCTGCTCCCTTCTCACCAATGAATCACCTACTGTAGGCGCCCGTATCTCCGGGGTACGTCCTCCAAGGGGGTGGGGATGCACAGTTAGGATGAAGGAGATGAAAAGCCAAACATCACTTACCTAGAGGAAATGGAGAGAAAAAAATTAATGTAAATCAGGATGTGTGCCTTCCAGTGAGTTACATATGGCCGCCATATGCTACCTGGTACACAGGGACAGCTTGGTTAAAAATCTCAGGTAATAACAGAGTTGTTCACGCTTAAGAGGCGAACACATATTTGAGGGGCTCTGTTAAATATAAAAATGTATGTTTGTGTCCCTCGCCAAAGTGGTCAGGGGCCATTAGCAACCTGGAGCGACATCTGGGCTGGAGCGGCCGGGTAAACAGACAGGAGGCATTGTCACATCCCCGAGTGAGACGGAATGTTTTTTGGCATTGTTGCCAGACTAAGCAAACAATCGAGTGTGTGTGCGTGCCTGTGTAGCCAGGGTAAATGACAGAAGACACGAGGCAGAGCTCATCTGCTACTGTGAGTACGACAGCAACAGCTCCCAATGATTCCTCAGCTACACAACGTTCACTCAGGCATATTGAACAAAGTTAACTGAAAGTAATTGGCCGGTGAGACTGAATCACAGAATATGATCACCGTATAACAGAAATGCCAATGTGTACTTAAGCCCAAAGCCAAGTTAAGATCTGAATATCAGGTTTCCCGATATCAGCAGTCTACCACCGAAGCAGAGTTTTTTATTTATTTACCTGTATTTAACTGGGCAGGTCAGGTAAGAAAAAAATCTTATTTGTGGGTTAACTGCCTTGTTCAGGGGCAGAACGACAAATTTGTACCTTGTCAGCTCGGGGATTTGAACTTGCAACCTGTCGATTGCTAGTCCAACACTCTAACCACTAGGCTACCCTGCCGCCCCTGAACAAGAGTGAGGGAGCATGGGAGAGATACAGTTCAGTGGGAAGAACAAAATATGTGTATCTGAGATTTCTTCAGCAAGGTGATGTAACTTGTCATTATCTACCATTAAAATATAGGCTACTAGGCACTATTTTGCTTGCAATCAGACAAACTCCAATTAGGCTAATCTTTCCCACTTCTTTTGTCTGCAAAACCACATCAACTACCACACCTAGTAAAGTAGTACTGTTAAAAACATGTCCTTTTCTTTATGGCTCATAGTGCAGGTAGTGGCAGTTGGCTGTAAGTGCAATTGATTTAGAAGCCCTGCGCACCGGGTAAGTGTTCCCATTTTAGGGGTGTCCCCAACTGTCCCCCATTTCAATTAACAGGTGTGCCTTGTTAAAAGTTAATTTGTGGAATTTCTTTCCTTCTTAATGCTGTTGAGCCAATCAGTTGTGTTGTGACAAGGTAGGGGTGGTATACAGAAGATAGCCCAATTCGGTCCATATTATTATGGCAGGAACAGCTCAAATAAGCAAAGAGAAATTACAGTCCATCATTACTTTAAGACATGAAGGTCAGTCAATCTGGAAAATGCAGTCGCAAAAACCATCAAGCGCTATGATGAAACTGGCTCTCATGAGGACCGCCACAGGAAAGGAAGACCCAGAGTTACCTCTGCAGCAGAGGACAAGTTCATTAGAGTTATCAGCCTCAGAAATTGCAGCCTAAATAAACGCTTCAGAGTTCAAATAACAGACACATTTCAACATCAACTGTTCAGAGACTACGTGAAAAGGCCTTCATGGTCAAAATGCTGCAAAGAAACCACTACTAAAGGACACCAATAATAAGAAGAGACTTGCTTGGGCCAAGAAACACAAGCAATGGACATTAGACAGGTGAAAATCTGTCCTTTGCTCTGATGAGTCCAAATTTGAGATTTTTGGTTCCAACCGCTGTGTCTTTGTGAGATGCAGAGTAGGTGAACGGATGATCTCCGCATGTGTGGTTCCCACCGTGAAACATGGAGGAGGATGTGTGATGGTGCTTTGCTGGCGACATAGTCGGTGAGTCATTTAGAATTCAAGGCACAATTAACCAGCATGGTTGCCACAGCATTTTGCAGCAATACGCTATCCCATCTGGTTTGCACTTAGTGGGACTATATTTTTTTTTCAACAGGGCAATGACCCAACACACCTCCAGGGCTATTTGACTAAGAAGGAGAGTAATGGAAAGCTGCATGAGATGACCTGGCCTACACAATCACCCGACCTCAACACAACTGAGATGGTTTGGGATGAGTTACACCGCAGAGTGAAGGAAAAGCAGCCAACAAGTGCTTAGCATATGTGGGAACTCCTTCAAGACTGTTGGAAAAGCATTCCAGGTAAAGAAGGTTTAGAGAATACAACGTGTGCAAAGCTGTCATCAAGGCAAAGGGTGGCTACTTTGAAGAATCTCAAATATATTTTGAATTGTTTAACACTTTTTTGTTATCGTACCATTTCTACTGGTCTGTGTGCTGATGATTCATCAACTGATGATTTTCATATGCACATTTGTGGAACAGTTTAGTTTCATTTATAATAAATTCTTCATAAATCAAAGTCATGTGGTTAATGAAAATTCTATCTAAAAGTAACTTCTATCGTCATTATGTAAAAATAGCCTATATAAAACCAACAAATAAAATCCTTGCAGCCCGCAGGTAGAAAATATCCTGATAAAAATAAATATCCTACAAATCAGATTGGCTACGCATGGCCTGGCTGCAAGGAAATTGAAACATTGTATCAGCTATCAACTTAGGCTCATACTAGCAAACTTGCCGCATTGTATAAAATATTCTGGCTCCTCAGAGTTTCCTGCGCCAGTAAGCTCCGGACAGACACAGTTGTAGGCTATTTGCGCAAGGGATAAGAAGTAAATCAAGTAGGCCTTTCTTAAGATGTTTCCTCAGGATCAGAGCATGACATTTTATCCCGCTTTGTTGCTGAGTGGTTATCAAAAAGGAGAAAGATGGAAAGATTTCTTAAATAGGCTACATTGAGGTACGTTTGTCATTTTCAATGGATGTAAAAACAGATTTTGTTAACTTGCTATTTGAGGCTAAGAAAAAAATACTTTGAGAAGCTCCACAGTAATGGGGTGGCAGGTAGCCTAGTGGTTAGAGCATTGGGCCAGTAACCGAAAGGTTGCTAGATCAAATACTTGAGCTGACAAGGTGAAAATCATTCTGCCCGAGCATAGCAGTTAACCCACTGTTCCCCGGGCGCCGAAGACGTGGATGTTGATGAAGGCAGCCCTCCGCACCTCTCTGATTCAGAGGGGTTGGGTTAAATGCAGAAGACATTTCAGTTGAAGGCATTCCGTTGTACAACTGACTAGGTATCCCCCTTTCCCTAATGGTGAGGTAAGACAATCAGAAATAGTAACATTTATAAGCCTACATTTACATGCAGGCCCACTAGCGTAGGCATACTTCTATGTGTAATCAAGTGTGTGTCCTTACTCAAGATTGACAGGAGTGCTCCAAATAAAAGACAATGAATAAATGGAATGAAATAAACCAAAAATGTTGTCATAAGTGTAGCCTAGGTTGGGTGCTCTGCAAACAATGTGTCCACTCCTACAATGACAACAGTAAGACTGCAATAATAATTACAACAACAATAATAATAATAATAATAATAAATTGAATGCATCAACAGAAATGACTGTAACCCAAAAAAACATTGTAGATTAGAAATTATGGTAATTAACGATACATGTACTATTGGTGATACTGGTGTGCCATCCCCGCAGCCTCTACAATGGATTAGTCCACATTAGTTTGCCATAAAATGTTTGTATATATTTGCCATTGCTCGACTAAAAAAAAAAATCTGGGATCGACCAAAAGCCTATCGACCAGTCGACTAAATGGGGTCAGCCTTATCCTATTTGTTTGAAAAGACTAACTCCGTCTACCCAGCGGACCTCAGCAACACTCAAGGTCCTAAACGATATCATAATCACCATCGATAAAAGACAGCCGTCTTCATCGACCTTCCCAAGGCTTTCGACCCTGTCAATCACCGCATTCTTATCGGCAGACTCAATAGCCTTGGTTTCTCAAATGACTGCCTCGCCTGGTTCACCAACTACTTCCCAGATAGAGTTCAGTATGTCAAATCTGAGGGCCTGTTGTCCAGACCTCTGGCAGTCTATGGGGGTGCCACAGGGTTCAATTCTCGGGCCGACTCTTTTCTCTGTATATACAAATGATGTCGCTCTTGATGCGGGTGATTCTCTGATCCACGCAGACGACACCATTCTGAATACATCTGGCCCTTCTTTGGACACTGTGTTAACAAACCTCCAAACAAACTTCAATGCCATACAACACTCCTTCTGTGGCTTCCAACTGCTTTTAAATGCTAGTAAATGCTACTAAATGCATGCTCTTCAACTGATTGCTGCCCGCACCCGCCCACCCGACTAGCATCACTACTCTGGACAGTTCTGACTTAGAATATGTGGACAACTACAAATACCAAGGTGTCTGGTTAGACTAAACTCTCCTTCCAGACTCACATTAAGCGTCTCCAATCCAAAATTAAATCTAGAATTGGCTTCCTATTTCACAACAATGCCTCCTTCACTCATGCTGCCAAACATACCCTCGTAAAACTGACTATCCTACCGATCCTTGACTTCGGCGATGTCATTCACAAAATAGCCCCAACACTCTACTCAGCAAATTGGATGTAGTCTATCACAGTGTCATCCGTTTTGTCACCAAAGCCCCATATACTACCCACCACTGCGACCTGTATGCTCTCGTTATCTGGCCCTCGCTACATATTCGTCGCCAAACCCACTGGCTCCAGGTCATCTAGAAGTCTTTGCTAGGTAAAGCCCCGCCTCAGCTCACTGGTCACCATAGCAACACCCACCCGTAGTGTGCACTCCAGCAAATATATTTCACTGGTCATACCCAAAGACAACACCTGCTCTGGCCGCCTTTCCTTCCAGTTCTCTGCTGCCAATGACTGGAACGAATTGCAACATTTTTTGCAATGAAGCTGGAGTCCTATATCTCCCTCTCTAACTTTAAGCATCAGCTGTCAGAACAGCTTACCTATCACTGTACCTGTACACAGCCCATCTGTAAATAGCACACCCAACTACCTCATCCCCATATTATTTATTTTTTGCTTCTTTGCACCCCAGTATCTCTACTTCCAAATTCATCTTCTGCACATCTATCACTCCAGTGTTTAATTGCTAAATTGTAATTATTTCGCCTCTATGGACTATTTATTGCCTTACCTCCCTAATCTTACTACATTTGCACACACTGTACATTGATTTTTCTATTGTGTTATTGACTGTACGTTTGTTTATTCCATGTGTAACTCTGTTGTTTTTGTCGCACTGCTTTGCTTTATCTTGGCCAGGTCGCAGTTGTAAATGAGAATTTGTTCTCAACTGGCCTATCTGGTTAAATAAAGGTGAAATAAATAAAAAATAAATAACAAATAGACTATCCTTTTAACATTCCAAATCTCCATTTCCCATTACCATACTCTAAGAAGCACATTAAACCTGTCAGAAGTAACTTTCAGCTCCCTGAGGTGACACATTCTGTGTGTCTTTACTTAATTGTATTCCCTGAAATAGGCTAGCCTAATACCAAAGGCAAGAGTGGCTTGCGTGTACATTAATATGGCTTGCACATAGTAAGAACAACCAGCGATTTAGCTCTGTTAGCCGAACGTGCAACAAAACCATCAAAGTTAAGCTCATGTCTGAGTTTAAAGAAATTGCGTTTTTACACCTCACTGATAATGTAACATGATAATATATGTTGTCTCTGGCCTAAAGGCACAAGAAATATTACCCAAAAACCAGCTGCTTCTCTCTTTTGTAGCTCCAGGTCAAAATTATTGCCCATAAATCACTGAGACTAAGGCAACACAGGAATCTTTGAAGATTCCACTCTGGCTCTAAAGGGCAATTCAATTACATACTCTAAAGCCAATGTTGAATTTTCATGTTCAAACCAAAACACATTTTGCAAAGGAAGTATGATATTCAAACATAATATGTCAGCCAGTTTTCATAGGGTCAGACCCAATTAATTTGCTCAGTTCCTCTCAACTTGCTTACAGCAACAAAAAATGTAATGCTAACGCTGATTTTTTAATAGTAATAATGAAATGATATTCCATGGCATGTGGCCAAATTAAGAGGGGTGACAACAGACAGAGTGCCTGAAGCTACTTACCAGTACCCCTGCAACTTCAGGGGAGTTACGGGAGTAGCTTTGGTTATTTTAGGGAAGCAGGTATATACAGCTGATTTAGTAGACCTCTGTATTAAGCTGTGAATGTCTCGCAGTAAATTTCACTTCATCACACTTTCGCCCTGTCATGTCCATAAGCGTTTTTCTTGGGTACAGCCCTGCAGAGTGGCGTACACAGACAGACTCCGGCTTGCACTCGGAAGAACATTCGCCCACTCATTGGGCCAGGCTTCAAATAATATTCAGCTTTTCACTGACTCTCACCTGCAAACTGCTGTTCCTCTTAGGAGCTAGACTCAGGCAAGGGCAAGTCGAAGTGGGCCAATGAAAACTAAATGTCACTGTTACAGTAAACGGCTATAGTCAAGTCGTTGCAAGCACAAGAATTTGCTTATCACTCGCTCGTTAGCACACACCGCTGTGTGCAGAAGTCTGGACTCCCACTGAACGTGAAATTCCAATACACACGCCTGCCTATTGGCTTGGTTGCCGCAACATATTCTGTTACAGAGGGGGAGGGTCTTTCAAAGAACGAGAGAAGGTCTTGAAAGCTCTTGGGAACAAGGGCTGACTCAGTACTTTTGCCACCTTGTGTCTTGTGACAACCTATGGTAGACTGCTTGTGTGGTTTTCAGTTCTGCCCAATCAGTGCTGCCTTGCCAGCCATTATGCTGAGAATGAAGTGTTTCATTTTGGAGCCCGGGTGACATCACCTACTTATTGTGTTCAATCTGTACACATTAGGCTATACCGTGAGTGCCGCTTGAGGAGCTGTCAAAGGAGATACGCTCTGCGTATGCAAATATGCCATAAATAAGTGATGACGGGCAGAGGGATAGCATAAATAATCCATCGGATGGAGGGCTGGGAGGGGGAGAGGATCTCCAAACAGCTTTCGCAGAGGGGAGCTAGGGATGCATCTGCTGGCAGGGAGCGACCGCGCCTGTCTCTGCCCACCCCCAACACCACCGCCCTGCTGCCTAGTCAGTTGGACATTTCCATCACGGGACAGTGGCTGTGTTACTGAACAGATGGATAATGGGCCCTTGTAACAGTGGCCGTGTGCGTTTGGAGTGATGCTCCCTTGACCTCTTCCGGTTCCCTGAGGTAAAGCCCGTCTGGTAACCCCTTGTATGGGTCACGAAGGGTTAGTCTCTAATGGACACGGGAGAAATCACTGGCTCAGGCTACAAAAGCTGTGACAGATTGGCGCTGGCCACTTTCTGCTGCCAGCCTCTGTTGTATTAAGCGTTCTATGGATATAACCTGCTTGCCTTTAAGCTCTGTAGCTCTTTTTCCCTAGGCTGCTGTCGCAGTCACAAACCTGTCCACAATTGTACAATATGGTAACAGAACAACACAGGCCTAGCAGAATTCATTCACTTAATGAGGTAATATTTCAGCTCTCCAGCTGTCGACCTCTCCACATGACAAATAGGAGTGCCGAGCAGCTCATTGTGAGCGAGTTAGGGCGGGTGAAACAATAGCATATCTCAGTATTAGTTACTGCAAAGTGTGTAAGACTAGTTTGAATTTCAAACGCTGGCTACAGGCAAGCTGTAACTCTTGCCATAGTATCGCGGTTTAACAGTGGTGCACAACAAACCATATAGACGGTGCTGTAACCATTGTTTGAATCAGATGTATCATAGGCCTGTGAATTCACTCAGGGGTGCTGAAGCTGTCAAATCTGCTCCAGATCCACTCTGGGGCTTCAGCAGTGTGCTTTGCTGCAGTGTTAAGACAATGACAGGAAGCAAATATTATGGAGGGGGAAAGACTCACCTGGGGCAGCACAGAGTCCTATTACACCGTTTCCCATAAATCCCTTTGCCTAGGATAAAGCTGCTGATTAATAACAGGTGCACATTCAAATCCAGATCGGGCTCAAGAGCACCAGCTGCGTGTCTAACCCCTGCTCACTCTTATACAGTGGCCGAATCTGGGATAAACAGAGGAGAGGCCAGGGAAGTTGGGTCGAACAACATCTGGGGAAAAATTCCACAGGAAACACAGGCAATCACCTATAGGCTATGTCATAAACCCCTCCTCTTGCTAGTTAACATTTGAAATCATAGAAACGCAACCCGACGAAGCGGGATATGAGGAGAGGCTTCTGCCCAGCCATCGTAACTCCAACTGGTGGGGGTTTACGGTTGGAAATTATTTAGGCATGAATGGTAATATCGCCATAACATTTCATGGACTCAATTATCTCCAAGGATCATTTGTTGTACTTACACAGCTTGATCCTGTAGATATACATGAAATGTCATGATCCCGGCAGCTGAATGTGTAAGTGTGTAGTTAGCGAAGCTGTCATCCGGTCTATCAGCACCAGAGACTGCAGTGAACTCGTCACATTGAGAGTATATGTGAAAGTCAACATCAAGTCAAATATGCAAGAAAACCATGATAATGATTATGTGCTCAGTAAAATATTATTCCCAGAGTCAGATTGCAATTTTCCAGAAATCACTTATTTGCCATGATAGGGAAAATATATGCACGATATGTTCTGTATGAGTTTTGCCTTAAATAATGATTTTGTACCAGAAATGAAATACATATTTTTTTATTACTTCAACATCCCTCTAAGGCAGGGGGGCCTCAGGAACGAGTTTGGGAAACACTGCTCTAAGGGATGAATTTTGATTTTATTTTTACCTCGTCTTCGACAAAAAACAGATGTAAGCAAAGCCAAGAAGAGAGCATTCCACTATGTATATTGGATACATTCCCCAAGCCAGTGAAAACAAACTCTTTGATGCGTCTATCAGTTAGCACGTGCTTTGACTGAAGCCATTTATTATTAAAACGCATCAAACCTCACATTGGCAGGTGATATTGGGGGACGGGGGTGGTGCTTTGAGCTGTGAACAGGCGTGCCCTGAGGCATGGAGAGTAGTGTGAATTTCTCTGCAAACAAAGGCCAAAGTCACCTCGAGGATACTCCCCTAGGATTTGTGCTGCAAGGTCACCAAAAGGTCACCAGACTTTGCAGAAAGTGCCAGGGATGACAAAGTGTTGCGACAAAAGAGGGAAGAAGCAGGAAGAAGCTCCTGTTCAGTTAGCCCTGTGTGCAGTGTCTACGGGGAGTAAATGAAAAACCAGGTTAATGCATTCAGCTCTCATTTCACCCTTCTGGAAGAGAGGGTACCACCAGTATGGAGGGGCACAGTGAAGGAAATCAAAAACAGTGAGTGGCGCGGTGGCGCTTGACGCCAACCTGTTACCGGCGGACGAAATCTGTTCGCCTCGCTCTTTCTGAGTGAGCCATCCTGCATGCCAGAACTGATTAAATGTCACTCGGTGAGCGCCCAAGCGTCATTGCTATGCTGCTACGTTCTTAAGAGAATTTGTCAGGTGAATTACCATCTAGCTATCCCGTTCAATTGCAGTGTCTGGCTACTAAATACTATAGGGGGATGCTCTCCAGAACTGTGTGTACAGTACAGTGGGTACCATATGGGTCATCAATTCCAGATTGTTAGCACCAGCCTCTAACCTACAGTACAAAGGGAGGATTCTCTAATACAAACGTAATTTCCATTTTGTTCCCCTGACAGTGTTGTCCTATTAAATGGCTGTGTTTGGCTGTAATACCCTCTCTAATAAGACTTAAGCCCCTGTCTTTAGGAGAGAGAGAGCTCCAGGGTCTATAGCAGTGTGAGGCCAGATTGTCTCTGACTCCCAGCCCAGATGGGCCGCTATGACCAATTGCTTTGGTGCCAGTGGCTCTGGCGTGCTGACCCGCCCACACCGGGCTAAGAGAGAAGAGGCAGAGACAGGCTTGACAAGCCGAACAGAGGTAGAAGCAGCTAGCATTTCCGGTGAGGGAGGAACCCTGCTTCAGCATGACACGGAATCGCTGAAAAATGGACGGTCTGGTCCCTAAAACATCCCAAAAATCGTGCTAATGAGACCTCTGAACTTAAATCCATACCGCCACTGTAACCCCTGCGAATACAACACAACACAGGGTCGAATGACAGCTGTAAGCATTAGCTTGCGCAAACCTCGATGGAAGGGGAGTAAGAGCTACAGAGCCGATGCTACAGGAGAAGGTGTCTGGCTGAGCATTCAAGGAAAATTGCGTCCAAATGAAAAAGGGGGTGATCTATTTACTTTCACCAGGAATTACAGCAGAGCCATTCAGCACAATCTGCACCAATCAGTGAAAGTGCAGCCACCCCCCACCCCGTCGCTGTTCCTCCAGCACCCCCTCACCCATTATCCCAACCCAGCTGCACCTCTGTGCTTAGGAATAATGCCCATTACTGTGCTTCCGAATGGGGCCTTTCTAACAGGTGAATGTGTCTCCAAAGAAATGTTCCATGATGAAAACAGTCAGCCCCGGATGAGTATTTTTCCCCATTCATCATTCTTACAGGTTGTGGTGGCTTGCTCATTTATCCCCAACGGCTTATCGCCAGCTTCTCTCCCCCTCTCCCTCTGTGTAAGCAATGCCTCAGCAAATCCCCACTGCTAAATGCTTTTTTCCCTGAAATCTAATGGCAGTGATTTGACTGCAGATTAATAGGCCAGCAGAGGCAAAATGCAGGGGTGTGCACATGTTGCAGCACTGTGGATATTTTTGCTAAATACATGGCTGCATGGAAAATGATACTGGGGGATATATTTTTTTTAATAGCATTTGGCTAGTGTGATTTAAGAGATGCGTTTTTTGTGGCAAGTCCTGCCTCCATGTGACCCCCTTGTTGTGTGTTTGGGTAATAACGCCTTTGTTGAATGAATCTACACCCATGAGTGAGCATAAAATAACACAACTGCCCTTTCTGATTTATAGACAAACTGTCTAGATGTGCACTCACAAAGTCAAACTCCCAGTTATTTGCGCCTCACAATATAAATATTATATTGTGCTTTCACAGAACCAGGACATGGCAGCCTGTGGGACGTTCTATAAATACTGTCTAACAGGCAACATGGCTTTTAAAGTTCTCAGTTCGTTCACTTGCCTTGCTCCCACTAAAATCTCTGTACTCCGAGGGACTCTGAGGAATGATCACGTTTCTTCTGGCTTCACTGTGATGTGATCTCATTCAGTAAGGGATTTTCCCCAGGTTTGTGCTTGCCCAAGGGATATGGGAGGATGGGGAGTTGAGATAGAGAAGGAGATTGGATGGATGGGTTGACTGCATTAGGGTATGCATCCTGGCATCTAGGCTATATAGTAGCAATGGTTGGATTGAGTGTCGCTATTGATTCATACTCTGGCTGGATGATGGTTATTGTTTGTGTTCATGAAGCCTATAGACTATTCACAAGAAGCTAAAGAGCTTCCGAACTTTGACTGGAAAATAAAATGTTTCAAATTGTGAGACAAAGCAAGCACATGGATTGAAATATGTCAAAACGATGCCAGAAAATGAATTATCACTAGCTATTGTGCATATATTTGAAGAGCAAATGCACAGCAATCTTAACCAACCCTCATCCCTGCCCTACTACAGTGCACATTTGCTAAGCACACAAATCAAACTCCTCTAAAAGTTAAACTATCCAAGCCAAATTCGAAATTCCATAATTCTGTGAAGCCGTTTTTTTGAGCGCAGACTCTACTCTTCCATTTCAAGTGGGCGGAATTCTGATTCTCTACCTCATATGCCAGCAGAATGGAGGAAAATATCTTGTGTCCTCCGTACACCCAATATTAGCATCATTCTAAACAAAACAGCATCTGGCACACCATCACAGCTCACTGCTTACCCTCTCAAATGATTTAATTACAAGGCTCCAGATGAGTGTGTATTTTAAGCCGTCAATATCTGCCTGAGCACGCACGTGGTTGGAGAATTGTAAATGTGGCAGGTTTGCACCATATTAAATGCCTAATGGTGCCAGGCAATAGACCGTGGAAAAAATAGCCAGAGGCTGGTTCTTATTGCCTGATAATTTTGGGGGAGAAAGGTAAAAAAAAATGATAATAATTAAATACGAATCAAGGGCTAAATAAGCTTGCGCTTGTCGTCCGATTGTGTTTACGGCAAAGTCCAGTGATCGCCACATGTGGTTAGAGCAAACGAGTCTCTGAAGACTGAGTTAGTGGATTATACATTTAATTAGCCTACTCCTCCCACTACAGCTCCAAAGTAGATGAAAATATCCTTAAAAATACTTTTTCTCATTTTCACTCAGCTTCACAAACTCAAACAATGCTAATGGAGCCCCCAAGGCAGTTAAAAAACAAATCTTCAATGTATCCTTCTCAACTCAATGACCATTTTACTCGCATATGTGCCTAAAAATAGATGTGCGAACTGAAAAAGTCAAGTATGAGAACATATGGGAGTTGTGATTTAGAGCAAAACAAAATCTGCCATAACTATTTTTAAAGTATTTCTGCAGTTTTGTTTCATAGCTCGTAGTTAAATCACACAAAGAACTACGAATCCTATATAGCTATACCACCACGCACAGCAACACTGTGGAGCTGTGCACACTGTGTAAAGTGCTGAAAGATTCAGTTTTAGAAGCCCACAGGCATAGAAGTTGGTTGAATTTACCCGAAAGGCTATTAAAGTATCTTTGTCCTCACATTTCTAGTTATTCACATTGTTTTGTTAACACACTAAGTTGTTTTCAATGTTAGTTTGAAGTTGCTCAACTGCTAGTGAAGTGACATGTCAGAGAAGCTCATCTCTCACAGACAGACATGGGTCCCACCGTTACCATGGTAATAGATCGCCCCTTAAAGGGACAGGTTGAACATTGTCTCACCTAAGTGACCCAAATATTTGAGGGTACATTGTACTTGATTGTGCATGGAACACTACAAAAACATTTTATTCATGAACTTTCAGTAATTTCTTATTATAAAAACAATCCTTCAAACTTTTATTGTGCTCCTACATTTTTCAGCGTAGAGCCCTGTGACATAGTTCAGTACAGTCACAATACAGGTATCACTCAGCATGAGGCAGTAATCTGCATTGAGTCACTGAAGGGCTAAATAGGAGTTAAAAATAACAGCAAAAATCCTCTCCCTTTGATGTGTTATGATTCGTTTGTTCTGTCCATCAGATAAATTACTAAGAATCGGTTTGGCAGTGCCTGTTCTCCCCCTTTCTCGAAGACACAGCCTAGAGTATCCTTGAAACATCCTAAAATAGTGTGACGAAGTATGTATCTTGGGGAATTATTGTACCGTAAATCATAAATTTCGCCTTGTCGCAAAGAGCAGCAGTGAATCGCTGACCCAAATGCTCTCTCAGGGCTAGCCAGTGTGGCTTGGTGTAACTGTTTATACATTAATAAGATCCAGCATTCTAAAGTTCAACACTTGCTTGGATGTTGCATGTAAATGCTAGCCCTACATAAATGTTCACAACTTGGCAGGCAAATCTAAATATACACTGAGTACACAAATCATTAAGAACACCTGGTCTTTTCATGAAATAGACTGACCAGGTGAAAGCTGTGATACCTTATTGATGTCACTTGTTAAATCCACTTCAAATCAGTGTAGATGAAGTGGAGGAGACAGGTTAAAGAAGGATTTGGAAGCGTTGCTAACATTTATGATAGCAAGTTTCAATTTACAAAAAAAAAAACGTTTTCGTCTTTTGAGCTTCTAGTCATAAAATCAATGCATCCTACTCAATCACTTTTTATAGCTACTGTTTACAGGTCTCCTGGGCCACATACAGCGTTCCTCACTGAGTTCCTATCGGACCTTGTAGTCATGGCAGATAATATTCTAATTTTTGGTGACTTTAATACACACATGGAAAATCCACAGATCCACTCCAAAAGGCTTTCGGAGCCATCATCGACTCAGTGGGTTTTGTCCAACATGTCTCCGGATCTACTCACTGCCACAGTCATACTCTGGACCTAGTTTTGTCCCGTAGAATAAATGTTGTGGATCTTAATGTTTTTCCTCATAATCCTGGACTATCGGACCACCATTTTATTACGTTTGCAATCGCAACAAATAATCTGCTCAGACCCCAACCAAGGATCATCAAATCTTGGGTGAGAACCTCCTTCCCTCAGCCAGGGCATTGAAAATGGGTCGTGGATGGGTATTCCAGCATGACAATGACCCAAAACACACGGCCAAGGCAACAAAGGAGTGGCTCAAGAAGAAGCACATTAAGGTCCTGGAGTGGACTAGCCAGTCTCCAGACCTTAATCCCATAGAAAATCTGTGGAGGGTGCTGAAGGTTCGAGTTGCCAAACGTCAGCCTCGAAACAATGATTTGGAGAAGATCTGCAAAGAGGAGTGGGACAAAATTCCACCTGAGATGTGTGCAAACCTGGTTGCCAACTACAAGAAACGTCTGACCTCTGTGACTGCCAACAAGGGTTTTGCCACCAAGTACTAAGTCATGTTTTGCAGAGGGGTCAAATACTTATTTCCCTCATTAAAATGCAAATAAATGTATAACATTTTGACATGCGTTTTTCTGGATTTTTGTTGTTGTTACTCTGTCTCTCACTGTTCAAATAAACCTAGCATTACAATTATAGACTGATCATTTCTTTGTCAGTGGGCAAACGTACAAAATCAGCAGAGGATCAAATACTTTTTTCCCTCACTGTATATAAACGTAGGTACATGACGTAATGACGCAAAGTAAAATGTTGCGCTACACGTGCAACACAGCATTCCTAACCTAGCACACAATGTCTGCTGTGTGGATCGAGCAGTCAACAAGTTGATCAGTCATTTCAAAGAGCAAGAACATTTCAGCGAGACATCAAAGGCGAAATCCATTAAAGCCAAGATAATGTAATTCATTGCCCTTGACAATCAACCGTTCTCTGTCGTGGGTGATGTTGGCTTTCGCAACTGGTCGAGCACCGGTACACACTACCAAGTGCGCTATTTTTCCAGATGTTGCCCTACCGGAGTTACACAGTAGTTGCATCACTGCTATTAGCTTCACAACATACTATGGAACGCAGTTTGGGTCTTTGCGTCTCAAAAAAGATACACGTCAAATAACACTAATTGACATGTTAAATAAGCTTTCAATTTGACATGTCAAATAACACAGTTCTATTATAGAATGTTGTGTGTTCTGAATTTGCACGTGCAAGCCAAGCACCACCACTACTATCATTATCACTGTCAAGGCTGTACAAAAACGTCTGCAAACAAGCAAACACCGGCCACGAACGATGTGGTTACAATACCGCGATGGTAATAAAGCATTATTTGTTCGACTGCAACTTCTGGGGTAGCTAGCTAGTGTTAGCTTGGTACCTACCTAGCACCAATACAACCAGCCTGAAAACAATGACCAGTAGAAACTAGTCATTTTCATTATTCTTAGCAATGATTTAGGAATCCTTGAGAGTAAGTATTAGCTAGGAAGCCAATAAGAGTTACAACGCTAATGTTCTCTGGGTGTCACTGAGTAGACTGATACCCCATGTCATTGATCAGCAATCCATAGGTAAGGTTGTACAGTGAAATAAGTATGCCCCAAATGTAATTCTAAAGTATAATACATCCATTGTGATTTCAACAGATTTGTCAAATTAACTAATTATTGTCTTTTGTTGATTTTATATAACATTCCAACCTCATTTAGCATGATCTATTTAATTATGGCATAATTCTCTTATTGATATTAATTTGCATCACTGTCACACTTTAATTTTGAAGTCTAACCGCAAAGTCCACTATTGTGGCTAATCCTTATTGTGGCTAGCTTCACATAGATGGGTCCGACCACCATTAATCAAATAAGAACTGCTTATAAATTAGGGTTATTTTAGATAGCTAACTATATAGCTAGGTGTTAACTATAGCTACTGAAGCAGATTGTCATTTTGCATCCATGAGCTAGCTAGCTTTTTTTATGACCAGCACTGTAGGTGCTCGAGACAACTTTACCAGCATCATAGCATATGTATTGATGAATCGTTGTGACATGAAACACGAGTGATAGTGCAGGTCCTTATTGGTCAACAAGCTTATTTGACACGTGTCTTTTTTGACACGCAAAGACCCAAACGGCATTCCATAGAAATCCTGGTTGAGAATGAAACGACTGAACAACAAAACAGCACAGCAAGTAAGTGAAAGAAATAGGTTTTGATTATTAGATTATACTGGTAATGGGGACATATGTAAATGAAAACAATCTAACTTTTTGGTCATTGAGTGTGTAACGTTTATTTAACTAGGCAAGTCAGTTAATAACAAATTCTTATTTACAATGACGGCCTACCCCGGCCCAACCCGGACGACGCTGGGCCAATTGTGCGCCACTCTATGGGACTTCCAATCACGGCCGGATGTGATACAGCCTGGATTCGAACCAGGGATTGTAGTGACGCCTCTTGCACGGCGATGCAGTGCCTTAGACCGCTGCGTCCATATGTGTGTTAACTGAACTAGAACGCTTAAAAGGCTGCTAAAATTTTAAATATCGGTTATCGGTATCGGTTTTTTGGCAAGGAAAATATTGGATATCGGTATCGGCCAAAACTGTCATATCGGTGCATCCCTAGTTTACCTACAAACTATTAAAAACGATCTATGAAAATCTGAGACTCTCACGAACACACGTTTTCCTCTGTTCATCTACATTGAACATAGGAAATCCCAGGACAAAGTGCCTAAAATACTGTAATAAGCTCAAATAGTTGCTGTCACTGACTAGATGGATATTAATTTCACAGTGAGCAAAGAATTTCTGTACTTACAGAATTCATATATATTCATTTTTATCAGTTTTTGGCTTTGGCAGACATTTGTCAATACAACTCATGAATGCAACTGTTTGTCATTGTTTTGTGTTCTACTTGTAGCCCTGTTTGTCCT
Organism: Salmo trutta; assembly: GCF_901001165.1. Lineage (NCBI taxonomy): Eukaryota > Metazoa > Chordata > Actinopteri > Salmoniformes > Salmonidae > Salmo > Salmo trutta. The sequence goes on from NC_042975.1 coordinate 23,907,946, forward strand.
GTAAAGAAAATGGTAAAACACTTCATTGTGAGGCTAAATATAAAGCCTGGACATGCAGTTAAATGAAAAGGCGATTTTTGCTGGGGTCTTGGGACTCATAGGGTTGATCTAAGAATGCGGAGAAATAAGAGGCTTAAATCAGCGTTCCTTATTCAAACGGAAGGCTTCTCTCAAACAGCCCCTGCCTGTAGGAACAGTAAGGCAGTGGGAAAAGTACTCAATTGTCATACTTGAGTAAAAGTAAAGATACCTAAATAGAAAATGACTCCAGTAAAAGTGAAAGTCACCCAGTAAAATACTACTTCAGTAAAAGTCTAAAAGTATTTGGTTTTAAACATTCTTAAGTATCAAAAGTAAATGGGATTGTTAAAATATACCTAAGTATCAAAAGTAAAAGTATAAATAATTTCAAATTCCTTATATTAAGCAAACTGAAATTTTTGGGACGGCTAGCCAGGGCCACACTCCAACACTCAGACATAATTTATAAAAGAAGAATTTGTGTTTAGAGAGTCCGCCAGATCACAGGTAGTAGGGATGACCAGAGATGTTCTCCTGATAAGTGTGTGAATTGGACCATTTTCCAGTCAAAAACTAACAAGTACTTAAGGGTGTCAGGGAAAATGTAAGTAGTAAAAAGTACATTATTTTGTTTAGGAATGTAGTGAAATAAAAGATGACAAAAATAGAAATAGTTAGCTAAAGTACAGATACCCCAAAAAACGACTATTACTTTGAATTATTTTTACTTAAGTACTTTACACCACTGCTGTAAGGGACGCCATGTCTAAACAGGCCAGGATGTTAAGTGCTTTCCACCAGCCTGACAACCCGCTGTAATTACAGTGAAAATCAGCCAGCTATGCTAATGATATGGTGGCCATACATTTTTTTTTTTTAAAACAGGTGGCCATGTTCAATGCAAAAGAAAGACTAAATGAAATAAGATCCTGATTTCCACAAGGGTCCCTTTCTTGTCTTGTTTTTCCCTCCACCCCAATTTCATTTCCTTTAAATGAAATCAAATTAAACCATTGGCAATTGCGAAATTTAATTTGGAAATCTAGCAAATGAAATAAATCAAAGGAATCGTCTTATAGCTGTGAGGGTTAGGGAGGCAGGATGATGGATTGGGGTCCCATTATTCATGATTTGTTATTCAATAAATCATTAATGTGTTCTATGAATAACTGTGGTGATGGACAGAGTGAGGAACCGGGCGGCCAGTGTTGCTGACACAGCAAATTGTGTGCTGGTATATTTGTGATACGCAATGCACATTCAAATGTGGCTCAGGGTGTAGTGTACGGCCTTGCATACAATAGCCCCTGATATGATTCATTGTCCTGCGTTGTTTGGTGGCGATAGACTTTACAGTATCCATAGGCTAACACTAAGGTGACTGGCTTCTGGTTCTCATACTGTATGCCACAACAACTCCACCCCTTTCCAACTTTAAAGAGATTTCTACAAGCCAATACAGCTGAGAACTGTGCCAATATAAGCTCCACTGTGGGATCTTTGTACAAAATATCAACCCCGGAGATACTTTCTGACCTTCTAGTTAACAAAATTACTAAACCCAATTATGTTGGTAACTTGGATTGACAGGACAGACAATATTCAATAGGAAGATGAGGTACCACATTTTTTAAATTTAACTAGACAAGTCAGTTAAGAACAAATTCTTATTTACAATGACGGCCTACCAAAAGGCAAAAGGCCTCCTGCGGGGACGGGAGCCTGGGATTTAAAATAAATACAATATAAATATAGGCCAAAACACACATCACATCAAGAGAGACAACACTACATAAAGAGAGACCTAAGACAACATAGCAAGGCAGCAACACATGACAACACAGCATGGTAGGAACACAACATAACAACATGGTAGCAACACAATATGGTAGAGGCATAAAACATGGTACAAACATTGTTGGGCACAGACAACCGCACAAAAGGGCAAAAAGGTAGACAACAATACATCATACAAAGCAGCCACAACTTCCAGTAAGTGTCCATGATTGAGTCTTTGAATGAAGAGATTGAGATAAAACTGTCCAGTTTGAGTGTTTGTTGCAGCTCGTTCCTTCGCTAGCTGCAGCGAACTGAAAAGAGGAGTGACCCAGGGATGTGTGTGCTTTGGGGACCTTTAACTTCTTTGGGAACGGGGGGCAGTATTGAGTAGCTTGGATGAATAAGGTGACCAGAGTAAATTGCCTGCTACTCAGGCCAAGAAGCTAGAATATGCATATAATTAGTAGATTTGGATAGAAAACACTCTGAAGTTTCTAAAATTGTTAAAATAATGTCTGTGAGTATAACAGAACTCATATGGCAGGCAAAAACCTGAGAAAAATCTAACCAGGAAGTGGGAAATCTGAGGTTTGTATTTTTTTTTTAAGTGATTGCCAAATCCAATATACTGTGTCAATGGGGTCAAATTGTACTTCCTAAGGCTTCCACTAGATGTCAACCATCTTTAGAACGTTGTTTCAGGCTTCTATTGTAAAAGGGGAGTGAATAATAGCTGTTTGAACCAGTGGTCTGGCTGAAAGCCTTGAGTTGTTTATCGCGCACGGCCATGAGCACGAGCTCCGTTCCCTTTCCTTTCTAAAGACAAAGGAATTGTCCGGTTGGAATATTATTGAAGATTTATGATAAAAACATCCTAAAGATTGATTCTATACATCGTTTGACATGTTTCTACAAACTGGAATGGAACTTTTTTGACTTTTCGTCTGGACTTAGTGCCCGTGCCTTGTGTATTTGGAATAGTGAACTAAAAGCGCAAACAAAATGGAGGTATTTGGACATAAAGATTACTTTTATCGAACATTTATTGTGGAACTGGGATTCCTGGGAGTGCATTCCGATGAAGATCATCAAAGGTAAGTGAATATTTATAACACTATTTCTGACTTTTGTTGACTCCACAACATGGCGGATATCTGTATGGCTTGTTTTGGTGGCTGAGCGCTGTACTCAGATTATCGCATTGTGTGCTTTCACCGTAAAGATTTTTTAAAATCTGACACAGCGGTTGCATTGAGGATAAGTTTATCTTTAATCCTATGCATAACACTTGTATCTTTCATCAAAGTTTATGATGAGTATTTCTGTAAATTGATGTGGCTCTCTGCAAAATCACCAGATGTTTTATAGGCAAAACATTACTGAACATAACGTGCCAATGTAAACTGCGATTTTTGGATATAAATATGAACTTTATCGAACAAAACATACATGTATTGTGTAACATGAAGTCCTATGAGTGCCATCTGATTAAGATCAAAGGTTAGTGATTAATTTTCTTTATTTCTGCTTTTTGTTACTCCTCTCTTTGGCTGGAAAATGGCTGTATGTTTTTTTGTGACTAGGCCCTGACCTAACATAATCGTATGGTATGCTTTCGCAGTAAACCCTTTTTGAAATCAGACACTGTGGCTGGATTAACAAGCAGTTTAATACTTGTATGTTTGAGGAATTTTAATTATGAGATTTCTGTTGTTTTGAATTTGACGCTAGCGTCCCACATATCCCAGAGAGGTTAACAGAATGTGTCTGGCAGAACGGGTGTTGTATGTGGAGAATGAGGGCTGCAGTAGATATCTCAGATAGGGGGGAGTGAGGCCTAAGTGCGTTTTATAAATAAGCAACCAGTGGGTCTTGCAATGGGTATACAGAGATGACCAGTTTACAGAGGAGTATAGAGTGCAGTGATGTGTCCTATACGGAGCATTGGTGGCAAATCTGATGGCAGAATGGTAAAGAACATCTAGTCGCTCGAGAGCACCCTTACCTGTCGATCTGTGAATTGTGTCTCATCCAAGGTCTGTTGGAAATCACGTGGAAAGCTATTTTTAAGGCCTGGCATACAAGAGAACTGCTAGGTCTATATTTCAGCACAAACAACTCTGCATATCTGGCATCTCCCCAGATCAAATGGTACAGGTCTGAGAAATGGCTATATGTAGGCTCGAGATAAGCCTAGGCATCATTTGTCTCCAAGCCTCCGTTAAAAACAGCATAGCTATTAACAATAACAGGAGAGTTCAAGAAATGTTGATGAATTGGGCTAGGAAGCAGCGTGTGTGTGTGCTGCAGAGCTGCCACAACAGTGTTGACTACCAGTTGATCAAGGCCTCTCTTTCCCTCTCCTCCTCCTCTCAATGATTCTGCCTTTAGGCTGAGTGATGCATCACTGTGGGAGGCTGGGCGTTACCCTAGCAACAGCACTGAGACAACCAGAGACACTTTCCCCCTCCCACCAGCACCCCACCATCTCAATTTTGCCAGGGGTAAGACACACTTTGCCAGCGGTAGGGCCCCTGTTCACAACCTATGTCCCCTGAAACAAATCAATGACAAACAGGAAGGGAATAGAGATTGAGGCAGAGTGAAGAGATTTGAGGGAGAGGGAAGATGGAGGGTAACAGAACACAGAGAGAGAAAGTGAGACCGACAGGAAGAGAAAGATAGATAGGGAGGAGTATGAGAGAGACCTTAGAGAAGGAAGGGTTGGTTGAACACGTCTGATCACCTGGAAAAGTGATCAGTCAAGATGCTCTGAAGCAGGCAGCCTGCACATTTGCCTGATTAAATTAGAGTCTGCAAGCAGTGGAGGTGCATCTAAACAAGTCAAGACGTTTCCATCATCCACGTAAGCAATTGCCAGTCAATTGCAGTTCCATTTGATTAACTTGGGTCTGCAGCGCTGGGGTAGGTTAGAGCGGCATTGAGGACTGGAGCACCATGAAGCTCCCGCTCGTAACTCTCTCAGGTTTGTTATGATAATCTGTAAATAGGCCTATGTATTATGGAGCTATGCGAGAACCCTTCTATTTAGTTTCAAGCACGGCCCAGACAGACGATAGTAGTCGGAGAAGGGGACACAATTTCCACCGTCATTAATATAAACTGAAAATGTGAAATTATTTGATGATACTACTACCACCCCACAACCCCACCTCTGTGCCTCTGCCCTGGTAACCCTCTCCATCTACCCCATACTCACAAAAACATAGTATATTTGCTTCATTGGTCCTAAAAGGGATCGCTTTCTCTGGAGATAAGAGTTCAGGAGAGGTGCTTGCATTGGTTAAAATGCAGTTCAAGAGAGGTGCTTGTATGGGTTAAAATGTGGGTTTAATGGATCGGATGGCCAAAGGGATCCTTCATTCTGGCTGCCATCAGATTGAGCCCTCAGACACACTACTTCACCTTCTCAGCCTTTTTATGGAAATGCCTCTCATTTCTCTCTCTGCAGCACTTTTTTCTCCCTCTTCCACCGCTCTCCCCAGCCCACTGCTCTTCCAGACAGATAAATGCAAGGGAGTTGAGACTGAATAAACTTTTACAAATGATCCCACTTCCACACCGGCTAACCAATTACCATGACGAAGATAACCCCCTTCTCTTTCCAGGCAGGAAGAAGCGGCCATTGTTGTAGCTCAGCCTTTTTCACCAGGCCTCTGGGAAGTCAAAAGTCCTCCTTCGTCACTTTCAGCAGCCCCTCCCCCAACACACACAAAATAAATGCCTTCTTTCTATGCACCCAAACATTGCACACTCGCCACAGACAGACCATGCTTTAAAAATAAGTGACATTTCTCATCCAGCACTTCATTTGCATTTTTCTCTCTATCTTAAGTGATAAATGTCATCGCTCTGCCTCAGGGCTATAAGTCACACTGCTATGACGATGACTAGGTCTTGTTGTAGTGCCAAACTTGGGGCTGCGAGCGAAGAGCTTTGATTTATTCCTCCTGCTTCACTTCCACTAACTTCGCGATTTATGCTTTGTTTGGGGGACATTTTCTGTCTCTACCAGAACAAGGCTGGAGGCCATAAACACATAACAGTGAGGATACATTTAATGACATTCACTCTGGATTAGTAGATCACACTAAAGAGTAAAATCCAGCTAGAAAGTTGACAACTTCATCTTAATCGAGATGTGATTTGCCAAGACGCTTCCCTCATCCCGGAAAGCAAGCTTTCGTGAAGCTTTTATTTCTCCTTGGTGACAAAAAGGAAGTTCACTGGAGTAATCCCAATTGATTTCAACTTTAATATTGTTAAAAAGAAAAATGCTATTGCAACCTCTGCAATAAGGAATTGAGCCCAAAAGCTCAAGAGAAGTTTCAAGTGTTTAATACCAAGGATACAGTCAGCTGAGTGAATACATTTAGAAAGTTCACAAAAAATCTTATACTCTTCCCTCCTTTCGGTCCCCACCCTCTTATAGGTGTCACCTCCCCAGCTATACATTTTATGACCCCAGTTTCCCTCCTTTCCCCTGTGGAATGTCCATAGTCCTTCCTTTGTTTAGCTAGATGTCAGAATCACAACCCGTCCATCTTCATTGTCCTGGGCCTAACCCTGGTCTCTGATCCTAGGCAATTTCCTCTCATCTGATTAGGTCAACATTTCTAAATTAGCATACACACAGTTTCATGTCCTAAACTCCATTAATACTCACAGTAATCATTCACTAAACAGAATACAAACAAACTACAGTTTAACTTGAAACATGTTATATTTTGACAGAATCCATCAATATAGTCTACACATCCTTTCCAATAAAGAGCATCTCAAGCACGTAAGCAAATGTTCCTATTTCAATAAACTCACTGTTCGAGATAGCTAACCAACCAAATGTTTGAGCACAAAGTACCCCTGATGCCAGGTTAAACTATTTATGGTGTCTCTGCAAATATCCCACTGGGCACACACTGGTTGAATCAACGTTTTTTCATTGAACCGCCGTGGAATAGACATTGAATTGACGTCTGTGCCCAGTGGGATGTTACAAGATTGGGAAAATACATTCCACACAGCAGCCCTGGCAGGAAATTAACTGCAATGAAGGAGCCGAGATAGAATGCAAACTTCACATTAAACTTCACGTTAAAATCGGGTTAATAGAGAATTTGAAGATAAGCAATACAATATTAGATATTGCGTATAATATAAAAGTGTGCGCACACATGCGTTCATGGCCACATGTGTCTGTCTATCCATCCGTCCCTGTTGCAGATTCTGCACTTCCACACGCGCCAGTGTAACCGATGTGAAATGGCTAGTTAGTCAGCGGTGGTGCGCGCTAATAGCGTTTCAATCAGTGACGTCACTCGCTCTGAGACTTGAAGTAGGGTTTCCCCTTGCGTTGCAAGGGCCGTGGCTTTTGTGGCGCGATGGGTAACGATGCTTCGTGGGGTGTCAGTTGTTGATGTGTGCAAGGGTCCCTGGTTCGAGCCCGGGTTGGGGCGAAGAGAGGGACGGAACCTACACTGTTACACCAGCAATACATAAAGTGCACACTGCATGCTTCCATTTTTTTTTCATTTTTTTTTTTTTTTAACTATTCAGTCACAAAAATGACCACTTATTGTAGCACAGCCAGTGAAAGCTGAAGCCTTGCTCTTTGGCTCTTGTGTGTGGTTTTGTTTCTAAGTGGCTAGCCTTCAGTGAGATTCCTGCAGCTTACTGTATCAGTCCAGCACCCTGCTCAAGGTTAAACAGACCTGAGGACTCTGAGGGCCTTGCGGGCTCTTAGCCAAACAGTTGTAGATACATTTACCAAGCCAGATATGTAAACTCATCCATCTTGTCCGTTTGTCTAGCGCCGTTATGCTGAACTGCCATAATTTGACGGCCTCCAAAGAGCCACAGTGAAATGAATAAGTATGGAAAAGAAACTGCTGCTTTGTTTGTGTGTGTAGTAGTGTTTCCCCTAGGAGTTTTTTCAGCAGCGGTAGGAAAGTTAGAGTAGGGGGGAGGCCTTCCTCTTGGCCGCACAGACAAAATGTTGCTTAATTCCCTGCAATTCTAACACATTGTCATGGGACTGAGAGAAAAGAAAAAAACTTTTAAAGCAAATTTCCTACAATTTTTCACATTTTGCAATAACTTATGCCATATTCTTATGCTGTCTGAGTGACTCAAACATTAACAAAATGAATGGGGGCCCTATGCCATGTCATTTTGGGAATTTTAGATTCTCCATGAAGGTTTAGTTTTTTCTTCTTGTAGCTGTCAGTTCTCAAAGACTATCTTACAAAAAAATATATAGTTCCATTATCTTTTATATATACTAAAAAAGTTTTACCATACCAATTTAGATTTTTAGCACATTTTTGGGAGTGGCACTCGCCGTTGCTAACTAATAATCGGGGAAACAGGTGTGTGTTTTCTTCCTCTTTCAAAAACCACTTAAACGGCTTGGCTCATTAATTTATGGGCTTAATTAACAATAACTTCGCATTTTAAGAAGCAGATTCCACTGCACATCGCTGAATTCAAATGAGTGGGTTCTCATGATGTCGCGTTAAACAAGACTTGTAACTGGAATGATAATCTCTAAGGCAATGCAGGAGAATGCAAGTCTACGTTTTCTGCTACCATCATCGTAAGGAGGCTGCCATGTGCCTTTACCAGCCATGATTTTCTTTATTCTAAAGCCACCTCAAATGTCAGCCAGTGCTGACCACATAATTAAGTGGTATTAAACAAAATCAAATTGCACTCCTGGCATTAAGATTAAGGATCCTTTGTTGGTCAATTCCAACTGAAATTTGACTACCGTTTTTAACCCAACCCCTCCGAAAGAGACACATGCATACATATACAGGTTTTGGAGAGGTGCAGGGGGCTGCTACACTGGGCGCCCAAGGACCTGTTGTTGCGGGGGGTTAAGTACCTTGCTCAAGGACACAATGGCAGGCAAAGGCATCTAGGTTTTTATACAAGCAAACCTCTGGTTGCCAGCTCACTTCCCGCCCGATTTTTCCCGTTGGACACGAGATTCAAACCGGCAACCCTCTGGTTGCTGGCTCGCTAGGCTACCTGCCGCCCGGGGGATAAAAATCAATTTGGCACACTGCCATGATAATCAGGGGAAAGTAACTGCTGTTACTATCATACACCATTGGAACGTTGATTTAATCATTTAATATTTTGCATACTGTGAAACAAAAATCAAAACGTACAGTATGTTTTGTGACCCTCCGTAATGGATCATTATTTGTCAAGAACGAAATGTGAGTTTTCTGGAAAAACAGTGATTTGAAAGAAGTGCATTTGCCTTTAAAAACCAGTGCAGTGTGTAGCCAAGATGTAACAGGAATTTGAGAGCACCTGTGTTATTCAGGTTTGGAACACTCGACTCATAACATTGTAATCACAGAACAGAAGGAATGTGTTACGCTATACATGTAAAAGCAGCAGAATAAAAATCAGTCTAGGCTAGGCCTATCCTTTTTGCCCGTAGCAAATTTCAATACCGAAAAAGCCGGTAGGAGTGTTATTTTCTCAACACTTTATTTAGCATCTTTTTATGTGCTTTGCAGAGGAGGTCTCTGGTGATTGTTGATGGATAGATACAGCACACAGTGACAAACTGGGAGACAATGGAAAGACTGCTGTACTAAGAGTCAGCATGCAAGTGGCAAGAGCTGTGTTATACTTTAATTGAGAAGACTGAATGTGCATAATGGTAAGAATAATGCTGCGCATTGTCAAACAGCGAGGCATACTCATTTGGCAACACTGAGCGACAACAATGGGAGAACAAGATATGAATTGACACATCAGCACTGGCAAACAAAGGGTAATGGAACCAGGCAAATTACATCAAAGTTTGAGATAAAGTGGTGATACAGTTCAAATGCAAAAAGGCCTGCTGGAGCTACAAGCGACAGCGACTAAAAGCATCTGCCATGCAGTGAGCTAGAATTGAATGAGTACAGGGACAATAAATGTGACCGCCTGGCTCAATTCGGTCTTATGTAGCAACATTTTAAATGTTTTTTTTGTTTTTTTTTACACTGGATAAAAGTAGAGACTCACAGTTAGAAAATGGTATATCATACACTACAGTTGAAGGAACAATGGGAAAGTAACTCTGCTTTGAAAGTTGATAAACTTGTAACCTCAATTTTGAGAAAATGGACCTTCAATGTTTTGGTAAACCTACTGGAGAGCTCTTCTAAGGATTCACATGTGAGAACATGTACTAAAACAACCAAAGATTTCAAGACTAAAGGGTTGTTTATACTACGGGTATGTTCGTAAATTCAATCTGGAGTGCCAGAGTGTGCACTCTGGGCGTTGGTAAACTCTCGGAGCGTTCAGGGCGCACACTGGATGCTCTGGCCGAGGCGAAGGGTTTATCCGAGCGTTCTGATCTAACAGCAGCAGTCAAGCACCCAAGCTAACTGGCTAACTGGCTAACATTGGCTAGCTTGCTAGCTACTTCCAGACACAAATGAGGGAACTCTGACCATTTTATGTTATCCAGAGCGTTGGTGACTGTTGTCGAAGTGACATCATGAACATTCTATTGAAATGGTTACTTGCATAGTGGAGTCTTGTTTAGACATGTAACTAGCTAGCTAAACAATTAACTATAATCCCAATCCATAGCGTTACTATCCTGCATGAATATGCAGGTAGCTAACCAACCAGGTTCGTAGTTAGCTAGCTAGCTAATATTAGGCTATAACTAGAAATGCAAATGGCTCTGAGATACTAATAATAATACTACACAGCTCATACACGTAACGTTAGCTAGCTAACAGTACACTTTAACTTGAAATGGAAACAACTTTGTGACAAAATTAGAAACGTGTAATATCTGAAAATGTAACTAGCTAGACTCTCTTACCCGTACACATGGCTACCATGGTTGCCCTTAGTTTTTAAGATGTAATCCGGAGACAGGCGTTTTATACAACAGACTTCTGTGTGTTGTCTTTTCGACTGCCTCTGCATATTTGCAATCAAACGCCAACATTTTCTCCATCTCCTTAGCTATCATACTCGAATTCCACTGGGCATTCCACTGATTTCAAAACTCGGTCCTCCAGAAAGTAGAGAGCAACACCTTTGCAGTTCTACTCTGTGATGCTTAAAAAAAAAGCTGCGTTAGAAAGGATTACCTACACATACTGACCAGCTCATGTTGTAGACAGAAGCTTTCTATATGGCAGACCAATCCAAACTCATCTCTTAGCATGTCCAGCCCACTCATTATCTCAGCCAATCATGGCTAGCGGGAAGGTTCTTGACTTTTTCTGTGGCTAAACCAACTAGGCTCGTAATTTAACAATTGTATTTACAGATGGCATACAAGTTTGTTATTAAGGCACATGAAAGTTCACATGTTCCAGAAGGCATTTCTGCCAAAAAAAACGCATTTTGATAATAATAAAAAGTTTACGTTCAAATGGCTCTCCTGTGAAGTAGTGACGCACGACTTACGCCTAGTTTTCCGACATGAGTCACAAAGAGGGAGGGACGTATTTCAGTCAGAATAACAAACCACGAATGTACACATGATCATATAGCCTAGGTCTAAAGACTGTTAGTTTCAAATGTGAAACAAGTTCAGGCTATTCCATTGAGCAGAACAACTGCCTTAATACAGAACCCATTTCAACCTAATTCTTGGGGATCATGATACAGCTTTTGCTCATGAATGTCTGCTTTAATACATCACAGGTCCAAGCATTACTGGCTATGTAAAGTGGAAAAGGCTAATTGAATGACCACATCAAATACTAAATGTATTACCCTGCAATTGCTCTAGACAGGTGAATTGATGGCATACATTACACAAGCGAATGAGAGGTTTCTGCAGTGTAGCCTAGCTGTCCTCACATAGCCATTCGACAGTTGGCTTTAATTGCTACTCTGGTCAGAGTTTCAAAAATCCAAAGTCGCAACATTGCGAGACTTGCAAGAAAGCTTGCAAAACAGACCAGGCAGGGCTTTGGGGATTGAGAAGTGTTCTCTCGAAATCTAAAAAGGTACAAGCTAGATTCGAGCCAATGTCTTAAATTGAAGGTCCCCCCTAAATAGGGGACCTTCAATCAATTTTTTTATTCAATGTCGTCTAAAATGATAACGATAGCCCCTATCCGTGAATATAGTGTCTCCTGAAAGAAAGCTGGGGACCTTGGCTTTCCAGCCGTACCATACAAATCTCTGGTGTGAGTTAGTACCATATAACAAAAGTAGCTTATAGTCAATGTTCTCCAATAATGCATGGCTGAATTAGAACATCAAAATGTGCACCCAATGACTACATCTTTGTGCACAAAAAGTGGGTTGTTATCTTTCGACCTGTGGTATAGCGTTAAGACTGGGGAGTGGGTAAAGTTAAAGATGGACAGCCGTTTCGCCAATAAGATAAGCTTTACGGTCATATCTGATGGCCTGGGTGGGATCATGCAGGACTTGAGTATGTCTTTTGAGTAATATGGCCCATTCCTTTCACAATGCTGGTAGCACTCTCAGAACGCATCATAGTATTTTGAACAGATTCTTTCATCGCTTTGGAATAAAAATGGCTTATTAGGGGTGTAAAAAGAAAAGGAAAAACCAAGCAAACTACCCAACGGGGAGTCTAAAGATGTCAAGCCAGGTATACCGAGAAAGAGTATTTGGAGGAAATTCTTAGTGAGTCAGACAGATGATGGGAGCGTCCTGGACTAAAATGACTTGGGTGGAGAATTTTTTTGTGTGTAGCTTATAATCCTGTGTATCATTCTAAAGTAGTTACACATTACATATATTTCACATTAGTTTGCTGGTAAAAGTTGCATATTCTGTGTAACTTTCGAGAGGCCAACAAATGATCATGGCCAATGTCAAACTGCGTCCCACTGTTAGCATTGTATAGGCTAGTATATTACTTTTACATTACAGTAATGTCATTTTGTTATAGTTGTGGTCAGCTTTTTGTGTTTTGGACTGTATGTATAGCTTACACCCAGTATAGGCCTATGTAACTGTGTCCGTTTATGCAATATTTCAAATTTGTTTTCCCACTGGCAGGGGTGTAGGCATCAGATTGAAAAAAAAAAAAAAACATTATTACTACAAAAATACTCCTCAGCAACCCCCATCCCCTCCCTCCCCATTGGCCCATCCAAATTTCTGTAGGCCCGCCCACCAACGAACTTCTGCCTGCACCCATACTGGGAGGCTATCAAACTCGTGGCCATTGCTCCTTTGTTTCTTATGTGTGTGTGTGTGTGTGTGTGTGTGTGTGTGTGTGTGTGTGTGTGTGTGTGTGTGTGTGTGTGTGTGTGTGTGTGTGTGTGTGTGTTTCACACCTCTATGTGAGGCACTCTCCAGACAGTGTCCAAATAATCTTACTCATTATGATCTAAAAAGTAAAACTGCTTCCAGATCAGCACTCCTACTCAGAGATGCTTTGTGGACAGAGGTGAGCTTAGTGCTCTTTCTCACCTGGCCAGGTGTGACAGGCCAGTTTACAAAGGTCTGTCCTGCTATGTCCAGTGGGAAGGGGAGACTACTGAAGGAGTTAGACATTTACAATGTTTGTCTCTGAGGGCTGTGAGACAGTGCGCTAAAAGTCACCAGCAGGGAATTTGTAGCAACGTTTAGGCTGGGTGTTAGCTTTTTGCATATTGCTTTTACATTAAAGTAATGTTGTTTTGTAAAATTAGTCAACTGTAATGATGTGTATCTTCCAGCAATTCTGATCCCTTTACTTTATTCCCCCACAGCAAGCGCCCCGGCGGGTCAAGGTCTTCACCCTCCACTGTCAGATCCACAACCCCCACTGTCTCCTGATGGTTCAAGCTCCACCACTCCACAAACGCCCCACTCCTCTTCCACTACCCTCACTGCAGGCCCTGGCTCCACTCCCCTCTCATCCAAATCATCTAGAGGTGTGGGGGCAAGGAGGACACCTAGGCCTCAAAAGAGAAGAGGGAGGGGCAGAGCTATGGGCACTGGAACCAGCACAACAGAGGGAGATGAACCTCAGGACAGGTATTTGAATTTTTTATTTTTTTGGGGCTAGGGGGCAGTATTTTCACATCCGGATAAAAAACGTACCCGATTTAATCTGGTTACGACTCCTGCCCAGTAACTAGAATATGCATGTAACTAGAATATGCATTGGCTTTGGATAGAAAACACCCTAAAGTTTCTAAAACTCTTTGAATGGTGTCTGTGAGTATAACAGAACTCCTATGGCAGGCAAAAACCTGAGAAGATTTCATGCAGGAAGTGGCCTGTCTGACAAGGTGTTGTTGTTCTTGCTTCTGTTTATTGAAGAGTCAGGATCTTAGCTGTAACGCGACACTTCCTACGGCTCCAATAGGCTCTCAGAGCCCGGGAAAAACCTGAACGATGACGAGGCAGCCTCAGGCTGAAACACATAATCGCCTTTGCAAAGTGGTCTATCAGAGGACAATGGAATTAGGCGCGTGCCCGATTCGACCCCGTGCAGTATTTTCTTTCGGCTGTTTAGCTAATTGCAGATTCCCGGTCGGAATATTATCGCTTTTTTACGAGAATAATGGCATAAAAATTGATTTTAAACAGCGGTTGACATGCTTCGAAGTACGGTAATGAAATATTTAGAAATCTTTTGTCAAGAAATGCGCGTTGCGCGTGACCGTTATCTACCATTGGGATAGTGTCTAGAACGCACAAACAAAACGTCGCTGATGGAACATAACTATGGATTATTTTGGACCAAACCTACATTTGTTATTAAAGTAGAAGTCCTGGGAGTGCATTCTGACGAAGAACAGGAAAGGTAATGAAACTTTTCTAATAGTAAATGTGATTTTGGTGAAGGCTAAACTTGCTGGGTGTCTAAATAGCTAGCCCTGTGATGCCGGGCTATCTACTCAGAATATTGCAAAATGTGCTTCATCCGAAAAGCTATTTTAAAATCGGACATATCGAGTGCATAGAGGAGTAATGTATCTATAATTCTTAAAATAATTGTTATGCTTTTTGTGAACGTTTATCGTGAGTAATTTAGTAAATTGTTAGTAAATTCCCCGGAAGTTTGCGGGGGGTATGCTAGTTCTGAACGTCACATGCTAATGTAAAAAGCTGGTTTTTGATATAAATATGAACTTGATTGAACAAAACATGCATGTATTGTATAACATAATGTCCTAGGTGTGTCATCTGATGAAGATCATCAAAGGTTAGTGCTGCATTTAGCTGTCTTCTGGGTTTTTGTGACATTATATGCTAGTGGGTAGCAGTGCAGACGTGGTTTGTCGTCCTCTCGTTTACTTTTTGTATTTTTTGTCTTTTTATACATTTCAATTTATTTTCCATCTCTTTTCTATTTTTAAATTACATATAACTTCCGGTAACCCGCCTCACTCAATGTGACACGGATCTGCAATTTTTTTAGACCTTATAGCCAGGACCTCCATCAGAAGCTAGCCATCAGATGCTAACCAGCTAATTAACTACTAGCTTTTTAGTCATTGTTAGCCACTGCTAGCGTCCTTTACCTTCTGCACAGGCACAAGCCGTATTTTTTTAGCCCGGATAATACCAACCAGCCTGTTTATCTCTACTACAACGCCGGATTCCTGCCGTAAACCCTGGACCATGACTCCTGATCATCACAGCTAGCTAGCTGCCACCGAGTGACCCAGCCTCGAAGCTCGCCCTGAGCGAGGCCCACCTCCCAGCCCACTCTGTGATCACCCAGCCGATGCCTCCCGAACACGGCTAGAATCCACTACTCCTTCCGGATACTTGCCGTAAGATCATCGCTGCTAGCTAGCTGCTACCGAGATGCTATAGTGGCTAATTCCCCTGCCCCGAAGCTAGCACCAGTTAGCCGTGAGCCAGACGCATCTCCCGGCTAGCAAACGAAATTACAACAACTACAATACCTCTTTCGCCATCTGGCTCGGACCTTTTGTCAACACGACACCCTGCCATACCACCACAACTGGTCCGCAGACGTAATTCCATCCGCTGTGCCCTCAACCGGCCGATGCCGAACGTCGGAGCAGACGCTTCTACTTACCCCGGCCTGCTAACTTTAAACGCCGTGTCTCACATGTGCTAGTGTAGTAACGACTACGCCGCGGCATCCCTGCTCCATCTATTGCTGTTCACTGGACAATATGGTCACTTGGCTACATAGCTGATGCCTGCTGGACTGTTCATTTATCACGGTACTCCATTTGTCTTTATTTTTTTGTTTATCTGTCGGCCCTAGCCCCGAACTCAGGCCCTGTGTGTAGTTAACCAACCCTCTCTGCCCATTCCTCGCCATTTTACCGGTTGTTGTTGTCTTAGTTGATTAGCTGTTGTTGTCTTACCCGTTGTTGCCTTAGCTAGCACTCCCAATCAACACCTGTGATTTAATTTATGCCTCGATTTATGTCTCTCTCAAATGTCAATATGCCTTGTATACTGTTGTTTAGGATGGCTATCATTGTTTTAGTTTACAGTGGAGCCAGTCCCACTCAACATGCCTCAGATTCCTCCTTTGTCCCACCCCCCACACATGCAGTGACCTCTCCCAGTATAACCAGCACATCCAGAGATGAAACCTCTCTAATCATCATTCAGTGTCTGGGCTTATCCACACTGTACCCGCACCCCACCATACCCGTCTGCACATTATGCCCTGAATCTATTCTACCACTCCCAGACATCTGCTCCTTTTATTCTCTGTCCCCAATGCACTAGACGACCAGTTTTGATAGCCTTTAGCCGTACCCTTAGCCTACTCCTCCTCTGTTCCTCGGGTGATGTAGAGGTTAACCCAGGCCCTGCGTGTCCCCAGGCATTCTCATTTGTTGACTTCTGTAATCGAAAAAGCCTTGGTTTCATGCATGTTAACATCAGAAGCCTCCTCCCTAAGTTTGTTTTACTCACTGCTTTAGCACACTCCGACAACCCAGATGTCCTTGCCGTGTCTGAATCCTGGATTAGGAAGGCCACCAAAAATTCTGAGATTCCCATACCCAACTACAACATTTTACATCAAGATAGAACTGCCAAAGGGGGAGGAGTTGCAAAGTTCTGTCATACTTTCCACGTATATGCCCAAACAGTTCGAGCTTCTAATTTGAAAAATTCCAGAAATAAGTCTCTCACTGTTGCCGCCTGTTATAGACCCCCCTCAGCCCCAGCTGTGCCCTGGACACCATATGTGAATTGATTGCCCCTCATCTATCTTCAGAGTTCGTTCTGTTAGGTGATCTAAACTGGGATATGCTTAACACCCCGGCAGTCCTACAAGCTAAGCAAGATGCCCTCAATCTCACACAAATCATCGAGGAACCCACCAGGTACAACCCTAAATCCGTAAACAAAGGCACCCTCATAGATATTATCCTGACCAACTTGCCGTCTAAATACACCTCTGCTGTTTTCAATCAGGATCTCAGCGATCACTGCCTCATAGCCCGCATCCGCTATGGGTCCGCGGTAAAACGACCACGCCTCATCACTGTCAAATGCTCCCTAAAACACTTCTGCGAGCAGGCCTTTCTAAACAACCTGGCCCGGATATCCTGGAAGGATATTGACCTCATCCCGTCAGTCGAGGATGCCTGGTCGTTCTTTGAAAGTAATTTCCTCACCATCTTAAATAAGCATGCTCTTATAAAAAAAATGTAGAACTAAGAACAGATATAGCCCTTGGTTCACTCCAGACCTGACTGCCCTTGACCAGCACAAAAACATCCTGTGGCGGACTGCAATAGCATCGAATAGTCCCCGCGATATACAACTATTCGGGGAAGCCAGGAACCAATACACGCAGTCAGTCAGCAAAGCAAAGCTAGCTTTTTCAAACAGAAATTTGCATCCTGTAGCTCTAACTCCAAAAGGTTTTGGGACACTGTAAAGTCCATGGAGAAAAAGAGCACCTCCTCCCAGCTGCCCACTGCTCTGAGGTTAGGTAACACGGTCACCACCGATAAATCCATAATAAATCTAAAATTTCAATAAGCATTTCTCTACGGCTGGCCATGCTTTCCTCCTGGCTACCCCAGCCAACAGCTCTGCACCCCCCGCAGCTACTTGCCAGAGCCTCCCCAGCTTCTCCTTCACCCAAATCCAGATTGCAGATGTTCTGAAAGAGCTGCAAAACCTGGACCCGTACAAATCAGCTGGGCTAGACAATCCGGACCGTCTATTTCTAAAACTATCCGCCGCCATTGTTGCAACCCCTATTACCAGTCTGTTCAACCTCTCTTTCGTATCGTCCGAGATCCCTAAAGATTGGAAAGCTTCCGCGGTTATCCCCCTCTTCAAAGGGGGTGACACTCTAGACCCAAACTGTTATAGACCTATATCCATCCTGCCATGCCTTTCTAAAGTCTTCGAAAGCCAAATGAATAAACAGATCACTGACCACTTCGAATCCCACCGCACCTTCTCTGCTGTGCAATCTGGTTTCCGAGCTGGTCACGGGTGCACCTCAGCCTCGCCCAAGGTACTAAATGATATCATAACCGCCATCGATAAAAGACGGTACTGTGCAGCCGTCTTCGTCAACCTGGCCAAGGCTTTCGACTCTGTCAATCACCACATTCTTATCAGCAGACTCAACAGCCTTGGTGTCTCAAATGACTGCCTCGCCTGGTTCACCAACTACTTCGCAGACAAGAGTTCAGTGAGTCAAATCGGAAGGCCTGTTGTCCGGACCTCTGGCAGTCTATGGGGGTGCCACAGGGTTCAATTCTCGGGCCAACTATTTTCTCTGTATATATCAATGATGTTGCTCTTGCTGCGGGTGATTCCCTGATCCACCTCTACGCAGACGACACCATTGTGTAAACATCTGGCCCTTCTTTGGACACTTAACTAACCTCCAAATGAGCTTCAATGCCATACAACACTCCTTCCGTGGCCTCCAACTGCTCTTAAACGCTAGTAAAACCAAATGCATGCTTTTCAACCGTTCGCTGCCTGCACCCGCCCACCCGACTAGCATCACTACTCTGGACGGTTCTGACCTAGAATACGTGGACAACTACAAATACCTAGGTGTCTGGCTAGACTGTAAACTCTCCTTCCAGACTCATATTAAACATCTCCAATCCAAAATCAAATCTAGAATCGGCTTTCTATTTCGCAACAAAGCCTCCTTCACTCACGCCGCCAAACTTAACCTCGTAAAACTGACTATCCTACCGATCCTTGACTTCGGCGATGTCATCTAAAAAATAGTTTCCAATACTCTACTCAGAAAACTGGATGTAATCTATCACAGTGCCATCCGTTTTGTTACCAAAGCTCCTTATACCACCCACCACTGCGACCTGTATGTTCTAGTCGGCTGGCCCTCGCTACATATTTGTCGCCAGACCCACTGGCTCCAGGTCATCTATAAGTCAATGCTAGGTGAAGCTCCGCCTTATCTCAGTTCACTGGTCACGATAACACACGATAACACCCACCCGATAACACCCACCCACCTGTAACATGCGCATCCGCCTTTCCTTCCAGTTCTCTGCTGCCAGTGACTTGAATGAACTGCAAAAATCGCTGAAGCTGGAGACTTATACTTCCCTCACTAACTTTAAACATCAGCTATCTGCGCAGCTAACCAATCGCTGCAGCTGTACATAGTCCATCTGTAAATAGCCCATCCAATCTACCTACCTCATCCCCATATTGTTTTTATTTACTTTTCTGCTCTTTTGCACACCAGTATCTCTACTTGCACATCATCATCTGCTCATTTATCACTCGTGTTAATCTGCTAAATTGTAATTATTTCGCTACTATGGCCTATTTATTGCCTTTCCTCCTCACGCCATTTGCACACACTGTATATAGACTTTCTATTGTGTTATTGACTGTACGCTTGTTTATTCCATGTGTAACTCTGTGTTGTTTGTGTCGCACTGCTTTGCTTATCTTGGCCAGGTCGCAGTTGTAAATGAGAACTTGTTCTCAACTAGCCCACCTGGTTAAATAAAGGTGAATAAAAGAAAAACGGCCTTGTTCAGGAGCAGACCGACAGATTTTTACCTTGTCACCTCTGGGATTCGATCTAGCAACCTTTCGGTTACGGGCCCAACGCTCTAACCACTTGGCTACCTGCCACCCCAAAACAGATAGCATACAATCATTGAAGATTGTGGAGATTATGTTCAGACCCAAACGACCTGTAGGCCCACAGTTGGACAGTACACAAACATATACCCCCTTCCAGCTGTTTCAGCTCTTCTTCACCACCCTCTGTGCTGGGGACACTAGTTTCCAATATCAACAAGTATGGGGACAAGAAGCAGCACAGATGGGGAGAAGAAGCACTGGAAACATGTCACCATGGGCAACATGCTCTCGTACATTTCTCTGGTGATATACACTACCGTTCAAAAGTTTGGGGTCACTTAGAAATGTCCTTGTTTTTGAAAAAAAAATAACATGAAATTGATCAGAAATACAGTGTAGACATTGTTAATGTTGTAAATGACTATTGTTGCTGGAAACGGCAGATTTTTTTTTATGGAATGATGTGGAAGATGGCAGACGGAAGGGAGGATGGCGCAGCAGGTGCCGCTTCTCCTACAGATGCTGTTATTTTATCTAAAACATCAGGTGTACGCCGACCCCAGCTAAGTCATGCAAAGATTTGAAGCGCAATTATGACTCTTATTTCCAGTACATTGCCACAATTGTCAGTTATGTAGCTTCTCTACTGATAATCTGTGCATCCTTGCTGGGATGACACAATCAATCTACTGCCGGAGAATACCAACACCAAACACATTGGTTCACTGTTTTACGGGAGCGGACAGTACACAATATACCATAATGTTCTGAATAATGGCCAAGTATACCTCGCGCCCTATTCCACTGAACCGCTTAGGAGTAACAAACACAAGTCCAACATTTATCGGAAACTGTTAAAATACCTGTTCACTACCTTCCTGCTCTCCGGGGATGTACAACTCAACCCTGGGCCTAACATCACCGTGCCAGCGATACTCACTGGAGTTGAAAGCAGTGGATGGCCTCGTCCACTGATCGTCGCCGCTGCGGAAGCGGGTGAGTGCTATGGCCCCATGGTCACCCGGTTTCTCTCGAGTCATCACTCTCAAGTTATCTGGGACCCACGAGCTAAGCCCAAGGGACTACCAGGGGGGCACTTGAACATTCGCAGTGCCATTCCAAAAAGTGATCAAATTCAACATCTTCTCAGACTCCAACCTAGACTTCCTCTGCCTTTCAGAGACATGGCTCCATAAAAACTCTCCACATGCTGCTTTGATTGTGCCTGGCTACAGGATTGAAGGAAGAGGGGTCTGATGATTTACATTAAAGAACATATCCGATGTAAACAAATTCAGTTGTCGTGATAATCAACTTGAATGTATTGGGCTAAACTTTCCACTGTCTCCCAAAATATCTTTTACCCTTATTGGAACGTATAGACCATCGTTTTTTGATCAGTTTAATAACATGCTAAGTGAATGTGATTCTGGGAAAGAGGTCATCTTTATGGGAAGTTTTAACATGAATTATGAAGACAAGTGGATCACTAATACCTTTGACCTTACACAGCTACAGTGAGGGGGAAAAAGTATTTGATCCCCTGCTGATTTTGTACGTTTGCCCACTGACAAAGAAATTATCAGTCTATAATTTTAATGGTAGGTTTATTTGAACAGTGAGAGACAGAATAACAAAAGAACCCAGAAAAATGCATGTCAAAAATTGTATAAATTGATTTGCATTTTAAATAAACCTACCATTAAAATTATAGACTGATAATTTCTTTGTCAGTGGGCAAACGTATAAAATCAGCAGGGGATCAAATGATTTTTTCCCTCATTGTAGTTAAAGGGCCAACCAGCGTAACTTGTTGCTCTAAAACACAGATTGATCTGGTAATAAACCAGAGAGAGTGACTAAATCTTTCAATATGGTTACTGGACAATTTTTTCATAATCTGACACTTATAGCCAGAAAGCTTTCTAAGAACAGGTTTAACCTCTCTACTGTTAGGTATTCTGAGTTGATTATGCTTTCTAAGTGAATTAAATTATTTTGAAAACGCAATTAAGGGAATTATCTGGAATGATCTCTAGTCCTATACAGACGTCGAAGCTGATAGTCAGGTTTTTCTATGCACAATCCAGACTACAATAAGTGGCTTCCTAAAGAAAATCAAATCCAAACCTGGCCAAAGGAGCACTCTTCCTTGGCTAAATGGATAAATCTGGAAACTGATGAAAGAACGAGATCATGCTCTAAAAACATCCCTAAAGTCCAAATTAGAGCATGACAGACGTAGGTTTACCATGTTGAGAAATAAGGTGATTAAAGAAATCAGACAGGCCAAGGCAAAAAATATATTTTAACATAATTGGTGAAGCAAAGGGAAATTCTAAATTGATCTAGGAGAATCTAAAAAAGTTACAGGGAAAGACCATAGTAACACTGCAAAAAGACTAGAAATCATGGTGAATTACAAACTAACACAGGATGCAGTCGAAATAGCAATAGTCTTCAATTCCCACTTTGTTGACTCTGTCAGGGTACTGACACAGAACCCCTCCACTGGTTTATTGGGCTCAGTGCTAGAGAATGACACTCAACCTGTCTGTCTTCATCATAAGGGAGGTTTCTGAGTCAGAGGTGAAGGTGATTCGCTCACTAAAGAACTCTAAAGCCAAAGATGTATTTGGGCTGCACTCTACCTTTCTTAACTACAAGAGTCACTCATTGGCCCCATTACTCAGGTCACCAACATATCTATTGGTCCGGGAGTGTTTCCAAAGGTCTGGAAGTCAGCCATAATAATGTCCATCTTTAAATCGGGTGACCCTGCTGACGTAACTACAGGCCCATTAGTATACTACCTGTGTGGTCGAAGGTTGTTGAAAAGTGTGTAGCAGAACAACTGATTGCCCACCTCAACAGCAGCCCCTTCACATTACACACATGCAGATTGGCTTCAACGCAAAACACACCACAGAAACAGCCAACTGCTTTCTTCTGGAAAATGTGAAGTCCAAAATGGAGAAAGGGGGCGTTGTTGGGGCTGTGTTTCTGGACCTAAGGAAGGCTTTTGATTAGAGGTCGACAGATTATGATTTTTCAACGCCGATACTGGTTATTGGAGGACCAAAAAAAGCCGATACCGATTAATCGGCCGATTAAAAAATAATAAAACGTTTTTTTATATATATTTGTAATAATGACAATTACAACAATACTGAATGAACAATAACACTTATTTTAACTTAATATAATACATCAATATAATCAATTCAGTCAAACAAATAATGAAACATGTTCAATTTGGTTTAAATAATGCAAAAACAAAGTGTTGGAGAAGAAAGTAAAAGTGCAATATGTGCCATGTAAAAAAGATAACGTTTAAGTTCCTTGCTCAGAACATGTGAAAGCTGGTGGTTCCTTTTAACATGAGTCTTCAATATTCCCAGGTAAGAAGTTTTAGGTTGTAGTTATTATAGGACTATTTCTCTCTATACCATTTGTATTTCATATACCTTTGACTATTGGATGATCTAATAGGTACTTTAGTATTGCCAGCCTAATCTCGGGAGTTGATAGGCTTGAAGTCATAAACAGCGCAATGAGCTGCTGGCAAACGCAGGACAGTGCTGTTTGAATTAATATTTACGAGCCTGCTGCTGCCTACCACTGCTCAGTCAGACTGCTCTATCAAATCATAGACTTAAATATAATATAATAACACACAGAAATACGAGCCTTAGGTCATTAATATGGTCAAATCCGGAAACTATCATTTCGAAAACAAAATGTTTATTCTTTCAGTGAAATACGGAATCGTTCCGTACTTTATCTAACGGGTGGCATCCCTAAGTCTAAATATTGCTGTTACATTGCACAACCTTCAATGTTATGTCATAATTATGTACAATTCTGGCAAATTAGTTCGCAACGAGCCAGGCGGCCCAACCTACTGCAAATACCCTGACTCCGCGTGATATGAACGCAAGATAAGTGACACAATTTCCCTAGTTAATATTGCCTGCTAACATGAATTTCTTTTAACTAAATATGCAGGTTTAAAAAAAATGTACTTCTGTGTATTTTAAGGCATTGATGTTTATGGTTAGGTACATTCATGTAACGATTGTGCGTTTTCACAAATGCGCTTTTGTTAAATCATCCCCTGTTTGGCGAAGTTGGCTGTCTTTGTTAGGAAGAAATGGTCTTCACACAGTTCGCAACGAGCCAGGCGGCCCAAACTGCTGCATATACCCTGACTCAGTTGCACAGAACGCAAGAGAAGTGACACAATTTCCCTAGTTAAAATAAATTCATGTTAGCAGGCAAAATTAACTAAATATGCAGGTTTAAAAATATATACTTGCGTATTGATTTTAAGAAAGACATTGATGTTAATGGTTAGGTACACATTGGTGCAACGACAGTGCTTTTTTCGCGAATGCGCTTGTTAAATCACCCGTTTGGCGAAGTAGGCTATGATTCAATGTTAAATTAACAGGCACCGCATCGATTATATGCAACGCAGGACAAGCTAGATAACTACACATTGTTGATAATATTACTAGTTTAACTAGTGATTATGTTAAGATTGTTTTTTATAAAATTAATGCTAGCTAGCACCTTACCTTGGCTCTTTGCTGCACTCGCATAACAGGTAGTCAGCCTGCCACGCAGTCTCCTCGTGGAGTGCAATGTAATCGACCATAATCGGTGTCCAAAAATGCCGATTACCGATTGTTATGAAAACTTTAAATTGTCCCTAATTAACAGGCCATTCCGATAAATCGGTCGAACTCTACTTTTGATACTGTTAACCATGAGGTTCTCATCACAAAATTGTCCATGTTCAACTTTTCCCCCGATGCCTTGAGATGGTTGAAATCATACCTTGAAGGCAGAACAGCGTGTCAGAGTGAGCAATGAGCTGTCGCCCACTCTTAGCTATGATGGGTCAATACTAGGGCCCCTCCTGTTAAGCCTGATCTGCCTTCTGTCTGTACTGGGTCTGAAGTTAAAATGTATGCAGATGATACAGTGATATGTGCATGCAAAGAGCAAACAACAAGCGCCACAAGAACTCACTACTGTAATGGTTCAGGTTACAAAGTGGCTCAATGACTCATGTTTGAGTCTCAATGTGAAAAAAACTTTCTTCATGTTCTTCACAAAGAGGGCAACAAGCTACTGAGCCAGATGTCTGTGTGTCAGGGGAGAAGCTCCAGGTGTTATCTGATTTTAAAGTACCTTGGCATTATACTTGATTCCAACCTCTCTTTTAAAAAGCAGGTGAAAAAGGTAACTCAAATAACCAAATTCAACCTAGATAATTTCAGATTTATACGAAGTTGTTTGACTAGAGATAGCAAAACTGTACTTCAAATCTATGATACTCCCCCACTTAACATACTGCTTGACTAGTTGGGCCCAAGCTTGCTGTACAACATTAAAAACCATTCAGTCTGTCTACAAACAGGCTCTCAAAGTGCTTGATATGAAGCCCAATAGCCATCATCACTGTTACATCCTCAGAAAGCATGAGCTCCTGAGTTGAAAAAATCTGGTGCAATACACCAACGCATGTCTTGTATTCCAGAACCTAAATGGCCTGGCTCCCCCTCCACTCAGTACTTTTGTTAAACAGAAAACCCAAACTTATGGCAGCAGATCCACAAGGTCTGCAATGAGAGGTGACTGTATAGTTCCCTTAATTAAGGAAAAGCACCTTTAGTCAATCTGCTTTCTCTGTGAGAGCTTCCCATGTTTGGAATACACTGCCATCAGACACACACAACTGCACCACCTATCACACTTTTTCACAAAAAACATGAAGAAATGGCTAAAGGCCAATCAGACTTGTGAACATAATCCCTAGCTGTGTATTGCCGCTTTCCATGTTGTCTGTAGCTTGTGAGGTGTGGAAACACTGTTGCTTTTATGGATTTTGTCTTGTTGCTTTTTGTGCTATATTCCTCTGTCTGCATGCTACATCTTGCTTGTCCTATGTTGCTCTGTGTGTGCTCACTGCTCATTGAATGTCTGTATTGGCATTGTAATTGTTTTTAAGAACCTGCCCAGGAACTGCGATTGAAAATTAGACAGCTGACTAAAACCCTCACTTTTACTGAAACGTTGATGAATGTGCACTGTCCCTGTAAAAATAAAAATAGGCCCATTATTATCTACATAGGCCCATTATCAGCAACCATCACTCCTGTGTTCCAATGGCACGTTGTGTTAGCTAATCCAAGTTTATCATTTTAAAACGCTACTTGATCATTAGAAAACCCTTTTGCAATTATGTTAGCACAGCTGAAAATAAAACTGTCCTTCTTTAAACTAGTTGAGTATCTGGAGCATCAGCATTGTTGGTTTCGAGTACAGGCTCAAAATGGCCAGAAACAAAGATCTTTATTCTGAAACTCGTCAGTCTATTCTTGTTCTGAGAAATGAAGGCTATTCCATGCGAGAAATTGCCAAGAAAGTGAAGATCTCATACAACGCTGTGTACTACTCCCTTCACAGAACAGCGCAAACTGGCTCGAACCAGAATATAAAGAGTGGGAGGCCCCGGTGCACAACTAAGCAAGAGGACAAGTACATTAGACTCCGGGATGTTGGCCTTAGCTGCGACCTAACATTTGGGAGATGCTGCTTTAGGCCTAGAAAGAGCTGTAGAGCAGCAAGTTGGTACTCTACATGCAAATGTTCCCTCTCATATGGGTGAAATGTTTGTAATAGGAGTTTATACAAAGCTGTTTTAAAAATACAAAACAAATAAAATCAAGAAACCATCTGTATTCCTATCCAAACCAAGGCATCGAATATCTGAAATCCTTGTGTGTAAGAGCTTTGAACACTTTCTCCATTGCATTCCACACTGCCCTTTCCCACCTGGACAAAAGTAACACCTATGTGAGAATGCTATTCATTGACAACAGCTCAGCGTTCAACACCACAGTGCCCTCAAAGCTCATCAATAAGTTAAGGACCCTGGGACTAAACACCTCCATCTGCAACTGGATCCCGCCCCCTGGTGGTAAGGGTAGGCAACAACATATCCGCCACACTGATCCTCAACACAGGAGCCCCTCAGGGGTGCGTGCTCAGTCCCCTCCTTTACTCCCTGTTCACTCATGACTTGCTGGCCAGGCATGACTCCAACACCATCATTAACTTTGCCGATGACACACCAGTGGTAGGCCTGATCACCTACAACAACGAGACAGCATATATAGGGAGGTCAGAGACCTGGCCGTGTGGTGCCAGGACAACCTCTCCCTCACCGTGATCAAGACAAAAGGAGATGATTGTGGACTACAGGAAAATGAGGACCAAGCACGCTCTCATTCTCATCGATGGGGCTGTTGTGGAGCAGGTTGAGAGCTTCAAGTTCCTTGGTGGCCACATCACCAACAAACTATCATGGTCCAAATCACACCAAGACAGTCGTGAACAGGGCACGAAAAAAACCTATTCCCCCTCAGGAGACTGAAAAGATTTTGCATGGGTTCTCAGATCCTCAAAAGGTTTTATAGCTGCACCATCGAGAGCATCCTGACGGGTTGCATCCCTGCCTGGTATGGCCACTGCTCGGCCTCCGAGGGTAATGCGTAAGGCCCAGTACATCACTGGGGCCAAGCTTCCTGCCATTCAGGACCTCTATACCAGGCGGTGTCAGAGGAAAGCCCTAAAAATTGTCAAAGACCCCAGCCACCCTAGTCATAGACTGTTCTCTCTGTTACCGCATGGCAAGCGGTACCGGAGCACCAAGTCTAGGTCCATGAGGCTTCTGAACAGCTTCTACCCCCAAGCCATAAGACTCCTGAACATCTAATAAAATGCCCCCCTACACCACTGCTACTCTATCTATGCATAGCCACTTTAATAACTACACCTACATATTACCTCAACTTTGGCTCTGTACCAGTACCCCATGTATATAGTCTCGCTATTGTTATTTTACTGCTGCTCTTTAACTACTTGTTACTTTTATTTCGTATTCCTATTTTTTTATACTGCAATGTTGGTTAGGGGCATGTGACAAATAAAATTTGATACACTACAACCTTCCCTCTGAGGTTGTCAACTCTGCAAGTCGGTCATTAAATGAACACGTCTCTGTAGCATTAAGTGCTTAAGCTTAATTTGTAGTTTGTCAGGTTTGCAGACAAGGTATGTTGACAGAATGGAAGGAAAGGAAAGCTCTACATGAGGTTGATAATTGATAGTGAAGTTTCCTGGACCCAGGAGGGGACTGCTATGCAAAACTAATGCTGCAAAACTCTGTTTTTCAGTGTCATGCTACACGGCCATAAACAGATTAAATGCTTCAACACCAGGCGTTGGTCTCATGACCTGATGGCTTATGTATTTTTCTTTACAAAACTTTCTCCAGTTCAGTTCAAGTTTCCGCCTATCCTGCAAGAAAAATCATTAAGGCAGATTTTACAGACCTGTTAAATTTGGACAACAAGATCTCGGAGATACAACAGAAAATCTAATGGCAGCAGAGAAATGTTGGTCCTTAGGGAACACTCACCAGGTTGAAAGGATTGCTGTCAATGCCATATTTTTCCAGATTGGTCAGCAGCTTCTGTACTTTGCAGGGGGCTGCCGGGAATAACGAGGAGGATCGACTCCCACATGATCAATTATAAAGCTTTCCAGACACACCAGCATGCTACTGTCTCTCCCAGGCTGGCAACTGACCTTGCTCACCAAAATACTAACGTGATGATGTTTTCTTCAGTATGCCAGCCTCTCCTCAGCAAGTAAAAGTGGTGTTGGTGGGGGGGTGAATAGAACATTTCGGGAGATTGAAAGCCAAATGACGCTGTGCAGTTTCAATGAACAGTTTAATTTCATATGACTATATTCTAATGTGCTTCTCATACAATATACAGCCTGCATTTTCAATTACAGAAGCACATGGGCAAATTAGTATTTTAAAAAAACACATTTTCCAATTACATTTCTTTAAGCTAACGGAGTTTTAATGATGCCTAAAAATACAAATGATGGCTTGAACTCAGACTAGGGCTGAAAAGTCATGGCCTTGTAC
The DNA here is from genome assembly GCF_901001165.1 of Salmo trutta. Lineage (NCBI taxonomy): Eukaryota > Metazoa > Chordata > Actinopteri > Salmoniformes > Salmonidae > Salmo > Salmo trutta. The sequence continues at coordinate 23,936,795 of NC_042975.1, forward strand.
GTGTTTGCTGGTGCAGAAATGGATGACCTCTTACTTGGTGGCTTCAATTATGTCAACGTTCTATGTCCTCTTCTGCTGACAAAAAAGCCCATTCACATTTCTTGCATAACTGTACAATTAGGAATGGTACATTTATTTCACTCAATGCAGTCCCTGATAAACACAAGTAGGCATAGTGTAACTGTGAAAATAGTAAAAAGAGTAAATATGCTGTAGGCATAGGCCTAATAAAATGTGTGAGAGCCTAGACCCGACCATGGCAAGAGAGAAGAAATGTCCAACTTCCACATAGTCACTATGAAACAATTTGAGCACATGGCCCTAGAGGTTGAGGTGTGATGACGGTCAACCAAGATAATACCTTGTAACAACATATTGAAACCAGCTTCCATCTGACATTCATGGACACATTTTTCCATGTAATGTTCAGTACAATAAGGGGAATCATACATACTGTGTACAAAACATTAAGAACACCTTCCAAATATAGAGTTGCCCCTCTTTTTCCCTGAGAACAGCGTCAATTTGTCGGGGCATGGACTCCAAGGTGTCGAAAGTGTTCCACAGGGATGCTGGCCCATGTTGACTCAAATGCTTCCCACAGTTGTGTGAAGTTGGATGGTGGACCATTCTTGATACACACGGGAAACTGTTGAGCATGAAAAACCCAGCAGTGTTGCACTTGACACACACAAACCGCTGTGCCTGACACCTACCATACCCCGTTCAAAGGCACTTAAATATGTTGTCTTGCCCATTCATCCTCTGAATGGCACACATACACAATCCATGTCTAAATTGTATCAAGGCTTAAAATCTTTTTTTAACCTATCTCCTCCCCTTCATCTACACTGATTGAAGTGGATTTAACAAGTGACATCAATAAGGGATCATAGCTTTCACCTGGATTCATCTGGTCAGTCCATGTCATGGAAAGAGCAGGTGTTCATAATGTTTTGTAAACTCAGTACACGTCATTGACATTGAGCGTCTGACCTACAACAACCAAATTGCTATTGATCTATCGCAGTGGTCATGCTAACAAGAGAGAAGGCCTCTAAACTCAACTGGTGCCTCAATGTATTGGACTCATTCTCTATAGCCTAGATTTAACATACTGTATGTCATTTCTCATGCTTAATTTTTCAGGATACACACAACATCAGTCCTGGCCTCTCATCTGCTCAGACATATTAAAAAATAAATGTTAAAAATTCAGTCCCACAGCAGGCAACATCTCTGTGTGACAATGTCAGCTGGTAGCCACATCAGATAGGTTTTTTGCATAACTTCCCCATTGAGAGTGCCGTGTCATCAGAAGTATTAACTAAGTACGAGGCTCCCAGTCAGTGGGCCTCAGCGGCTTCGCAGTCCTTGGCAATTTTTTTTCCTGTCGCTGTTTTGTCCAATAAATTGCTGCTCTTGGCCCATTCAAGTCCCAACATGAGGGCAACTAAGAGTGTGCAGCAGGAACCTTTGCCTTCGATTAACATTAGCTGGGAAATATAAAAGAGCAGTGGATGAGAAAAAAGGATTAGGTGCCTTCCCTTTACGATGCAGCTTTATCACCCCATTACATTCACTGAGATGTTCCTTACCATGGGCGCCGATCGATAGGCTACTGGTTTGGGTGAAGTGGTATTATTGCTTGGGTTGCACTCTGCAGACTCTGCAGAAGATAACATTTGGGGGTGGGGGGGTTCAGTGGCAGGGCAATTAAGACTGTTAAAGTAAGCCAAAGTAACGACTCATATGTTAAACAGCCAAAGCAAATGACCTGGAATTAACTTGCTTTGTCCTGTAGGCTTACACAGTTCTAGTCTATTCTCTCTCTGCATAACTTTCAACATCATTGTGGTAATTACTTGGTAGAAGCCCCAGCAGAATCTCAGAGAGCAAAATCTTTTGCACAACAGGGAACATTTATCCTGACAAAGAGTAGGTGATCGAAGCACGTACACTAATCCCTCAATTGGATGAAAAGTCTGTCCTTGCATGAAAATATTCTTGCTTAATACAGTGCTGCAAGTTCCACTAATTCAAAATCCTAATTCTGACTTATAGTATGTTGAGAGAGACAATGCAACATGGCATTACATACATGATAACACTGAGGAACTGTAACCATCTCAGCGCCAAGAGCTATTGAGGGAGCACGACTTGCAACAGCATCAACAATATCATGCAAATTATTCAAAAATGCGAAAGTGATACGCCGCTAAGAACGAGAAAAATCCACTCCTGTGACTGACTTAATAAATAACAGACCCCTGCTCATATGAGAATAATAATTCTCAAGTGGACGAATGATGGCACCTCGATATGAGAAAAGAAAGTGCTCCTTCAGGATTCCACAGATGTGCGCCACGCATAGCCTACCATCGTCTCACAGAGATTGAAGGCTACACATAAAACGGTAGGACGTTGATAAAAACAAAATGGCCATAGGAGAAGACATTTCACAAAAGCAGTAGGGGGCCGGAGAGGACAGTTGGAAGACTGTGCCACTACAGACAGAATAATTAAAGTTTAAGAGGAGAGTTACAGCTCTACTGTCTGCTAGCGTCACATTTATTTCAAATTAAGTAAAGGCACTATGCCTTCCCAGAACACAGCTTTCTGTTATCCAAAAATAACTGAATAACAAAACCATGTCATTCTGAGCATTTGGCCTGTACTTTAGCACGGTATACATTGCTAGAAAACAATTGCTGACAAACAGAATAGAAGGCGCAGCGATTATATTGAAATGGGAATATTCATGGCACCCTACTTATGTCACTGACATTAGAATAATGAGGGAGAGGCACTTGCACTTAGTAGTACATTTTCAATATGGTGTTCCTAAGGGTGCCACAGTCGGTCTGTATGAATAGCCAGTAGATTACTGACTCTGGGGAAAACACACAACAAGTGAGCTAAATAAAGCTTCTTATTTGCCTGGAACTTCCCATGTTCCCAAAAGTAGCCTCAAGTTTTAAAAGGGTCGGATTAGGAGCTTTCAAAACGATCACAAGGCCTCAAGAGACCCACCCTTGCATTTATTTCAGGGCTTCACTATTCCCAATACGCTAGTGATGGCTCCACATGAAAAATTAATTCTGTGGGTAAGAGCTCGGAGTGCATTGTCCCGAGACTTTAATTTTACATATCATTACAAGGCATTTCCTTCTTTCTGTACTTGTTAAATGTACCCATAGATGTATTTAAGGTAGAACACAAAATGCTGAGCTGTAACGGCCGTCGTCAGAATTAGACCAAGGTGCAGCAGAGGATGTGTTCATCATTAGAATTTTAATTAAAAAAGAGAACACTTTACAAAAACGAAACAAAAACAACCAAAAACAGTCCTGTCAGGAAACACACTGAACAGAAACAATTACCCACAAAACCCAAAGGAAAAACATGCTCCTTATGTGTGACTCCCAATCAGCAACAACGAACTTCAACTGTGCCTGATTGGGAGCCACACACGGCCCAAAACAAAGAAATACAAAAACATAGAAAAAGGAACATAGAACGCCCACCCAATGTAACACCCTGGCCTAACCAAAATAAAGAACAAAAACCCCTCTCTATGGCCAGGGCGTTACATGAGCAAGATTTAATTGACTGTGGAGAGACTTCTGTTTTCTTAATAAGCAGTGCAGAGTTGAAAAATGTCCTGAGTCCAAGCCATAGCACGCAACTAAAATCAGCAAAAAAAAATAATTCGGAAAAATCCAAATAACTTTACAGATCTTCATTGTTAAAGGTTTAAACACGGTTTCCCATGCTAGTTCAATGAACCATAAGCAATTAATGAACATGCACCTGTGGAACGGTCGTTAAGACACAAACAGCTTACAGACGGTAGGCAATTAAGGTCAGTTATGATAACTTGGGACACTAAAGAAGCCTTTCTATTGACTCTGAAAAACACCAAAAGAAAGATGCTCAGGGTCCCTACTAATCTGCGTGAACGTGCCTTAGGCATGCTGCAAGGAGGCATGACGACTGCAAATGTGGCCAGGGCAATAAATTGCAATGTCCGTACTGTGAGACGCTTAAGACAGTGCTACATGGAGACAGGATGGACAGCTGATCATCCTAGCAGTGGCAGACCACGTAACACCTGCACAGGATGGCACATCCGGTACATCCGAACATCACACCTGCGGGACAGGTACAGGATGGCAGCAACAACTGCCCGAGTTACACCAGGAACGTACAATCCCTCCATCAGTGCTAAGACTGTCCGCAATAGGCCGAGAGGCTGGACTGAGGGCTTGTAGGCCTGTTGTAAGGCAGGTCCTCACCAGACATCACCGGCAACAACGTCGACTAGGGACAAACCCACCGTCGCTGGACCAGACAGGACTGGCAAAAAAGTGCTCTTCACTCATGTGGTACCCTTCCTGCAGGCTCATCCTGACATGAGGCCTGTACTCTGGAGCAGGATCGATGTGGAGGGTCCGTCGTGGTCTGGGGGCAGTGTGTCACAGCATCTTTGGACTGAGCTTGTTGTTATTGCAGGCAATCTCAAAGCTGTGCATTACAGGGAAGACATCCTCCTCCCTCATGTGGTACCCTTCCTGCAGGCTCATCCTGACATGACCCTCCAGCATGACAACGCCACCAACCCTACTGCTTGTTCTGTGTGTGATTTCCTGCAAGACAGGAATGTCAGTGTTCTGCCATGGCCAGCGAAGAGCCCGGATCTCAATCCCATTGAGTACGCCTGGGACCTGTTGGATCGGAGGGTGAGGGCTAGGGCCAGTCCCCCAGAAATGTCCAGGAACTTGCAGGTGTCTTGAGGAAAGAGTGGGGTAACATCTCACAGCAAGAACTGGCAAATATGGTGCAGTCCATGACAAGGAGATACACTGCAGTACTTAATACAGCTGATGGCCACACCAGATACTGACTGTTACTTTTGATTTTGACCCCCCCTTTGTTCAGGGACACATTCCATTTATGTTAGTCACATGTCTGTGGAACTTTTATAGTTTATATAGGGAGTATAAATAACACAACTACCATAACATTCCAATGCCGTTCAGGGTGGTTGAAAAATATGTAACTCCAATCTTACACTACATGACCAAAAGTATGTGTACACCTGCTTGTCGAAATCACAGGCATTAATATGGAGTTGGTCCCCCCCTTTGCTGCTATAACAGCGTCCAATCTTCTGGGAAGGCTTTCCACTAGAACATTGCTGCGGGGACAGCCACAAGAGAATTAATGAGGTCGGGCACTGATGTTGGGCGATTAGGCCTGGCTCCCAGTCGGCGTTCCAAATTATCTCAAAGGCATTCGATGGGTTAACGTCAGGGTTCTGTGCACGCCAGTCAAGTTCTTCAACACCGATCTCGACAAAACAATTTCTGTATGGACCTCGCTTTATGCATGGGGGCATTGTCATGCAGAAGCAGGAAAGGGCCTGCCACAAAGTTGGAAGCACAGAATCGTCTAGAATGTCATTGTACGATGTTGCATTAAGATTTCCCTTCACTGGAACTAAGGGGCCTAGCCCGAACCAGGAAAAACAGCCCCAGACCATTATTCCATTATAGTTGGCCCTATGGATTGAGGCAGGTAGCGTTCTCCTGGCATCCGCCAAACTCAGATTCATTCGTCAGACTGCCAAATGGTAAAGCATGATGCATCATTCCAGAGAATGTGTTTCCACTGCTCCAGAGTCCAATGGCGGTGAGCTTTACACCACTCCAGGCGACACTTGGTATTGGGCATGGTGATATTAGGCTTGTGTGTGGCTACTCTGCATTGGAAACCCATTTCATGAAGCTCCCGATGAACAGTTATTGTGCTGACATTGCTTCCAGAGGCAGTTTGGAACTCGATAGTGAGTGTTGCAACTGAGGACAGACAACTTTTACGCGCTACGCACTTCAGCGGCCCCATTCTGTGTGCTTGTGTGGTCTACCACTTCACGGCAGAGCCGTTGTTGCTCCTAGGCGTTTCCACTTCACAATAACAGCACTTACAGTTGACCGGGGCAGCTCTTGCAGGGCAGAGATTTGACAAACTGACTAGTTGGAAAGGTGGCATCCTATGACGGTGCCACGTTGAAAGTCACTGAGCTCTTCAGTAAGGCCATTATACTACCAATGTTTGTCTATGGAGATTGCATGGCGGTGTGCTCAATTTTATACACCTGTCAGCAACGGGTGTGGCTGAAATAGCCGTATCCACTAATTTGATGGGGTGTCCATGTACTTTTGTATATATATATATATATATATATATATATATATATATATATATATATATATATATATATATATATATATATACCCTGATGAATTGCTATTCAAACACCCGAAAAACTGGCACTATTTGTTTACTTTCCATAGATGCTCATACGTGCATTATAACAGACCCAGTGCAACGCTTCACAGCAGATTAACTCATTACCTTGGAGAGTTGTTGGCGGATGTGGGAGGACAGTGAGAGGAGAAAGACACACACACACACCTTCAGTAGGCTTACAAATGGTGGCTCATAAAGGAGAGGTGCTACTCTTCAGAAAAGCTTGCACATCAACATCTGTCAGTCTGCGCTAGTTTCACAAGATTCCCAATCAGCATCAACTCCTCTCAGGTTAACTGACACACCTAAAAAAGGCAAGTTGGCTCAGAGCGTGATTTAACTCCACACCCCCAGCCCTCAGTCTGTTCTACTGGCTTGTTAATCAAAAGTTTTGGACTGTCTCTCTCCCAGCCACTCACCCACACGCAAAGCAGTAAATGCAACCTCCGCTGCAGCTGTCATTGCACAGATCCTGGCAAACAAGGCTCCTGGAGACGTCCATCTTGCTAGAACTGCTAAAATACCAGTAAAGACCATAGGGGTGTCCTACAAATCAAGTTAAATCTACTCAGGGCTTTCTAAAGCTAACCAGCTTCAGTTAGCTTCACATTCCAGGTCAGGATTCATTCATAATACGACGGTGGATATTGCTTTTCCACCTGCTGCTAACTCTAGCAGGCTTGTAACTGCGCGTGCATGTCGCACATGGCTATTCAAACACCAAACTTTTCATTGAGGTAATGCTGAAACATCAATCCATGGGCTAGTCAGTGCCACATTTTAATTTGTGCCGAAATCATAAGAAATAAAACTTCTTGTAAATTCAGCAGGCTGTAGTGTGAAATAGGCTTTAGAAGTCCCGTCTTTATCTTATTTCAGCAGCATCAAAAGGATCTTGTGGTTGCAAGGAGCCAAGGTAAGTTGCTAGCTAGCATTAAACTAATCTTATTAAAAAACAATCAATATTCACATAATCACTAGTTAACTAGCTTGTCCTGCGTTGCATATAATCAATGCGGTGCTTGTTAATTTATCATCGAATCACAGCCTACTTCAACTTCGCCAAACGGGTGATGATTTAACAAAAGCACATTTGCGAAAAAAAAGCACAATCGTTGCACAAATGAACCAAACCATAAACATCAATGCCTTTCTTAAAATCAATACACAGAAGTATATATTTTTTAAACCTGCATATTTAGTTAAAAGAAATTTATGTTAGCAGGCAATATTAACTAGGGAAATTGCATTCAGTAATTGCATTCTGGCTCGTTGCGAACTGTGTGAAGACCATTCTTCCTAACAAAGACCGGAATTAATTTGCCAGAATTTTACATAATTATGATATAACATTGAAGGTTGTGCAATGTAACAGCAATATGTAGACTTACGGATGCCACCTGTTCGATAAAATATGGACCGGTTCCGTATGTCACTGAAAGAATAAACGTTTTGACCATTTCACCAAATTAATGACCAAAGGCTCGTATTTCTGTGTGTTTATTATATTATAATTAAGTATATGATTTGATATTTGATAGAGCAGTCTGAGCGGTAGTAGGAACAGCAGGCTCGTAAGCATTCATTCAAACAGCACTTTACTGCGTTTGCCAGCAGCTCTTAGTAATGCTTGAAGCACAGCGCTGTTTATGACTTCAAGCCTATCAACTCCCGAGACTAGGCTGGCAATACTAAAGTGCCTATAAGAACATCCAATAGTCAAAGGTATATGAAATACAAATGGTATAGGGAGAAATAGTTCCTATAATAACTACAACCTAAAACTTCTTACCTGGGAATATTGAAGACTCATGTTTTACATTTACATTTAAGTCATTTATTAAAAGGAACCACCAGCTTTCATATGTTCTGAGCAAGGAACTTAAACGTTAGCTTTTTTACATGGCACATATTGCACTTTTACTTTCTTCTCCAACACTGTTTTTGCCTTATTTAAACCAAATTGAACAAGTTTAATAATTTGACACTAAATAGATTTTATTGGTGTATGATATCAAGTTAAAATAAGTGTTCATTGTTCATTCAGTATTGTTGTAATTGTCATTATTACAAATGTATGAAATCTTTTTAATTTTTTATACAAAAAACGGGCGATTTAATCTTTTGTCTTTTTTTGGTCCTCCAATAATCGGTATCGGCGTTGAAAAATCATAATCGGTCGACCTCTATTGGAACGCCTTACAAAATAGTTTTAAACTGGGAGAACTTGTACCGATTGGTGTTTTTATATGATTAAGGATTTTGAGGCTGATTCCATAACCTGTCAATGTTTCTAATTTGCCGTTTTATAATTTCATTATACTCCGGTGATTTCTATGGTTTTTACTAGATTACGTGTCGTTTTTCAAGTTGTCTGTCTAATTGTGTAATGACTTGGCGCTGCCCATCTTGGCCAGGACGCTCTTGAAAATGATATTTAAATCTCAATGGTTAAATAAAGGTTAAATAAATAAATGCATATATTAACATGACTATTTTTTAACACAAAATGTGATTATATATATTTAAATCAGTCGTCTTCCTTAAATGAATGGGATGATGATGATGCAATCTTTGCGAGAGGGAGGGAATCTGATTTCATTTGTCCTCAATTCATGGCTCAGTAATTTCATTCAGAGTAAGTGGAGTTAGCCGTGAGTTAACCTGCCCCGGAGCAAGTTAGTTCTGAAGGAGTCGTTTGCCAAAGAAATTTCTGGCTAAAAGGTGACCCACTTTGTATTTTGTTATCCCGAGTTGAACTCAAGAGTTGCCTCGCTAACTCCTCAAATCTGCTTCGTAGGATACCCGTCAGGCGTGCAAACATAAAACAGAGCGGACTCAGAAATTTGAACAATTAAATTAACCTGCAGGTGCAACCGATGTGAAATGGCTAGTTAGTTAGCGGTGGTGCGCGCTAATAGCGTTTCAATCAGTGACGTCACTCGCTCTGAGACTTGAAGTAGGGTTTCCCCTTGCGTTGAAGGGCCGCGGCTTTTGTGGCGCGATGGGTAACGATGCTTCGTGGGTGTCAGTTGTTGATGTGTGCAAGGGTCCCTGGTTCGAGCCCAGGTTGGGGCGAAGAGAGGGACGGAACCTACACTGTTACACAGGAACAACTACGTTTCCTTTTGGCTGAAGCAAGGTTCCCTTCAGATCTACCCTGGAGCTCAAGAATTAATGAAATCTAAGCATAACTGAATTATAATGATCAGGCTTTTGTACTTACTGACAGGACGTCTAGTGGAAACCCCGGCAGTACACAGCATAGGCCCCCTCAAATACAAATCCACTGTTCCATCATTTATGCAATTCATTTTTCCCAATCCTTTTGCTACATTTGAAAAGAAATACATAATTACAAGTAAGGGTAATTTTCCTTGATATTAGACTTCCATAACACCAAGCTCATGGTCTGTAGACCCCCAAACTCATAAATGTAAATTATAACTGAACTAAATGTACCGGAAAATGCAAAATTCAGAGTAAACCCCATTGGAGTCACAGACCCTAAACTCAGCTTTGGCTTCAAATCAATAATTTCTGATGTGTGGAATACAGTTACTAGATCATCATTTTAGCAAATTAACAAGTATACAAAATATTATGGACACCTTCCTAATATTGAGTTCACACCCCCTTTTTTGCCCTCAGAACAGCCTCAATTCGTCGGGACATGGACTCTACAAGGCGTCGAAAGTGTTCCACAGGGATGCTGGCCCAGGTTGACTCCAATGCTTCCCACAGTTGTGTTAAGTTGGCTGGAGGTCCTTTGGGTGGTGGACCATTCTTGATGCACATGGGAAACAGTTAAGCGTGAAAAACCCAGCAACGTTGCAGTTCTTGACACTCAAACAAGTGCGCCTGGCACCTACTACCATTCCCCATTCAAAGTAACTTAAATCTTTTGTCTTGCCCATTCACCCTCTGAATGGCGCACATACACAATCCATGTATCAATTGTCTCAAGGCATAAAAGTCCTTCTTTAACACTAGAAACGCCATAGGCCCATGTCTACTGACGTTTGATTTTGCAAATAAAATAAATAAAATTGTATTTTATAGGGCTGACCCCATTTAGTAAACTGCTCGATTGTTTGGTCGATAAGCTGTTGGTTGACCGAGATTTCTTTAGTCGAGCAATCCTTTTTCTGATTCGCACCTGTCTCAGTGGACTAATCCATTGCCACGGGGATAGCACAGTCCATCACTAAGACATGTGATACTAAATTGTATATGGTTATATTGTGTACAAATAATGGTGCAACACTAATAAATCAAATTCTATAACAAATGCACTTTCTCCCGCGTTGGATACGGCCACTGTCCGCGGTTCTGAAACAATCTTCAGTGCACCATAGAATTGGCGCTTTTCCCTATGTTGCTATGTGCATAATAGCAAAGTTAACCAGCTTATTGAGAACAATGCGGTGGAGGCAGCAGCAATGACGAGGAGGAAACAGCCCTTGCCTTAGACTAATTGTCTAAGAAAATTGAGGCGAGAGGAAATCCCAACTTAATTAGGTCTATAATTGTAAGGATATATGTGTAGCTGGTGCAGAGGAGTTAAGTAACTTAACTCAAAGTCATCAAAATACAGGAGAATTACCAAGCCCACAAATACGGACCACAATACAACAAACAATCACTCACAACCAAACATGGGGAACAGAGGGTTAAATAATAAACAGGTAATTGGGTGAGTGAAACCAGGTGTGTAAGACATAGACAAAACAAATGGAAAATGAAAAGTGGATCGGCGGTGGCTAGAAGGCCGGTGACCGCCGAACGCCGCCTGAACAAGGAGGGACCGACTTTGGCGGAAGTGGTGACAATAATCAATAGCCTAACTGTTAAATGTACCTGGCTTTATAAATCATCCATATACATCTACAGAAATAAGACAGCTCTTGCTTCTGTTTCCTGTTTGAGTGTTTGTTTACTAGCCTACTGATTCCGTGAGCGCGAAGCCTCATGAAAAGGATAAAAAAATGTTGGATAAATCAATTTCACAGATTCGGCTATTTTTTATATTTGCTATGCTGTAATAAAGGCTTTACAATTGTTTTTCGTTAGAACACTGCTTGTTGTTTACACTGTTCCAAATGGACAGAAAAAATATATAATATTGTAATCTAACAGCAATAGTTTGTCACACATGATATTCACGCAACGCTTGCTCCTATACAATCAATTTTCTTGATCTCCAGTAGTTTCCACAACTAAGTCAAATGTCTTCCACAGATCTGACTTCCCCTTTCCCTCCTGAGCAACCAGTAAACATTTACCCGTTTTGAGTTTCTTTTGCAAGTCCTCCGCATCCATTTTGTGGTCACGTGTTACTGTGTTGAGTTTGTTATACCCAATTTATTGATGTGATTATTATAGGCTGTAGGTCAGGCCCAATTGGTCACATGCATGCAATGCTTATATGTTTCACATAGAGAGAGCAAGGATTGAGGGAATAAGAGAAAAATAAATCTTCAACAAAATATGGATTTCAGTAACAGAGTTCAGGAAGAAACTAAATAACTGAAACTATGTTGCTGTTTCAGCATGGACAGCGCAACACACACTTGTTGTGATGCCTTTTCAATGCAGTTGGAGGGGAGTGAGACGACGTGCGCCAGTCACACAGGCACTCGCTGTAATTCTTTAAGGCTCTTTGAGTAATTTGTGTGTGTTAATTATTTAATCAAACACTGTGCTTACAGCATCAGACAAGTTTAATGAATGCGTACCATACCAGTCAAAAGTTTGAACACACCTACTCATTCCAGGGTTTTTCTTTATTCATACTATTTTCTACATTAATAATAGTGAAGACATCAAAACTATGAAATAACACATATGGAATCATGTCGTAAGCAAAAACATGTTAAACAAACATTCTAGTAGCCAGCCTTTGCCTTGATGACAGCTTTGGCAATATTATTCAGCGTCAGTGCGGAGGCTCTCCGCACTGCTAAAGCTAACTCTCTCTCCTCTGCTCTCATCCTTCTAGACCTATCTGCTGCCTTTGATACTGTGAACCATCAGATCCTCCTCTCCACCCTCTCCGAGCTGGGCATCTCCGGCGCGGCCCACGCTTGGATTGCGTCCTACCTGACAGGTCGCTCCTACCAGGTGGCGTGGCGAGAATCTGTCTCCGCACCACGTGCTCTCACCACTGGTGTCCCCCAGGGCTCTGTTCTAGGCCCTCTCCTATTCTCGCTATACACCAAGTCACTTGGCTCTGTCATATCCTCACACGGTCTCTCCTATCATTGCTATGCAGACGACACACAATTAATCTTCTCCTTTCCCCCTTCTGACAACCAGGTGGCGAATCGCATCTCTGCATGTCTGGCAGACATATCAGTGTGGATGACGGATCACCACCTCAAGCTGAACCTCGGCAAGACGGAGCTGCTCTTCCTCCCGGGGAAGGACTGCCCGTTCCATGATCTCGCCATCACGGTTGACAACTCCCTTGTGTCCTCCTCCCAGAGTGCTAAGAACCTTGGCGTGATCCTGGACAACACCCTGTCGTTCTCCACTAACATCAAGGCGGTGACCCGATCCTGTAGGTTCATGCTCTACAACATTCGCAGAGTACGACCCTGCCTCACACAGGAAGCGGCGCAGGTCCTAATCCAGGCACTTGTCATCTCCCGTCTGGATTACTGCAACTCGCTATTGGCTGGGCTCCCTGCCTGTGCCATCAAACCCCTACAACTCATCCAGAACGCCGCAGCCCGTCTGGTGTTCAACCTTCCCAAGTTCTCTCACGTCACCCCGCTCCTCCGCTCTCTCCACTGGCTTCCAGTTGAAGCTCGCATCCGCTACAAGACCATGGTGCTTGCCTACGGAGCTGTGAGGGGAACGGCACCTCCGTACCTTCAGGCTCTGATCAGGCCCTACACCCAAACAAGGGCACTGCGTTCATCCACCTCTGGCCTGCTCGCCTCCCTACCTCTGAGGAAGCACAGTTCCCGCTCAGCCCAATCAAAACTGTTCGCTGCTCTGGCACCCCAATGGTGGAACAAGCTCCCTCACGATGCCAGGACAGCGGAGTCAACCACCACCTTCCGGAGACACCTGAAACCCCACCTCTTTAAGGAATACCTGGGATAGGATAAAGTAATCCTTCTAACCCCCCCCCCCCTTTAAAAGATTTAGATGCACTATTGTAAAGTGGTTGTTCTACTGGATATTATAGGTGAATGCACCAATTTGTAAGTCGCTCTGGATAAGAGCGTCTGCTAAATGACTTAAATGTAAATGAAATGTAAATGTCATGAGGAATGCTTTTCCAACAGTCTTGAAGGAGTTCCCACGTATGCTGGAACTTGTTGGCTGCTTTTCCTTCACTCTGTGGTCAAACTCATCCCAAACCATCTCAAATGGGTTGAGGTCAGGTGATTGTGGAGGCCAGGTGAACTGATACAGAACTCCATCACTCTCCTTTTTGGTCAAATAGCCCTTACACAGCCTGGAGGTGTGTTGGGTCCTGTTGAAAAACAAATGATAGCGGGACTAAGCACAAACAAGATGGGATGGCGTATCACTGCAGAATGCTGTGGTAGCCATGCTGGTTAAGTGTGCCTTGAATTCTAAATAACTCACAGAAAGTGTCACCAGCAAAGCACCCCCACCCCATCTCCTCCATGCTTCACCGTGGGAACCACACCTACGGAGATCATCCGTTCACCTACTCTGTCTCACAAAGACACAGCGGTTAGAACCAAACATGTCAAATTTGGACTCATCAGACCAAAAGGACAGATTTCCATTGGTCTAATGTCCATTGTGCATGTTTCTTGGCCCAAGCAAGTCTCTTCTTCTTATTGGTGTCCTTTAGGAGTGTTTTTTTTGCAGCAATTTGACCATGAAGGCCTGATTCAATTAGTCTCCTCTGAACAGTTGATGTTGAGATGTGTCTGTTACTTGAATTCTGTGAGGTATTTATTTGGGCTGCAATCTGAGGTGCAGATAACTCTAATGAACTTATCCTCTGCAGCAGAGGTAACTATGGGTCTTGCCTTCCTGTGGCGGTCCTCATGACAGCCAGTTTCATCATAGGTTTTTGCGACTGCACTTGAAGAAACTTAAAGTTCTTGAACTTTTACAGACTGACTGACCTTCATGTCTTAACCTGTTAGGGCTAGGGGGCAGTATTTACACGGCCGGATAAAAAACGTACCCGATTTAATCTGGTTCCTACTCCTGCCCAGAAACTAGAATATGCATATAATTATTGGCTTTGGATAGAAAACACCCTAAAGTTTCTAAAACGGTTTGAATGGTGTCTGTGAGTATAACAGAACTCATATGGCAGGCAAAAACCTGAGAAAATTCCAAGCAGGAAGTGGCCTGTCTGACAAGTTGTTGTTCTTCTTGCCTCTGTTTATTGAAGACTGAGGATCTTTGCTGTAACGTGACACTTCCTACGGCTCCCATAGGCTCTCAGAGCCCGGGAAAAAGCTGAACGATATCGAGGCAGCCCCAGGCTGAAACACATTATTGCTTTTGACAAGTGGCCGATCAGAGGACAATGGGCTTAGGCGCGTGCCCGAGTCGACTCCATGCTTTATTTTCTTTCGTCTGTTTACCTTAATGCAGATTCCCGGTGGGAATATTATCGCTTTTTTACGAGAAAAATGGCATAAAAATTGATTTTAAACAGCGGTTGACATGCTTCGAAGTACGGTAATGAAATATTTAGAAATCTTTTGTCACGAAATGTGCCATGCTCGTAACCCTTATTTACCATTCGGATAGTGTCTTGAACGCACGAACAAAACGCCACTGTTTGAACATAACTATGGATTATTTGGGACCAAACCAACATTTGTTATTGAAGTAGAAGTCCTGGGAGCGCATTCTGACGAAGAACACCAAAGGTAATCAAACTTTTCTAATAGTAAATCGGAGTTTAGTGAAGGCTAAACTTGCTGGGTGTCTAAATAGCTAGCCCTGTGATGCCGGCCTTTCTACTTAGAATATTGCAAAATGTGCTTTCACCAAAAAGCTATATTTTAAAATCGGACATATCGAGTGCATAGAGGAGTTCTGTATTTATAATTCTTAAAATAATTGTTATGCTTTTTGTGAACGTTTATCGTGAGTAATTTAGTAAATTGTTAGTAAATTCGCCGGAAGTTTGCGGGGGGTATGCTAGTTCTGAACGTCACATGCTAATGTAAAAAGCTGTTTTTTGATATAAATATGAACTTGATTGAACAAAACATGCATGTATTGTATAACATAATGTCCTAGATGTGTCATCTGATGAAGATCAAAGGTTAGTGCTGCATTTAGCTGTCTTCTGGGTTTTTGTGACATTATATGCTAGCTTGAAAAATGGGTGTCTGATTATTTCTGGCTGGGTACTCTGCTGACATAATCTAATGTTTTGCTTTCGTTGTAAAGCCTTTTTGAAATCGGACAGTGTGGTTAGATTAACGAGAGTCTTGTCTTTAAAATGCTGTAAAATAGTCATATGTTTGAGAAATTGAAGTAATAGCATTTCTAACGTATTTGAATAACGCGCCACAGGATTCCACTGGCTGTTACGTAGGTGGGACGATTTGGTGCCACCTACCCTAGAGGTTAACGTAATGATGGACTGTCGCTTCTCTTTGCCTATTTGAGCTGTTCTTGCCATAATATGGGCTTGGTCTTTTACCAAATAGGGCCATCTTCTCTATACCACCCCTACCTTGTCACAACACAACTGATTGGCTCAAACGCATTAAGGAAAGAAATTCCACAAATTCACATTTAACAAGGCACACCTGTTAATTGAAATGCATTCCAGGTGACTACCTCATGAAGCTGGTTGAGAGAATGCCAAGAGTGTGCAAAGCTGTCATCAAGGCAAAGGGTGGCTACTTTGAGAATCTAAAATTTATTTTGATATGTTTAATATACTTTTTTGGTTACTACATGTTATTTCATAGTTGATGTCTTCACTATTATTCTACAATGTAGAAAATAGTAAAACAAATATAGAAAAACCCTGCAATGAGTAGGTGTGTGTCTAAACTGGTATTGTAGTTGATTTTATTCAAACACATTGGTCGAAAGAACAGGACAATTTTTGGGGGGGTCAGGGACAGCCCTAGTATTTTACATTGCTCATATGTCCACATTTTGAAATCACGGAGAAGTACCTCATGCTTTTTTTATCTGTTATTTTCACACCTATTCCCAACTTAACCCACCAAGACAATGTGCTGTAGGATGTTGGTACCCAGCTGATGCATCTCTCTCTCCTCTCACTGAATGAATGGCAAATGGATGAATAGGCAATAATTGTACACATTACTTCACAATTGAATTTAAATTAGGCCTAACTAAATGATAAGGAGGGTGAAGAGGTTGATTTCATTTAGAAAGACAACAGTGTAATGATGAGTTAGTGTTATGCCTATTTATCAGCTTTGGCACTCATGTTAATAGCAAATAATTTGACCGCGCAACCTTGCGTGTTGATCATATTCTTTTACATTTTACTTTGAAAAATAAGCTGTTACAGAACTGTTTTATTTACTATGACTCAAATGTATTGTAAGGGAAAGGAAGACATGCTACGTGTTGCAGTAGGCCTTTAGAATAATGCAAGACATATGCTTGACTCTATCCGAGTTGATGATCAGAAGGAAGCAAACGATGCCAGCCCACTGAATGAATGACAAATGGATGAATGGGTGATAATTATGCACATTACTTCACAATCAAATTTGAATTAGGCCTAAATGAATGATGAGGGTGAGGAGGTTGATTTAATTTCGAACAATAGTGTAATCATGAGTTTGTGTTAAGCCTATTTATCAGAGTTGACGCTCATGTTAATAATTTCACTGCGCACCTTGCAGGTTGATACTGTTCTCTTTTACGTTTGATTTGTAAAAAGAAGCTGTTACGTAACTGTTTTATTTACTATAACACTTATTAATCACATTTAATGTAAGGGAAAGAAAAACATGCAGTAGGCCTTTAGAACAATGCTAAACAAGTTGATAAGGGGAAACAAACAATGCCAGTTAGCCTGCACATCCGGCCAATTGAAACTACACCTAAACTATACCGAAACTAATTTCACATAATAAAAGATAGCCTGGACACAAGATTACATTGACAATAGTCTGATGAGTGACAGTATTATCAGTTGCCAAATTGTAGAAGGGATTGGTGCATCGTGTAATCGACAGATGCAAAGAAAGGAGCATCACTTTATCAAATCATCCTTCAGAGTCACATGCAGGTAAGAAGTTTATATTCTAGTGCCTTAATAAAGTATTCAGACCCCTTGACTTTTTCCACATGTTGTTACATTACAGCATTATTCTAAAATGTATTATATCAAACAATTCTTAGCAATCTACACCCAATACCTCATGGATTGGTTTTTGCTCTGACATACACTGTCAACTGTGGGACCTTGTATAGACAGGTGTGTATCTTTCCAAATCATGTCCAATCAATTGAATTTTTGTAAAATTGTAAAAACATCAAGGATGACTAATGGAAACAGGATGCACCTGAACTCAGTCTCATAGCAAAGGGTCTGAATACTTATGTAAATAAGGTATTTCTGTTTATGTTTTATAAATTTGCAAAATTTCCAAAAACCTGTTTTCACTTTGTCATTATGGGGTAGTGCCCAGATTGCTGAGGTTTTTTAAAATGTTTAATTTTATTTAATCTATTTTAGAATAAGGCTGTAACATAAAATGTGGAAAAAGTCAAGGGGTCTGAATACTTTCCCGAAGTCACTGTCTCACTTTAAAATTCTTGGGAATACTTTTTACTTTTTTTTGGGGGGGGGGGGGGAATCCCGACCCTAACCCGCTAATATAGAAAATGCGCTTTAAGCTACAGTCGAAGATGGCAGAACGATTTTCTTGACAGGGGGTGCAACATTTTTTAGATCGATATCTAGATATGGTTCTGCTTAAAATTTCTGACATTTTGGTAGGCTATTTGTTAGTCAATATTTAGATACATGCTAATTCTAATGTCATTATGTTGCCCTTGAAGACTAAATATACCCTTGCTCACCAGAATGTCAGAAATCAATAGAATGAATTTTAACCTTTTAACTAGGCAAGTTAGTTGAGAACAAATTGTTATTTACAATGACGGCCTACTGCCCCGGGCCAAATCTTTCCAATCTATTATTTTTCTGGCCCTCCCTTCTCTTTATTGTCAACTCCCCATTTCAAAGCTTTTTGCCTCCATGTACAGTTGAAGTTGGAAGTTTGCATACAACTTGGCCAAATACATTTAAAATCAGTTTTTCACAATTCCTGACATTTAATCCTAGTAAAACTTCCCTGTCTTAGGTCAGTTTGGATCACCACTTTATTTTAAGAATGTGTAATGTCATAATAATAGGAGAGAGAATGATTTACTTCAGCTTTTACTTCTTTCATCACATTCCCAGTGGGTAAGAAGTTTACATACACTCAATTAGTATTTGGTAGCATTGCCTTTAAATTGTTTAACTTGGGTCAAATGTTTCTGATACCCTTCCACAAGCTTCCCACAACAAGGTAGGTGAATTTTGGCCCATTCCTCCTGACAGAGCTGGTGTAACTGAGTCAGTTTTGTAGGCCTCCTTGCTCGCACACGCTTTTTCAGTTCTGCCCACACATTTTCTATAGTATTGAGGTCAGGGCTTTGTGATGGCCCTCCAATACCTTGACTTTGTTGCCATTTTGCCACAACTTTGGAAGTATGCTTGGGGTCATTGTCCATTTGGAAGACCCATTTGCGACCAGCTTTAACTTCCTGACTGATGTCTTGAGATGTTGCTTCAATATATCATAATTTTCCTCCCTCATGATGCCATCTATTTTGTGAAGTGCACCAGTCCCTCATGCAGCAAAGCACCCCCACAACATGATCCTGCCACCCCTGTGCTTCACGGTTGGGATGGTGTTCTTCGGCTTGCAAGCCTCCCCTTTCCCTCCAAACATAATGATGGTCATTATGGCCAAACAGCTCTATTTTTGTTTCATCAGACCAGAGGACATTTCTCCAAATAGTACGATCGTTGTCCCCATGTGCAGTTACAAACCGTAGTCTGCCTTTTTTATGGCGGTTTTGGAGCAGTGTCTTTTTCCTTGCTAAACGGCCTTTCAGGTTATGTCGATATAAGACTGGTTTTACTGTGGATATAGATACTTTTGTACCCGTTTCCTCCAGCATCTTCACAAGGTCCTTTGCTGTTGTTCTGGGATTGATTTGCACCAAAGTACGTTCATCTCTAGGAGACAGAACGAGTCTCCTTCCTGAGCGATATGACTGCTGCGTGGTCCCATGGTGTTTATACTTGCGTACTATTGTTTGTAAAGATTAGCGTGGTAAGTTCAGGTGTTTGGAAATTGCTCCCAATGATGAACCTGACTTGTGGTCTACAATGTTTTTTCTGAGGTCTTGGCTGATTTCTTTTGATTTTCCCATGATGTCAAGCAGAGGCACTGAGTTTGAAGATAGGCCTTGAAATGCATCCACAGGTACACCTCCAATTGACTCAAATTATGTCAATTAGCCTATCGGACACTTCTAAAGGCATGACATCATTTTCTGGAATTTTCCAAGCTGTTTAAAAAGACACAGTCAACTTAGTGTATGTAAACTTCTGACCCACTGAAATTGTGATACAGTGAATTATAAGTGAAATAATCTGTCTGTAAACAACTGTTGGAAAAATTACTTGTGTCATGCACAAAGTAAATGTCCTAACCAACTTGACAAAACTATAGTTTGTTAACAAGACATTTGTGGAGTGGTTGAAAAACAAGTTAATGACTCCAACCTAAGTGTACGTAAACTTCAACTGTATCTATGATAATTTTTCTGCCCATTACCCCACAAAATTGCCGATTGGTGCGAAGGCAATTTGGCGTGGATACAGTTAGGCCCTAATGCTTAGGCTTACGCACTAATACCAGATAGTCTAAAATAATGTCAGAAAAACCTCAATGTAGCCTATAGATATAAAAGGCAAAATAATGATACAATCATAAATGTAAGGCATTGTTATCCATTTATTCAAACTGCCCGCCACCCACATAATATTTCATGACACTAAACCCGCCCGCCCCACAGATATCCCGGGGCCTGCAGGTTATGAGTCAACCCGCGAATCACTAGAACCCTGATATACACTGACTGTTTAAAGCAAAACTGAAAACCTAATTGTAAGCCCGTTCAGCAGGAATAGCCAAATTTAAGTTGATTCTCCGGTAGCTTACTTTTATTCTGGTGTGAGGCAAATCGATCTGCAAGTTGAACTTGGTATGATTGTAGACTGCTAAATTGATAGTGCAGTTTGTTTAGGAGATGTTACATCTAACTAGCTACCTTACATGCTGATAATGTCTTTGCTATTGTTGTGTGTAGCTATGTTTGCTAGCCAGCCAACCCATTGCATCGTGGATTTGGTAGTCGACATTGTCGGCAACAATTTTCCATGTTGCTACCAACCTTATTATAACGCCAAAATGAAACATTGTCCACAAAAAAAAATTGTTTGTGTTATTTAACACTGTAAATTAAAGGAATGTGTGGATTTTTCCTTTAAACATTTGATTCATGGGGCCGCTGCGTATTGGTGAATTGTTAGATCCCTAATGAAGATCGTTAGCAGAATATGCTAGCTGTTCCCATAGACTTCCAGTCATTGAGCCAACGACTATCCATTTAAATGCGCCACTTAGCAGGAATATACAGTACCAGTCAAAAGTTTGGACACACCTACTCAATCAAGGGGTTTTTCTTTATTTTTATGTTCTACATTGTAGAATAATAGCGAAGACATAAACTATAAAATAACACGTGACCTGTTTCAGGAAACTAGACGTATGTCGTGGGTCACTACTTCACACGAGAACCATTTGAACGGAAACTTTTTTTGGGCAGAAATGCAATCTAGAACATGTGAACTTTCATGTGCCTTAATAACAAACATATATGCCATATAGGTAATCCTGTCTTAACACAGCTTTTTATTTTTTTATGTATCGCGTAGTAAAACTGTTTCCACTTTCTGGAGGACTAGCCATTTGCTTGGTTAACTAACATTGAACCTGGTTGGTTAGCTACCTGCAGATTCATGCAGAGTAGTAACGTCATGAGTTGTGATTATGGTTCATTGTTTAGCTAGCTAGCTACCTACATGTAACAAAAAGATTCCACTGTGCAAGTAACCATATAACAAAAAAATAGATATAAATAAACAAAAGCTTAAAAGCGTCCTGACAAAGTACCCATCATCATCATTCACGGTTTTGTTTTATATCTGAACTGGACTCTGGAATTATGAGGAAATGGACAACAGGTACTTCCTGTTTATGTTGGCATGTGAATGATCAATGTACACAAGCTCTAGAATAAAAAAAATTAAACACTTATTTTTTTCTGAGTTTGAAAATATAAATTGTTTTATTTACATATGTTTCGTGAATTCAGTCTGGCCATCTACTTCGATTTCAGAGCACTCTCATCTGAGTGTGCCAGAACGCAGAATAATGACGAAATTACGAACGTTCAACACCCGTTGAATATGGCCTGTGTCAGTAAACGTCAGCAAAAAAAGCGTCCAGTGTGCGCTCACCGAGAGCGAAACGCTATGAATTTACAAACAGACAATCTGACAGCACAGTCCCAGTCACCAACGCTCTGGATAACAGCCTAACCAGCTATGCTAGGGAGAGTAATGATCAGTGAGCTGTTCTCTCATTTGTGTCTGGAAGTAGCTAGCAAGTTTGGGTGCTTGACTGCTGTTAGATCAGATCGCTTGGATCAACTCAAAGAGATGGGTGCGGGTAAAGCTTAAGAGGGTGTGAATGATTCTGAATGGGTGTAGACAAAGGGCTCTCCAGTAAAAGTACCAAAACATTCAAAGGCCATTTTCTCAAAAGTGAGTTTAGAAGTTTATCAACTCTCAAAGCAACATCACTTTCCCATTGTTCCTCAACTGTAGTGTATGATATACAGTGGTGTAGTACTTAAGTAGTACTTTAAAGTATTTTTACTTATGTATTTTTGGGGGGTTTACTACTATTTATATTTTTGACAACTTTTACTTCACTACATTCCTAAAGAAAATTATGTACTTTTTACTCCATACATGGTCCAATTCAGACTAATCAAGAGAGCATCCCTGGTCATCCCCACTGGCTCTGAACTGGCGGACTCACTAAACACAAATGCTTTGTTCGTAAATTATGTCAGTGTTGGAGCATGCCCCTGGCTAGCCATAAATGTAAAAAAAATACATATGGTGCCATGTAGTTTGCTTAATATAAGGAATTTGAAATGTTTTATACTTTTCCTTTTGACACTTAAGTACATTTTAGCAATTTCATTTACTTTTGATACTTAAGAATATTTAAAACCAAATACTTTGACTTACTCAAATAGTATTTTACTGGGTGATCTTCACTTTTACTTGAGTCATTTTCTATTAAGGTTTCTTCACATTTACTCAAGTATGGCAATTGTGTACTTTTTCCACCACTGATGATTAACCATTTTGTAGCTGAGTCTCTACTTTTATCCAATATATAAAAACACAATTTCAAGTAAAAAAAAATTGCAAATTGCCTGCTGATTGGCAATCCACTTCTCTGCTCCCTTGGCAGATTAATTTATAATCTGTAAAGGAAAGAGGAGCAACAAGAAGTGAGGGAATTGAGCAAAGAATCTTTGACAGTTACAAATCAGGCTAAAGACGCGGCGAACCAAGTCTCCGCAGGAATGTAGGCCAGTTATCGTAGTGGCAGAAAAGCACCACAAAGATTGAAACATAGGCAATCGAAACATTTCAAAATGCCTTTTATGCAAAGATATTTCTAGATATTTCTGCTGTATAAAATAGGATACTATTGTATGGTTGCTACTTGAAGAGACAGAGACCTTCTGCATTCATCCATTAAGTGGCAGGCACAAATTAGACTTGACGCCCATAGAATGGGTACAGTAGAATTTTCTGAATGGGGTACAGTACTGGCTGCGAGAACCGGCTGACCCTTGTGTTCCCACCCTCTGGCTGCCGCGCCCAAAGCCTGACGTTACCCTACCATGCTGCAGCTCAGACAATGAACAGTGTTCCGGAAAAAAACTTGGGCATGGTGGGAAACAATGTCATAGTCCCTGATTCATCCCACACTCTCCCAAGCTCTCTCCCGCATATCTTTCTCATTAGCACTGACCTGGCATGAATGGAGACCATTATTTGTCAGTCTGCGAGGGTGGCTGTTCCACCATCCCCCGCCCGCTAATAATTGCTCACTTACCTCAACCTTCTACCAGGCCTTGTCTGTGTTTTTTTTCTACAGAGAGTGCTCCCCGTCGTCACTTTTATTACTGTCATAGTCAGACACTCCGGGGGCGTGTCTTACAACCCCATCGCTCTCATTTTGCTTTAAAGAAACAGGTTGTTAGAAAAGACGGGTCCCTACATGGGTGTACCTGCGACCTTGACCCGCTATACTGTTGCGAACTGAACGCCCAACTAAATTGTGTGCGGGCTATTGAAGTTGTACTTTTGCAAAATAAAGAGTGGGCTTGAACGACGCAAAGGTAAGTCTTTCATCGCACAGTGAATGAGCAAGGTCCCTACAGCAGGAGCCGTTGAAGGGGTGCAGAGGTCTCGGAAACAAAAGTGCCTCCAACACAACAGGCTGCCTTCACCTTGTTTGCCAGCTGAGGCTGCGTACTGCGGCAAATTCTTTGACCCTTGGTACATCACGCCGTTCTTTCCTTCATTGTCATGGAGCAAGCTGAAGGATGTCGATTCATCTCAGTGGTAAGACAGAGTCATCAAATCCAGTCCCCAACTCCAGGTCTGAACGACAAATCAGAATGAACACCCACACACTGCCAGACGCCGTAGACAAGAGGCAAAGACAGGCACTACGTTTCATTACAGAGAAAATGTAATCAAAACATTGTGGACATGAACTCGAGACTACAGCTAGAAATTACAATGGGATTCAATGAGTTCTAGCTTCTGTTGCTAGGGCAGTTGCTTTAACTTGCAACATTCTGACCTGATTACATAATGAACCAAAGCGTCCATTGCTATGCTGGTTGCTTGGCTCGATGTTACCTCGTAGCAGACGCGAAGGAAGGAGGATGTGGGCAGTTTTAGTTCTATTACCTCAGAATTGCTCTCCAAGGACAGTGTTGACGGTGACAACCTGCTGACTACCTACTGCTTCAGAGGACCGAAAAGACTGGAAAGAGAACACTTTCTTTACGATGTACTTGTCTTTATATAAGTACATATTGTTAAAAAGGAATAAATCATTAAGCTGTTTTTAGATTGACGTTGCTAGCTACTTTACTTATATAGCTCAGCATGCCTAGCCAGCTAAAGAGACAGCCAGCTAACCAGCAAGCTAGCTAACCAGCTAACTAGCTAGCCAGTTTTATTTAGCTAACGTTAGCTAGCAAGCAAGCTACTGTAACTGTTATTGCAGCTTTCTGTTTGTATGTAGCTTGCACTTCAATGGCATCCCTCTGAGATTTTCTTTTATCTTTCCAACCAGGCGAAGTACTATAAAGACACCACTGAACTCGACAAGAGGTGCAACCTTCAGAGGAATTCACAATTCAGGATAAATTTAAGCAGTTAATGGACAGATTTAGCTATGTAACGTCACAACCATTTTCCATCTAATGTTAGCTAGTTGCTAGCTATACATATAGTTCAGTGGAGGCTGCTGAGGGGAGGATGGCTCATAATAATGTCTGGAATGGAGTAAATGGAATAAAACACGTGGTTTCCATGTGGTTGATACCATTCAATTGACTCCATTTCAGCCATTATAAGAGCTGTCCTCCCCTCAGCAGCCGCCACTGATATAGTTATGTCTGTCATATTGAGGTTAAACCTGATCAATAAAATGGATATGTGTAAGCAATTATGGTAATTCCAAATGCCCTTAACTAGGTGTCTTCGCTAGACAGAGAGAGGGAGAGGGAAGACAGAGAAAGAAACAGAGAGAAAGACAACAGTGCAAATGTACTTACACTTGAGTATTTCAACAACTCTTCTCTTCCAACTTTTTAGGCAATCATATCTACCTACGGGGAAAGGATGGCCAACCACACAGGAGGGTGATTTTTACTAAGGAAAAGGAGGCCGTGCTGACCGAGATGCATGTTGGCAATTTCGGAGTGATGCGCATGATTGCCAAAATCAACGTACACTTCTTCTGACGGGGAAGTGTCAAGGAGGTGGGCAGCTGGGGAAGTGTCAAGGAGGTGAACAGCTGGGCAAGTGAAATAATCTTTTGTTTATCAATCACATTCTATTATATGTGAAGATATTATAATTTAAATTAATGTTATATCAGAGAGCACACAACATCTCAATTTGTCACTTTTTGCTTAAAGGTCAGTACCATGTCTAGTCTGCCAGGAGTTTGAGAGGGCAAAGCCTGTGGCACCAGAGTTAAAGCCCATCAAAGATGTTTCACCATGGCACATAAACGATGTGTCCCAATTCAAATTTTGCCCTGATAAGTTGTTCTGTAATGGTTTCTTTATTTGACCACAGCAGAGTTCAATATTATAGTGTGTGTGTGTGTGTGTGTGTCAGTATCCTCACAAAAATGAAAATCTGCATACTGTATGACACAGATACGGGTAAGAATAATCGTCTCACAAACACTTTAAAATGTTAGGGGTCGACCTCATTGGACCCTTCACGAAATCCAGGAATGGCAACAGCTGGTGTCTGACTGCGACCGATCACTTTACCAAGTGGGTGGAGGCAATACCCATTAAGGTCAGTAAAGGAAGAGTACGTGCTTAACTCTAAATTCCCTTCTGTAACCCATTAAAAGGGGTGCTTGGAACCAAAAATTGATTTTTGTTAAGGACGAGACTAGCGAGGCCACTTCAAAGGCGATGGTGGACATCTTCAACACCCACGGTTCTCCTGAGGTCATCTTGAGTGACCAAGGTCATGAACGCTGGAACAAAGTACATATGTTATCGGTTATATTCTGTCAACTATGGTTTGTTATATTTTTTACAACATGTTTTTCCATAGTACATAATCGGACATATTTCAATAGATATCACTTTCCTATTGGTGAATGGACCAACCAGACCCTCAAGACTGCCATGAGCAAGTCCCTTGATTGGTACCAGGAAGGGTGGGAGAACAACCTGAAGGTAATTCTCTTTGCACACAACAGCAGCATCCATGCTGAGTATGGACAGGAGCTGCAGCTGTTGACTAAGGAAACGATGCAATTGTATATACAATTATTGCATATACTGTAGTGTTTGAAAATTGTGATTGACTTAGTGTTTGTCTATTGCTATTTTTGCATAACGTACTTTCAGATCACTGAAACCCCACCTGATGTGGTGGAAGTTGTGGAACCAGATCAGAACGCCTTCGAGTTCTACCTTCAGGCACAGACTGAGAAGGATGTGGAGGTTTTTGACCAGGTAAAAATGATTGTCCGCTGTTAATTTATTTTCTGTCCCTCCAAGAGATATGTAAGAAATGTATTTGTAATATGAAATATAATTGTATGTATTCCTGTCATCAATCAAGGTGAGACAGAACATGGACGCAAGAGGCGCAGGAGAGGCGCAGGAGAAACAGAAGGAGAGCTACCGGAGCAGAATCAAAAAAGGACCATGTGCTACAATATCCAGGAAAATGACTTGGTTTGGAAGAAGGATGAAAGGAAGGCGAGACCTGGGAAACCTCCCTGCTCTTTCGCTCCTAGCTGGGGTCACCATCAGTTAAAGTGAATATAAAATATCTCAGATAATAACTATTAGCATTTGGACCAAAAATAACATGAAGCTAGTTTTAGTTTCCCTAACACTGATATTTTTCTCTGTCTTCCTAGGGTTACCTCGGTAGAAGCCAACAATCTTCTACAGTTGGAGCAGTTGGACGGTCGACCACTGGAAGCACTGACGCCCTACGCTTTGGTTGACATTTGAGAAAGCAAGAAATGGTAGTTATGCTAAGCTTTTAACAATTTACCTCACCAAATGACTTTAGGACCATCGACTGTCCGAGCCCCCCGGGAGGTATCCTGTCCACTAGAACCAGTGAGTTCGGATCAGTCTGATTCTCTGAGTCGGAGGTGGACCAGCTTGAGGTAGGCTATACCTTCCAAAAGTGTTCAAAAGTACATATCTACAATTTATAACACTGCACTAATCCATCAAATTTGCTCACAATAAAGTGTAACCTGTGTGTTTGCTTGTTTACGTCTCCGTCTCCTACCCTGTTCCCTTTAACTCTGCTCCTGTTCCCCAGACGTGGATCCATCTGATGTTCTCCATTACCAACTACCCTCCAACTTTTCATTACATCATCTACCGTTGTTGTCATTATCTGCTAAGAAAGTGATTGCTCCATCATACTGGGCACATAATATGTGAGATACACAGATTAACTAAAAACACTAGCACAGCAAACACTCAGAACAAAGAAAGCAGCAGTGCCTGGACTTTGCAGTCTCCCTCATCAAGTCCCCCTTCTGAGACTGGCTGCCTTTTGAGAACAAGTGACAGGCAGAACCTCCCACCCACACAGCAACCACCTCCTCTATATTCCCGACACCAGAATTCAGTATTTTAGTTCTATGATTGCCATGTGAGTGCACAAAAAAATACAAAAAAATCAATGAATGTCAACTCTACCAAAAACAATCAAAGTTGATGAATTACAATCTTAAATATTGGCAGGTTGGTTTTCACAGCTGTTTCACAAGGTGTTTATTATTGGAAGTTGTAAGGTATCCATTGATGGTATTTTGTTCCACATTATTCATTGTTGTATCCTAGCACCTACAATAGATACATATCAACTCAGCAAAAAAAAAGAAACGTCCCATCACTGTCAACTGCATTTATTTTCGCAAACGTAACGTGTAAATACTTGTATGAACATAAGATTCAACAACTGAGACAAAGTGAACAAGTTCCACAGACATGTGACTAACACAAATGGAATAATGTGTCCCTGAACAAAGAGGGGTCAAAATCAAAATTAACAGTCAGCATCTGGAGTGGCCACCAGCTGCATTAAGTACTGCAGTGCATCTCCTCCTGCACTAGATTTGCCAGTTCTTGCTGTGAGATGTTACCCCACTCTTTCCTCAAGGCACCTGCAAGTTCCCGAACATTTCTGGGGGGAATGGCCCTAGCCCTCACCCTCCGATCCAACAGGTCCCAGGCGTGCTCAATGGGATTGAGATCCGGGCTCGTCGCTGGCCATGGCAGAACACTGAGATTCCTGTCTTGCAGGAAATCACGCACAGAACAAGCAGTATAGCTGGTGGCATTGTCATGCTGGAGAGGTCATGTCAGGATGAGCCTGTAGGTAGGGTACCACATGAAGGAGGAGGATGTCTTCCCTGTAACGCACAGTGTTGAGCTTGCCTGCAATGATAAGCTCAGTCCGAAGATGCTGTGACACACTGCCCCAGACCACAACGGACCCTCCAGCTCAATCCCGCTCCAGAGTACAGGCCTCGGTGTAACACTCATTCCTTCGATGATAAACGCGAATCTGACCATCACCCCTGGTGAGGCAAAAACAGCGACTCGTCAGTGAAGAGCACTTTTTGCCAGTTCTGTCTGGTCCAGCGACGGTGGGTTTTGTGCCCATAGGTGACGTTGTTGCCGGTGATGTCTGGTGAGAACCTGCCTTACAAGCCCTCAGTCCAGCCTCTCTTGGCCTATTGCGGACAGTCTGAGCACTGATGGAGGGATTGTGCGTTCCTGGTGTAACTCAGGCAGTTGTTGCCATCCTGTACCTGTCCCGCAGGTGTGATGTTCAGATGTACCGATCCTGTGCAGGTGTTGTTACAAGTGGTCTGCCACTGTGAGGACGATCAGCTGTCCATCCTGTCTCCCTGTAGCGCTGTCTTAGGCGTCTCACAGTACGGACATTGCAATTTATTGCCCTGGCCACATCTGCAGTCCTCATGCCTCCTTGCAGCATGCTTAAGGCACGTTCACGCAGATGAGCAGGGACCCTGGGCATCTTTCTTTTGTTTTTTTCAGAGTCAGTAGAAAGGCCTCTTTAGTGTCCCAAGTTTTCATAACTGACCTTAATTGCCTACCGTCTGTAAGCTGTTAGTGTCTTAACGACCGTTCCACAGGTGCATGTTCATTAATTGTTTATGGTTCATTGAACATGCATGGGAAACAGTGTTTAACTTCACAGATCTTCATTGTAAAGGGTTTATTTGGATTTCTACGAATTATCTTTTAAAAGACAGGGTCCTGAAAAAGGGACGTTTCTTTTATTGCTGAGTTTATATTCAACCACAAGGGTGTCCTTATGAGCTATGCGAGATAGATTTAGAGGACTACTGAAATTATATTATTTCAGTATAAAATAAAAACATGACAGTCAGACAAGCCAGTGTATGAATCAAACGGGATTGCATATGAATGGTGTGGAAATTAGCTGACTTTGTGATCTGTAAGATAAGTAGCTAATGTGTCAAGCAGATTGCTATGTTTCAGAAATGGCAAAGAAAACATGTAATGTTCAAGATATGGATTTCATGTTTCCAATCTTAACAAGGTACCCACAAGTAGTTTGAATTTATGTTTTCATTTTACTAGCTAAACAAAACTTGTTTAAACAGCAAAATTGTCACAGAAATCAGCCTTGTTTGCATAGCGATGATGAAAAGGAGATAATTTAGGCTGTAATGAACAAAAAAATCTGATCATTAGGTCATCACACCGTTGATATAGCAACGGACGCTAATAGTTTATCAAATCCCATTGTGACGTAGAGGGGGACACTATTTGGCATGACAGGCCGATTGTTCATTGCTCAGTAAATTAATGTCCTTCAAGTGAAAGTCTTAAAAAGAAGTGGCGGAGCACTCTGTGGTCGGCGTGGTGCAGACAGCGAGCATGAGCCTAAACCCCTATACCTGGCAGCCAAGCAAGGAGAGGATGGAAGGGAGGAAAGTGAGAGCTCATGCTTGAATTAGCGAAGGTCCCCATTCACCCTTGAGAGCCCCGGAGCCACGGATGTGCTGCAGAGATAGGGTTATGGCCAAGCAAGTTTAAGCGGGTACTTTTAACGCAGAAACACACAGACATGTGCTCAGTACAATAGAGAGCCACACACTCACAGGCACACACTATTCTGTAGATAGACAAACTAAAGCAGCAGGACACACAAACACACCAAAAGTAGCAGGAACAGACAAGACTTCAGCTCTTTGCTCCCTTTAGCCTGCGCTTTCTCCCCTCTCCAAAATGGAGAAAAAAACGTTATGCAACTCCAGCTGTTTCCCCCAATCAGTTAATACTGTGTCAGAGAGAGACTGCGTCAAAGAGAGAGAGTGAAGCTAGGCCAGCGGCAAATCTCCCCACACATCACCAAGGACCCTTTGAACAAAAAAAGAAAAACATGTTGCCTTCATGCATATTCCAAGGCTGTTGGATGCTAAGGATTTATGTTCTCTCTACTAGTAGACAGTGGTTTCTTAAGAGAGATTTCCTCTATGGACAAAAGGCATACGTGATTCTCTGTGACAACAGACTCGTTAGGGTGTTCACAAATCATAGCTGCCACGTTCCTGGTGTTGCATCCTCTATGCCACTAAAAGAAAAGTCGGATAACAAAGTAAGGGTAGAGTGCCTTTTCATTTGTTTTTAAAATGGCATCATGAATCTTCCAAATTAGTGATTTAATTGACCTTCTAAAACAAAATAAAGTGGATGATCATCTAGAATCGATCAGAGTGGCCCAGCGGTCTCAAGTGGCATTTCCTCTGCCGATTGTTTCATCTTTCATCGCCTTTCTTTGCTTTGTTTTCCTGTTCTTTTTCCTCAAGCCTACAGCTGAGTAAGAGCATGGAGGAGGCTAACAAGGCCATGCTAATGCAACCCTTCATCTTCTAACCAAAGCCTCGTTTTTGTGTCAGCAAATTTTCCTTGCAAATGGAAAAAGGCACAGAATGACAACTGGAGCCTGTCGACAAAGCCCAGGCCCTGGAAGCCAAGTGCTTGTTACTTTACAGATTAGGAGATCAGTCATCCCCGGCATCCCACCTCTGGACTGCGCAAAAGGGAGCCATGGAGAGGACCTTCTATTCGGGAAGCAATTCCTGCAGTGTTTTCCATCCCAGAGCAGCAGATTTCTACCCTGTTCGCTGAAACAGCTCCCAAAACCGAGCTTTGCTGCTGTAAGGCAAACTAAAGCTCTAAACTACATTTTTGTGCTCGATTAACAGAAGTAAAAATGATGGTACCTTTATTATGCAAATGAATGTTCTGATTTCAAATGATGAATTACTCTTGTCCCAAGTTCGATTAATAAATAAGTGTTTTCGGCTTCGGAATATTTTGTTTTTCAGGGGTGGATCACAGTAGGAATGGGAAGACAAGACAAAATTGGCGGAAGTAGATCCGATGCATTCATGAGCGCTTGTCAGAATCAGTTTTTCCCATTCCCTGTCTTCCAGTTTTGAGGAGTCAAAGGGACTTGTGACAGACAATAATATAGCCTACTGTAAGTAAACAAAGGGCTTCTTTACAGCATAGGCTACTAGCAGTAGGCTACTAGCAGTTTACAGTTTTCATGGAGACATGTTCAAATTTCCCCCACCTCACAGTAAAGTGAAGCTAGAAGGCCTAATCCAAGCCTTGTCTCAATGTCCCGTTCATATTGATGAGGGGAAGGGCTGGATAGTACTATACACCAGTAAAAATGCAATGACCCGTTTGGGTTTTACTTTACCTTCTACAACAGTATTTTAATGTTTGGTGTGTTAAACAAGGATTTTTCTTTATTTGTACTATTTTCTACATTGTAGAATAATAGTGTAGACATCAAAACTATGAAATAACACATATGGAATCATATAGTAACCAAAACAGTTAAACAAACCACAATATCTTCAATATTTTTCATTCTTCAAAGTAGCCACCCTTTACCTTGACAGCTTTGCACACTCTTGGCATTCTCTCAACCAGCTTCACCTGGAAGGAGTTCACACATATGCTGAGCACCTGTTGGCTGCTTTTCCTTCACACTGTGTTCTAACTCATCCCAAACCATCTCAAATTGGGTTGAGGTCAAGTGATTGTGGATGCCAGGTCAAATCAAAGTTGATTTGTTACGTGCGCCGAATACAACAGGTGTAGACCTTACAGTGAAATGCTTACTTACAGGCTCTAACCAAAAGTGCAAAAAAGGTGTTCGGTGAACAATAGGTAAGTATAGAAATAAAACAACAGAAAAAAGATAGGCTATATACAGTAGCGAGGCTATATACAGTAGCGAGGCTATAAAAGTAGGAAGGCTACATACAGACACCGGTTAGTCAGGCAGATTGAGGTAGTATGTACATGTAGATATGGTTAAAGTGACTATGCATATATGATAAACAGAGAGTAGCAGTAGCGTTAAAGAGGGGTTGTCGGGTGGCGGGACACAAAGCAGATAGCCCGGATAGCCAATGTGCGGGAGCACTGGTTGGTCGGCCCAATTGTGGTAGTATGTACATGAATGTATAGTTAAAGTGACTATGCATATATGATAAACAGAGTATCAGCAGCGTAAAGAGTGTGTGTGTGTGGGGGGGGGGGCACACAATGCAAATAGTCCGGGTAGCCATTTGATTACCTGTTCAGGAGTCTTATGGTTTGGGGGTAAAAACTGTTTTTACCCACAAACCAGATGGGATGGCGTATCTCTGCAGAATGCTGTGGTAGCCATGAGGTTAAGTGTGTCTTGAATTCTAAATAAATCACTGACACCAGCAAAGCACCCCCACACCTCCATGCTTCACGGTTGGATCCACACATGCGTAGATCATCCGTTCACCTATTCTGAGTCTCACAAAGACAGCGGTTAGAACAAAAAAATCTCAAATTTGGACTCATCAGACCAAAGGACAGATTTCCACCTGTCTAATGTCCATTGCTCGTGTTTCTTGGACCAAGCAAGTCTATTCTTCTTATTGCTGTCCTTAAGTAGTGGTTTCTTTGCATTCGACCATGATGCCTGATTTACGCAGTCTCCACTGAACAGTTGATGTTGAGATGTCTGTTACTTGAACTCTGAGAAGCATTTATTTATGGCTGCATTCTGAGGTGCAGGTAATTCTAATGAACGTATCCTCTGCAGCAGAGGTAACTCTGGGTCTTCCTTTCCTGTGGTGGTCCTCATAAGAGCCTGTTCCATCATAGCGCTTCATGCTTTTTGCGACTGCACTTGAAGAAACTTTCAAATATTTGGATTGACCTTCATGTCTTAAAGTAATGGACAGTCGTTTCTCTTTGTTAATTTGAGCTGTTCTTGCCATAATATGGACTTATACCAAATAGGTATATCTTCTGTATACCACCCCTACACAACACAACTGATTGGCTCAAACGCATTAAGGAAAGAAATTCCACAAATTCACTTTTAACAAGGCACACATGTTATTTCACGTTATAATATTTCACACATGTTATAAGTGACTACCTCATGAAGCTGGTTGAGAGAATGACAAGGGTGTGCAAAGCTGTCATCAAGGCAAAGGGTGGCTACTTTGAAGAATCTCAAATATAAAATATATTTTGATTTGTTAAACACTTTTTTGGTTACTACATGATTCCATGTGTTATTTCATAGTTCTGATGTCTTCACTATTATTCTACAATGTAGATATTAGTAAAAATAAAGAAAAACCCTGGAATGAGCAAGTGTCCAGACTTTTGACTGGTACTGTAAATCCACAATAGTTCTATAATTACACTATTAGTTTCTGTATCTTACTGTCTCCAAATAGCTACTTCATATTTTCTTAGCAAGTTGTGGCTAAAATAAATTGTATTAGCCACTAATGCTAATTGCTGTTTGCTGGCTAGCTACCTAAAAGTACAGAGTCAGTAAGCAAAAAAAGAAACATCCCTTTTTCAGGTCATTTATGAATTAACTTCACAGATCTTCACAGATTGTAAAGGGTTTAAAACACTGTTTCCCATGCATGTTCAATGAACCATAAACATGCACCTGTGGAACTGTCGTTAAGACACTAACAGCTTACAGATGGTAGGCATTTAAGGTCACAGTTATGAAAACGTAGGACACTAAAAGAGGCCTTTCTACTGACTCTGAAAAACACCAAAAGAAAGATGCCCAGGGTCCCTGCTCATCTGCACGAACGTGCCTTAGGCATGCTGCAAGGAGGCATGAGGACTGCAGATGTGGCCAGGGCAATAAATTGCAATGTCCGTACTGTGAGACGCCTAAGACAGCGCTACAGGGAGACAGGATGGACAGCTGATCGTCCTTTCAGTGGCAGACCACGTGTAACAACACCTGCACAGGATCGGTACATCCGAACATCACACCTGCGGGACAGGTGCAGGATGGCAACAATAACTGCCCAAGTTACACCAGGAACCCACAATCCCTCCATCAGTGCTCAGACTGTCCGCAATAGGCTGAGAGAGGCTGGACTGAGGGCTTGTAGGCCTGTTGTTGCCTGTACATCACCGGCAACAATGTTGCCTATGGGTACAAACCCACCATCGCTGGACCAGACAGGACTGGCAAAAAGTCGCAGTTTTGTCTCACCGGGGGTGATGGTCGGATTCACGTTTATCGTCGCAGGAATGAGCGCTACACCGAGGCCTGTACTCTGGAGCTGGATCGATTTGGAGGTGGAGGGTCCGTCGTGGTCTGGGGCAGTGTGTCACAGCATCATCGGACTGAGCTTGTTGTCATTGCAGGCAATCTCAACACTGTGCGTTACAGGGAAGACATCCTCCTCCCTCATGTGGTACCCTTCCTGCAGACTCATCCTGACATGACCCTCCAGCATGACAATGCCACCAGCCATACCGCTCGTTCTGTGCACGATTTCCTGCAAGACAGGAATGTCAGTGTTCTGCCATGGCCAGCGAAGAGCCTGGACCTCAACCCCATTGAGCACGTCTGGGACCTGTTGGATCGGAGGGTGAGGGCTAGGGCCATTCCCCTCAGAAATGTCTGGGAACTTGCAAGAGTGGGGTAACATCTCACAGCAAGAACTGGCGCAGTCCATGAGGAGTAGATGCACTGCAGTACTTAATGCAGCTGGTGGCCACACCAAATACCGACTGTTACTTTTGATTTTGACCCCCTCTTTGTTCAGGGACACATTATTCCATTTGTGTTAGTAACATGTCTGTGGAACCTGTTCAGTTTATGTCTCAGTTGTTGAATTTTATGTTCATACAAATATTTACACGTTAAGTTTGCTGAAAATAAACGCAGTTGACAGTGAGAGGACGTTTCTTTTTTTGCTGAGTTTATTTCCATGATTCCAACAGTTCAATTAATTAGGCCTAGATTCTTTGCCCATATCATGCAGACCTACATGGCACAGTGTGGAAATGATACAGCATTTGTGCAGGAAGTGGTTTGAGTTGGATTGAACAGCATAAAACAAATCAGAACGGCGAAAGCCCCATTGAAATCACAATTTATGTGTTACCACCCTAGGATCATGTTTAGAACTGTTTAGAGCATATTTAGAACTTTTATTATTCAAAAACATAAAATACCGTCATAATTAAAAAATAATAATAATTACAAATATTGTATTATAATATTTTTGACATATTGCCCAGCCCTAATGAGGAGTCAAGACAAAAGCCCGACAAATTAAACGCATGAGCAGAGAGCACAATGGAGGCCATCTGAATGGGCTGAAATGAACCAGTTTGACAAAAGGCTGGGGATAAAAAAAAAAGCACCCACTCAAAGCCTTTGCGGCCTCAAAGCTGCAGGATGAGGTCCGATTTGCCATGCTGAATTAAAACGCTCAAACCAATCAAACTCAAACCCGACCTTTGACTCGTGCCTGTGTTCCACCTCAAAAACTGAAATGTTCTCCATTCTTCTTCACTCATTAGCACGAGATCAGAACTAGACTAGAACTCAAACTTTGAAGGCCCTGTTAACTGTATAGAAGCGGGCCATATGAAGGAAGCTATTGAGTTGAGTTCATTCAATGAAATTAACTGAGAACATAAAGGGTAGTGCCAATGAAGAAGGTCAATATTCAATGCCACAATTCTAAGGCAAGTTTCAAGGCTTGGACTCGGTGAATACCTAGCTAATAGGGATGGGCATTTGAAATAATTTCACTATTCAAATTATATAAAGTTTATATTTTTCCAATATCTGGATAATAGAAATCCTAAATAAATTTACTCTTGACCAATCAGAAGGACGCAAATGCTGAGGGCAGTGGTACCAAAACAGCAGACAGGTTGCTCTTCTCCTGTAGTTTTTTGGCTAACAGCAAGAGTGTGTCACGCCCTGATCTGTTTCACCTGTCCTTGTGATTGTCTCCACCCCCCTCCAGGTGTCACCCATCTTCCCCATTATCCCCTGTGTTTTCTGTCTATCTGTGCCAGTTCATCTTGTTTGTTTGAGTCAACCAGCAGTTTGTGGTCTCTGCTCCTGCTTTTTCCCCCCAGTCTCTTTTCCTCCTGATTTTTACCCTTGCCTGTCCTGACTGAGCCCACCTGCCTGACCACTCTGCCTGTCCCTGAGCCTGCCTGCTGATCTGTACCTCTGCCCCCCTCTGGATTACTGACCTCTGCCTACCCTGACCCTGCCTGCCGTCCTGTACCTTTGCCACCATACTCTGGATTATCGACCCCTGCCTGCCTTGACCGGTCTTTGCCTGCCCATTGCTACAATACATTTTTTTACTTCCGACAGTATGCATCTGGGTCTTACCTTGGTTCTGATACAGTGAAAGAGAAGTCTGATGTTCACCACGATAGATTTTTTTAAATAGAATCAATTATGTGGAATCTCCGTTAGGTGAAAGCCTGAAAACGCAATTTGAAGTGGGGGGAAAATAGCATAGGCTACTGTTGTCAGTGCTGGCTGGCGGGCTAAATGCACTATGATAGTAAAATGTATTTTCATGTAAAACACAACATGAAAGGGAAAATCTTCTTTAAATAAACAAATTAAGTAACAATTTCAAATGGCAGAGTGTAGGCCTATGTAAGAGAGAATTTAATTTAGACAAAGCTTTTTCATTGTTAAAATAATAAAAAGTGAATAATTGCCCATTCCTAACTAACAACAAAAAATATCAGGCTGTCTCAATCATATATCCATGCCACAGATTACGTCAAACCTTTGGGTTAATTTCGCAATAAGCCAGCTACCATTGTTAGGCGTAATTAATAGGACAGCAGCTATACTATTGGACAAATTCCCACATGACAGAACACTAATTTCCTCTGCTGTGATTTTAAACACTTCCTTCCTATGGAAGATAAAGGAAGAGCGGGGATGGCAATTAAATGTTGCTCAACCTTTGTAAGATTACCCTCCAGAAAAAGGCATCCAATAAGACGGCGGTTATTAGTAGAGAGCAGTGAGAGGAAAGACAATATGCTACAAATACTAATGTATCAAGAGCTGAACAGGTACAATATATGGGAAGTCTTTGATATTCCCTGGAACTAGTTTAGCATGTGTGGAACATGTCGACTTAAACAATAACTCCCTCACCTCAGTGTGTGCCTGAGGTTGCCAGGGAAATAACTACATGAATTCCTTTAGATCCACTGGCACAGAGTCACACATTATGAAACAGATCCTAAATGTGGCTGTAAAGACAAGGTAAAAAGAGGAAGAAAAAAATACATCACTGCATTGTTTCTTTCGTAGACTGATGAGTGTGGAAATCTAAGCACGGTGAAGCCAATCCCAGTGAGAGCCATTGCTTTTCTACGCTCCATTTAGACTGCCTACTTCTGTTGCGGTAATATTAGACCAATGTGCCGTGGCCCTTTCATTTACTATTCAATTCAAAATGGCCACTAGTGGCACATCGACTATAGTAACCACCAAACAGTGTTTCATCTAGCTGGGCAAAACCCCTTCATAGCTCATTGCAATAGACGGGTTGGTTGTTAAGCAACAAAACCGCCTTGTGCACAACTATGGGGCAAAACAGACCGGGTTGGCATAGATTGTCGACAACATGTAAGCTATATTTAGTGTCAAATGTTTATTGAAAACAAATACATTTACACAAATAGCACTTTTTGTCTCAAATACATCCTTACAGTTGTTGGTTAGCTAGCTAGCAAATTTCAGCCATTTTAGCATTGACATGAAATCCGTCAAAACAAGACACGGTATCAAGAATGGGATGAAATGAGCTGAAACAAGCCACTTACGATTCCCCACATGAAAGTTTGTCATTCTAGCAAGCAATCTGGCCTTCCAGAATCACAAAAACACGGCGACTTCTCCCCCATGGAGGCGCACACATCATTTTTTGTGACATTGTCAACTAACCCATCTATAGGGAAAGCAGGGGGTGAAAGAGGCGGGCATGAGAACTAGGGGTGTGTCTCAAGTCTAAACAAGCTTCCTCCTGTTGTCTCCTTTCCTTCTCTACACTGCATCTTAAACACTGGCAAGATAAAATATGTTAAAATCAGGGCAGATGAAGAAGAGGATTCCAAGGAAAGGAATCCACGATGGGTTGTTAAGACACAGCATGGGAGTGAAGCCAGGACTCCTATCTGATATGAGCCAATGCCACAGGTGAGGAAGGTGTGTCTGGGAGGACAGACTCCACTGGAGGACTGGTGTATCATATTTTGCTACAGTGGCCTTCGTACATACCTTGTTAAAAGTTCAGAGTTGAAGGAATTAATTGCTGTAATAACTAAACTCAGAATGACGAGTGTCATAATCAAGATGGGGCTGGAGCATCGCCCAGGTCAATATCCTTATTTAGACACACACAGACACACTTGCATACAGTATATACGCACCAAATACACAGACAGTTAAACGCATCTACACACTTCAAACTCTCCATACTCTTTTGGGTAAAAGCGCCCTTCCCCTTTCATTTTGCAGATCTGGCATTAACACAATATTACAATTAGAATGCTGATTAACACCTGCCTGAGATCTTGGGGGGTCTGACAGGGGCTAATGGTAGAATGTATGGGAAAATATCAGCTACTCAGTATTCAGCCCCTGTACTCATGACCTTTCTCTAAGCAAGAGGTACAGAGGCTACGGGTTACTATCATAACTGATCAAATAGCCTTGGTAACTAGCGAACATGGAGAGCTCGTGCCTGGCAGGTCAATTTTCATATGTTGAACATCATTGTGGGAGTCTGGGGATTGGTAGTATCAATGGAGAACGTACTAAAGCATTTGTGGCCTTATAACAGTATACATCTGATTTATGATATTTCACACACTGGAGGTTAAGGGAGTTAACTACCTATTTTAGCAAATCATCAACATACTGCATATACTTAATGTTTAATATTTTTAATGCTATTGGCATCCCAAACTACCCTGTTCTAGGCCTATACAGTCGCAGGTTATTTTTAAACCATCCCTACTTGTTATTAAATCAAAAGCTTGAGAGTCATAAAGCTCTGACATTTCTCAGATGATTATTGATCAGTCTAAAATTTAACAAAAGGTGCAGCAAAGTAACCGAAGGGAATGTCTTCATTAGTAACGCAATATTGATACAGCTACAAGGGTCATGGTTTCTTTGCACACTGATTGAAGCCAATAGGATCTGCAAACTTGCAAGGTCACACTCACTATCACTCACTCTTCATTTGTCTTTGCAACTCAACAATTACACTCCTGAGATCTTGCTTTCAGTCTGTTGTGCCGACTTCATAAAATGTCACGATGATTGCCCTGTGGCTCAAAAATGAAGGTCTGGGGAAAGATTGTTTTTGTCAAGTGTTAGTGGATCATGTTAAGTTCATGTTTTAAGTATCACTATATTTCTGTTATTACAGTGCTATCAGTCTGTTATTAGTGCCCCTGCGCAGGAGTCTTGTTGGAGATGAACCTGGCCTGAGTGCAATGGCAACCATGTATTGTGCTAATACAGCTGAGTAAACATTGTTAAACTGGAACCTTGTCGTTGTGTCATTTTGAGTTAACAGTTCATAGCATTGCTAGTTCCT
Source organism: Salmo trutta (assembly GCF_901001165.1). NCBI lineage: Eukaryota > Metazoa > Chordata > Actinopteri > Salmoniformes > Salmonidae > Salmo > Salmo trutta. Next base: position 23,977,108 of record NC_042975.1, read on the forward strand.
ACACAGGGCCTTCTAATCAGGTTTGTTTGGGTGGAAGTTTCGGCTTTCCATGGTGACATCACCATGCGGTAAATCTGCCAATAACAAGCTAGTTTTCAGTTCCCCCTCCCCATTCAGACCACTCCCAGACAGTCTTACCAAAATTCTAGCTTGAGAAAGTATTTTGCTAAAAATGATTTTTATTTTTATTTTATTTTAATGGAAATCTATTTGCAGTAAAGTAGTTAACCTTTTTGGGCAAGGGGGCAGTATTCGGAATTCCGGATGACTGATGTGCCCAAAGTAAACTGCCTGTTACTCAGGCCCAGAAGCTAGGATATGCATATAATTGGAAGCATTGAATAGAACACACTACAAAGTTTCCAAATCTGTTAAAATAATGTCTGAGTATAACAGAACTGATATGGCATGCGAAAACCCGAGGAAAATCCATCCAGGAAGTGGGATTTTTTTGATGTGAGTGGTTTTCCATAGAAAGCCTATTGACTATATATGGGTTTAGCGCCCAGATTGCAGTTCCTATGGCTTCCACTAGATGTCAGTCCTTAGACATGGTTTCAGGCAAGTTTTTTTTTTAAATGATGAAGAATAAGACCTTTTGGCAAGTGGTCTATGGAATCATGCAATACTGGTTTGCGCGCGTGACTGTATGCGCGCTCTTTGTTCTTTTTCCTTTCTATTGAATACGCTATTGTCCGGTTGAAATATTATCGATTATTTAGATAATTGACAACCTGAGGATTAATTATAAACATCGTTTGACATGTTTTGACGAACTTTACCGGTACTATTAGGATGTATTCGTCTGCATGTTTTGACCGTCTTGGAGCCAGTGGATTACTGATCAAAACAGAGTTTATTGGATATAAAGAGAGACTTTATCGAACAGAACGAACATTTATTGTGTAGCTGGGACTCTTGTGACTGCAACCATATGAAGATCTTCAAAAGGTAAGTGATTAATTATATCGCTATTTCTGACTTTTGGAATTCCTTTACTTGGTTGTAAAATGTTTGTATGCTTTTGTAAGCAGGGCGCTGTCCTCAGATAATCGCTTGGTATGCTTTCGCCGTAAATCCTTTTTGAAATCTGACAAAGCGGCTGGATTAACAAGAAATTAATCTTTAAGCCGATGTAAAACAGTTGTATTTTCATTGAATGTTTACTACGACTATTTCTGTATTTTGAATTTGGCGCTCTGCAATTTCAAGGGATGTTGTCGAGGTGGGTCGCTAGCGGAACGCCAGCGCCAGAAAGGTTAACATGTTAAGTGATATGCTTGCATTATCATCATTCCGGTTCAGTGTATCGAATAAAAAGTCTGTTTTGTAAGCCTTTTAGGTGGAAAAACATGTGGGTTACTTTTTTTAACCTGCGCTTCGATTGCAAAGAAGGGGGCATATTATTATTTCCATGAAATAACAGGATGAAGATGTCTTTAGAGAAACCAAGGCTGTTGAGTCTGCCGATAAGAATACGGTGATTGACAGAGTCGAAAGCCTTGGCTGGGTCAATGAAGACGGCTGCACAGTACCGTCTTTAAATCGATTGCGGTTATAATATCGTTTAGTACCTTGAGCGTGGCTGAGGTGCACCCGTGACAAGCTCGAAAAACAGATTGCACAGCGGAGAAGGTGCGGTGGGATTCGAAATGGTCAGTGATCTGTTTATTGACTTGGCTTTCGAAGACTTTAGAAAGGCAGGGCAGGATGGATATAGGTCTGTAACAGTTTGGGTCTAGAGTGTCTCCCACTTTGAAGAGGGGGATGACCACGGCAGCTTTCCAATCTTTAGGGATCTCGGAAGATACGAAAGAGAGGTTGAACAGGCTGGTAATAGGGGTTGTAACAATGGCGGTGGATAATTTTAGAAACAGAGGGTCCAGATTGTCTAGCCCAGCTGATTTGTACGGGTCCAGGTTTTGCAGCTCTTTCAGAACATCAGCTGTCTGGATTTGGGTGAAAGAAAAGCTGGGGAGGCTTGGTCAAGTAGCTGCGGGGGGTGCGGAGCTGTTGGCTGGGGTAGCCAGGAGGAAAGCATGGCCAGCCGTAGAGAAATGCTTATTGACATTTTCGATTATTGTGGATTTATCGGTGGTGACAGTGTTACCTAGCCTCAGTGCTGTTGGCAGCTGGGAGGAGGTGCTCTTATTCTCCATGGACTTTACAGTGTCCCAAAACTTTTTGGAGTTTGAGCTACAGGATGCAAATTTCTGTTTGAAGAAGCTTGCCTTTGCTTCCTGACTGACTGCGTGGATTGGTTCCTGACTTCCCTGAACAGTTGCATATCGCGGGGACTATTCGATGCTATTGCAGTCCACCACAGGATGTTTTTGTGCTGGTCGAGGGCAGTCAGGTCTGGAGTGAACCAAGGGCTATATCTGTTCTTAGTTCTACATTCTTTGAAAGGGGCATGCTTATTTATGGTGAGGAAATTACTTTTAAAGAACGACCAGGCATCTTCGACTGACGGGATGACACTAGCATGGAGAGAACCAGCAAGGCCATTTCATTTGCGGTGAATATAAAAATAAATAAGCAATTGCTAAACAGCTGAGTTTAGGTCATACTTCTGTCATCCAAAATATTGCACATGCATAGACCACATTCAGAATATGGCATTTATTGTGCTTGCTTGTGAGATGAGGAAAGACCATTTTGTATTTTGAAGGAAAAGTAATCTCTTCTGGCAGAAGTGGTCATAGTGTTAATGGGAAACAGGATTATAATTTCTTGCGCATTTGTATTCCAGACTAGCATTCCATTCACACGACATACACTACACAGCCAAAAGTATGGGGACACCCTTTCAAATGATTGTGAAATGGAAATGTCTAGCGAAGTGGTAGGCCACACAAGCTAACAGAACAGGACCGCTGAGTGCTGAAATGCGTAAAAATGATCTGTCCTCGTTGCAACACTCACTATCGAGTTCCAAACTGCCTCTGTAAGCAAGGTCAGCACAATAACTGTTCATCGGGAGCTTCATGAAATGGGTTTCCATGGCCGAGCAGCCGCACACAAGCCTTAATATCACTATGCGCAATGCCAAGCGTCGGCTGGAGGGGAGTAAAGCACGCCGCCATTGGACTCTGGAGCAGTGGAGTAAAGTACTTAAGTAAAAATATGTTAAAGAACTACTTAGGTAGTTTTTGGGGTATCTGTACTTTACTTTTTATATTTTTGACTACTTTTACTTCACTACATTCCTTGAGAAAATATTGTACTTTTTACTCCATACATTTTCCTTGACACCCAAAAGTACTCATTACATTTTGAATGATTAGCAGGACAGGAAAATTGTAAAATTCACACCGTTACAGCAGCACACGGGGGACCAACTCCATATTAAATGCCCATGATTTTGGAATGAGATGTTCGACGAGCAGGTGTCCACATACTTTTGTCCATGTAGTGTATATTTCACATTCAGAAAATATCTGATTGAGTCCTCCAAGCATTAGCCAAATATTTTTTTTTTACCCAATGCAACCAAGAGCCTAGTTTTTTCTGGCCTGCAACCATTTGTTAAAATATGAGGAATTATGCCAGGATGTGCATTATTTTGTAATTAAATGTGGGTGTGAATTTAATGATCTATAAATTACATTTTACAAGGGACGTATATCACTGTTGCAATGATTTAGCAAACAACCCAAATGGCTTTAAAATTGTTTATTAGTTGGCAACAGTAGGGAGCCTAATAAATGTCAAACTATAGAATGGAAAGGTCTGGCCATTTTCAATAGTGCAAAGATCTTGAAATGTGATGTTATGTAATTTACAGTCAGCTAAACATGTACAGTATGTAGGCTATACAAACACAAAACGTGTGTAATGTAAGTTAAGCACACATGCTTGGTCATGATGTTTGCAAATAGGCTTTACAGTATACATGCATTCATCTCACAGCAGTGATTTACTGATAGGAAAATATTTCCGAGGATAAAAATCTATTATGACTTGTCCTGATGACCTGAACATTTTGATATCAGCGCATGCCAAGTCATCAATTTTAATGGTGTCTGTTAAGCCATTTGGTTCTGTAGAAATCCTAAAGGAACGATCATCATTTATCAGACACCCACTTCCCACACACTACAACAAAAACACATTGTAAACAGCTTCAGAGATTTGCAAGGCTGAGGCAAACATAGCATGTCCCAATTCTACCTTTTTTTACCTTCCATTTTCATCAACTTTATGGCGACAACACTAAATGGCTTGCCTTAGTTTTCTGCTTATATAATGATGTGACATTATAGAGCACGTCAGTTTATTTAATTAGTCCAATTATATCTAATTTGATACAGGCTCAAGCCACCTAAATATGGAATATGACACTTAGACCTTATTACCGTAATAGCATAGCTGCTTCAGAAATGGGTGGGAAATTGGCCATTTTCTCAAAGAATATTATTGCTTTGGGCAACATGCTTCCCTTATCGTCACTGATGGCTGTGGGCTATGCATACACACAAAACGGGTATAGGCCAACTGAAAACAGTGGGGGTCTGTAAGCTGGGTGGACCAATACCGCACTTGTGTTCCGTTGAGCACGAAGACCATGTTGATTCCATATTGTTGGCTGTGCTTAGATGGAAAATTACAGGCCTACCTCTCCATAGGCTTGACTGATTATTCTCAAAGAGTATCCCGGGCGCACTGTAGTCCCCTTGTTTCCAACAGGTGCTGATTTTACCCCCGTCCAAGAACTTTGTTAACACAAACTTCAAAAGAAACTGGTGAGGTTAGGTGCCTAGGCTGTAGGGATTGTGGGTTAGTTGAAATTAAACATGCATCATCTATGGGGCTGCTTGATATTCAACCACAGGTCCTCTTTTGACATTGAAAACAGACATACCAGTGAAACGTTATCAAATAATTCTGGTGGAAAATGAATACATAATGAGTAAAGGGCTACTGTCCCCAGCCCCAACACTCCACATTTTGTAAATTATCCATAATTCAACATGAGCTGGATTAGAAGGCGTAACATTACACACATTGCATCAGGTGCACGCTGGCCAGCACTAAATACACTCATACACAGGTCAACTGTGCTGATAGATGCCCATTAAAATGTAATAACAGATCCAAAACTATTTTTGATTTTGCTTTAGAAAATACAGAAAAACACCCTGCATTAGTAGTCAAGGGATGTTTTCTGACCTGCTAGCCTATGTGCACCCCACCTAGGTCAGAGAGAAAATAGAGAAGCTCTATTGGACATAAGGATGAGACAGCCAATCAAGGCTGACTCAAATATCTCAGAGACGACCTAAGAGGAATGGCTTTAATCACTCCGAGTGTCAGGTACAGAGCAGAGGGCCTAACTGAAAACTACTGCAGCCGCAACAAAGGTAGAGCCTTCAACATGAGGCGTCACAAATCACATTGGGGTGAAAAACCCAAAACAAGGAGGCAGGCAAGGTAAAGAAGAAAAGCACTTAGGGATGAACTCCGACAACTGAGGGGTGGAATTTTATTTGCCGTTACTCACATTCAAAAACAACCTTGCTGAGAGTGTATTTCTGAGTATGTACAGTAACAGTCAAAAGTTTGGACACCTACTCATTCAAGGGTTTTTCATTATTTTCACTACTTTCTACATTGTAGAATAATATTGAAGACATCAAAATTATGAAATAACACACATGGAATCATGTAGTAACCAAAAGAAGTGTTAAATCAAAATATATTTTATATTTGAGATTCTTCAAAGTAGCCAGCCTTTCGCTCGATGACAGCTTTGCATACTCTTGGCATTCTCTCAACCAGCTTCATGAGGTGTGCCTTGTTAAATTTGTGTAATTTCCTAATGCGTTTGAGCCAATCAGTTGTGTTGTGACAAGGTAGGGGTGGTATACAGAAGATAGCCCTATTAGGTAAAATACCAAGTCCATATTATGGCAAAAACACCTATAATAAGCAAAGAGAAACGACAGTCCATCATTACTTTAAGACATGAAGGTCAGTAAAAATTATCCAAGATGGCATAGCAGTTGGACGTGTGTTTTGTCTTGTTCCGTGTAAGTATAGTTTTCCTCGTTCTTGTCCTTACATATTTCGTGTATTTTAATCTCAATTTCCATCTACGGACTGAATATACTCTCCTGCAACCCGCTTCACCCAATGTGGTACGGATCTGCTATTTTTATACTTTAGAACCGGAACACCCATCAGAAACTAGCCAGCTAACTAGCTAATAGTCAGTTAGCCACTGCTAGCGGTCTCCGCCGTTAACTCGGACACCAGCCAGCCTCAGCCCGGTCAATACCTGCCAGTCTGCACAGCGCGATATCAACCCAGAGCATATTGGACTGCTTTTTCTCTGCAACCCGAGTGGCTACTCCTGGCTAACGTCTCTGTCCCGAAGCAAGCATCAGTTAGCCTCGAGCTAGACCCTTTACTGCCGACACGGAGCCCCTCCCCAATCCATCACAACTGGTCTGCTGACGTAAATCGTCCCGAGGTGGTTTCAACAGGCCCTTCCATTGCGATGACGCCGAAGGCCCATCTGCCAACCCCGGCCAACTAGCTGTGTGAATCGCCGTGTCTCCAGCTCACCAAGAGTAGTAGAGACTACTGAATCGGCTCCCTGACTCACCTATTGCTCTCCCTAATGTCAATATGCCTTGTCTATTGCTGTTTTGGTTAATGATTATTGTCTTATTTCACTGTAGAGCCACCAGCCCTGCCCAAGATGCCTTAGATAGCCCTTTTGTCCCACCCCCCACACATGCGGTGACCTCCGCTGGCTTAACAGGTGCCTCTAGAGACAAAACCTCTCTCATCGTCACTCAATGCCTAAGTTTACCTCCACTGTACTCACATCCTACCACACCCTTGTCTGTACATTATGCCTTGAATCCATTCTTCCACGCCCAGAAATCTGCTCCTTTTACTCTCTGTTCCAAACGCACTAGACGACCAGTTCTGATAGCCTTTAGCCGTACCCTTATCCTACTCCTCCTCTGGTGATGAGAGGTTAACCCAGGCCCTGCAGCCCCCAGCAACACTCCCATTCCCCAGGCACTCTCATTAGTTGACTTCTGTAACCGTAAAAGCCTTGGGTTCATGCATGTTAACCTCTTATGGCTAAAGGGCAGTATTTTCACGGCCGGATAAAAAACGTACCCGATTTAATCTGATTATTACTCCTGCCCAGAAACTAGAATATGCATATTATTAGCTTTGGATAGAAAACACTCCAACGTTTCTATAACTGTTTGAATGGTGTCTGTGAGTATAACAGAACTCATTTGGCAGGCCAAAACCTGAGAAGATTCCAAACAGGAAGCGCCCTCTCAGACCATATCTTGTCCTTCGTGATCATCTCTAACCAAAACAGGGGATCTCTGGCATGACGTGACACTTCCGACGGCTCCCATAGGCTCTCAGAACCCGGGAAAAAGCTGAATGGCGTAATTCCAGGCCCTGGCTGAAAAGCATTAGCTAAGTGGTCTATCAGCGGACAATGGGACTGAGGCTCGTGCACGAGACGACCCCATGTTTTTATTCTTTCGTCTTTGAACGGATACAACGACTTCCGGTCGGAATATTATCGCTATTTTACGAGAAAAATAGCATAAAAATTGATTTTAAACAGCGGTTGACATGCTTCGAAGTACGGTAATGGAATATTTAGAACATTTTTGTCACGAAATGCGTCGTGTGCGTAACCCTTCTTTACCATTCGGATAGTGTCTTGAAAGCACGAACAAAACGCCGCTATTTGGATATAACTATGGATTATTTTGAACCAAACCAACATTTGTTATTGACGTAGAAGTCCTGGGAGTGCATTCTGACGAAGACAGCAAAGGTAATAACATTTTTCTTATAGTAAATCTGACTTTGGTGAGGGCTAAACTTGGTGGGTGTCTAAATAGCCCAGCCATCACGGGCTAGCCTATCTAGTCAGAATATTGCAAAATGTGCTTTCACCGAAAAGCGATTTAAAAAAGAATCGGACATGGCGAGTGCATAGAGGAGTTCTGTATCTATAATTCTTAAAATAATTATGTTTTTTGTGAACGTTTATCGTGAGTAAATTCACCGGAAGTTTGCGGGGGGTATGCTAGTTCTGAACATCACATGCTAATGTAAAAAGCTGGTTTTTGATATAAATATGAACTTGATTGAACAAAACATGCATGTATTGTATAACATAATGTCCTAGGGTTGTCATCTGATGAAGATCATCAAAGGATAGTGCTGCATTTAGCTGTGGTTTTGTTTTTTGTGACATTATATGCTAGCTTGAAAAATGGGTGTCTGATTATTTCTGGCTGGGTACTCTGCTGACATAATCTAATGTTTTGCTTTCGCTGTAAAGCCTTTTTGAAATCGGACAGTGTGGTTAGATTAACGAGAGTCTTGTCTTTAAAATGCTGTAAAATAGTCATATGTTTGAGAAATTGAAGTAATAGCATTTCTAAGGTATTTGAATAACGCGCCACAGGATTCCACTGGCTGTTACGTAGGTGGGACGATTTGGTGCCACCTAGCCCATAGAGGTTAAAGAAAATGGCAAAAAGCACAGTCCAACCCCTTGTTAGCTTAAGATTTTGGAAAAAAATAAAACCGATCTCATTATAAACACAGCAAGAAAAGAAACGTCCCTTTTTCAGGACGCTGTCTTTCAAATATAATTCTTAAAAATCCAAACAAAGACTTCACAGATCTTTATTGTTAACCTCTCTAGGACCGGCGGGACGAATTCGTCCCACCTACGTAACAGCCAGTTGAATCCTGTGGCGCGATTTTCAAATACCTTTGAAACGCTATTACTTCAATTTCTCAAACATATGACTATTTTACAGCATTTTAAAAACAAGACTCTTGTTAATCTAACCACACTGTCCGATTTCAAAAAGGCTTTACAACGAAAGCAAAACATTAGATTATGTCAGCAGAGTACCCAGCCAGAAATAATCAGACACCCATTTTTCAAGCTAGCATATGTCACAAAAACCCAGAAGACAGCTAAATGCAGCACTAACCTTTGATGATCATCAGATGACACACCTAGGACATTATGTTATACAATACACGCATGTTTTGTTCAATCAAGTTCATATTTATATCAAAAACCAGCTTTTTACATTAGCATGTGACGTTCAGAACTAGCATACCCCCCGCAAACTTCTGATGAATTTACTAACAATTTACTAAATTACTCACGATAAACGTTGACAAAAAACATAACAATTATTTTAAGAATTATAGATACATTACTCCTCTATGCACTCGATATGTCCGATTTTAAAATAGCTTTTCGGTGAAAGCACATTTTGCAATATTCTAAGTAGATAGCCCGGCATCACAGGGCTAGCTATTTAGACACCCACCAAGTTTAGCCTTCACCAAAGTCAGATTTTCTATTAGAAAAGTTTGATTACCTTTCCTGTTCTTCGTCAGAATGCACTCCCAGGACTTCTACTTCAATAACAAATGTAGGTTTGGTCCAAAATAATCCATAGTTATGTTCTATCAGCGACGTTTTGTTCGTGCGTTCTAGACACTATCCCAATGGTAAATAACGGTCGTGCGCACGGCGCATTTCGTGACAAAAGATTTCTAAATATTTCATTACCGTACTTCGAAGCATGTCAACCGCTGTTTAAAATACATTTTTATGCCATTTTTCTCGTAAAAAAGCGATAATATTCCGGTCAGGAATCTGCAATTAGGTAAACAGCCGAAAGAAAATATATCACTGGGTCGACTCGGGCACGAGCGTAAGCCCTTTGTCCTCTGATGGGCCACTTGGCAAAGGCGATAATGTGTTTCAGCCAGAGGCTGCCTCGTCATCGTTCAGGTTTTTCCCGGGCTCTGAGAGCCTATTGGAGCCGTAGGAAGTGTCACGTTACAGCTAAGATGCTGAATCTTCAATAAACAGAAGCAATAACAACAACACCTTGTCAAACAGGCCACTTCCTGCATGAAACCTTCTCAGGTTTTTGCCTGCCAAATGAGTTCTGTTATACTCACAGACACCATTCAAACAGTTTTAGAAACTTTAGGGTATTTTCTATCCAAAGCCAATAATTATATGCATATTCTAGTTACTGGGCAGGAGTAGTAACCAGATTAAATCGGGTACGTTTTTTATCCGGCCGTGTCAATACTGCCCCCTAGCCCTAATAAGTTAAGGATTTAAACACTGTTTCCCATGCTTGTTCAATGAACCATCAACAATTAATGAACATGCACCTGTGGAACGGTCGTTAAGACACAGCTTACAGATGGTAGGCAATTAAGGTCACAGTTATGAAATTTTAGGACACTAAAGAGGCTTTTCTACTGACTCTGAAAAAACACCAAAAGAAAGATGCCCAGGGTCCCTGCTCATCTGTATGAACGTGCCTTAGGTATGCTGCAAGGAGGCATGAGGACTGCAGATGTGACTAGGGCAATAAATTGCAATGTCCGTACTGTGAGACACCTAAGACAGCGCTACAGGAAGACAGGACGGACAGCTGATCGTCCTCACAGTGGCAGACCACGTGTAACAACATCTGCACAGGATCGGTACATCCGAACATCACACCTGCGGGACAGGATGGCAACAACAACTGCCTGAGTTACACCAGGAACGTACAATCCCCCCATCAGTGCTCAGACTGTCCGCAATAGGCAGAGAGAGGCTGGACTGAGGGCTTGTAGGCCTGTTGTACGGCAGGTCCTCACCAGACATCACCGGCAACAACGTCACCTATGGGCACAAAACCCACCGTCGCTGGACTAGACAGGACTGGCAAAAAGTGCTCTTCACTGACAAGTCGCGGTTGTGTCTCACCAGGGGTGATGGTCGGATTCGTACTGGGATCGATTTGGAGGTGGAGGGTCCGTCATGGTCTGGGGCAGTGTGTCACAGCATCATCGGACTGAGCTTGTTGTCATTGCAGGCAATCTCAACGCTGAGCATTACAGGGAAGACATCCTCCTCCCTCATGTGGTAACCTTCCTTAAGGCTCATTCTGACATGACCCTCCAGCATGACAATGCCACCGGCCATACTGCTCATTCTGTGCGTGATTTCCTGCAAGACAGGAATCTCAGTGTTCTGCCATGGCCAGCAAAGAGCCCGGATCTCAATCCCACTAAGCACGTCTGGGACCTATTGGATTGGAGGGCTAGGGCCATTCCCCCCAGAAATGTCCGGGAACTTGCAGGTGCCTTGGTGGAAGAGTGGGGTAACATCTCACAGGAAAAACTGGCACATCTAGTGCAGTCCATGAGGAGGAGGAGATGCACTGCAATACTTAATGCAGCTGGTGGCCACACCAGATACGGACTGTTACTTTTGACCCCCCCCCCCCTTTTGTTCAGGGACATATTATTCCATTTCTGTTAGGTCACATGTCTGTGGAACTTGTTCAGTTTATGTCTCAGTTGTTGAATCTTATGTTCAGTGGGGCAAAAAAGTATTTAGTCAGCCACCAATTGTGCAAGTTCTCCCACTTAAAAAGATGAGAGAGGCCTGTAATTTTCATCATAGGTACACTTCAACTATGACAGACAAAATGAGAAAAAAACAAATCCAGAAAAATCACATTGTAGGATTTTTAAATGACAGGTTAAAGCAGTTCTGAATATATATATATATATATATATATATATATATATATATATAAAAATAAATAAAGTTTTGCAACACCCAATGCCCCTTTATGAAAAAGTAATTGCCCCTCACTTTCAATATCCGGTTGTGCCACCTTTAGCTGCAATGACTGCAACCAAACACTTCCTGCAGTTGTTGATCCGTCGCTCACATCATTGTGGAGGAATTTTAGCCCACTCTTCCATACAGAACTGCTTTAACCTGTCTGGGCTAGGGGGCAGTATTTTCACGGCCGGATGAAAAACGTACCCAATTTAAACAGGTTACTACTCTGGCTCAGAAACTAGAATATGCATATTATTAGTAGATTTTGATAGAAAACACTCTGACGTTTCTAAAACTGTTTGAATGATGTCTGTGAGTATGACAGAACTCAAATGGCAGGCAAAAACCTGAGAAAAAAATCCAACCAGGAAGTGGATTGTAGTTTTTCAAGACGGGGCCTATTCAGTATACAGTGCCTTAGGGTTCAATTTGCACTTCCTAAGAATTCCACTAGATGTCAACAGTCTTTAGAACGTGTTTCAGGCTTTTGCAGTCAACAGAGAGCAAACAAGACCTCCTGGAGTCTGATGACCGAGAGAATGACAGGCCACAATTACACGCATTCACGTGAGGAGGTAGCTGTGTTCCATAACGTTTTTCAAGACATTGGAATCGTCCAGTTGGAATATTACTGAAGTTTTACGTTAAACAGGCCCTAAAGATTGATGTTTTACAACGTTTGACATGTTTCAACGAACGTAAATATAACCTTTTGTCGTGAAATTTTCGGTGCGCTTCCAACATTTGGAGTAGCTTACTGAACGTGCAAATAACAGGAGTTATTTGGACATAAATTACGGACTTTATCGAACAAAACAACATTTATTGTGGACCTGGGATTCCTGGAAGTGCCTTCTTATGAAGATCATCAAAGGTAAGTGAATATTTCTAATGCTATTTATGATTTTAGATGACTCCAAAATGGCGGGTATCTGTATTGCCTGGTGTATGTTTCTGAGTGCCGTACTCAGATTATTGCAAAGTGTGCTTTCCCCGTGAAGCTTTTTTGAAATCTGTCACAGCGGTTGCATAAAGGAGATGTTCATCTATAATTCTTTGAATAACACTTGAATATTTTATCAACGTTTATGATGAGTATTTTTGTAAATTGTTGTGCTGATTCACCGGGAGTATTGGAGGCAAAATATTTTCTGAATGTCACGCGCCAATGTAAAATGCTGTTTTTGGATATAAATATAAACTTTATCCAACAAAACATAATGTCCTAGGAGTGTCATCTGATGAAGATCGTCAAAGGTTAGTGCTTCATTTTGCTGTGTTTTGGGTTTTATTGACACATGTCCTTGCTTGGAAAATGGCTGTGTGATTATTTTTGTCTATGTACTCTCCTAACATAATCTAATGTTTTGCTTTCGCTGTAAAGCCTTTTTGAAAATCGGACAAATGTGGTTACATCAAGGAGACGTGCATCTTTAAAATGGTGTAAAATAGTCGTATGTTTGAGAAAGTTGAATTATGACCTTTTGTTGTTTTTGAATTTGCCGCCCTGATATTTCACTGGCTGTGTCCCGCAGGTGCGTCCCACCTAGCCCATAGAAGTTAACGGACTGTGGGTTTTCGAGCATGAACTGCTCGTTTCAGGCCCTGCTACAACATCTCAAATCGGGTTTAGGTCTGGACTTTGACTAGGCCATTCCAAAAACCTTGTGTGTTGCTTTGCAGCCATTCTGATGTAGACTTGCGTGTGTGTTTTGGATCATTGTCTTGCTGCATGACCCAGCAGCGCTTCAGCTTCAGCTCATGGACGGGTGGCCTCACATTTGTCTGTAGAATTCTCTGATACAGAGCAGAATTCATGGTTGCTTCAATGATGGCAAGTCGTTCAGGTCCTAAGGCAGCAAAGCATCCAAAAACCATCACATTGCCACCACTATGCTTGACCGTCGGTAAGAAGTTTTCCTGTGGGATGCATTGTTTGGTTTTTGCATGACATAACGGGACCCACGTAGCCCAAAAAGTTGACTCAAGTTTGCCAAAATGCCCCTGGAAGAAACTGGGTCCTGTGCATCCATAGTCAGAACCTCATACCAACGGTCAAGCATGGAGGTGGTGGTATTGTGATGGTTTGAGGATGCTTTGCTGCCTCAGGATCTGGACGACTTGCCATCCATCATTGAAGGAACCATGATTTCTGTTCTGTATCAGAACATTTTACTGGAGAATGTCAGGCCATCTGTAAGCTGAAGCGCAGATGTTGTCATGCAGCAGTTCTGCATGGAAGAGTGGGCCAAAAATTCCTCCACAGCGATGTTAGAGATGTTACAGTCATTGCAGCTAAATAAATATGTCAAAACCAGTTATTGAGTGTAAAGGGTGAAATACTTTTGATCACAGGGTCATTGGGTGTTGCATTGTTTATTGAATAGTGTGTTATTTGTTCACTCAGGTTCCCTCTAATATTAGGTTTTGGTTGAAGATATAACATTCAGTGTAAAAAAATATGCACAAAGAGAGGAATCAGAAAGGCGGCAAATAACAGCACTGTATATTAGCCCAAACTGGGCTGACCCAGGAGTGCGTCCCCTTTAGCATGCTCTGTGTGATAGGTAGACTCATTGGACTAACTTGAAGACAGTTTAGAAAAGGTTAGGATTTCTCTTCGTCCTGTATACAAACAACTCAGAACATAGCCTAGGACTACACGTTTTGGGACAGAATGTACTCTTAATGACCTTTCTCTTGACCTGGTGGAATGATCTTTCATTTAAAAGGACTTATGCCTTCGTTGTTACAAAATTGACCAGACCTCATTACTGAGCAAGCAGACATTTTGGGAGCGGGAATAGGACAGCCTTGACTTCTATTTATGTTCATTCTGCATGGCGCTCTCATACCATGTCCTGAACTGTAATCCTCCCAAACTACAGCAATTTCCTCTTCTCTTGACCCAGAAAGGGGGAGCCATCCCATCTGTGCCTTCTGTCTTGTTACCGTGCAAGGGTAACTCCCTATGACCTAAAAAAAAAAGCACATCCAGATGGCCACTGCATCTGTGCACGTGTCTGAAGCCCAAACATGTCTGGTCTGAGCATAGTAGGGGGTGAAGAGCAGGCAGAAACCCCCATGATAAAGGGATTAGGAAATCCAGATTGAGCAGATTTGAGAACTTCTGCTCCCGCTTAAGAATCTCCGAAGCTACTAATGGTCTTAAAGGTGGACGCACTTAGCAATGGATATTATCAAGTAACTTGGGGGTCGAGTAAGAAGATCTGCCACTGAACAACGCACGTGGTCCCGTGTGGCTCAGTTGGTAGAGCATGGTGTTTGCAACGCCAGGGTTGTGGGTTCGATTCCCACGGGGGACCAGTACGGAGAAAAATGTATGAAATGTATGGATTCACTACTGTAAGTTGCTCTGGATAAGAGCGTCTGCTAAATTACTAAAATGTAATGTAAATGTAACAACAGGGAGATAATTGCTAAGGTGCTCTTGGTAGACAAAGGGTTTTCTTAAGGTGGTCGGACTGGAGCACAACCGAGATCGGTAAATTTAGTTTGGCCATGATAATATCCTAGCAACAGATAAAGAGCTTCATTGCCAAAATCCCTTTAAGTATCCCTTTAAGTACCTGAACACGGCTAGAAACAAAGGCTTGCAAAACTAGTATTACTACAATACTTTCATCTACATTCTGCATACAGAGCAACTAACCAGATGTCACTGGACATCCTTGTGACTAGTTTCAGGAAACTAGGCATACGTCGCGCGTCACTACTTCAGAGGCGAGGCATTTGAACGTAAAATGTTTTCCCCGCTAGCCTTGATTGGATGAGATAATGGATGGGCTGGACATGCCAAGAGATGAGTTCGGATTGATCTGCCATGTAACACACTTCTGTCTATAACAGGCCTGGATAACTATTTTCCTAGGAGGGCCACATTAGAATATATTTTTGCCATCGCAGGCCAGAATCATATTACAGGACTATACATGTGTATGACTGTTGACAGATATATCTACTGTAAATCACGTCCAGATATGCTACTTATTTTAATTTTTTAACATTCACAGAAACAAAAACACATCCATATTTTCCTTTGGTAGGTATTTTCATTATTAACCATGCAATGAACTACACGGAGGGAAAAGTACACTGTGCATTCAGCACCACGGACAGAACTCTTAACGGGTATGCACAAAAACACAAGAGAGCGAGAGCTCAACATTACATTTAAACTACTCAGTGTGAGGAGTGAAGTCTCTGCCGGGCATTGACTAGAGCAGTGAAGTCAGATATAGTTTGACGTCGCTATGCTCAGAATTGCTGAGAGTCAGTGAAAATGTCTGTATGTTGACCCAAACATCTTCTGAGCATGACTCCTAATCTTTGGAAAGTTCTGTTCATTGAGAGAGGCATAGACCCTCGTCAGTGACATTGTTTTGAATAGTTCTCCAATCACTGCATCAGATTGAAGATCGATAAGCTCAAGTTGCAGGTCAGTGGGTGCGTTATCCACATTGAGGTGAAAGGAGAGGAAACCAACAGCATGTCATTTTCCAACACTTTGAAATCCTCAAAATGACGAGAAAACTCACTGTTCAAAGCACGCGGCAATGATGTATACCGCTGGTCATTTGATAGGGAACAGACTAGTAGTGTCAGAAGGTGGGTGAGATTGTTGGCTTCTACTTGGCGGGTCAGGAGGAGTAATTTTCCCTTGAAGGCTTTGACATCTGATGTGCAAAAAGGCCCTTTCCTTGTAGTTTTGAATTCAGTTCATTCATGAGGGCCATCATGTCCGCAGTTGAGGGAAATCCACATATTTTCCATTCATTTGCAAGAACTCAGCAATCTCCGACTTCAGGTCCCACACCATTTTAGGCACCTTCCACAAACTTAGCCATCTCACGTTGGAGTGAGAGGGGAGATCTGCATGACCCGACCTCTTCCAACAGTGAGACAAACTGCCTGTGGTTTAAAAATTTTGCTCTTATGAAGTTTATCACTTTAGTGACTGTATCCACAACATGGCTTATTTTCAGAACACATTTACAGCGCACCTCCTGATGAATAATGCAATGCTGGAAAATCATTTTCTGATCTGGGTTCAGCTCAGCTACTTGATCTTGGACAAACTTTTTTTCTGTCAAGTTTGGGCACCCATCAGTGGTCACACTGGATAACACTTATTAACCTCCAATAAATATTTACCTGTGGTTGTACTCTTCATTGACTGGACTGAAGCAAGCTCCTCAGTAATTTCAAAGTCTGGGGTTATGCCTCAAGAATATCAACAACTGTGCCGTGTCATGTGCATCACTGCTCTCATCCAGGGCCACGGAGAAATAGGTGAAATCCTTTACCTTGTCTTTCAAACTGTTGTTCCATATTCTCTGCGATGTCCTCAACGCACCGTATCACTTGTTTGTCTTGATAGGGAAACATTTTCAAACAGCTCTTTCTTGTCGGGGCAAAGTATTACTGCAGAGTCAATTAAACATTATTTAAATGAATTTGCCCTCAGCGAACGGCTTGCTATGTTTAGTAATTTTGTAGGACAGTACATAGCTAGCTCTCGCAATTCCGTCATTTCCCGAATACAGTTTTGTGACAAGTCCTTGCTGCTTTTGCAAATGAGAAAGCAACTATTTTGATGCACTTGACCTCTGCTCAGAAGACATATTCCTATATTTCTCTGCATGCGTCGTCTGGAAGTGTCAGGACAAGTTGTAGTCTTTCAAGACAGCGATGCTCTCTTTGCACACAGCTTTCCCTGATACCTCAATAAAGAAATACTTCGATGTCCACTCTTGCTGGAAGAGCCTACATTTTATAGCTAGCTACTATTTGTAACTGTGACGTGTTTGTCAACGTGTCAGTCAATGTCTGTCCTCGTGCAGTTACTTATACATGTCTTCAAAATAAATGTAACACAAGCAGTGGGAGTTAAATCATTACACAAAGAAGAGTATTCATTTGGCTTTTAATTTGAATAACAAATATGTTTTTCAAAACTTTACAATCGCAAATTCTTTATGTGATCTGAGCATGATTCCGTGGGCTGTATTGAATCAGTTCGGGGGCCGCATACGTCCCCTGGGCCGGCCCTTGCCCAGGCCTTTACTAGAAAGATAGGACTTGTTGCTGTGACAATAAGTCCCTTGCACAGACATAAATCTGACATTACTCCAGTGTCAGCTGATGACAGAAACATTAAAATAGTCTTATTCTCTTTAACTTAGTAATATCATCAACCATGTGTAGTTAACTAGCTCGTCCTGCGTTGCATATAATCAATGCGGTGCCTGTTAATTTATCATCGAATCACAGCCTACTTCAACTTTGCCAAACGGGTGATGACTTAACAAAATCAATACAAAGAAGTACATTTTTTAAAACCTGCATATTTAGTTAAAAGATTAATGTTAGCAGGCAATATTAACTAGGGAAATTGTGTCACTTCTCTTACGTTCAGTGCAAGCAGATGTAACAGTGTAGGTTCCGTCCCTCTCTTCGCCCCAACCCGGGCTCGAACCAGGGACCCTTGCACACATCAACAACTGACACCCCACGAAGCACCGTTACCCATCGCGCCACAAAAGCCGCGGCCCTTGCAACGCAAGGGGAAACCCTACTTCAAGTCTCAGAGCGAGTGACGTCACCGATTGAAACGCTATTAGCGCGCACCATCGCTAACTAACTAGCCATTTCACATCGGTTACACAGAGTCAGGGTATAATGCAGCAGTTTGGGCCGCCTGGCTCGTTGCGAACTGTGTTACTTCCTAACAAAGACCGTAATTAATTATGACATAACATCGAAGGTTGTGCAATGTAACGGAAATATTTAGACTTAAGGTTGCCACCCGTTCAACAAAATACGGAATGGTTCCGTATTTCACTGAAAGAATAAACGTTTTGTTGTTTTCTAAATCCTAGTTTCCAGATTTGACCATAATAATGACCAAAGGCTCGTATTTCTGTGTGTTTATTATAATTAAGTCTATGATTTGGTAGAGCAGTCTGACTGAGCGGTGGTAAGCAGCAGCAGGCTCGTAAGCATTCATTCAAACAGCACTTTCCTGCGTTTGCCAGCAGCTCTTAACAATGCCTGAAGCACAGCACTGTTTATGACTTCAAGCCTATCAACTCCCGAGATTAGGCTGGCAATACGAAAGTGCCTATTAGATCATCCAATAGTCAAAGGTATATGTAATCCAAATGGTATAGGGAGAAATGGTTCCTATAATTCCTATAATAACTACAACCTAAAAACTTCTTAACTGGGAATATTGAACCACCAGCTTTCATACGTTCTCGTGTTCTGAGCAAGGAACTTAAACGTTAGCGTTTTTACATGGCACTTTTACTTTCTTCTCCAACACTTTGTTTTTGCATTATTTAAACCAAATTGAACATGTTTCATTATTTGTTTGAGACTAAATTGATTTTATTTATGTATTAAGTTAAAATAAAAGGGTTCATTGTTCATTCAGTATTGTTGTAATTGTCATTATTACAAATATATATATAAAAGTCTTCTGATTAATCGGTATCTGCTTTTTTTGGTCAACCAATAAAATCGGTATCGCGTTGAAAAATGATTAAAAAAATTGGTCGACCTCTAGTTCAAACACACCAAAACAGTCGTGAAGAGGGCACGACAACGCCTCTTCCCTCTCAGGAGGCTTAAAAGATTTTGCACAGGCCCTAAGATCCTAAAAAAGTTATACAGCTGCACCATCGAGAGCATCTTGACTGGCTGCATCACCACTTAATATGCCAACTGCTTGGCATCCCAACGCAAGGTGCTACGCAAGGTGCATCACTGGGGCCAAGCACCCTGCCATCCAGGACCTCTAGATCAGGTGGTGTCAGAGGAAGGCACAAAAAAATGCTCTGCTACCGCACAGCAAGTGGTGGAACCAACAGCACCCTGAACAGCTTCTACCCCCAAGCCATAAGACTGCTAATTAGTTAGTCCAGGTAGTTATTTGGTTAACTATCTGCATTGACCCTTTTTGCATGAACTTTGACACATACAGTGCCGCTAAATGGTCACCCACTGTTTTCCTCTCGAAAAATAATACATTTCTCCAACTCTTGCCCTTCAACAGGGACAAGGCATTATAAAATTAGGGTAAATAATATGAGGGCACCAAAACCAACAAGTGTTATTTTCTGGCACACAGAAACCCACAACAGAAATGCAACAGGGGAATGGAAACAAATTAGAATGCACTCAATGAATCAATACCGGAACGCGACTAAATGAAAAAAGCCAAAATAGGCTCACAAGGCACTTGAGCATTCTTTAATGAATCGACTCAAACTACCGAAGACTGCAGGCACAATTATATTTTTCTGTCTGGAAGGAAACTTTGGCTTCAGCCACAAAAGAAACTGGGAACAATGTAAGCCATCAAAGGAAGGATTGTCATCCAAAGAGAGCCTAAAACTTCCAAGTTATTGAACTTCCGAAATCCTTCCAGCATGAGTTCACTCCAAAAGCAGGTAACATCCAGTCGATACGAACTGCACACTGACTGAGAAGGTGTAAAAACCTGTAGCGTTGGGCCTCTTGATCAAAGTGTCCAGAGGTTTATCCAGAAAATTGTCTATGACAGTTGTTATATAACAAAGAATTCTAGTATTTTCTAATTGGAAATGTCTTTTGAAAATGCTTTAGTGCTGATTAAACTAAAATGCTGCTCTTACAGTTTTTAAACATACTGTGGAGCTAGACTATATACCCATGACTATGTGGTGTGAGGTTGCAGTGGTAGTTGACTTCACACTGCTGAATTTCAATAAGAACTTACCATAATTCTTGCAACCAACCAAGACAGACCCTTTGCAGCAACTGTGGATGTTCTTGTTGAACAACCACTCATAGATAAATCGATGGAAAATAATTGCGAAACATTACACAAAAAAACAAATCATGTGATAAGAGCACACACACCCGCTGAATAGATTAAGTGGTTATGGTCTCAGTAGATAGCACCTTCAGAGTAGAATTAGCACAAGAGGGCATTTTTGTCTCAATAAAAGAAAACCTTTACACTGAAAAATGGCATGATTGACCTCAAACATGAGACATGAGGATGTTGTATGGGTTTTAAAGTAGTGCTAATGGATCCTCATAAGCTACACTTAATGGGAGATATTTCTTGTGTAGGAGGCAATATGATGTATGGGGTAGCAGTTTCTTCCGCTGCAATGGCTTCACACAAGTCAGGCGGTAGGGATGGCTGAGGTGGGAAGGCGGAGGGATGGGATTGCAGGAGGGGGACAAGTGGGGGGGTATGTATCTCAGAATTCAATTCCACCGCTCATTAACTACCTGCTGAATAGATTCAAACCATTCATTAATAAGACGGTTCAAATTTCCTGCCAGCATCAAGGTACATTCTGTTAATGACAGATCATGTTTACTTGTAAATAGGTGATGTGTAAATTACTTTCATTTTTAGTGTAGGATAATTAGAATTGATGCTAAATGTTCAACATAGCCATATACGCAAAGCTATGGCACGGTGGTAGATGTTATGCAACCCTTAATGATATTAAAGATTGATTGATATCAATGAGATTTAATGTACGCCTAATGTTTACCAAAAACATTCACAGTGAATGCTTCTTGGTTGTATTGTGCATATCAACCACTGGTTCATCATATATGCATAGTCACTTTAACTATACATTCATTTACATACTACCTCAATTGGGCCGACCAACCAGTGCTCCCGCAAATTGGCTAACTGGGTTATCTGCATTGTGTCCCGCCACCCGCCAACCCCTCTTTTACGCTACTGCTACTCTCTGTTTATCATATATGCATAGTCACTTTAACCATATCTACATGTACATACTACCTCAATCAACCCAACTAACCAGTGCTTGTATATTGCCTCGCTACAACTGTTCTAGCCTCGCTACTGTTATTTTTCACTGTCTTTTTTATTTCTTTACTTACCTATTGTTCATTATTTAAAAAGGTAGACTCAGTGAGATGACGTTGCCACGAGCAGCACCGCAGATATTGGGCACATTTGAGTGGTAAGGCTAAAGCAAACGACTGTAGACGAAAGTGGATGAGTGATGTCGGGGGAGGTGCATCTGCGACAGCTGAAAGTCAGATATGAATGTGGTTTTCCAACAGCAAGGCTGTGTTCTAACATGGCAGTGATGCCATCCTTGATAAAAAATGGTTGTCTTTATAATGGTCGAAACAAACTGAAATCTTAATATTATCTGTGTACATTGTACAATCACTTCGTGAGATAGAGCCTCAAATATCACATGTATTTGTATACACTGAGAGTACAAAAAATTAAGGACACCTGCTCTTTCCATGACAGACTGACCATGTGAATCTAGTTGAAAGCCATGATCCCTTATTGATGTAACTTGTTAAATCCACTTCAAAATCAGTGTAGATGAAGGGGAGGAGACAGGTTAAAGAAGGATTTTTAAGCCTTGAAACAATTTAGACATGGATTGTGTATGTGTGCCATTCAGAGGGTAAATGACCAAGACAAAAGATTTAAGTGCCTTTGAACTAGAGGTCGACCAATTAATCGGACTGGACGATTAATTAGGGCCGATTTCAAATTTTTATAACAATCGAAAATCGGTATTTTTGGACACCGATTTGGCCGGTTTTTTTCCCCCTCCGCCTTTATTTAACTCGGCAAGTCAGTTAACTTTTTAGTGACAGGGGGCAGTATTCGGAAATTCAGATGAATGACATGCCCAAATTAAACTGCCTGCTCCGCGGGCCCAGAAGGTAGGATATGCATATTATTAGTACATTTCGATAGAAAACACTCTGAAGTTTCTAAAACTGTTTGAATGATGTCTGTGAGTATAACAGAACTCATATGGCAGGCAAAAACCTGAGAAAAAATCCAACCAGGAAGTGGTTTGTAGTTTTTTCAACCGATTGCCTTTCCAAACTACAGTGTCTGTGGGGTCATTTTGCACTTCCTAAGGCTTCCACTAGATGTCAACAGTCCTTAGGACATTGTTTCATGCTTCTACTGTTACTGGGCAGAGAATAAGAGCTGTCTCAAGCCTGGGACCCGTGAGTTGTTTACTGCGCGCTCACACAGGCGCACCGCTCCTTCTTTTTCCTCTGTAATGAATACGCTATTGTCCGGTTGGAATATTATCGAAGATTTATGTTAAAAAGACCCTAAGGATTGATTGTAAACATCGTTTGACATGTTTCTACGAACGGTAATGGAACTATTTGACTTTTCGTCTCGGGTTTTGAGCTCGCGCGTTATGCCTTTGAATTAGTGATCTGAACAAAACGGAGTTATTTGGATATAAATATGGAGTTTATCGAACAAAACAAACATTTCTTGTGGAAGTGGGAGTCCTGGGAGTGCATTCCGACAAAGATCAGAAAAGGTAAGTGAAGATTTATAATACTATTTCTGAGTTTAGTTGACTCCAGAACTTGGCGGGTAAATGTATAGCTTGCTTTGATGGCTGAGCTCTGTACTCAGAATATTGAACAATGTGCTTTCGCCGTAAAGCTATTTTGAAATCTGACACAGCAGTTGCATTAGGAGAAGTGTATCTATAATTCTTTCAATAACTGTTGTAAATTTTATCAATGTTTATAATGAGTATTTCTGTAAATTGATGTTCTCATTCACCGGAAGTTTTGGGAGGCAAAACATTTCTGAACATCACGCGCCAATGTAAAATGGGGTTTATGGATATAAATATGAACTTTATCGAGCAAAACCTACATGTATTGTGTAACATTGAGTCCTGGGAGTGTCATCTGATGAAGATCAAAAGGTTAGTGATTAATTTTAGCTGTATTTCTGGTTGTGACACCTCTCCTTGCTTGGAAAATGGCTGTGTGGTTTTTCTTGTTTAGGCGCTGTCCTAACATAATCTAATGTTATGCTTTCGCCGTAAAGCCTTTTTGAAATCGGACAATGTGGTTGGATTAACGAGAAGATTATCTTTAAAATGGGATATAATAGTTGTATGTTTGAGAAATTTGAATTATGGGATTGTTGTTTTGAATTTGCCGCCCTGCTATTTCACTGGCTGTTGGCAGCTAGCGTCCCACATGTCCCAGAGAGGTTAAGAACACATTCTTATTTTCAATGACGGCCTAGGAACAGTGAGTTAACTGCCTTGTTCAGGGGCAGAACGACAGATTTTTACCTTGTTAGTCCAACGCTCTAACCACCTGCCTTACATTGCAATCCACGAGGAGCCTGCATGGCAGGCTGACTACCTGTTACGCGAGGGCAGCAAGAAGCCAAGGTAAGTTGCTAGCTAGCATTAAACTTATAAAAAACAATCAATCTTAACATAATCACTAGTTAACGATGGTTGATGATATTACTAGTTTATCTAGCGTGCCCTGCATCGCATATAATCGATGCGGTGCCTGTTAATTTCTCATCAAATCACAGCCTACTCGCCAAACGGTGATGATTTAGCACTGTTGTTGCACCTAACCATAAACATCAATGCCTTTCTTTAAAATCAATACACAAGTATATATTTTTAAACCTGCATATTTAGTTAATATTGCCTGCTAACATGAATTTCTTATAATTAGGGAAATTGTGTCACTTCTCTTGCATTCCGTGCAAGCAGTCAGGGTATATACACAGCAGTTTGGGCCGCCTGGCTCGTTGCGAACTGTGTGAACTCCATTTATTCCTAACAAAGACCGAAATTAATTTGCCAGAATTGTACATAATTATGACATAACATTGAAGGTTGTACAATGTAACAGCAATATTTAGACTTAGGGATGCCACCCATTAGATAAAATACGGAACGGTTCCGTATTTCACTGAAAGAATAAAAGTTTTGTTTTCGAAATGATAGTTTCCAGATTCTACCATATTAATGACCAAAGGCTCGTATTTCTGTGTGTTATTATGTTATAATTAAGTCTATGATTTGATATAGCAGTCTGACTGTGTGATGGTAGGCAGCAGCAGGCTCGTAAGCATTCATTCAAACAGCACTTTTGTGCGTTTGCCAGCAGCTCTTCGCAATTCTTCAAGCATTGAGCTGTTTATGACTTCAAGCCTATCAACTCCCAAGATTAGGCTGGTGTAATCGATGTGAAATGGCTAGCTAGTTAGCGGGGTGCGCGCTAATAGCGTTTCAATCGGTGACGTCACTCGCTCTGAGACTTGGCTTTTTGTGGAGCGATGGGTAACGATGCTTCGAGGGTGGCTGTTTTCGATGTGTTCCTGGTTCGAGCCCAGGTAGTGGCGAGGAGAGGGACGGAGGCAATACTGTTACACTGGCAATACTAAAGTGCCTATAAGAACATCCAAAGGTATATGAAATACAAATGGCATAGAGAGAAATAGTCCTATAATAACTACAACCTAAAACTTCTTACCTGGGAATTTTGAAGACTCATGTTAAAAGGAACCACCAGCTTTCATATGTTCTCATGTTCTGAGCAAGGAACTTAAACGTTAGGCCGATTAATCGGTATCGGCTTTTTTTGGTCCTCCAATAAACGGTATCAGCGTTGAAAAATCATAAATCGGTCAACCTCTACTTTGAACGGGGTATGGTAGTAGGTGCCAGGCGCACTTGTTTGTGTCAAGAACTACAACGCTGCTGTGTTTTCCCACGCTCAACAGTTTCCCGTGTATCAAGAATGGTCCACCACCCAAAGGACATCCAGCCAACTTGACAACTGTGGAAAGCATTGGAGTCAACATGGGCCAGCATCCTTGTGGAACGCTTTCGACACCTTGTAGAGTCCATGCCCCGACGAATTGAGGCTGTTCTGGGGGCAAAAGGGAGGGTGCAACTCAATATTAGGAAGGTGTTCCTAACGTTTGGTATACTCAGTGTATCTTTACTGTACACATAAATCGTGGCAAATTGGTTTGTTTCAGTTATGTCTTTGGTCACATTCGCATGGGTAAAAAAACAACAACTAATGACTATTTGACAATAGAGCCTCCCACAATGTAGGTGATAGCTGCAGGATGAAGTTGCTGAAGAGCAACTGCAGAAACTTGCGGTCGACTGATCTTTATTTACATGATTTTTGTAAAAGCATCACTTTTAAAGGAGATTACCAACGATGCTCACCAACTTGACAAAAATCGATCCGCTCGTGCCCATCGAGATGAGTACGATGTAAAACTCTGCTCTCACACAGTCACACGGAATTTCTGTGCATGTGCACAGGTGCGCTTCACGCTGCTACAACGTGGTAGCTGCGGGAACCAAAACAGCAGAGAGGTTTAGCCTCGTGCTTCAACACTCCTGGTTGTTGCGGAAATTGACCTACTACTACTACTTACTTTGTGCATCCATGTCATTTCCCTGAGTCTACCTTTAAACGAAACCTATGACCTGACACATCACCTCATGCATTACTGCCCCACGCTGGCAAAAAGGTGTCATCCCCAAAGACTATACAACACATAAAAGGCTCCTAGTCTGCCACTGTTAAAATAAAACAAAATAAACGTTTGTCAAAAAATTAACTAAATAAAAACTAGCAAAGTGGATCTGAAAATTAACTGAAACTAAACGGAATTTCAATGAAAATATAAAAACACAAAACTATAATATCAAAATGTTGGAAAACCTTGGACAGACAACTTTGATAAATTCAGCACTCAAATCAGACCACTTCAGCTTAAATGCCTGTGTTGAATAAATCTCTGTTTTCCTCCTTTAAATTTGAACAAAGAGCAGTTTTGAATGAACTACAAAAAAATATTCTGATGCCAGTCGGCATACATTTTTGTAGTGAGGGTCTTTTGTTGTTAGAAATTTAAGTAAGGGAGGTTATGACAGAATTTCAGTTAAGACATAAAAGCCTGTTTTGTGTCATACCCAAAAAAAACGCATTACTCCTTTCAACTCGGGTAATCATGTACATGATTGGTTTGAATAAGAGCTTTTGTCAAATGGCATTGATCTATATGAATTTTTCAACCACTGGCAAGAATTTCAAAGTTGAATGAGGCACTATATTGTATAGCACATGGTGCCAATAAAACAAAGAGAAAGACTATCCAGACTTCCCATGAGAGAAAATGTAGGAAGGAATGTGGGTAGCACCGTCATAAATCAACCACCTAAGGCCTATGATTGATGACAGTGTCATGTATTTCACAAAGGCTGCATAAAAATGAAGAAAAATATCTTACATAATAGATTGAGTAAAAATAAGCTATGCCTACATTGAGCTTAACATCAGTAGTCAAGTGGATATCAGAGCAATATGAGCGCAGCGTTAAGTGGCCATTTGAGAGCAACTCCATCTATGCAGCATGTTAGTATCCGCCATATTGCTTGAACCTGTCTTGTCCTTTCAGATGAGTGAGGAGTCGAGGTAATAGCACCTAAGAGGGGACACGGTCACATGGACATTGGATTCTCTGTCTATTAGCAAATCCCCGCTTGTGATAATGTATCAACTTCAACCTTTGTGTAAACACTATTCTATCCACTAGCCTATTGATGATTTCTACTTTTATCTGTATCAGTTGCTGAATCAATGTTTGCTGGCTCCAGTCTTAAATAGTTTATTACTAGTCATTACAAACCAAACCATCATCCAAGGCTTTCATTTTAAAGAGCTGAGATTTTTTTTTTTAAACAAAACAAAAGTAAATTACTTCAAAACCTAGCACTAAATGGTGAACTGAAGTTTCATAATGCAGTACAATTTAATTCTCAATTAATTATGTATGAATGCCATCAACACTGCTTTTTGAAAACAATTTCAAAAGTTAACAGCTCCCTTCCATGAGCATTTAGTTCAGTATGCCCAGAGCCATCATTGTTATAACACTTATGTTGTTATTGTTGTGGCTGCTGCTGTTATCATTATTAATCAATATTGTAGGACAGAAGGCATCAGGAATAAGGCAGGAAATCTGTCTAAGTGTCTAAACTAAGTAAGAATTAAGAGGGATCTTGTCTCGCTCTGTCATTTCTGCAGGGCCAAGTGACCAATCAATAGGAAGGCAGTTTGCTAGTCTCCAGCCATAATCCTCAAAAATATTATTATGCGGATTAGTTGCTCCCTCACCCATTTCATTTTCAGTCTGGAAGGTTTTAGTCTGACAGCCAAGTGGAGCCCAACCAATACTACACACTTCAAAGCAGCAGCAAACTGTCTAAGAAAAGCAACGTGGTTCAAACATTTCCTTTCATCTTTATTTTCAGGGTAAAACATAGGTTAGGCCAAGGCTGTGCCTACTGCTGCCCCTGTTGATAGATTGCTAATAAAAAGTATTCACGCTAGAGTAGATGTGTGTGTGTGTGTGTGTGTGTGTGTGTGTGTGTGTGTGTGTGTGTGTGTGTGAAATATATATATATATATATATATATATATATATTTTATTCTCTAACTGTACACAATGCTATTTAGGGACAGTACCTACTTCAAACGATTTACCACAAGGGAGGGCCTAGTGTGCATTTTCACACAAGACTTCCCTTGCATCACCCAGCTCTGACAGAGAAAATTGGGGTTCTATTCAATCTGTAAAGCTGAAGCATTACCGATTCCTCAACAGAAATGTAAAAGGTAATTTCAGATTGACATATGTAGCGTTTACCGTGATTGCAGTCTCTGCAAAAGCAGGAACATTCCCTTTAAATTTCAATCATACTGTAAAGCTGAACTTCTGCGATGCGGATTGAATAGAGCCCTTAGACTGCATAATCCTGTAGCATCTGGCATTTGTGCAGACAAAACAGCCGAGAAGCTATCATCAGACAAGACACTGCAGCAATAGGTAGGAAACAAATGGACAGGAACTGAATACAATGATCACAAGGGATCCAATTCTGTAGGAGACAGTGAGGCTGCCTGGAGGGTCTCGTCAGAGGCAAATTCACTGAAAAGTAACGAGTGTTATGCTAATGTCAGACAAGAGAATGCAGATCACTCAAGCCCAATAAGCCCAGTTGATAGATACCTGTATTGTATTTAAAAATATATATTTCCCTTACAATGATGAAGCAGTATTTGTTTGTTCAGGGGTATGCATGCATATTATTTATGCTTCCATACATGTTTTTATTCATTGTTGAACCCAGCATTATATGGATGAATGCATGCAAAATAATTGTCCACTTATATAATTCTACGGCTCTTCTAGTCTGGTTTAATGACAGCTTGCTATATATAACAAGCTTATTAGTAGAGGTCGACCGATTATGATTTTTCAACGCCGCTACCGATTATTGGAGGACCCCCAAAAAAAGTCGCTACCTATTAAATCGGCCGATTTTTTTTATTCATTTATTTGTAATAATGACAATTACAGCAATACTGAATCAACAATTATTTTAACTTAATATAATACATTATTAAAATCAATTTAGCCTCAAATAAATAATGAAACATGTTCAATTTGGTTTAAATAATGCAAAAACAAAGTGTTGGAGAAGAAAGTAAAAGTGCAATATGTGCCATGTAAGAAAGCTAACGTTTAAGTTCCTTGCTCAGAACATGAGAACATATGAAAGCTGGTGTTTCCTTTTAACATGAGTCTTCAATATTCCCAGGTAAGAAGTTTTAGGTTGTAGTTATTATAGGACTATTTCTCTCTATACCATTTGTATTTCATATACCTTAGACTATTGGATGTTCTTATAGGCACTTTAGTATTGCCAGTGTAACACTATAGCTTCCGTCCCTCTCCTCGCCCCTACCTGGGCTTGAACCAGGAACACATCGAAAACACCCACCCTCGAAGCAGCGTTATCCATGCAGAGCAAGGAGAACAACTACTCCAAGTCTCTAAGCGAGTGACGTTTGAAACGCTATTAGCGCGCACCTGGCTAACCAGCTAGCAATTTCATATCGGTTACACCAGCCTAATCTTGGGAGTTGATAGGCTTGAAGTCATAAACAGCGCAATGCATTGAGAAGGGCTTCTGGCAAAACGCACGAAAGTGCTATTTTGAATGAATGCTTACGAGCCTGCTGGTGCCTACCATCGCTCAGTCAGACTGCTCTATCAAATCATAGACTTAATTATAACATAATAACACACAGAAACACGAGCCTTAGGTCATTAATATGGTCGAATCCGGAAACTATCATCTCGAAAACAAAACGTTTATTTTTTCTGTGAAATACGGAACTCTTCCATATTTTATCTAACGGCTGGCACCCCTAAGTCTAAATATTCCTTACATTGCACAAACTTCAATGGTATGTCATAATTACATCAAATTCTGGCAAATTAGTTCGCAACGAGCCAGGCAATGAACGCAAGAGCAGTGACACAATTTCATGTTATCAGGCAATATTAACTAAATATGCAGGTTTAAAAATATATACTTGTGTATTGATTTTAAAGAAAGGCATTGATGTTTATGGTTAGGTGCAACAACAGTGGTACATTGGTGTAACGACAGTGCTTTTTTCGCAAATGCGCTTGTTAAATCGTCACCGTTTGTCGAAGTAGGCTGTGATTCGATGAGAAATTAACAGGCACCGCATCGATTATTTGCAACGCAGGACACGCTAGATAAACTAGTAATATCATCAACCATGTGTAGTTAACTAGTGATTATGTTAAGATTGATCGTTTTTTATAAGATAACTTTAACCTCTCTAGGGTATGTGGGACGAAATCGTCCCACCTACTCAACAGCCAGTGGAATCCCGTGGCGCGTTATTCAAATACCTTAGAAATGCTATTACTTCAATTTCTCAAACATATGACTATTTTACAGCATTTTAAAGACAAGACTCTCGTTAATCTAACCACACTGTCCGATTTCAAAAAGGCTTTACAACGAAAGCAAAACATTAGATTATGTCAGCAGAGTACCCAGCCAGAAATAATCAGACACCCATTTTTCAAGCTAGCATATAATGTCACATAAACCCAAACCACAGCTAAATGCAGCACTAACCTTTGATGATCTTCATCAGATGACAATCCTAGGACATTATGTTATACAATACATGCATGTTTTGTTCAATCAAGTTCATATTTATATCAAAAACCAGCTTTTTACATTAGCATGTGATGTTCAGAACTAGCATACCCACCGCAAACTTGCGGTGAATTTACTAAATTACTCACGATAAACGTTCACAAAAAACAATTATTTTAAGAATTATAGATACAAAACTCCTTTATGCAATCGCTATGTACGATTTTAAAATAGCTTTTCGGCAAAAGCACATTTTGCAATATTCTGAGTAGATAGCCCAGCCATCACGGGCTAGCTATTTAGACATCCACCAAGTTTGGCCCTCACCAAACTCCGATTTAGTATTAGAAAAATGTGATTACCTTTAATGTTCTTCGTCAGAATGCACTCCCAGGACTTCTACTTCAATAACAAATGTTGGTTTGGTTCAAAATAATCCATAGTTATGTTCAAATATCCTCTGTTTTGTTCGTGCGTTCAAGACACTATCCGAAGGGTGACGAAGGGTGACGCGCCCGACGCGTTTCGTGACAAAAGAAATCTAAATATTCCATTACCGTACTTCGAAGCATGTCAACCACTGTTTAAAATACATTTTTATGCGATTTTTCTCGTAAAAAAGCGATAATATTCCGACCGGGAAACCCTGTTTTAGTTCAAAGACGAAAAAATAAAAACATGGTGTCGCCTCGTGCATGCGCCTCAGTCTCATTGTTCTCTGATCGACCATTATCCAAATGCGCTAGTGTTTTTCAGCCAGGGCCTGCAAAGACATCATTCACCGGTTTGCCGCCTTCTGAGAGCCTATGGGAGCCGTAGGAAGTGTCACGTTACAGCAGAGATCCTCAGTTTTCAATAAAGAGAGTGTAGAAGCCCAAGAAATGGTCAGACAGGCCACTTTCTGTAAGGAATCTTCTCAGGTTTTTGCCTGCCAAATGAGTTCTGTTCTACTCACAGACACCATTCAAACAGTTTTAGAAACTTTAGGGTGTGTTCTATCCAAATCCAATAATTATATGCATATTCTAGTTTCTGGGCAGTAGTAATAACCAGATTAAATCGGGTACTTTTTTATCCGGCCGTGCAAATACTGCCCCCTACCCTAGAGAGGTTAATGCTAGCTAGCAACTTATCTTGGCTTCTTGCTGCCCTCGCGTAACAGGTAGTCAGCCTACACTCGTGGAGTGCAATGTAAGGCAGGTGGTTAGAGCGTTGGACTAGTAACCAGAAGGTTGCAAAAACAAATCCCCGAATCCCCCTTGAACAAGGCAGTTAACCCCCGTTCCTAGGCCGTTTTTTTTTTTTTAAATAGATATCGGCAAATCGGTGGCCAGAAATACCGATTGTTATGAAACCGGCTCTAATTAAATCGGCCATTCCGATTAATTGGTCGACCTCTAATTTCTTCCTAACAAAAAGACAGCCAACTTCGCCAAACGGGGGATGATTTAACAAAAGCGCATTTGCAAAAAAAGCACAATCATTGCACGAATGTACCTAACCATAACATCAATGCCTTTCTTAAAATCAAGACACAGAAGTATCTGTTTTTAAACCTGCATATTTAGTTAAAAGAAATTCATGTTAGCTGGCAATATTAACTAGGGAAATTGTGTCACTTCTCTTGCGTTCATTGCACGGAGAGTCAGGGTATATGCAGCAGGTTGGGCCGCCTGGCTCGTTGCGAACTAATTTGCCAGAATTTTACGTAATTATGACATAACGTTGAAGGTTGTGCAATGTAACAGCAATATTTAGACTTATGGATGCCACCCGTTAGATAAAATACGGAATGGTTCCGTATTTCACTGAAAGAATAAATGTTTTGGTTTTCTAAATGATAGTTTCCGTATTTGACCATATTAATGACCTAAGGCTCGTATTTCTGTGTGTTATTATATTATAATTAAGTCTATGATTTGATAGAGCAGTCTGACTGAGCGGAAGTAGGCAGCAGCAGGCTCGAAAGCATTCATTCAAACAGTACTATCCTGCATTTGCCAGCAGCTCTTCGCTGTGCTTCAAGCCTATCAACTCCCAAGACTAGGCTGGCAATACTAAAGTACCTATTAGAACATCCAATAGTCAAAGGTATATGAAATACAAATGGTATAGGGAGAAATAGTTCCTATAATAACTACAACCTAAAACTTCTTACCTGGGAATATTGAAGACTCATGTTTAAAGGAACCACCAGCTTTCACATGTTTTCATGTTCTGAGCAAAAGTTAGCTTCTTTACATGGCACATATTGCACTTTTACTTTCTTCTCTAACACATTGTTTTTGCATTATTTAAACCAAATTGAACATGTTTCATTATTTATCGGAGACTAAATTGATTTTATTGATGTATTAAATTGAGTTAAAATAAGTGTTAATTGTTCATTCAATATTGTTGTAATTGTCATTATTACAAATATATATTTAAAAAAAAAATAATATATATATATATATATATATTTTCTTTAAAGGGCGATTAATCGGTATAGGGCCTCCCGGGTGGCGCAGTGGTCTAAGGCACTGCAACGCAGTGCTAGCTGTGACACCAGAGATTCTGGGTTCGAGCCCAGGCTCTGTCGCAACCGGCCGCGACCGGGAGGCCCATGGGGCGGCGCACAATTGGCCCAGCGACATCCGGGTTGGGTAGGGTTTGGCCAGCAGGGATATCCTTGTCTCATCGCGCACAAGCGACTCCTGTGTCGGGCCGGGCGCAGTGCACGCTGACCAGGTCGCCAGGTGTACAGTGTTTCCTCCGACACATTGGTGCGGCTGGCTTCCGGGTTGGATGCGCATTGTGTCAAGAAGCAGTGCGGCTTGGTTGGGTTTCGGAGGATGCATGGCTCTCGACCTTCACCTCTCCCGAGTCTGTACGGGAGTTGCAGCGATGAGACAAGACTAACTACTACCAATTAGATACCACAAAATTGGGGAGAAAAAAGGGGTAGTTTGTGAGACAAGGGCAGATCCCGAAGGGGCCCGGGCCGAGTCTTTTTACAAAAACATCTGTGGAGTCCGAATGGTTTGAGCTACAAACGATTAAAAACTATGAATAGTTGACTCTCATGAACACACACGTACAGTTGAAGTAGGAAGTTAACATATATACCTCAGCCAAATACATTTAATCCTAGTAAAAAAATCTGTTTTAGGATCACCACTTTATTTTAAGAATGTGAAATGTCAGAATAATGGTAGAGAGAAAGATTTATTTCAGCTTTTATTTCTTTCATCACATTCCCAGTTGGTCAGAAGTTTACATACACTCAATTAGTATTTGGTAGCATTGCCTTTAAATTGTTTAACTTGGGTCAAATGTTGGAGGTAGCCTTCCACAATAAGGTGGGTGAATTTTGGCCATTCCTCCTGACAGAGCTGGTGTAACTGAGTAAGGTTTGTAGGCCTCATTGCCCGCACACACTTTTTCAGTTCTGCCCACACATTTTCTATAGGATTGAGGTCAGGGCTTTGTGATGGCCACTCCAATACCTTGACTTTGTTGTCCTTAAGCCATTTTGCCACAACTTTGGAAGTATGCTTGGGGTCATTGTCCATTTGCGACCAAGCTTTAAATAATCTGTCTGAAGAATTGTTGGAAACATTACTTGTTTCATGCACAAAGTAGATGTCATAACCGACTTGCCAAAACTATAGTTTGTTAACAAGACATTTTTGGAGTGGTTGAAAAAGTAGTTTTAATGACTCCAACCTAAGTGTATGTAAACTTCCGAATTCAACTGTAGGTGGGAAGCTTGGGCTGTAGGTGGCGGTAATGCACCATAACGTTGGATGCCAACCGCCGATAAACCCCACAGAATAAGAGGCAGGGGCGACAACGGTAGCTAGCTTCAGCTAGTACACACTGGTAGACAGTGTCCTTCGCCCCCGCCTGTCGGGCATTGCTTGAAGGTAAGCCTTGTAATACATCCACAGGTACACCTCCAATAGGCTAATTTACATCATTTGAGTCAATCAGAAGCTTCTAAATCCATGACATTATTTTCTGGAATTTTCCAAGCTGTTTAAAGGCACAGTCAACTTAGTGTATGTAAACTTCTGACCTACTGGAATTGTGATACAGTGAATTATAAGTGAAATAATCTGTCTGTAAACAATTGTTGGAAACATTACTTGTGTCATGCACAAGTGACTTGTGTCATCCTAAAACTACAGTTTGTTAACAAGAAATCTGTGGAGTGGTTGTAAAACAAGTTTTACTGACTCCAACCTAAGTGTATGTAAACTTCCGACTTCAACTGTATAAATGTGAAGAATACACTTGGCGTTTCTAATCAAATCAAATATGGTTATGAGAGGAAGCCCACTGTCGGGCAGTGGGAGAAGATGGATTTCTCATTGATGAAAAATTTGACCTCAATACAGTTTTCTGTTCCCAAAACTAGAATCTATTATAAATAGAGTGTAAGTTTTGTAGACTTTACCCTTTGCAAAAGTTGTAAAAAAATGGCATTGTTTAGAAGGAGTGCAAAGGCAAAATTTGTTAATGCACAAGCACACTTCAGAGTAGGTGTTCCCTAACGGAAATATGCATGATACTAGAACGCGCCAATAGGATCTCACTAGCTCATGCTCTCTGCCCCCATCCTTGCATGTTCAGCCCACTATGGCACATTTTTCCCTATTGGAAACGATAGGCTGTGGTCTTTCTTGTTTAAATAGGCAAGTCAGTTAAGAACAAATTCTTATTTACAATGACGGCCTACCCCAGACGACACTGGGCCAATTGTGCGCCGCCCTAAGGGACTCCCAATCACTGCCGGATGTGCTACAGCCTGGATTCGAACCAGGGACTGTAGTGGCCCATCTTGCACTGAGAAGCAGTACCTTAGACCACTGCGCCACTTGAGCAAATCTTTGATGGCATGCTTCAAATTCAAATACTTCCGGCTTCATGCGCCATTGGGAGTTTTCCATAGGAATACGTGGATGAAGTCAGCACT
Source organism: Salmo trutta (assembly GCF_901001165.1). Classification (NCBI taxonomy): domain Eukaryota; kingdom Metazoa; phylum Chordata; class Actinopteri; order Salmoniformes; family Salmonidae; genus Salmo; species Salmo trutta. Next base: position 24,012,656 of record NC_042975.1, read on the forward strand.
ATCACCATCTACTGGTTTTAATGTCTATGAAATATTCAGCCTAGCAGTGTGAGTGCTTTGTCTAGATATAGGCTACCTAAGCTGCGTGCACATCTTGTGGACGGCTATATCATAGACTATACAGTAGGTGTTGGTACTTGGTATCTTTAATTAGGGTGAACCTGTTGATGAATACAGTAAACTAAACTCCCTATTGACTGAGTAGCCTAGCATATCATTTTGCATAATGGATAGAGTTTGCCCAACATTGTAAATCAACATGTTGTAGAAAAGTGATGGGTGCATCGAAAAACAAGTGTTTTGCATTTGGCAGAGTAAAACCGCAGATTTTTAGGAGAAACATTGATTCGTTTCCACAAGACTAGGCTATGATAATTCAATAAATAACTTTGCTCACATTGAATTTTTAACAAACATGAATTACAGTACATATGACACAAAATTGCAGAGATTCAATAGAGTTTAGCTAGCCACATCTGAATTGAATTGCCATATTTTCGGTTCATCATGAAATGTATTCCCAACGCATCTCTTGCTACAGCTCGTGGCATGATACAGTATTTGCAATACTGAATCAGCTGACAATGTGTAATAGCCTATCCAGTTGACTAGTCTATAACAGCACACACTCATGTTATATTTTAAGTAAGCTACTGATTTGACTTTTAAAAGGTGTTTAGGAAGCAAGCTAAATCAAAACAGCACCACTAACAATTTATGTCTCCATCGGTGTACTGTACACCACTGACACCGTTCCCTGGGCATTCAAATGTAAGGAATAGCTTCAAAGTACCCTACCTACCTACATAGATACCTAACTGTAGATACTTAGCTGTATCAACAGTCCGCCAGGTCACACATGCGACACACAAAGTGACTATAAAATCACGCCACTAGGCCTACGGTTCATAGTTTGAGCAAACTAAATCATATTTCTAAATACATGTAATAAAGCTGAGCATTTTTCCGGTAAAGTGATGCAATGTAAATTAGCCTAAACTTCAGCATGGTAACGCGCTCAGAATAGCTCCCGCTACAAATATTCAGCGTTCATTGTAGGCTACGGCGTTCTACAGAATCTGGACATTCGCAACACAAGTGTTCAGAACATCTGACTGGTTAATTATAACTAACCACGTTAAACTTGTTCACTGAAGTTGAATTTATGGTCTTTATACTTTGGAAAAACAACTATTTTCATATCTAATTTCGCTCATTTAAACTGCCAGCTGCAGCTTTGTGAGTATTACAGTGGCACAGGGCTCAAGACTAAAGGAAAACTAGCCAAAGTGATTTGTGTTGAGGGGTTAGTATGGAAGACAGAAACATCTGTAACGGCTATATGAGGGACATTTAAATATTCAAAGAATGTAACAAATATGTGAGTCTTCTTTAGGCACATGGAATATCGTATTCCAACTTGCAGAACAGTTAGGCTACACTCAATGATTAACTAAGAAACTATCATTCAAAATTATACGGGCACATCCAGAAAGAAGCTTGCTCTGAATGCAGGCTCATTTCTGCCCCCTCCTCCATGTCCATATAAAATCATTAAAAAAGACGTAGGTTTGTTAAGTTAATCGTCCGAAATCCTACCTTTGTGAAGAGCTGCTGGAATCATGAACAAAAAGAGAAGAGTAGCGAGAGATCCGTTGCCTGTGATCGCCATGTTGTACACCTGCTTCAATCTGGCTGCGCGAGTAGTAGCTAGCTACTTCACCTAGCGACAACGCGAATCACTTTAATGATATGCATGGCGGGGAGGGAACAATTCAAATGGATTTTTTAAAAGATGGTTAAACAACTGAGAAAGGTTATACTTGTGTTACGGTGGGTTCTTATAGAATAATGAACAACTGAGGGAAAATGTATTATTTTATTTTCAACCATTCCAGAACATGGAATCATTTTTGTGTGAAGGGTTCAAGGCGAAACATCCAGTGATTTTCCAAAACTTCCCTAATTATTTGTTGTGACAAACAGTGCTTAGATTACTCATAGATGACTCGTCACATGAACTGGGAAGTATCATATAGTTGGCAGCTTTTCCATCCATATAGTCCTTATGTGCTATCAAAGATGCTGTACATGACAATATGGTTTGCATCAATGGCATGTTCATTTGCGTAGAAAAATGGCCTGCACACACATTCTAGTAACACCGATAAGTAAATAGGCTACATCCACTTTGGGCATCATGCAACTAAAATACAAAAACAATCATACAGTTCATACTGCATTTCCAATACAGAGAATCTTGTTGAACATCATTTTCACCGTTATATTTTATTTATTTAACACAGTACAGCAAGATAGCGCTGTAGCCTATATGTCCACACTACATTGATATAAGGCGGGCTTATTAGAATGACTGCTCTCTGACAGAAGTAGCCTACAGAGTGGTGCCTCTAGTGGTGGTACCAAGTTACATCTCTTTTTTTATTATCAGAATCTCTTGCAGGAAGAAAGACGATCTTAAGGCTTTAGCATAAATTACATGTACTGATTAGAATTGTCCCAGTGGGAAGGCCACAATGACATATTAACTGTCTTGAAAATATACCAATTCATAGTAAAACACAAGCAATCCCAAATGCAATCATCAATCTCAAATCGTAAGGATTCTTCTATGTCATGTCATACCAAACAATTATCAGACCTCTCTGTTCTCCCTCAATATCAGATTGCAATTTACCTGCCGGGTCTTAACATTCCTTGTGATTTACAAAAGTTTGACTAAATTCCTATTTTCTAAGGACTAAATCGGTATTGGATTTTAAGGTTGAGTCGAAGAAAGTTCAGGAATGATCTTCACAGTGAATCAGGACCAGATAAATGGCATAATACCTTTCTGATTCGAGCTGTACCCTGCAGAGATTGACACACACTGAGAGTGGAACTAAAGTATTGCTGCTGTGTTTGATGTAGTCACGCCTGTGTGTTGGAGGCCAGTTGAGGCCCAGTCTCATCCTGTGATGTTATCTAATTAAGGCCAGGCACCACAGGCTAAAATTACATTTTTGCATCTGCTTATCAATTTAGAGATTGTTTGATATTTTGGTCCATTAATATCAGTATTTGAAAATGTCAAAAAGTTAATGAAATGTTTATTTTTGTTAGTTTATCATATTACCGGCATCAACATTTCATGAATTGTAACCACCTAAATGGACATACATCCATAATTTCACTCAGTACATTGAATCACACACCATTTAAAATCCCATTTCATATAGCATATTACAAACTGGACTATATGTAGTAACTGTAGTAACTGACTTTGAAGAGATGGTGATTGGGTCTAAATAGGTCTTTGGAAGTCTAAATTCAATGTACAAGCCAGACTCTTCCCACACGCCAAATCCTTTTTCTCACCCTCAGAAGCATCTACATACACCACATTTTGTGTGGTTATCCTTAGATATTTCTCCAGACTTAAACATAGGGAATTGTTGATATGTTGTCAAATGTTTATTTTACATAAAATTATTATATTTGTGTCCACATTGAACTGGTAAAAGTTGATTGTGATATGGTTAAGGGGGAAAAAATAATACTATATTAGGGTGTGGTGCCTGGTTAATAACCACACAAGTTCTACCTACAGACGAATCCAAAATCCAGGTTGTGAAAATGTTGTTATACAGTGCCTTGAAAAAGTATTCACCCCCTTGGCATTTTTTCTATTTTGTTGTATTACAACCTGTAATTTAAATAGTTTTGGGGGGGATTTCATGTAATGGACATACACAAAATAGTCCAAATTGGTGAAGTGAAAAAAATAACTTGTTTCAAAAAATTCAAAATAATTCAAAACGGAAAAGTGGTGCGTGCATATGTATTCACCCCCTTTGCTATGAAGCCCCTAAAAAAGATCTGGTGCAACCAATTGCCTTCAGAAGTCACATAATTAGTTAAATAAAGTCCACCTGTGTGCAATCTAAGTGTCACATGATCTCAGTATATATACACAAACTAGTTCCGAAAGGCCCCAGAGTCTGCAACACCACTAAGCAAGGGGCACCACCAAGCAAGCGACACCATGAAGACCAAGGAGCTCTCCAAACAAGTCAGGGACAAAGTTCTGGAGAAGTACAGATCAGGTTTGGGTTATAAAAAAATATCAGAAACTTTGAACATCCCATGGAGCACCATTAAATCCATTATTAAAAAATGGAAAGAATACGGCCCACCAAAACTCATGGACCAGGCAAGAAGGGCATTAATCAGATAGGCAACAAAGAGACCAAAGATAACCCTGAATGAGCTGCAAAGCTCCACAGCGGAGATTGGAGTATCTGTCCATAAGACCACTTTAAGCTGCACACTCCACAAGAGCTGGGCTTTATGGAAGAGTGGCCAGAAAAAATCCATTGCTTAAAGCAAAAAATAAGCAAACACGTTTGGTGTTCACCAAAAGGCATGTGGGAGACTACCTGAACATATGGAAGAATGTACTCTGGTCAGATGAGACAAAAATGGAGCTTTTTGGCGATCAAGGAAAACGCTATGTCTGGCGCAAACCCAACACCTCTCATCACCCCGAGAACACCATCCCCACAGTGAAGCATGGTGGTGGCAGCATCATGCTGTAGGGATGTTTTTCATCAGTAGTGATTGGGAAACTGGTCAGAATTGAAAGAATGATGGATGGCGCTAAATACAGGGAAATTCTTGAGGGAAACCTGTTTCAGTCTTCCAGAGATTTGATACTGGGATGGAGGTTCACCTTCCAGCAGGACAATGACCCTGAGCATACTGCTGAGGCAACACTTGAGTGGTTTAAGGGGAAACATTTAAATGTCTTGGAATGGCCTAGTCAAAGCCCAGACCTCAGTCCAATTGAGAATCTGTGGTATGACTTAAAGATTGCTGTACACCAGCGGAACCCATCCAACTTGAAGGAGCTGGAGCAGTTTTGCCTTGAAGAATGGCCAAAAATCCCAGTGGCTAGATGTGCCAAGCTTATAGAGACATACCCCAAGAGACTTGCAGCTGTAATTGCTGCAAAAGGTGTCTCTACAAAATATTGTCTTATTTCTTGTTTGTTTCACAAGAAAAAATTGTGGTAGGCATGTTGTGTAAATCAAATGATACAACCCCCCCAAAAAAATAAATTTTAATTCCAGGTTGTAAGGCAACAAAATAGGAAAAATGCCAAGGGGGTTGAATACTTTCGCAAGCCACTGTACAAATTGAACCTTTAACTAGACAAGTCAGTGCTTGGCTCTGCCCCCGTCCTTGCATGTTCTGCCCACTATGGCACATTTTTCCCTTTGGAAACGACAGGCTGTGGTCTCTCTTGTTTTAGTTTTATACATTTTTAACTAGGCAAGTCAAAACAAATTCTTATTTACAATGACGGCCTACCCTAGCCAAACGTGGACGATGCTGGGCCAATTGTGCGCCGCCCTATTGGACTCCCAATCATAGCCAGATGTGATACAGCCTGGAATCAAACCAGTGACTGTTGTGACTCCTCTTGCGCTGAGATGCAGCGCCTTAGACCACTGCGCCACTCGGGAGCCCAAGTTGAGAAGCTGAGGTACTTGTGCTCATCCGCTTGAAGTTTGCATGTTTAAAGTGAAGTGACATGTTGCATTGATGTGTCACTTAAACTGGCTATAACCCCCCCCCCCCCCCCCGAAAAAAATGACAATAATCAACATATGAATGATAGTTCTGAACTCAAATGTTCAGCATGAAAGGTTAATTAAGCAATAAGGCACGAGGGGGTGTGGTATATGGACAATTTACCATGGCTCTGGGCTTTTCTTAGGCACGACACAACACGGCCATATACCACAAACCCCTGAGGTGCCTTATTGCTTTTATAAACTGGTTACCAATGTAATTAGAGCAGTAAAAATAAATATTGTCATACTTGTGATATATCAAATCAAATCAAATGTATTTACGTCAGCTGATATCACAAAGTGCTGTACAGAAACCCAGCCTAAAACCCCAAACAGCAAGCAATGCAGGTGTAGAAGCACGGTGGCTAGGAAAAACTCCCTAGAAAGGTTTGATATACTACGGCTGTCAGACAATCAGCATTCAGGGCTTGAACCACCCAGTTATAATTTAAATTAAAGCATTGTTGGGGGGCAATGGGAGGGTTAAATAATTAGTTATACATAAGTTATGCATCCACTGCTTAATTGGTTAGTGCTGATACTAATGACCAAATTGTTAATTGCCTGGTATAACAGGAAATAACTGGTCCGAGAGAAAAGTAGTTGGGATAGTATTTGTGGTTTTAAATCAATGTATGCAATTAGTTCCACATTAAGAAAGACCCTTCTTATCTAGGCTAATGAATGCCCAAAAGCTACATAACCTCCAATTATTTTGGGGGTGAACATTTATTTTATTACACAGCCTCCCATTGTGGCAGACACAAGAGCCTAGAAAGAATGGAACAACGGGTCTGTCTGGCCATGACATGTGACAGATAGCTTTGACAGGATGTGAATGAGAACTTTTTAGTTTGATTTATATTTGTAATTACACCCATTCAGAACTCTAATCAGAGATTAGGCCAATCAACCATCATTTTTTGGAAGCGCATGATTTTCAAGTTTTATATTTCCTTGCCTATATTTGAAGGTTACAGAAAAAGTCCTCATCATTGCAGCCATGAGGATGTCTTGCCATATTTTATGTGTCGTTGGGATAGGTTTGCACCTGTTATTTCAAGCTCATAGGGTCTCTATTGACACATTACCTAAATATATGAATCATGTCCTTGTCTTTGTTGTCCCTTCTTTTTGACATTTACAGTGGCTTCTGAAATGATTCACAACTCTATGCTTTTTCCACATTTTGTTGTGTTACAGCCTAAATTTAAAATGGATTACTGATTCACATACAATACCCCGTAAGGTCAAAGTGGAATTTTGTTTCTAGAAATTAATAAAAAAACATTTAAGCTGAATTGTCTTGAGTCAATAAGTATTCAACCTCTTTGTTATGGCAAGCCTAAATAAGTTCAGGAGTAAAAATGTTTTTAACATATCGCATAATAATCTGCATGGACTCATTTGGTGTTCAATAATAGTGTTTAACATGATTTTTGAATAACTACCCCATCTGTACACCACACATACAGATAATTGTAAGTTCCCTCAATCGAGTAGAGCATTTCAAGCACAGATTCAACCACAAAGACCTGGGAAGTTCTCAATGCCTCGCAAAGAATGGCACCGATTGTTGTAAAAAAAAAAAAAAAAGCAGATACTGAATATTCCTTTCAGCATGGTGAAGTTATTAATTAGGCTTTGGATGGTGTATCAATACACCCAGTCACTAAACAGATACAGGCATCCTTCCTAACTCAGTTGCCAGAAAGGAAGGAAACTGCTCAGAGATGTCACCATGAGGCCTATGGTGATTTTAAAACAGTTAGAGAGTTTAATGGTTGTAATATGACTACATTGTAGTTATTCCACAACACTAACATAAATGACAGAGTGATAAGAAGGAAGCCCGTACAGAATACAAATATTCCAAAATATGCATCCTGTTTGAAACAAGGCACTTAAGTAATACTGAAAAAAATGTGGCAAAGAAATCAATTTTTTGTCTTGAATACAAAGTGTTATGTTTGGGGCAAATCCAACAACAAAACACTGAGTACAACTCTTCATATTTTCAAGCATGGTGGTGGCTGCAACATGTTATGGGTATGTCATAGGCAAGGACTTGGGAATTTCTTTTGCTTAAAAGAAACAGAATACAGGCAAAATCCTAGAAGAAAACCTGGTTCAGTCTGCTTTCCAACAGACACTGGAAGACAAATTCATATTTCAGCAGGACAAGAACCTAAAATACAAGGCCAAATCTACATTGGAGTTGCTTACCAAGACAACATTGAATGTTCCTGAGTGACCTAGTTACAGTTTTTTTTTATATTCGAAACATACAGTGAAGCCGCTCAACAACTACATCATACCAGTCAAACAGATTCCCATTCAGAGCAACACACAGAAGCATCCAGGGTCAATGCCCTGCTCAAGAGCACGTTGACCAATCTACCACCAGGCCAAAAAACGTGAACCCAAACCCTCCAAGATTCCACCCACAGTTCCCCAATAGCTGTCCCTCAACCATTCTAGACCACTCCCACAGTCCCCCCAGGAAGATAAATAAAAAAATTAAAATACAATTCATTCCATTCCATTCCCCACCCCCAAGAACCCCTCAATACACCAACAACCAAGAAAATGAACTAAAGAGAAAAAAGGAAAGACAGAAGAAAACAGCAAACAACAATGCAAAAAAATAATAAAACAAAATAATATGTTTAAAACAAAGGACATCAAGGACAACTAAAATCATAACAGCAATGCCAACTGTATATGTTTGTGTGCATGTCTGGCACTATTACATGCATGTGTGTGTTCTTGTCTGTGTTTATTTGAATGAGAGTGTGTGTATATGCATGTGTACAAACACCTGCATGGCATCAGCCTCAGGCAAACTGGCATTAGTTGTAAAAACACTGCCCCTTAGTGTCATTCAAATGTACTTTTTATAATGTTTTATTTAGACTTTTTATTTTTTTATTATTTTTGAAAAACTTTTATGTTTGACCATCATTCTATCTCCCACACAGCAACTCCACTCCCACTTGTCTCCAATTCCACATACCAACCCTCAGCCCATCCCATCTATCTCTGCTGGCCACCCAATTTGGGTTTCTACGCAACACATATCTTTCAACTATGCTGTGATGTTTAACGCAAAATTTCAATCTATCTTATCGAATAGAATCCACAGATTGCGAGTTGAAGATAAATACTTTTACTAAGAGTATTAGTATATTAGTAATTGGATCCTAAGGATCCTGGGACTAAACACCTCCCTCTGCAACTGGATCCTGGACTTCCTTACGGGCTGCCCCCAGGTGGTGAGGGTAGGTAGCAACACATCTGCCACACTGATCCTCAACACTGGAGCTCCAAGGGTGCGTGCTCAGTCCCCTCCTGTACTCCCTGTTCACCCACAACTGCATGGCCAGGCACGACTCCAACACCATCATTAAGTTTGCAGACAACACAACAGTGGTAGTCCTGATCACCGACAACGACAAAACAGCCTATAGGGAGGAGGTCAGAGACCTGGCCGGGTGGTGCCAGAATAACAACCTATCCCTCAACGTAACCAAGAGTAAGGAGATGACTGTGGACTACAGGAAAAGGAGGGCCGAGCACGCCCCCATTCTCATCGACGGGGCTGTAGTGGAGCAGGTAGAGAGCTTCAAGTTCCTTGGTGTCCACATCAACAACAAACTAGAATGGTCAAAACACACCAAGACAGTCGTGAAGAGGGCACAACAAAGGCTATTTCCCCTCAGGAAACGAAAAAGATTTGTCATGGGTCCTGAGATCCTCAAAAGGTTCTACAGCTGCAACATCGAGAGCGTCCTGCTCACATTGTATATGGACTTATTTTTCTACTGTATTATTGACTGTATGTTTGTTTTACTCCATGTGTAACTCTGTGTTGTTACATGTGTCGAACTGCTTTGCTTTATCTTGGCCAGGTCGCAGTTGTAAATGAGAACTTGTTCTCAACTTGCCTACCTGGTTAAATAAAGGTGAAATAATAAATAAATAAATAAATAAATAAATAAAATCCTGACTGGTTGCATCACTGCCTGATATGGCAATTGCTCGGCCTCTGACCACAAGGCACTACAGAGGGTAGTGCGTACGGCCCAGTACATCACTGGGGCTAAGCTGCCTGCCATTCAGGACCTCTATACCAGGCGGTGTCAGAGGAAGGCCCTAAAAATTGTCAAAGACCCCAGCCACCCCAGTCATAGACTGTTCTCTCTACTACCGCATGGCAAGCGGTACCGGAGTGCCAAGTCTAGGACAAAAAGGCTTCACTTTTTACCCCCAAGCCATAAGACTCCTGAACAGGTAATCAAAATGGCTACCCGGACTATTTGCATTGTGTGCCCCCCCCCGCTGCTGCTACTCTCTGTTAATCATATGCATAGTCACTTTAACTATACTTTCATGTACATACTACCTCAATTGGGCCGACCAACCAGTGCTCCCACACATTGGCTAACCGGGCTATCTGCATTGTGTCCCGCCACCCGCCACCCACCACCCGCCAACCCCTCTTACGCTACTGCTACTCTCTGTTCATCATATATGCATAGTCACTTTAACCATATCTACATGTACATACTACCTCAATCAAGCTGACTAACCGGTGTCTGTATGTAGCCTCGCTACTGTATATAGCCTGTCTTTTTACTTTTGTTTTATTTCTTTACTTACCTATTGTTCACCTAATACCTTTCTTGCACTATTGGTTAGAGCCTGTAAGTAAGCATTTCACTGTAAGGTATACACCTGTTGTATTCAGCGCACGTGACAAATAAACTTTGATTTGATTTGACTTGACTGACCCGGTCTCTCCAGATCTCCTAACAGTACTATTTCTAGGGTCAATTTTAGATCAATGCTATGCATTTTCAGCCATTCCTGAACCTGAGACCAGAAACAGGCTACCTGAGGGCAATACCAAAATAAATGGTCTATTGGATTCTGTATCCTCACAACAAAATCTGCAGAGCTTCGATGATTTTATGCCCCAACTATTAAACATTTTGTTGGTGGCAAGATTTCTATATAATAATTTTACCTGAAAAGCACGAAGTCTTGAATCTTGCATTGTTTTATATATCAAGTCATACAGCCTGTACTATGGAATCGGTACATCAAAAATCTCTTCCCAACTATTTTGCAATCTGTATGGCACAGTTGTCAACATCCTGGTCCTCCTGGTATACTTTCCTATTTATGCTATTTTTATTCCTCCACCAGTTTTGATCCTTTATATTGGGCAGACAGACCAGTTCCCTACCTCCTCCTGCTGCCACCTGCCTCCTCCAGTTTTGGGGTAATGCTGGAATCAATTGTTTGTACTCTTGGATTGAGCAGACCTTTCCGTACAATTCTGATAACTACATGAAGGACACAACTCTACCATTCCAATTTATAATATCATTTTAGAACAAAATACCCTTTTCTAACATCTTTCCCATAAATACAGGTATTTTATCAACCAGCACATTTTAGTTCAGCCATAATATTTGTTCTATCTTTTCAGGGGGATAAAATTGAAATTGTAGCCAGCTCTGCAATGCTTTTTTGAAAAAGAGATACAATTTTTAAAGTATAGTTTTCAATTAATCAAAAATGAGACATGGCCATCTGCACAAAGGCAAAAAGGCAATTTTTAAACAATGGATGAGCTTTACTTAGTAATCTACTTGAGAACCATTTAGGGTTCAAATAAAACTTTTGAATGAGTGAAGCTTTTAGAGAGAGGTTTAGGGCTTTTATATTTAATAACCTCAACCCACCCAATTCATATTCATTATATAGATAGGCACGTTTTATTTTGTCTGGTTTAGCATCCCAGATAAAGCGAAATACCGAGTATGTCTACTTCACCATCAGCCCATTTTATAGGTAAACTGCAGGGTAATGTAAAATGTGTATTTTTTTAAGGATCCAATACGTAATATTGTACACTTATCATTATTAGGTTTTAGTCCAGAGAGTACAGAAAAGTTGTCTAGATCTTCAATGAGACATTGCAGAGATCTAGCTTGCGGACTTAATATAAAACTTGAGTCATCGGCATACATGGACACCTTTGTATTTAAGCCTTGGATTTCTAATCCTCTAATGTTGTTATTGGATCTTATTTTAATAGCTAGCATTTCAATGGCCATAACGAATAGATATGGTGACAGGGGACACCCTTGTATTAACTTCTCTTGACAATTCAAAACTCTGAGAAGTAGCCGTTATTTACTATTTTACACCTGGAGTTGCATTACATTATTTTTACCCATTTTATTAGAGAATTACCGAAATTGAAAAAATCTAGGCATTTATAAATAAAATCCAGAATTACTTTATCAAATCCCTTTTCAAAATCCACTACAGTTTTGACTTAGATCAGTATGAAAATCTATTGCAAGACTTGAAAATGACTGTGCAGCAATAAATCAATAATTAACTTCACCTAGCTTGAAGAAAGAAAAAAATATAAAATTGTCAAATAATGTACAATCCAGGTGTGTGTAATGCATCTGTGTGTAGCTGGTGTAGATGAGTCAGGCGCAGGACAGCAGATATGAGTAATGTATGCAATTTTACTCAACAAATATAACAATACACGTCAATAAATCCAATGCCACAATAACGGACCGCAATACAATAAACAATCACTCACAAACAAAAATGGGGGAACAGAGGGTTACATAATGAACAAGTAATTGGGGGATGGAAAGCAGGTGTGTAAGACAAGGACAAAACAAATGGAAAATGAAAAGTGGATCGGCGATGGCTAGAAGGCCGGTGACGTCGACCGCCGAACGCTGCCCGAACAAGAAGAGGGACCAACTTCGGCGGAAGTCATGACATTTTAAGGCTGCAGGGTGGAGGTTGTCAGATAGTATAACCTTGTTGTTCCACACCACCACTATCAAAGCCAATAACAAGCTTATGACAATAATGGCGCCGAAGGAGATGGTTGCCGTTTTACGATCCCTTAACCAATTGTGCTATTGTATATGTTTTTTCGCGTTATTTGTAATGTATTTTGTACATAATGTTTCTGCCATCGTGTCTTATGACTGAAAATAGCTTCTTGATATCAGGGCAGCGATTACTCAACCCATACTGGAGGAATTCTTCTTCATCAGTGAGTCGGACGGGAAGGATTTACTTCAGCGATGGCTAGAAGGCCGGTGACGGCGAACGCCGCCCGAACAAGGAGAGGGACCAACTTCGATGGACGTTGTGACAGTACCCTCCCCCTTGACGTGCGACTCCAGCAGTGCGCTGACACCGACCTCAGGGACAACCCGGAGGACGAGGCGCAGGGCGATCCGGATGGAGACGGTGGAACTCCCGCAGCAACGAAGGGTCCAAGACGTCCTCCACCAGCACCCAGCATCTCTCCTCCGGACCATACCCCTCCCACTCCGCGAGGTACTGAAGGCCCCTCTCCCGACGCCTCGAGTCCAGGATGGCTCGAACAGCATACGCCGTGCCCCCTCGATGTCCAGAGGGGGCGGAGGAACCTCCTGCACCTCAGACTCCTGGAGTGGACCAGCCACCACCGGCCTGAGGAGAGACACATGGAACAAGGGATTAAAACGGTAATCTGGGGGAAGCTGTAACCTGTAGCATACCTCATTCAGTCTCCTCAGGACTTTGAATGGCCCCACAAACCGCGGACCCAGCTTCCGGCAGGGCATGCGGAGGGGCAGGTTTCGGGTTGAGAGCCAGACCCGGTCCCCCGGTGCGAACACCGGGGCCTCATTGCAGTGACGGTTGGCGCTCGCCTTCTGTCGCCTCACAGCCCGTTGCAGGTGCACATGGACGGCGTCCCAGGTCTCCTCTGAGCGCTTAAACCATTCGTCCACCGCAGGAGCCTCGATCTGGCTCTGATGCCAAGGTGCCAGAACCGGCTGATTCCCCAGTACGCACTGGAAGGGGGAGAGGTTAGTGGAGGAGTTGCGGAGTGAGTTTTGGGCCATCTCTGCCCAGGGGATGGACGCCGCCTACTCCCCTGGCCGGTCCTGGCAATATGACCGCAGAAACCTACCCACATCCTGCTTTACTCTCTCCACCTGCCCGTTACTCTCGGGGTGAAAACCTGAGGTGAGGCTGACCGAGACCCCCAGACGTTCCATGAACGCCCTCCAGACCCTGGGCGTGAACTAGGGACCCTGATCAGAGACTATGTCCTCAGGCACCCCGAAGTGCCGGAAGACTTGAGTGAACAGGTCCTCCGCAGTCTGTAGGGCCGTAGGGAGACCGGGCAAAGGGAGGAGACGGCAGGACTTAGAAAACCGATCCACAACGACCAGGATCGTGGTGTTGCCTGTGAGGGAGGAAGATCTGTCAGGAAGTCCACCGACAGGTGCGACCACGGCCTTTGTGGAACAGGTAGGGGTTGTGACTTCCCTCTGGGCAGGTGTCTGGGAGCCTTGCACTGGGCGCACACCAAGCAGGAGGAAACATAAACACTCACGTCCTTGGCCAAGGTGGACCAACAGTGCTTCCCACTAAGACAGCGCACTGTCCGACCGATGCCAGGATGACCAGAGGAGGGTGACGTGTGGGCCCAATAGATCAACCGGTTGCGGACAGCAGACGGAACGTACAGACGCCCAGCTGGACACTGGAGAGGAGTGGGCTCTGTACATAATGCCCGCTCGATGTCCGCGTCCAGCTCCCACACTACCGGTGCCACCAGGCAAGAGCCCGGGAGTATGGGAGTGTGATCCATGGACCGCTCCTCTGTTTCATACATCCTGGATAGTGCGTCTGCCTTAGCGTTCTGGGAACCTGGTCGGTAGGACAGGGTGAACACAAAATGGGTATTTAACATGGCCCACCTTGCCTGGCGAGGGTTCAGTCTCCTCGCCGCCTGGATGTACTCCAGATTGCGGTGTTCAGTCCAGATGAGAAAAGGGTGTCTCGCCCCCTCAAGCCAAAGTCTAAACCACCTTCAGAGCCTTAACGACAGCCAACAGCTCCTGGTCCCCCACATCATAGTTTTGCTCCGCTGGGCTGAGCTTCTTCGAAAAGAAGGCACAGGGGCGGAGCTTCAGTGGCATACCCGAGTGCTGAGAGAGCACGGCTCCTATCCCAGCCTTGGACATGTCCACCTCCACTATGAACCCCAAAGAGGGATCCGGATGAGCCAGCATGGTAGCCGAGGTAAACAGAGCCCTCAGGTGACCAAAAGCCCTGTCCGCCTCAGCCGGCCACTGCAGTCGCACCGGTCCCCCTTCAGCAGTGAGGTAATGGGAGCCGCTACCTGACCAAAGCCCCGGATAAACCTCCGGTAGTAGTTGGCAAACCCTAGGAACCGCTGCACTTCCTTTACCGTGGTGGGAGTAGGCCAATTACGCATGGCTGAAATGCGGTCACTCTCCATCTCCACCCCTGAAGTGGAAATGCCCTAGGAAGGAGACGGACTGCTGGAAGAACAGACATTTCTCAGCCTTGACGTACAGGTCATGCTCCAACAGTCGACCAAGCACCTTGCGCACCAGGGACACATGCTCGGCGCGTGTAGCGGAGTATATCAGAATGTCATCAATATACACCACTACACCCTGCCCGTGCAGGTCCCGGAAAATCTCGTCAACAAAGGCCTGGAAGACTGATGGAGCATTCATCAACCCGTAGGGCATGACAAGGTACTCATAGTGCCCTGAGGTGGTACTAAATGCCGTCTTCCACTTGTCCCCTTCCCGGATACGCACCAGGTAGTAAGCGCTCCTGAGATCCAATTTTGTGATGAAGCGCGCCCTGTGCATTGACTCGATCGCACTGGCTTTGAGAGGCAGCGGGGAGCTGTACCTCACCGTGATCTGATTGATACCCCGATAGTCAATACACGGGCTCAGACCCCCATCCTTCTTCTTCACAAAAAATAAACTTGAGGAGGCAGGTGAAGTGTAGGGCCAAATGTATCCCTGCCCCAGGGATTCGGAGACATATGTTTCCATAGCCGCCGTCTCCTCCTGTGACAGAGGATACACGTGACTCCTGGGAAGTGCTGCGTCTACCAGGAGATTTATCACACAATCCCCCCGTCGATGGGGTGGTAATTGAGTCGCCAAATCAGCATATTCTGAGGGGATGCGCACGGTGGAGACCTGGTCTGGACTTTCAACCGTAGTCGCACCGATGGAAACCCCTACACACCTCCCTGAGCACTTTCGTGACCACCCCTTGAGAGACCTCTGTTGCCACGAAATAGTGGGGTCATGACAGGCCAACCAGGGTAGGCCCAGCACCACGGGAAACGCAGGAGAATCAATGAGGAAGAGACTGATTCTCTCCTTGTGACGCTCCTGCGTAACCATGTCTAGTGGAGCGGTGGCCTCCCTAATCAGCCCTGACCCTAATGGTCGACTATCTAGGGTGTGCACAGGGAAGGGCATATCCACAGGAACAAGGGGGATCCCTAAACTATGGGAAAATGAATGGTCAATAAAATTCCCAGCTGCGCCTGAATTTACGAGCGCCTTATGCTGGGAATGCAGGGAAAACTCAGGAATTTTAATAAACACATACATGTGAGCAACAGGGGGCTCTGGGTGAGCCTGGTGCCGACTCACCTGGGGTGACACGATAGTGCCCTGCCTGCTGCCTCGACTCCGTGAGGAACCCTGCCAGCACCGACCAGCAGTGTGCCCTCTGCGGCCACAGATGGTGCAGGGAATGGCACCTCCTCCGGTCGCCCTAAGCGCAGCACCTCCCAGCTCCATGGGCGTTGGAGCGGAGTTGCTGGGGGATGGAACTGACAGGCCCCGTTCCGGACGTCCGCGGGTAGCCAGCAGGTTGTCCAGCCGGATGGACAGGTCCACCAGCTGGACCAACGTGAGGGTGGTGTCTCGACAGGCCAACTCCCGATGGAGGTCCTCGCACAGACGGCACCGGTAGAGATCGATCAGGGCCCTGTCGTTCCATCCTGCGCTGACGGCAAGGGTCCGGAAGTCCAAAGCGAAATCCTACGCGCTCCTCGTCCCCTGCCTCAGGTGGAACAGACGTTCACCCGCCACTCGACCCTCAGGCGGGTGGTCAAAACTGCCCGAAAGCAGCAGATGAACTCTGTGTAATGGTCTTGCATATTCACCAGACATGGTCATCCATTGAGCACGTTTGGGATGCATTATGGGAGCAGCAGATGATTACACCATCTTCCAGACGGTCGAGGAACAAGGTCATCTACTCCACCCACACCACGACCAGCTGGCTCTACTGGGTAAGACCATGAAGGAGGTCATCCACCGCCTCAACACCACCAGCGAGGCTTTCCATACCTCTGACGGAGGGCCTCCTACCACGGGTCATCACAGTGAGCCAGTCCTCCAGCCTACCCAGCCGTCCCCCCCAGGTCAGAAATGCCTGACTGTCACTTCCGGAGAAGTATGATGGCACTCCATCTTAATGCTGTGGCTTCTTCTTACTCCAGTGCTCCCTATATTTTGACTATCAGACGTGAGCCCCCACCACCGAGAGGGCCAAGGTCGCCACGGTCATTTCCCTGCTGACCGGACTCCAGCAGGGTGCCCTTACCTCTGCAGAGTACGGCCTCACTTTTCGGACTGTGGGGGCCTCCAGCGGATGGAAAGACCCGGCACTCCACACTATTCCACAGTGGACTGTGCAAAAAGGTCCAGACGGAGTTTCCGTGTCGGGATGACAACATATCCTTGGACTCTCTAATTGCGATGGCCAGCCATCTGGATAACCTTTGGGAGCGTCGGTGTCCACCTCGCCACTCGCCACTCACTCCCTCCTTTGGCTGTCCTGAGGCAGAGCCTGAACCCATGGAGGTAGGGGCTCTGTCCCTATTGCGGCCAGGAGGGGCACCAGCTTCAGTGGTGTCTGGTTTGTCCTAACCCGAGGTCCACTAGAGCAGAAGGGCGACCCTGTGACCTTCCATCTCCCGGGGTAGGCGTGAGTATTCCATTATCGTAGGTTTCCGCCAAACCTTTTCTGGCTCCCATTTCGTTGACTGGCTGTCCCTCAAGTATTGTCTCTACAGCTCTAGTGGACTCCGGTGCCACGGGGATCTTTATCGACCAGGCCCTTGCCTCCTCCCTGAACTTAACCTCATACCCACTCTCCTAAACTACTACTTCCCCTTCCCATGCCTCAGCGGCCTTGGTCACATCTGTCCATAGACTTTGTAATGGATCTTCCCCTTTCTGAATGTTTTACCACTATTCTGGTGGTTGTTGACAGATTCTCCAAATCCTGCAGTTTTATCCCCGTCTCTGGTCTACCTACCGCTCTCCAGGTTGCTGAGGCACTATTCCAGCAGGTCTTCCGGCACTATGGCTATCTGGAGGACGTAGTTTCCGACTGTGGTCCTCAAATCACGCAGCGGGTCTGGAAAGCCTTTATGGAGAAGCTGGGGGCCATGGTAAGCCTCACATCCGGGTACCAGCTTCAGTCTAACAGGCATGTGGACAGAACAAACCAGGAGCTGGGGAGGTTCTTAAGGAGTCACTGCCAGGACCGGCAGGGGGAGTGGGCCCGATTCCTTCCCTGGGCGGAATACGCCCAGAACTCACTTCGTCACTCCCCCACCGGGCTCTCTCTTCCAGTGGATATCAGCCGGCCCTGTCTATGTGGACTCTGTGCCAGACCGAGGCTCCTGCAGTTGATGAATGGTTCCGGCATGCAGAGGAGGTGTGGAACACTACCCACATGAGGCTCCAGTGCGCCATCAGCCGTCAGAAGGATCAGGCGGACCGCCACCGCAGTGAGGCTCCCGTGTTCCATCCTGGTGATCGCGTCTGGCTCTCCACCAGGAACCTCCCGCTCCGCCTGCCCTGCAGGAAGCTGAGCTCCTGGATGTGGGGCCGTTCAAGGTCCTCCGGAGGGTCGGCAAGGTAACATATAGATTACAGCTCCACCCTAATTACCGGATCTCACCCTTGTTTCCCAGTGGTTTCTGGTCTCATGGCTGAGGCCGTCCCGGACATAGAGGGAAGCCCCGCCTATGCCGTCAGATCCCTCCTGGACTTCCGACGTCTGTGGGGGTCTGCTCCAGTACCTGGTGGACTGGGAGGGGTATGGTCCAGAGGAGCAGTGTTTGGTTCCGGTGGACGACATTCTAGATCCCAACATAATCCGAGATTTCCACCTTCGCCGTCTGGACCGACCCGCTCCTCGCCCTCGGGGCGGTTCCCCTAGCTGGCATCGTCCATCGTCCTTCCTCACTACCCTGATTACTCCCCCTTTATCTAGCACTCCCTAGCATCACTCTTCAGGCAGCACTGGTTCTGTTTTAATGTCCAGATGCTTATCTTTTGTTACTCTCCATTTTTGTTATTAAACTCACCATCTGCACCCTGACTCCCTGCGTCTTCATTACAATATTAAGCTATTACTTTACTGCTCTAGTATTCTATACATTATCAATGCAGGTGTTTTTTCTCTCTACTGGTATCCCATGGTAGTCACACTTTCATTATGCACTTTATTGACATTCTGTGAAGTTAACTATAATTTTTAGAGCGGTCCAAATCACGCCTTTGATCCTGGCAAGCGTTAAAAATTCTGTTTGTAAAACGGTCCATAGCTTTGGTCTGTCGAGAGCCTGTCAATTTTTCAATCTGACAACCCTGATTCATCTACTTTTCCCACCCCCCAACAGAGAAAGTAGAAGACACAATTGACATTTTCACTAGTATGCAGTGTCAAACAACTGCTTAAGCCAACCAACGCCAAGGTGGAATGCTCAGACACCTAATGATAGCGCATCCAGCTGTTTTTGTAGGGCGTAAACCAACGATGACAAATCTGACCCCCGAAGCTAAAAATGATCTGAACACAAACATTTTAGAGACCAGATTAAGGGAGATTTCATGCCCAGTCCAAACCTTACCTCACCCTCCAAGAATTAGGACTTCTCATCAGCAATATGTTGGCTTCATAATGTAAATTCATTGGTTGCTTTCTCAAATTTACTTGCAAATTGATAATGTAATCCAGGTAGCTCCTACCCTTGATGGTGCATTATGCAAATGTTATGCGATGGCTCACAGGGTAAGTGCTTTGATTTTCTGGAAATTAAGAGGAATTAAAGTGATGTTGATACATGCCTCACATTTCAATGATAAACCTCCATGCCTATACAACTGGAAAGACAACTCTCAGCCAAATCCATTCTGCACTTATGGTGGAAGCAATTGTCTCCTACTGGCAGTGTTCTTTCTGGAATAGCTACAGTTAAAATCAGTTTTTTTCCCTCCAATAAAGTGGATACAGGATGTTCTTTACCTACTTTGTGTGACTTTGGGACACCCTGATACTGTACTTTGGTTGACAAATCATCTTTCATGGCATACAGCTAGTGCACTTGGTCTGCATCTATACGCTACCCCTCTCCTGTATAAACAGGTCACTGCACTTTAAGACTATATGAATGGTAAACATTTTCTGAGCAGTAAGCAGCACAGATTACCACATGGTGAGACAGTATGTCACTGTTAGTTGCTCTCTCATGAGGTATTCTAATTCTAGGCAAATAAGTCTGTTTGTAACATACAGTATAGGAATATTTCAGACTTATTTAATCAACAACATACAGTCAAATGCATGCCCACATAAGATGAACAGACCATTGTAACTAATATAATTAACAAATCTTCCCAAGGCATTAAGAGAAAATAAATATAAACTAAATGCAATCAGTTAAAAATAAACCCACAGCTGCTCCCAGATTAAAGCAACTCCTAACAGGAGGCCACAGCAGGAATACAATGTAACCTTTGAACCCACTGGTGATGTTTTGAGATCCTGCCGTAATAGACCACAAGCTTTTGGTAGCTTGTTGGATCACACTTTTCTTCTGGAAAGTCACCATAAGGGCTCTTCAGTTAATGAAATCGTCCTGTTATTTATTGATTTGCTTCGAGGTCTTTGTTCTTGTCTGCAAATAGAAGTTATTTGATTTGGAGCAAACGCTACAGTGCACTTCTGTCCCACAGTACCGTGGTTGTCCTCCCCTGCAGATCTGGGTTCAAATACTATTTCAAGTATTTCAATTACTTTTCAGTACATTTCAAAAAACACAAACTTTATTTGAAAAAGGTTGTTGAATAGTTGAATGTATTTGCACCATGCCAAGCGTGAATCCAAGACTGAGGCAATCTGGTCTAGCTTCTAATGCTCATAAACAGTCAGGCGCTTGTCAACTGCTTCTATCAGGTTTTTGACAAGACTTCGATTGTACCTGGTAGAGCTATAAGTGAGATGTTTAGTCAGTCCTCTCTGATGCATGGAATGATGTAGCTAGCTGTGACAATGTCAGATCCTTGTGCACAAAATCTGTGGCAACCTCAAATGGGGGTTTGGATGTCTACAGCATCAACAAGGACATACTTCTCGTGCTTGGATAGCTTGTTGACAGGCAGTGTGTCAAGCTTTCCTTAATCCGCACTGAGAACTGAGCGTTCAAGTTGAGAGTTCCACCTTGTGACAGTGGCTGGTTGCAGACGATTCTCCCCTTCAAGGAGATCCTGTGCAAACGTTGACTTGCGGTCATGGGAGACAATGTTGGAGGCTTTAAAAATGGCTTTGTTGAGGTTATCTGCAGATTTAAGGCCATCTTTTATGGTGAGCTGTAGTGTGTGAGCAAAGCATGTTTCATGCTGTGGAAAGTGAACTTCATCAAGGTTAGTGGAACTTACCAGTTACAGACCTTCCTCATCTATCAGATGTGAAGGTAAGACCCAGATGCAGACAACGTCGAATTAACAAGGGTTTAATAATACAACAGGGGCAGGCAATAGACGGGTCAAGGCAGGCAGGGGTCAGTAAAACAGAGGTGGGGCAACAGTACCGGATGGCAG
The DNA here is from genome assembly GCF_901001165.1 of Salmo trutta. Classification (NCBI taxonomy): domain Eukaryota; kingdom Metazoa; phylum Chordata; class Actinopteri; order Salmoniformes; family Salmonidae; genus Salmo; species Salmo trutta. Next base: position 24,034,095 of record NC_042975.1, read on the forward strand.
GCAGGCTCAGGGTAGGCAGGGGTCAATAATCCAGAGGTGGGGCAAAGGTACAGGTTGGCAGGCAGGCTCAGGAGCAGGCGGAGTGGTCAGGCAGGCGGGCTCAGAGTCAGGACAGGCAAGGTTCAAAACCAGGAGGGCAAGAAAAAGCGAGACTGGGAAAAGCAGGAGCTGAGACACAAAAATGCTGGTTGACTTGATAAACAGAGAACACAGGTATAAATACACAGGGGATAATGGGAAGATGGGCGACACCTGGAGGGGGTGGAGACAATCACAAAGACAGGTGAAATAGATCAGGGTGTGACATCAGCTTCATCATCAGTAACCTCTTCTTCAGAGGAAGGCAGCAACCATGTATTCATAGAATTGTATATAAACATTTGCCCTTTAGCCCAAATTTTATAGCAGATTATTTGAGGGTAATTTGAAATATGTTTGGGAAAAATGTATCTGAAAAGGTATGTATTTGAAAATACTTTCAAATACAATTTAGTAGACTATTTGGTTTTTACAAATAACCATTCAAATAAAAGTAATTGTTTTTAGCCGTATATTTGAAAATACTCAACACAGAATTTGAAATAACAAATACTCAAATACACATGTATTTGAACCCAGGTCTGCTTCCATGTAATGATTTGTTTAAAGTGCAGGTTTCCAACAGCACAATAATCTGATTAATAAGAACTCAAAATGGGAATCATATTTGCTAACATCTGAAGTGATTTATCTATAAGCGCAGGCTTTTATCTGTAAAGTGGGCACAATGCAGGCTAATGTTCAACACTAATGCACAGAATTTGATTTTGCCCTCTTCAGTGAACAAATGTGTAGTGCTTTAAAATTGCTGGGATAAGATGGAATCTTACATTCTTTGTATTGACCACGTCACGTGAGTGGCTCAAGACCTCTGCTGTGCATGTTGTTCATTGGAGCTTACCCAAGCACACTATCTTTTGGCTGTCCATTGTATCTATGTCACAAGGGTCGTCGAAAGGGGACCAAGGCGCAGCGTGTAAAGTGCTCATATTTCCTTTATTAATGAAAACACTTAAACCAAAATAACAAAAACGACAGCCAGTGAGGTACACTGACAAAACGGAAAACAACTACCCACAAAACCCAAAGGAAAAACAGGCTGCCTAAGTATGGCTCCCAATCAGAGACAACGATAGACACCTGCCTCTGATTGGAAACCATACCCGGCCAAAACGTAGAAAACAAAACATAGAAATAGAAATCTAGAAAAAGCCCACATATAAACAGAAAACCCAAAACCACCCAAAACAACCACCTGTCACGCCCTGACCACTCTACTATGGAAAATGACCTCTTCCAAGGGTCAGGATGTGACAATCTAATTGATTGCAGATGGAATCTCAAGATTGAATACTAGCTACGTGATGTGTCTGACAGTTGAGTGTCATGTGATTGCTTAATAAAGAATATATGACAAGAGGCTATGCCCACCTGTCATGAGATTAAGCACAAGAAGGACAAAAGCAAAAATCATATTAACTGGGTTTAACCCATTTCAAAGATAAACACTATACTATGCACTATATTGATATTATGTTCTATAACTGTCATCTCCTTTTTGTAACATCCTAAACACTGGCACGTGGAAATAACCAAAGACAAATGTGAAAATAACCAACCCACAAAGTTAACATTTGAATCAACAAAAAATATCTTTGGAGTCCTGCAGTACTAAAGTGTGTGTGTGTGTGTGTGTGTGTGTGAGTGTGTGTGTGTGTGTGTGTGTGTGTGTGTGTGTGTGTGTGTGTGTGTGTGTGTGTGTGTGTGTGTGTGTGTGTGTGTGTGTGTGTGTGTGTGTGTGTGTGTGTGTATGTATCCATGTGTGTGTGCTTGTGTGCGTGCGAGAGTATGTGAGAACACGCGCATGTGTGTGTCTAAATGCACGCTTGCATGTTGTATGTGCCTGCATCCGACAGCATACAGACAGAGGACCAATATTTTGGGGCAGTCTATTTTCCACAAATCTATTGTTATCAATATACTTCCCGGAGAATTGAAACTCAGGTTTGATCTCATTATCCATGCGAGCGCATCCATTTCCTTTCATCCTCTCTCAAAGCCGTTGGAGACCTGTACAAGCTGTCAACTGGCAGCTGTCCTTTAAAACAGCCCATAGTTTTTAAAACTCGTTATCTGGCTGAACGTTTCCCATTCACAGTTTGCATGTCACCCAAACTGGCTGTCTGACGGCAATAGTAACGAGGTTGGGTGTGGGGTGGAATAAGGTTAGAAAGCGGTGAGCAAATTAGTTTGAGTCTCTCTCTCAAAGCAAGCATGGACTGCCTTTAACTGGAGGATGTGATTAAAGGCTGTGTTTCCATTTTCCCATTGATTTCAGCTCCTTTCGCAAAAGAATGTGTTATGAAAAGCTCAATTTTCAGAGACAATGTCCAAAGAACTCACACATACCATAACCTTCCAACTGGATAGGATAGCATTTCTGTCGGATAGACTATCACTTGTCAATACAGAATGCAATGAGAGACGTTCATTAGTGAAGTAATTATCATTAAATCCTATTAAAAGGTGACATAATTGGTAATTTTCTCTAGCTCTTCATTAATTAGTTGGTGTAACCTATGGTGCTTTGTCGACAAAAGTTTGACAGATCCCTAGTTTGCCCACAGGAGGTGCTTGCTCTAGTCTTTAGGGACTCAGTAGGACCCCTTGTTTTTGGTAATTGCCATGTCTGTGCTTCTTAGTTGCCTTGTTTTTTTGCCTGTATGCAAGTCAGTATGGAAACAAAGTATTCATGAATTGTATTGCATTTAAGTCTGTGTGAATACTGTACTATATCTGTTGTGTGTGTGAATAGTGTACTGTATGTGTGTGTGTGTGTGTGTGTGTGTGCAGGGTTGGTGTAACGCTCGTCGTTAGAAGGAGAAGTGGAACAAAGCGCAGCGTGGTAAGTTTTTATGATAATTTATTTCAAGAAACACTCAAACAAGAATAACCAAAAACAAAAAAAATGAACGTAAAGTTCTGCAGGCAACACAGTACCTAACAAAAACAAGATCCCACAAAAACCCAGTGGGAAAAGGCTGCCTAAATATGATCCCCAATCAGAAACAACGAAAGACAGCTGCCTCTGATTGGGAACCATATCAGGCCAACATAGAAATGCATAATCTAGAATGCTCACCCAAATCACACCCTGACCTAACCAAATAGAGAAATAAAAAGGCTCTCTACGGTCAGGGCGTGACAGTTGGGTAGGTTACTTTCTAAATGTAATCCATTTCAGTTACCACACTGAACAAAAATATAAATGCAACATGCAACAATTTCAAAGATTTTACTGAGTTACAGTTCATATAAGGAAATCAGTCAATTGAAGTAAATTCATTAGCCCCTAATCTATGGACTTCACATTCGGGAACGTATTGAGACCCCTTGACTTTTTCGACATTTTATTATGTTACGGCCTTATTCTAAAATTGATAAGATCTTTTTTTCCCTCATCAATCTACACACAATAACCCATAATGACAAAGAAAAAAACAGGCTTTATACATTTTTGATAATTTATTGAAAATTATAAACTGAAATATCACATGTACATAAGTAATCAGACCCTTTATTCAGTATTTTGTTGAAGCACCTTTGGCAGCGAATACAGCCTCAAGTATTCTTGGGTATGACGCTGCAAACTTGGCACACCTGTATTTGTGTACTGTAGTTTCTTCCATTCTTCTCGGCAGATTTTCTCAAACTCTGTCAGGTTGGATGAGGAGCGTCGCTGCACAGCTATTTTCAGGTCTCTCAAGAGATGTTTAATGGGGTTCAAGTCCTGGCTCTGGCTGGACCACTCAAGGACATTCAGAGACTTGTCCTGAAGCAACTCCTTCGTTGTCTTGGCTGTGTGCTTAGGGCCATTGTTCTATTGGAAGGTGAACCTTCGCCCCAGTCTGAGGCCCTGAGCACTTTGGAGCAGGTTTTCATCAAGGATCTCTCTGTACTTTGCTCTGTTCATCTTTCCCTCGATCCTGACTAGTCTCCCAGTCCCTGCTGCTGAAAAACATCCCCACAGCATGATGCTGCCCGCACCATGCTTCATCGTAGGGATGGTGCCAGGTTTCCTCCAGACGTGACGTTTGACATTCAGGCCAAAGAGTTCAATCTTGGTTAAATCATGTCCATTCAATTGAATTCAATCAAGTTGTGGAAACATCTCAAGGATGATCAATGGAAACAGGATGCACCTGAGCTCAATTTTAAGTCTCATAGCAAAAGGTCTTACTTATGTAAGTAAGTAATTTGTAATAAATGTGCAAAAAAATCTAAAAACCTGTGTTCACTTTGTCATTATGGGGTATTATGTGTAGATTGATGAGGAAAAATAATTGAATACATTTTTGAATAAGACTATACAAAATGCGGAAAAGGGGAAGGGGTCTGAATACTTTCCGAATGCACTGTATATGCATCTGTTAGTCACAGATAAGTGGGGGTGTGAATCAGAAAACCAGTCAGTATCTGGTGTGACCACCATTTGATTCATGCAGCGCAACACATTTCCTTCATATAGAGTTGATCAGGCTGTTAATTATAGCGTGTAGAATGTTGTCCCACTCCTCTTCAATGACTGTGCGAAGTTGCTGGATATTGGCGGGAACTCGTTGTCGTACACGTCGATCCAGAGCATCCCAAACATGCTCAATGGATGATATGTCTGGTGAGTATGCAGGCCATGGAAAAACTTGGACATTTTCAGCTTCTAGGAATGGTGTACAGATCATTGCAATATGCATTATCATGCTGAAACATGAGGTGATGGCAGTGTATGAATGACATGGCAATGGGCCTCAGGATCTCATCATGGTATCTCTGTGCATTCAAATTGCCATCGATAAAATGCAATTGTGTTCACTGTCCGTAGCTTATGCTTGCCCATACTACAACCTCACTGCCACCATGGGTCACTCTGTTCATAACGTGGACATTAGCAAACCGCTCGCCCACACAACGCCATACACGCTGTCTACCATCTGCCCAGAAAAGTTGAAACCGGGATTCATCCATGAAGAGCACACTTCTCCAGTGTGCCTGTGGCCATTAAAGGTGAGCATTTGCCCCCTGAAGTTGGTTACGAAGCCGAACTGCAGTCAGGGGGCAGGACCCTATTGAGGAAGACGAGCACGCAATTAAGATTTCCTGAGATGATTTCTGACAGTTTGTGCAGAAATTCTTCAGGTTGTGCAAACCCATATTTTCATCAGCTTTCTGGGTGGCTGTTCTCATACGATCCCCCAGGTGAAGACACCAGATGTGGAGGTCCTGGGCTGCGGATGTGAGGCCGGTTGGACGTACTGCCAAATTCTCGAGGCGGCTTGTGGTAGAAAAATTCACATTAAATTAAACATCCCTGCAGTTAGCATGCCAATTGGTGTGTTTACGGATATATTCAATTGCTCCCTATCCCAGTCTGTTGTCCCCACATGCTTCAAGATGGCTACCATTGTTTCTGTACCAAAGAAGGCAAAGATAATGGAACTAAATGACTATCGCCCCGTAGCACTTACTTCTGTCATCATGAAGTGCTTTGAGAGGCTAGTCAAGGATCATATCACCGCCACCTTACCAGCCACCCTAGACCCACTTCCGTTTGCATACCGCCCCAACAGCTCCACAGATGACGCAATCGCCATCACACTGCACACTGCCCTATCCCATCTGGACAAAAAGAATACCTATGTAAGAATGCTGTTCATAGCCAAGCACGCCTCCAACTCAATCATCGAGTTTGCAGACGACACAACAGTAGTGGGCCTGATCACCAACAACGACGAGACAGCCTACAGGGAGGAGGTGAGGGCACTCGGAGTGTGGTGTCAGGAAATAACCTCTTACTCAACGTCAACAAAACAAAGGAGATGATTGTGGACTTCAGGAAACAGCAGAGGGAGCACCCACTATCCACATCGAAGGGACAGCAGTGGAGAGTTCCTCTGCGTACACATCACGGACAAACTGAAATGGTCCACCCACACAGACAGCATGGTGAAGAAGGCACAACAGTGTCTCTTCAACCTCAGGAGGCTGAAGAAATGTGGCTTGATACCCAAAACCCTGACAAACTTTTACAGATGCACAATTGAGAGCATCCTGTTGGGCTGTATCACAGCCTGGTATGGCAACTGCACCGCCCTCAACCGCAAGGCTCTCCAGAGGGTGGTGCGGTCTGCACAAATCATCACCGGCGGCAAACTACCTGTCCCTCATGACACCTACAGCACCCGATGTCACAGGAAGGCCAAAAAGATCATCAAGGACAATAACCACCCGAGCCACTGACTGTTCACACCGAGGTCATCCAGAAGGCATGGTCAGTACAGGTGCATCAAAGCTGGGACCAAGAGATTGAAAAACAGCTAATGTTTACATATCTTACATTACTCATATCACATGTATATACTGTATTTTATACCACCTACTGCACCTTGCCTATGCCGCTCGGCCATCACTCATCCATATACATACAGTGAAGTTGGTTTACATACACCTTAGCCAAATACATTTAAACTCAGTTTTGCACAATTGCTGACATTTAATCCTAGTAAATATTCCCTGTCTTAGGTCAGTTTGGATCACCACTTTATTTTAAGAATGTGAAATGTCAGAAAAATTGTAGAGAGAATGATTTATTTCAGCTTTTATTTCTTTCATCACATTTCCAGTGAGTCAGAAGTTAACACACTCAATTAGTATTTGTTCACATTGCTTTTAAATTGCTTAACTTGGGTCAAACGTTTCTGATACCCTTCCACAAGCTTCCCACAATAAGGTGGGTGAATTTTGGCCCATTCCTCCTGACAGAGCTGGTGTAACTGAGTCAGGTTTGTAGGCCTCCTTGCTCGCACACACTTTTTCAGTTCTGCCCACAAAATGTCAATAGGATTGAGGTTTTGTGATGGCCACTCCAATACCTTGACTTTGTTGTCCTTAAGCCATTTTGCCACAACTTTGGAAGTATGCTTGGGGCCATTGTCCATTTGGAAGACCCATTTGTGACCAAGCTTTAACTTCCTGACTGATGTCTTGAGATGTTGCTTCAGTATATCCACATAATTTTCCTCCCTCATGATGCCATCTATTTTGTGAAGTGCACCAGTCCCTCCTGCAGCAAAGCAACCCCACAACATGATGCTGCCAACCCTGTGCTTCACGGTTGAGATGGTGTTCTTCGGCTTGCAAGCGTCCCCCTTTCTCCTCCAAACATAACGATGGTCATTATGGCCAAACAGTTCTATTTTAGTTTCATCAGACCAGAGGACGTTTCTCCAAAAAGTACGCTCTTTGTCCCCCTGTGCAGTTGCAAACCGTAGTCTGGCTTTTTTATGCCGGTTTTGGAGCAGTGGCTTTTTCCTTGCTAAACGGCCTTTCAGGTTATTTCGATAAAGGACTTGCTTTACTGTGGATATAGATACTTTTGTACCTGTTTCCTCCAGCATCTTCACAAGATCCTTTGCTGTTGTTCTGGAATTGATTTGCACTTTTTGCACAAAAGTACGTTCATCTCTAGGACACAGAACGCGTCTCCTTCCTGAGTGGTATGACGACTGCGTGGTCCCATGGTGTTTATACTTGCGTACGATTGTTTGTACAGATGAACTTGGTACCTTCAGTCGTTTGTTAATTGCTCCCAAGGATGAACCAGACATGTGGAGGTCTACAATTTGTTTTCTGAGGTCTTGGCTGATTTCTTTTGATTTTCCCATGATGTCAAGCAAAGAGGCATTGAGTTTGAAGGTAGGCCTTGAAATAAATCCACAGGTACACCTCCAATTGACTCAAATGATGTCAATTAGCCTGTCAGAAGCTTCTAAAGCCATGACATCATTTTCTGGAATTTTCCAAGCTGTTTAAAGGCACAGTCAACTTAGTGTATGAAAACTTTTGACCCACTGGAATTGTGATACAGTGAATTATAAGTGAAATAATCTGTCTGTAAAGAATTGTTGGAAAAATTACTTGTGTCATTGTCACGTCCTGACCAGTATAAGGGTTATTTGTTATTGTAGTTTGGTCAGGATGTGGCAGAGGGTATTTTGTTTATGTGTTTCAGGGTGGTGTTTTATGTAGTAGGGTGTTTGATTTATTATTTCCGGGTTTTTGGGGTTATGTTCTAGGTTTGTATTTCTATGTGGTCTCTAGTCTTTTGTATTTCTTTGTCTAGTTTATTGGGGTTGGACTCTCAATTGGAGGCAGGTGTTTTCTAGTTGCCTCTGATTGAGAGTCCTATATATGGGTATGTGTTTGGTTAAGTGTTTGTGGGAGATTGTTTCTTGTTTTGCATGTGTGAGCCTGACAAGACTGTTTTGTTGTTTGTGCGTTCTTCGTTTGTTATTTTGGTGTTCTCATTATTTAAAATAAATACAAGATGAGCATCCACATTCCTGCTGCGTTTTGGTCCTCTATTCCCGACGACAACCGTTACAGTCATGCACAAAGTAGATGTCCGAACCGACTTGCCAAAACTATAGTTTGTTAACAAGAAATTTGTGGAGTGGTTGAAAAACGAGTTTTAATGACTCCAACCTAAGTGTATGTAAACTTCCCACTTCAACTATACATGTACATACTCTCATTCACCCCTTTAGATTTGTGTGTATTAGGTAGTTGTTGGGGAATTGTTAGATTACTCTTTAGATATTACTGCACTGTCGGAACTAGAAGCATAAGCATTTCGCTACACTCGCATTAACATCTGCTAACCATGTGTATGTGACCAATAAAATTTTATTTTATTTGATACTCCCTCAACTTGACACATCTGTGACATTGTGTTGTGTGACAAAACTGCACATTTTAGAGTGTCCTTTTATTGTCCCCAGTACAAGGTGCACCTGTGTAATGATCATTTCTGGGATCTTTTATTTCAGCTCTTGAAAAATGGGACCAACACTTTGCATGTTGCGTTGATATTTTTGTTCAGTGTCGAATGGGGAGTTGGAAGTTCAACTCACGTAGGCCTCTGTGTTGACTACTAACGTACAGCCACCTATAAATATGTATTGATATTGTGCACAGAGGAAGATATTGCTATTCTGCAGGAGTAAATCCATTGTATAATTCAACATTTTGCCAGGGCAAAAAGAGTATTATTGGCTGAGATGAGTGTTAAATACACATCTGTTAGCTTAATAATGCAGTAGAATTGGAGCATTAACCCCAACAAAGGACTGCTATGGGTGCAGTAAACTCATTTTGATTGGACTGATGTTACTACGCAGTAATGAATAAACATTTGCGCATTAAGGAGGCAGCCCCAGAATCTGCCAGGGATATCTTGATCATCGTGATTTTGATTCAAATGTCATTAACATATTACGTGCTTCTTGATCACACAAACTTTCCTTATGTAAATGTAGGCCCTGGATCCAGTGTTAACAGGGAAAACCTTTTTAAGGTCTTTGGTATACTGTTTGTGCCACCTGAGCATGAAATGAAGCACTTCTGTGGAGGTGTCAAACATTTTAGTTGCTGTTGAGAGTTCCAGTGGGGTGAGTTCTAGTTGTAGTGTAATCTGTAACCACTCATTTATTTTCCATTGAAGCCAACAGGTTTGCACGGTGGCCATTGTGCATTGACAAGGTAAAATTGTTGAGACATTCAGTAGGACTGGATATGCACACTGAACAGATATGCAGATGTCTGTGTATCAAGTTGTGGTGGCCAGCTTTTAATTGCAAAATATGGCCATTTAATTACAGTTCCCCTTACTGGCAACTACAAAAATGGCTAACGTTACAGCTACTAATTGGAACAAATGTTCTAATCTGGCGGCAGGTAGCCTAGCGGAAACGTCACTGGTTTGAATCTCCCAGCCGGCTAGGGGAAAAATCTGTCTATGTGCCCTTGAGCAAGGCACTTAAACCAAATTGCTCCTGAAAGTCGCTCTGGATAATAGCAACTTCTAAATTATTCAAATGTAATGTAAATGTAAACTATATTGTACAAGAATCACACTCACTTTCATAGAAGTACCTAGGTTTTAAACATTCAAATGTCTTAGCAAATGTGAATATCATCATCCTAACAGCACATCTAGCAGTCTAAAACAGTTGAGTTGACGGTGAAGCTGTGATTTTCCCCATCGAACAACCCTTAATGCATCAAGGGAAAGGATGAAACACACATACGTCCATCAGGAAATAGGTTCATATTTTGCTGTGAAAAGAGGAAGAGAAGCAGCACAAGACATTCTTCAGCTGTGACCGGCCTCTGACCGTCCTTGTCAATATCTTTGACAGCCTTAACAACCTCAATCTGTCATCACTGAGCACGCGTTCAGCCATCATAGGCCAAAATTGACGAGGACAAAAATCAGAGCATTTCCGATCAAGTTGGAATATGTGGTGAGCTGGACACAGCCGGAGTGTTATTGTACGTTTCCTACTCGGCATCTATCATCTTTATCAAAGGTTTGGCTTGATGGGCGGGTAATGATTTTGACACTGCTTTCAACGACTGTGGCGAAATAGCTAGATAGCATGTCCAAGTTTTCCGCTGACTGTGACAGTGATGTAAAATTTGAGATGGACTTCTGGATAGGCTTTGAAAGTTAAACAAAACTCTTCTTGTTTACTTCTCACCATATTTTTCATCAGTATTTTACACCATCTAAAAAAATCTAAATATCAATGTGAACAATAAACATACTGTCATCAATATCCTCATGCTGTGGTTTCCATTATTCTGACATCTTGCTTTCTTATACTCTCTTTGTGTATTTCTCTGATTATTTCTCAGATTTGTGGTCAAGCAAGTTTGTTTTGAGTGCCATATAATTTCTTTTGAGACCAAGTCTCAAATTCCCTAATCTTTTCTGTGTATACCTACCCAGGACAACCCCTCATCCCTGATGCATCAAGGCTGTTTTTAGTAATCGGAGCAGAAACCTGTTTGTTTCTGAGGAGAGCCATTACTGATGAATGCAATCAAATCCTGTCCCCAGCTACATGCAGTGGATTTTTCAGTGCACCAACAACGAGGCCAATGTCATGAAATTTGCAGGTCACATTACTGAGCTTTGTCCTTATAGCTTGTATTCTAGTTTGCATAACCCCATGCATTGGATACTGGCAAACAAATTGAGGAATTCCATTTTCATAACCTTATTCTCTGTTGTTTTGTTTACGTGTTTACAGTAATTAGTATTCCGCTAATCGGCCAACACATAGCAACAGCATGAGTGTCTCGTTCTCTCTCTTTTATTGTAAGACCACACACACACACACACACACACACACACACACACACACACACACACTCACAAAAGTTAGCTTCCGTCCCTTCCTCTCCTCACCCCTACCTGGGCTCAAACCAAGGACCCTCTGCACATATCAACAACAGCCATCCTCAACTACTTCAAGATCTCAGAGCGAGTGACGTCACCAATTGAAACGCTATTAGCGAGCACCCCGCTAACTAGCTAGCCATTTCACATTGGTTACACTCCCCCCCCCCTTTTGACCTCCTCCTTTTCCGCAGCAACCAGTGATCCGCGTCAACAGAATCAATGTAACAGTTTAGCTTCCATCCCTTTCCTCGCCCCTACCTGGGCTCAGTGTAACCGATGTGAAATGACCAGCTAGTTAGCGGGGTGCTCGCTAATAGTTTTTCAATCGGTGACGTTACTCGCTCTGAGACCTTGAAGTAGTTGTTCCCCTTGATCTGCAAGGGCCGCGGCTTTTGTGGAGTGATGAGTAACGATGCTTCGAGGGTGGCTGTTGTTGATGTGTGCAAAGGGTCCCTGGTTCAATCCCAGGTAAGGGTGAAGAGAGGGACGGAAGCTAAACTGTTACATTGATTCTGTTGACCCGGATCACTGGTTGCTGCGGAAAAGGAGGAGGTCAAAAGGGGGGTGAGTGTAACCGATGTGAAATGACTAGCTAGTTAGCGGGGTGCTCGCTAATAGCGTTTCAATTGGTGACGTCACTCGCTCTGAGACCTTGAAGTAGTTGTTTCCCTTGCAGCTTGTTTTCCCCGCAGCTTTTGTGGAGCGATCGGTAATGATGCTTCGTGTGAGGCAGTTGTTGATGTGTGCAGAGGGTCCCTTGTTCAGGGCGAGGACAGGGACGGAAGCTATACTGTTACACACACACACAAATCCAGGATTTTGGGGGATTTTAAACAATGTCACCGGATCATGTCTCTTACAATTAACAAAATAAACAACTTACTGTTCATTCCGTAAACCTCCAAAGGCACTGTATCATTTTTCTAATGTCCTCTGTATTTGCAGGACCAGCAATCTGCATTGCATGCACTAAGACCACTGGCAGAGGAACACCCCCCCGCAAGGCAGGGGGGCCCACGAGCTTTGGGTCACCCCGGAGGTTGGACCCCCAGATAGCATATGAACGCGTCTTAAGCCATGATTTGAATGACAGGAAATTAGCTTTAAGACTGCAACATTTTCTCTCAGCCTCAAGGCAAAAGGTGTAATATTGCATTAGATTAGATAAAAAACATATAATTATAATAATAATTTAATAGGATCTCTATGTATAAAACTGCTTGCTCGGACCTTGCAGGGCGCATGACGAAACTGCGCTACGCCACACTTGAGTGTTGTTTGCATTTCAGCCATATCCGCATGAATCATACCGTCGCACAAACATCAACAGCCAGAAATTCAAAATTTAAACGAGCCCTACTTATGCTTGACATACAGTACACACTGCATATTGCCGTGCCTCCGGTGTTGCTGTGGATGTCATCCCTTCTGCAGAGAGCAAGAAATAATGAAATGACAGAGCATCCAAAGACCTTTCCGATGAGACGTCAGCAGGCCACATCAATACTTGCAGATGATATCTGTTCTCCATTTGCAGTTTTTCTGCAGCCGAGCTTGGCAGTGTCAGACAAGTAAGGCATTGGGTTACTGCACAGGCTAGAGATGATTTATCCTTGGGCTTCACTGCCCATCCTATCTCTGTTTCCGCCCACATTCCTGTCGTAGCTAGGCTATCCACCACCAGCATCAGGAAAATGCACACCCGTTATTTTACCCCCTAGTGTGTGCACGGTTAAATCGCATGCCACAGAGCTATGCTTTTTTCCCAAGATTTCTATTTCCATATTATTGGACAGTTGCAGAACAGATAAGAGGCATGGAATATTTTACATCCTGTGTCACTGTAAATTAGAACTAAACAACAAACTTTTGAATTAAATTTTGTCTACTATATCACACACAAGTTGTAATGCAGAAATGAGCCCTCACAACAGTAGTCCTAAAGCATTATTGAAAAGCATAACCTTTAGAAAGTATTATCATACCATTTCAAAACAGGTATTGTAGTCGTGCACTTTGTGACATTATTATGATAGAATGTTTTCTTAACACTTTAAATATTAAATTTTTGTCATTTTACTTCACTTTACCATACAACAGAGCCTAAAGGTAAAGCCTGAGGATTACTATGAGGACATATTAAATGGGACTGTGAATGCTTATCACAATTCATACAATCACAACTGCATTCAATCACCAATAGGCTATATTTTGCCATATTCCCCATCATCCTGTGCATGGGGTAGAAATGTCTAACAAATCAAACTATAGTTCTTACTGACCTTGCCTTAAGTGGTGCCAAAATAAAATACGCTCTGTGTGGCCTAATGGTATATGTTTACCACGGCAACCACTCAAACGTTTTAATGGATCTTGACTTAACACTTTCTCTGTTCACAGTAAGCAATCATCTCCTATCTCTATTGATTATAGTATTATGTTACTGTACTTCAGACACAATAGGCAAGCTACAAACCTTCTGTATGCAGCCTTGATAATGTTGAGATTCACTGTGATGTGCTGATGCAATTGAATTCATGGACCAATCGAGGCTATCTCAAAACTATTTCTGCCCGATTGGATATGGTACAAAAGACTGTAGCGTTGTTATCCATTTGGTTTGACTGTTCTCTTTTTCAGTTGAATTGATTGCTAAATCTCTAAGCTTACTCTCCTTCCCACTCTCTTTGTGAACTGAATGCTAATACATATAACGTTCACAGTTCCCTGCTTTGGGAAATTGCCAGTCATCTTGACAACTACATTTAAATAGCATGTGGCGCCTTCAAACTTGCTTCAGTGAAAACTTTTCACTTCTGAGGTGTCATGCATTCTGTCAATGACTATTTATGACTATTTTACAGCTGCTATTACAGAGTTAGTACTTTCTATGCTGCTGTTGCTACCACCTCTACAACTAGCACTGTTACTACTTTAACTACTGCTGCTACAGGAGTAATTATAACTAGTTGTACAACTAGTACTACTACTACTAGTTTTAATATTTCCACTTTTACTACTACTAATACTACTACAACTACTACTGCTACTATTGTTGTTGCTGCTACCACTACTACCACTGCTACGATAACAACTCGATAGCTGTTTCGGTATTCATTACATACTACTGCTTTTACACTATATATACAAAAGTATATGGACACCCTTTCAAATTTGTGTTCTTGGCTATTTCAGCCACACTTGTTGCTGACAGGTGTATAAAATCGAGCACACAGCCAAACATTAGCAGTAGAATGGCCTTACTGAAGAGCTCAGTGACTTTTAACGTGGCACCGTCATAGGAGGCTACCTTTCCAACAAGTCAGTTCATCAAATTTCTGCCCTGCTAGAGCTGCCCCGGTCATTAATGGCTCAGCTGGGAAGTGGTAGGCCACATAAGCTCACAGAACAGGACCACCGAGTGCCGAAGCGCGTAGCGCGTAAAAATTGTCTGTCCTCGGTTGGAACACTCACTACCGAGTTCCAAACTGCCTCTGGAAGGAACATTAGCACAATAACTGTTCATCTGTGTAGGCCCTGACCTTAGAGATCCTTATTATTCTCTATGTTTGGTTAGGTCAGGGTGTGACTCGGGGGGGAACATCTACGCATGCTGCGCCTTGGTCTCCTTCTTACGATTATCGTGACAATCGGGAGCTTCATGAAATGGGTTTCCATGGCCAAGCAACCAGACACAAGCCTAAGAAATCCATGCACAATGCCAAGTGTCGTCTGGAGTGGTGTAAAGCTTGCTTCCATTTGACTCTGGGGTAGTGGAAAACTTATTCTCTGGAGGGATGAATCACGCTTCACCATCTGGCAGTCCGACAGACAAATCTGGGTTTGGTGGATGCCAGGAGAACGCTACCTGCACCAATGCATAGTGCCAACTGTAAAGTTTGGTGGGGGAGGAATAATGGTCTGGGGCTGTTTTTCCTGGTTTGGGCTAGGCCCCTTAGTTCCAGTGAAGGGAAATCTTAATGCTACAGCATACAATGACATTCTAGACGATTCTGTGCTTCCAACTTTATGGCAACAGTTTGGGGAAGGCCTTTTCCTGTTACAGCATGACAATGCCCCCATGCACAACGCAAGGTCCATACAGAAATGGTTAGTCGAAGAACTTGACTGGGCTGCACAGTGCCCTGACCTCAACTCCATCGAACACCTTTGGATTAATTGGAACGCAGACTGCGAGCCAGGCCTAATCGCCCAACATCATTACCTGACCTCACTAATGCTCGTGGCTGAATGGAAGCAAGTCCCTGCAGCAATGTTCTAGTGGAAAGCCTTACCAGAAGAGTGGTGGCTGTTATAGCAACAAAGGTGGGACCAACTCCATGTTAATGCCCATAATTTTGAAATGAAATGTTCGACCAGCAGGTGTCCACATACTTTTGGTCATGTAGTGTATATGATGATACTATTGTTGACAGCTGTGCTATACTGTAATTACTATTACTGTCTCTTTTATCCATTTTCTTTTTTAATCGCTAATAGAACTGGTGTGGGTAGTGTTTGAGATATGGGCTTGCTA
The DNA here is from genome assembly GCF_901001165.1 of Salmo trutta. Classification (NCBI taxonomy): domain Eukaryota; kingdom Metazoa; phylum Chordata; class Actinopteri; order Salmoniformes; family Salmonidae; genus Salmo; species Salmo trutta. Next base: position 24,049,973 of record NC_042975.1, read on the forward strand.
GGAGGGAAGAATTGTGAGGCTGGAACGAAGGCTTTCCAGCACAGATGACACAGAATCTTGAATGTTTTACAGACTATGAAATGCAGTCGATAGGCCTACTCCTCATATTGAAATGGCTGATCTCTTCAGCTGGCAGCCTCATGCACTTCTTAAGCTGTGCCACACCTCTTTTTAGTGCCCACCCTTTCATTGAAGATTCTCAAGTCAAGCGATCAAACACGGTCCATGTGTACTCATTGAATGTGATTGCTTAGCGACCAAAGGGGACTGACAACATTAGGCTTCTTTTGCTGGGAGTTGAACGTGACATTAATTTACATTTAAGTCATTTAGCAGACGCTCTTATCCAGAGCGACTTACAAATTGGTGCATTCACCTATAATAGCCAGTTGAACAAACACTTTACAATAGTGCATCTAAATCCTTTAAAGGGGGGGTTAGAAGGATTACTTTATCCTATCCCAGGTATTCCTTAAAGAGGTGGGGTTTCAGGTGTCTCCGGAAGGTGGTGATTGACTCCGCTGTCCTGGCATCGTGAGGGAGATTGTTCCACCATTGGGGTGCCAGAGCGGCGAACAGTTTTGACTGGGCTGAGCGGGAACTGTGCTTCCTCAGAGGTAGGGAGGCGAGCAGGCCAGAGGTGGATGAACGCAGTGCCCTTGTTTGGGTGTAGGGCCTGATCAGAGCCTGAAGGTACGGAGGTGCCGTTCCCCTCACAGCTCCGTAGGCAAGCACCATGGTCTTGTAGCGGATGCGAGCTTCAACTGGAAGCCAGTGGAGAGAGCGGAGGAGCGGGGTGACGTGAGAGAACTTGGGAAGGTTGAACACCAGACGGGCTGCGGCGTTCTGGATGAGTTGTAGGGGTTTGATGGCACAGGCAGGGAGCCCAGCCAACAGCGAGTTGCAGTAATCCAGACGGGAGATGACAAGTGCCTGGATTAGGACCTGCGCCGCTTCCTGTGTGAGGCAGGGTCGTACTCTGCGAATGTTGTAGAGCATGAACCTACAGGATCGGGTCACCGCCTTGATGTTAGTGGAGAACGACAGGGTGTTGTCCAGGATCACGCCAAGGTTCTTAGCACTCTGGGAGGAGGACACAAGGGAGTTGTCAACCGTGATGGCGAGATCATGGAACGGGCAGTCCTTCCCCGGGAGGAAGAGCAGCTCCGTCTTGCCGAGGTTCAGCTTGAGGTGGTGATCCGTCATCCACACTGATATGTCTGCCAGACATGCAGAGATGCGATTCGCCACCTGGTTGTCAGAAGGGGGAAAGGAGAAGATTAATTGTGTGTCGTCTGCATAGCAATGATAGGAGAGACCGTGTGAGGATATGACAGAGCCAAGTGACTTGGTGTATAGCGAGAATAGGAGAGGGCCTAGAACAGAGCCCTGGGGGACACCAGTGGTGAGAGCACGTGGTGCGGAGACAGCTTCTCGCCACGCCACCTGGTAGGAGCGACCTGTCAGGTAGGACGCAATCCAAGCGTGGGCCGCGCCGGAGATGCCCAGCTCGGAGAGGGTGGAGAGGAGGATCTGATGGTTCACAGTATCAAAGGCAGCAGATAGGTCTAGAAGGATGAGAGCAGAGGAGAGAGAGTTAGCTTTAGCAGTGCGGAGAGCCTCCGTGACACAGAGAAGAGCAGTCTCAGTTGAATGCCCAGTCTTGAAACCTGACTGATTAGGATCAAGAAGGTCGTTCTGAGAGAGATAGCAGGAGAGCTGGCCAAGGACGGCACGTTCAAGAGTTTTGGAGAGAAAAGAAAGAAGGGATACTGGTCTGTAGTTGTTGACATCGGAGGGATCGAGTGTAGGTTTTTTCAGAAGGGGTGCAACTCTCGCTCTCTTGAAGACGGAAGGGACGTAGCCAGCGGTCAAGGATGAGTTGATGAGCGAGGTGAGGTAGGGGAGAAGGTCTCCGGAAATGGTCTGGAGAAGAGAGGAGGGGATAGGGTCAAGTGGGCAGGTTGTTGGGCGGCCGGCCGTCACAAGACGCGAGATTTCATCTGGAGAGAGAGGGAAGAAAGAGGTCAAAGCACAGGGTAGGGCAGTGTGAGCAGGACCAGCGGTGTCGCTTGACTTAGCAAACGAGGATCGGATGTCGTCAACCTTCTTTTCAAAATGGTTGACGAAGTCATCCGCAGTGAGGGAGGAGGGGGGGGGAGGGGGAGGAGGATTCAGGAGGGAGGAGAAGGTAGCAAAGAGCTTCCTAGGGTTAGAGGCAGATGCTTGGAATTTAGAGTGGTAGAAAGTGGCTTTAGCAGCAGAGACAGAAGAGGAAAATGTAGAGAGGAGGGAGTGAAAGGATGCGAGGTCCGCAGGGCGGCGAGTTTTCCTCCATTTCCGCTCGGCTGCCCGGAGCCCTGTTCTGTGAGCTCGCAGTGAGTCGTCGAGCCACGGAGCAGGAGGGGAGGACCGAGCCGGCCTGGAGGATAGGGGACAGAGAAAATCAAAGGATGCAGAGAGGGAGGAGAGGAGGGTTGAGGAGGCAAAATCAGGAGATAGGTTGGAGAAGGTTTGAGCAGAGGGAAGAGATGATAGGATGGAAGAGGAGAGAGTAGCAGGAGAGAGAGAGCGAAGGTTGGGACGGCGCAATACCATCCGAGTAGGGGCAGAGTGAGAAGTTTTTGATGAGAGCGAGAGGGAAAAGGATACAAGGTAGTGGTCGGAGACTTGGAGAGGAGTTGCAATGAGATTAGTGGAAGAACAGCATCTAGTGAAGATGAGGTCAAGCGTATTGCCTGCCTTGTGAGTAGGGGGGGAAGGTGAGAGGGTGAGGTCAAAGGAGGAGAGGAGTGGAAAGAAGGAGGCAGAGAGGAATGAGTCGAAGGTAGACGTGGGGAGGTTAAAGTCACCCAGAACTGTGAGAGGTGAGCCATCCTCAGGGAAGGAACTTATCAAGGCGTCAAGCTCATTGATGAACTCTCCAAGGGAACCTGGAGGGCGATAAATTATGAGGATGTTAAGCTTGAAAGGGCTGGTAACTGTGACAGCATGGAATTCAAATGAGGAGATAGACAGATGGGTCAGGGGAGAAAGAGAGAATGTCCACTTGGGAGAGATGAGGATTCCAGTGCCACCACCCCGCTGGCTCGATGCTCTAGGGGTATGCGAGAACACGTGGCCAGACGAGGAGAGAGCAGTAGGAGTAGCAGTGTTATCTGTGGTGATCCATGTTTCCGTCAGCGCCAGGAAGTCTAGGGACTGGAGGGTAGCATAGGCTGAGATGAACTCAGCCTTGTTGGCCGCAGACCGGCAGTTCCAGAGGCTGCCGGAGACCTGGAACTCCACGTGGGTCGTGCGCGCTGGGACCACCAGGTTAGAGTGGCAGCGGCCACGCGGTGTGAAGCGTTTGTATGGCCTGTGCAGAGGGGAGAGAACTGGGATAGACAGACACATAGTTGACAAGCTACAGAAGAGGCTACGCTAATGCAAAGGAGATTGGAATGACAAGTGGACTACACGTCTCGAATGTTCAGAAAGTTAAGCTTACGTTGCAGAAAATCTATTGACTAAAATGACGAAAATGATACAGTACTGCTGGCTGGTGGAGTAGGCTAGCTAGCAGTGGCTGCGTTGTTGACTTTGTTTGACCGTGTAGCTGGCTAGGTGTAGCTGGCTAGGTGACCTCGATAGTTTCAGTACTACACCTTGTCATGATACAAAAGCAACTTTGTAGCTAGCTAACATAACACTAATCAAGACGTTCCTTTGTAATGTATTTTAGTTTCTACAGTGTTACTAGTTGGCTGGGTTAGAAAAAATGGCGTCGCGGGGGACGGCAATAGCTGGCTAGCTAACCTCGGTAATTACTAAACTACACAATTATCAGGCTATGACAAAGACAACTATGTAGCTAGCTAGCCAACACTGCACTAGTCAAATCGTTCCGTTGTAAAGTATTGGTATCTACAGCGCTGCTAGTCGGTAACGGTTGGCTAGCTGTTGGCTAGCTAGCTAGCAGTGGGTTAATGATGACTAGGTGTGTTGACTACGTCTGGCGTCGCGGCTGGCTAGTTACCAATAATTACTCTAAACTACACAATTATCTTAGATGCAAAGACAGCAAAGACAACTATGTAGCTGGCTCACTAACACTACACTAATCAAGTCGTTCCGTTGTAAAGTATTAGTGTCTAGAGCGCTGCTAGTCGGTTACGGTTGGCTAGCTAGCTAGCAGTGGGTTAATGAAGACTAGGTGTGTTGACTAAGTCTGGCGTCGCGTCGCGGCTGGCTGGTTACTAATAATTACTCTAAACTACACAATTATCTTAGATGCAAAGACAACTATGTAGCTGGCTCACTAACACTACACTAGTCAAGTCGTTCCGTTGTAATGTAATAGATTCTACAGTGCTGCTAGTCGGTGGAAGTTGGCTGGTTGGCTAGCTAGCAGTGTTGACTAGCTAGCTAGCTAGCAGTGATGACTACGTTAGGAGGACGAAGATAGCTAACTTCGATAATTACTCTAAGCTACACGATTATCTTTGATACAAAGACGGCTATGTAGCTAGCTAAGAAAAAAATTGCTCGGATCAAACAAATCAAACCGTTGTAATGTAGTGAAGTGTAATATTACCTGTGGAGTGAAGCGTAGTGCGACTGCTCGCTCCAAACCGGATGTAGTATGAGAAGTTGGATCTTACAAATCATTTTGATAGCATTTTTGGAAAATAAGGGTGTGTGTCACGTCCTGAACAGTAAAGGGGTCATTTTGTTATTGTCGTTGGTCAGGACGTGGCAGGGGTGTGTTTGTTTTGTGTGTTTCGGGGTTTTTGGTTTATGTTCTATGTTTTCTATTTCTATGTGGCTTTTCTAGTTTGTCTATTTCTATGTTAGTTTTGGGAACGACCTCCAATTAGAAGCAGCTGGTTGTCGTTGCTTCTAATTGGAGGCCATATTTAAGTGGGTTTATTTTCTCTTGTGTTTGTGGGTGGTTGTTTCTTTGTATAGCTGTTTAGCCTTACAGGACTGTCGTTTGGTTTCTTGTTTTGTTTAGTGTTCACGTTAAAAAATAAAGGTATAAGTATGGACACTTACCACGCTGCGTATTGGTCCGATGATTTCTCCTCATCAGAAGACGAAGCTTATGACAGTGTGGAAATAAAATATGCATATTTCCTTTGAGACTAAAGCATAAATCACTTGCAAAGCACAATGTCTGTTTTATTTATTTTACAACTTTGGGACAAATGAGATCAGAGAGATAGGGCATTAGATTTGCCTTTCAGCTTGGTAACTACACAGAAAATGCATTTGAACACCGTAAGAAATCAACAAGTAAAAAATGGAGTAATTTTGTTCAACATAGGGTTGCAAAATTATGCAAACTTTACCAAAATTACCACGTTTTCCAAAAATCCTGATTGGAAGATTTCTGAAATCAGGAGGGAATACGCAGGAGATCTGGGAAATCTTCCAACTGAGATTTCTGGAAAACCTGGGAATTTTGGGCATGTTACCAGAATTGCGCAACCCTAACTCAACATAAGAATACAACCCACATGTTTATATTTGACTTTGTCTTTCCTCCAGTGTAAGTGGGTGTAATATGAGATATTTCTACAGGCAACTTGTTGCTTGTAAACCCATTATGACCCCAACAAATTAAATGAAGGGTTCAATTAAAGGTGATAAGCAAAGACTTCCCTGTTTTTTCAAACGATTTACAACAGCTAAATACATCATATTATGATCTGGAGTAATATTTTGGTCAGAGAAGAGGTTGTATCCTTAATATAACACTAAGTGGAGCATGACCACATGATATAACAACCTGGTTAAAATAACATAATTACAGACAGGTTAAAAGCTGTTTGAAATAACGTCATTACAGACAGGTTTCAATCTGGTTGAAATAATGTCATTACAGACTGGTTGAAATTTGGAGACCTTTGTCTATCACCTTAAACATAACCAACCTGAAGTTAATTTGTTACTATACTCAATATGTATGGTGTACAAAACAAGCAGGGACAGAAGATCCTATTTTAAATTTTTGATATCAAATAGCACATTCTTAATCAAACATAATACATTTTTTGTAATACAGAATCCACTGATATTTGCCGTTTCATTCATTCTACAGTTTGGCTCTGGGCATTTACATTTTCTGCTTTATATCAAGTGCTTTTATAAAATCACATTTGTTTTCATTCTGTGGCGTTAGTAATATCATTACAGCAACGACTCCAAAATGATGAATGCTGAAACATACTGCGGTTCATGACTTAGTTGCTTTATGACTTTGTTTATTTCTTCATGGAATCATTTATTTTGGGGTGATGTATTTAACAGTCACATTAACTAAATCCTCTTTGTCTTCCTCTTGCCTGCTAGGAAATAGTGGTGCTTTGACCTATCATATAAAGGCCATTTATTAATGACCAGGGGAGGGTCAGTAAAGAGCTTTTAGTCTAGTGAGAGGTCTTACCCCGGAACATTGTAAGAGCACCTCTGAAAGACAATGCCATACATTCAGGGATAATGTCATACATGTGTTCATCCATCTTGCTTTTATAGATTCACATAATTTTTTTATGATGGATAGGATATTTTAAAAAGCAATGGGCTGCCAGTTTATCAATTTGCTGCCAGAAAGAGAACAGGCCTGGTGTTTTCCAAACGGCGTCAACATCACAACACCACAGCCACTGCTAGCTAGCCAACTTTACCAACTAGCGGTACTGTAGAAACTAAATACATTACAACGGAACGATTTGATTAGTGTAACGTTAGCTAGCTACATAGTTGTCTTTGTATCAAAGATAAAGATAAACGCAGCCACTGCTAGCTAGCCAACTCTACCAGCTACCAGCTAGCAGTACTGTATCATTTTTAGTCAATAAGATTTTTGCAACGTAAGCTTTCGAGTTGTGTAGTCCACTTGTGTAGCTAGCAGGACTGACTTTGTGTTAGCTAGCCAACGTTTAATTACTTCTGTGTTATGAAAGGAACTAGACACGGACAGGAATGATCCATTGATAGTTTGATGTAACCAAGTATTGGTGCTAACCGTGTGTTATTGGATGCTAGCATGCTAGTTAGCTATGGCGTCATAAGACACAGTGCACTGGGTGGGTTTCACGGAAGAATACTGTACCAAGTTATCTAGCTGAATAAACTAAGTTTGAGCCTATTCCTGGAAACATTGAACCACTGTAGTTTACATCAATTATAATTTCTAAGTGGAAGTTGGAATAGTTATATTTGAGTGTTTCAGCGAATGGTTAGTGAGGGAGGCCCTGCTCTCTCGCTTCCCCAGTTGTTTAGTTAATTTTCTTTCCAATCTCCTTTGCATTAGCGTAGCCTCTCCTGTAGCCTGTCAACTATGTGTCTGTCTATCCCTGTTCTCTCCTCTCTGCACAGGCCAAACAAACGCTTCACACCGCATGGCCGCTGCCACTCTAACCTGGTGGTCCCAGCGCGCACGACCCACGTGGAGTTCCAGGTCTCCGGCAGCCTCTGGAACTGCCGGTCTGCGGCCAACAAGGCAGAGTTCATCTCAGCCTATGCTACCCTCCAGTCCCTCGACTTCTTGGCGCTGACGGAAACATGGATTACCACAGAAAACACTGCTACTCCTACTGCTCTCTCCTCGTCTGACCACGTGTTCTCGCATACCCCGAGAGCATCTGGTCAGCGGGGTGGCGGGACTGGAATCCTCATCTCTCCCAAGTGGACATTCTCTCTTTCTCCCCTGACCCATCTGTCTATCTCCTCCTTTGAATTCCATGCTGTCACAATCACTAGCCCATTCAAGCTTAACATCCTTATCATTTATCGCCCTCCAGGTTCCCTTGGAGAGTTCATCAATGAGCTTGACGCCTTGATAAGTTCCTTTCCTGAGGATGGCTCACCCCTCACAATTCTGGGTGACTTTAACGTCCCTACGTCTACCTTTGACTCATTTCTCTCTGCCTCTTTCTTTCCACTCCTCTCCTCTTTTGGCCTCACCCTCTCACCGTCCCCCCCTACTCACAAGGCAGGCAATACGCTTGACCTCATCTTTACTAGATGCTGTTCTTCTACCAATCTCACTGCAACTCCCCTCCAAGTTTCCGACCACTACCTTGTATCCTTTTCCCTCTCGCTCTCCTCCAACACTACTCACTCTGCCCCATCTCAGATGGCATTGCGCCATCGCAACCTTCACTCTCTCTCTCCTGCTACTCTCTCCTCTTCCATCCTATCATCTCTTCCCTCTGCTCAAACCTTCTCCAACCAATCTCCTGATTCTGCCTCCTCAACCCTCCTCTCCTCCCTTTCTGCATCCTTTGACTCTCTATGTCCCCTATCCTCCCGACCGGCTCGGTCCTCCCCTCCTGCTCCGTGGCTTGACGACTCATTGCGAGCTCACAGAACAGGGCTCCGGGCAGCCGAGCGGAAATGGAAGAAAACTAGCCTCCCTGCGGACCTGGCATCTTTTCACTCCCTCCTCTCCACATTTTCCTCCTCTGTTTCTGCTGCTAAAGCCAGTTTCTACCACTCTAAATTCCAAGCATCTGCCTCTAACCCTAGGAAGCTCTTTGCCACCTTCTCCTCCCTCCTGAATCCTCCTCCCCCTCCCCCCTCCCTCTCTGCGGACGACTTTGTCAACCATTTTGAAAAGAAGGTTGACGACATCAGATCCTCATTTGTTAAGTCAAACGACACTGCTGGTCCTGCTCACATTGCCCTACCCTATGCTTTGACCTCTTTCTCCCCTCTTTCTCCAGATGAAATCTTGCGACTTGTGACGGCCGGCCGCCCAACAATCTGCCCGCTTGACCCTATCCCCTCCTCTCTTCTCCAGACCATTTCCGGAGACCTTCTCCCTTACCTCACCTTGCTCATCAACTCATCCTTGACCGCTGGCTACATCCCTTCCGTCTTCAAGAGAGCGAGAGTTGCACCCCTTCTCAAAAAACCTACACTCAATCCCTCCAATGTCAACAACTACAGACCAGTATCCCTTCTTTCTTTCCTTTCCAAAACTCTTGAGCGTGCTGTCCTTGGCCAGCTCTCTTGCTATCTCTCTCAGAATGACCTTCTTGATCCAAATCAGTCAGGTTTCAAGACTGGTCATTCTACTGAGACTGCTCTTCTCTGTGTCACGGAGGCTCTCCGCACTGCTAAAGCTAACTTTCTCTCCTCTGCTCTCATCCTTCTAGACCTATCTGCTGCCTTTGTTACTTTGAACCATCAGATCCTCCTCTCCACCCTCTCCAAGTTGGGCATCTCCGGCGCGGCTCACTCTTGGATTGCGTCCTACCTGACAGGTCGCTCCTACCAGGTGGCGTGGCGAGAATCCGTCTCCGCACCATGTGCTCTCACCACTGGTGTCCCCCAGGGCTCAGTTCTAGGCCCTCTCCTATTCTCGCTATACATCAAGTCACTTGGCTCTGTCATATCCTCACATGATCTCTCCTATCATTGCTATGCAGACGACACACAATTAATGTTCTCCTTTCCCCCTTCTGATAACCAGGTGGCGAATCGCATCTCTGCATGTCTGGCAGACATATCAGTGTGGATGATGGATCACCACCTCAAGCTAAACCTCGGCAAGACGGAGCTGCTCTTCCTCCCGGGGAAGGACTGCTCGTTCCATGATCTCGCCATCACGGTTGACAACTCCATTGTGTCCTCCTCCCAGAGTGCTAAGAGCCTTGGCGTGATCCTGGACAACACCCTGTCGTTCTCCGCTAACATTAAGGCGGTGACCCGATCCTGTAGGTTCATGCTCTACAACATTCGCAGAGTACGACCCTGCCGCACACAGGAAGCGGCGCAGGTCCTAATCCAGACACTTGTCATCTCCTGTCTGGATTACTGCAACTCGCTGTTGGCGGGGCTCCCTGCCTGTGCCATCAAACCCCTACAACTCATCCAGAACGCCACAGCCCATCTGGTGTTCAACCTTCCCAAGTTCTCTCACGTCACCCCGCTCCTCCGCACACTCCACTGGCTTCCAGTTGAAGCTCGCATATGCTACAAGACCATGGTGCTTGCCTACGGAGCTGTGAGGGGAACGGCACCTCCGTACCTTCAGGCTCTGATCAGTCCCTACACCCAAAGAAGGGCACTGCGTTCATCCACCTCTGGCCTGCTCGCCTCCCTACCTCTGCGGAAGCACAGTTCCCGCTCAGCCCAGTCAAAACTGTTCGCTGCTCTGGCACCCCAATGGTGGAACAAGCTCCCTCACGACGCCAGGACAGCGGAGTCAATCACCACCTTCCGGAGACACCTGAAACCCCACCTCTTTAAGGAATACCTGGGATAGGATTAAGTAATCCTTCTAACCCCCCCTACCCCCCCCCCCAAAAAAAGATATAGATGTACTATTGTAAAGTGGTTGTTCCACTGGATATCATAAGGTGAATGCACCAATTTGAAAGTCGCTCTGGATAAGAGCGTCTGCTAAATGACGTAAATGAAAATGTATATCAACCCCATCTTTGATACAATTATGTTACACTCTATCCAGTTGAGAGAGTAGCAATGGGAAATGGTATCCACCCAAGACACAGTGATTCATAAAAATGAAATGAATCAGGGAAATACAATACATGGCCAACAGTATGTGGACAGCCCTTCAAATTTGTGGATTTGGCTATTTCAGCCACATAAAGTTGAGCACACAGCCATGCAATCTCCATAGACAAACATTGGCAGTAGAATGGCCTTACTGAAGAGCTCAGTGACTTTTAACGTGGCACTGTCATAGGATATCATCTTTCCAACAAGTCAGTTTGTCAAATTTCTGCCCTGGTAGAGCTGCCCCGGTCAACTAAGTGCTATTATTGAGAAGTGGAAACGTCTGGAGAGGACCAACTCCATATTAATGCCCATGATTTTGGAATGAGATGTTCGAGCAGGTGTCTACATACTTTTGACCATGTAATGTATCCAATTGTGTTCCCCCATCAGTTTTTAACTCCGACCCAATTCAGGGAATTGAACCTCAGTGGAATACTGAATATTCAATATGTTGAATTCCTTTAAGGGGACACTTTATTTCACTTTCAATCCAGATTTTAATAAGATTTCCTTTCTGATCGTGTGGCTTTGCTAGTGTGACAGTAGCCTTTCCTTTTGATTCTTTGCAAATCATAACTTTTAAAGGCATCATTCTTTACTCATTCCTCACTCAATTAGTAGTAGACCCCATACAATTGATTGTCCCTAGCCTATTAATGACAGTCTTTTTTGCATTGACAAGTATGTTTATTATCATAAATAATACCAAGCATAACTGGATTTTGTAGTTGAAATTTGAAATAACCCATTTATTCTAAGGGCAAAAATAGATAGGACTTTTCTACTCAGCCTCACTCATCAAAGTTCAGGATTACAGTAAACAAACAGTGGCAGGTCTGGCCAGTGTTTCTTCATGGTATGCTGAGATAATGCTGAATGGATGTTTTAATAATAAACTGTGGCAGTGCGGCGCCCAAGTCTCCTCCTAACGCCGTTGGAAGCTGTCAGTAAAACATTCATTTCGAATCCAAATCCCATTTGTCTAAGACAACTCTTATTTTCCCAGCCATTCTAATGACACGTCCTCGTGCTTCAATACATTAAATCATATGTGTGTGACTCCAGAGTGGTTGCTATTTGCAACCGGCAGATAAACCGGATTCATAAATCAAATGGACGGTTGTACAACTGGATATATTTAAATAAACTTTGCAGTGAATGACAATGATTTTGCAGAGAAAGAATGTACATTTACATTAGAGGGATTTCATGACCAGTGTGGCTTATACAGTATGTCATATTTCCTCATTGCGCCATGCCGCCCGCTCATTTCCTTGAGGATATGTTCTCATGAATTATCCTGAAACCTCCTTGGCAGCAGGCGCAGAGGCATTAAGCTAGTCACAGATTAAATGCAAGGTCTTTAAATTAAGGGAAAGCCTTCACTGAACATGCCTTTGACACTGATGAAAAAAATTGAAACCAACAATGAATAACTCTGTAGCCATAACAGTAACAGCTACACGAACAGATACAGTAATAAGACTGCATCAATTAGCTTAATCAGTGAGCACACAAATTATTATAGTTTTACAATTATCTGGCCTGATTTAGTGTTAGGGTTATGATTTTCGAGATGCACAACACTCACTGGGGCTTTGCCATGATATGGTTGCCTATTGTTTTCTTAGCTTGTTTATTAAAGCATTGCTCATAATTAACATTAACATTATCCATTTATTGGATGATTTTTTGTTTCGCTATTGATGCTGTTGTCATGGGAAACTTCAATATCAGTCTCTGATTCATGGCCATTGATCTGGAAGAACATTGGTAGAAGACATTTGGCAGATAAATTGGCAATACTGTGCGCTCTCTCCCTCAATCTGTCCATATCCCTCTCACTATAACTCTCTCTCCCTCTCGCTTAGCTTCCCTTGGGAGAGAATGTGTGTTTGAAGCTAAGGCTTTGTTTATCCGCCTGTTTATACTGTGCTGTCAAATTATCTCTCTAAGTGACGATGTAGCATCCCCCAGGGTTTATAATGAAGAGGTGGAGGTGACACAAGGCTCGCTCTTGAGCTTAAAGGGTATCATCACCATGTGTTCCCTTAAAGCACATTGCTGTCCGGGCCAGTTCCAGGCATAAGCAACATCTTTTTTTAGGAACTCAGTCAGGGCTCAACTTATTATTGAATGTAGGAATAGTAGTGTACAATTTTGAAATTTGGCTGTGCACAGGCAGATTTTCTATTGTTATGACAGTCACTCAATTAGCCATGTCAGCTAACCTTTTTTAGATTGTTAGTTAGTCTAGCCAGCTATCTAAACTTGTAGTAATCCTGGCTGAATAATGACCAGGTGTAACAGGGTTAGTTACAGTATGATTCCACTTGCCACTGCAGAAATTTGTTGGTTCAAATTGGATATCAATAAGGTGTAATGCCATTGGCTACGCTTGCAGATAGAGGGAGATCTCAAATGTAAATTCTTGCCAGACTGATATTGATATGCAAGCGAAGAATCACGAATCTACAGTCATCAACATATTGTTGTCCTTCACATCTAATGTGCTTTCTTGTGTCTATTGTCAGAATTAACACTATCAACTGGGAATGTTGGCTGGACAGTCCTTTCTTTAAAAACATAAAGAGAGTTACGAAGTACAATCACATTTGTTACACTGGTGCCGAGACCAGTCTTCTTGTCTTCATGGGACATGTGTTACACCAGCACTCAGGGCACATGCCCAGTGGCCTTGACCTCCAGGGGAACCCCATAACATTTTTCTGTCCACCATCAAGAGGGGGGCCACTAAAAAGTTGTGCTGCGAGGGCCCCCAAAAGGTTAGAGCCAGCCCTGCTGCTGCTGGTTGGAAAAATGACTGGCATGGCTGGGTTTCTTGACACGTTTTATTTATTGATTTCATGTGTGTCTGGAAATGACAACTATTAGTTGTTTTCTGGCAAAAACTGATAAATAGTTGGCAATCATGAGAACATTGCATATGTATGAGACAATCCAGTGCAAAACTGAAAATGTAACCCACCTACTGGAACATTCCCAAGCTCACTCCTCATTTCCAAGCATGAACTTGAAAACATCCCCTCACTAAACCATATATTACGTGCCACAGCACATTCAAAGTTTCACCGACTTTAAACAATTACCTCCACATTAATGGAAGCCTGTTGCTGTTACGGAGCGGAGGAAAACAATAAATAACTGGACACTGATCCATTGTCTCACGCTTCAAGTTGTCAGTCTCCGAAGGATAATTACAGTGACGGCGAGACAGCCATTCACTGTGCTTTACTGTCCACCCTAAGGTGAAAAGACAAATTGGAAATGTCCGGGCCTCCAATGGAGACGATTTATGGGTCTTTTCAGTATTAATTCTCCCTGATGGCTGAAGTCAAAGTAGAGAGAGCCTTTCACCCTAGCCTCCAGGGAGGGATTAAGCTTAGTGCTTCATCGCTCTGATGTGGCAATCAGCTAGGAGGAAATGATGCCGGTCGGTTCGGTCGCTAGCTACCACAGGGAGGGCTAGTTTCTGTGTGGAGCGCCACAGCTATCTGTGACAGGAATGAAACGTTTCTGCCGCTTTCCTTGCATCCATTATCTCTCTTATGGGGAAACAGCATGGGTCCTTGGAGGAAATTGTTTCGAAAGTATTAAACCTAACGAATGAATGGCGACAGAGGAGTTGATGTACTCTCTTCTGAAGTAACAAATGGAGTTGTGTTAAGCCTTTCTCTCTGCAACAACAGAGCAGAGTTTAAACAGTGCCTAAATTGGGGAAGAAGTAAAGGCAGCAATTCATTTTTACAGCTGCATTGACAAATCAATGTGCCATTGGTCTGAAGGGAAGGTTCTGGTTGACCTATTTGCAACTGAAGAGTGGTCAGTCTGAGGAATAGCGTCCCTGTCAAGTTGAATTGATCAACCTTAGGCCTATCCCTTGAGGCAAGAAGGAAAACCGAGATTCCATTCACTATGCAGTATTCAGTGCTACATTTACAGTAAAGGTGGTTGTGTGTTGTAGTAAATACATAGTACATGTAGTGCATGTATCAACATTCAAAAGTTTTTATATTTGATTTCCCTGACTGACCTAATGTCCTGTTGCTATTGGTAGGAGCTATGAGTTCCTAGAAATGAAAAGTATTTTTGCTTTCAAATAGTGGAGATCACAGTCTAACTGCACTTTGTATAGTGGGGAACACATCTACATTTTAGTCATTTAGCAGACACTCTTATCCAGAGCAACTTACAGTAGTGAATGCATACATTTCAAACATTGCTTACATTTCTTTTTCCATACTGGTCCCCTGTGGGAATCGAACCCACAACCCTGGTGTTGCAAACAGCATGCTCTACCAACTGAGCCACACTGTCCTTTGAATAGTAGGGATCACAGTCTACTGCCCATTGAATAGTGTGGATCACAGTCTGACTGTCCCTGTCAGTGGGAACCACGCTCAGGGAAACTGTCTACCTTTGAAGGGCAAACAGCTTACAGCAGTTAAATTCTGCCATTCCACATTTGTACTGTAGGCTATCGTAGTATAATGATTTTGATAGCACTAATCAAATTATTATCGAACACCTCTGGCAAAGGCTGTGCTGTTTTATACATTGTACTGTGAGGTATGTTTACATTTGCTGAAGGTATACTATTGCTGGTCAATGCTTCAGGTGAAGTTAAAGTCAATATCCCAAACAAGGCTATTTGGCCTGAAGTTTCTTACCTGGGACCTTCAGATGACCTTGATTTTGAAGTTTGAAATCTGTCTGCTTGCAGTATAAAATGGGGGAGACTTTTAGTGTACTGAAATTTGAACACACAAACATACTGAAGAATGACAATTGGGTATAAAATTGTATTGTCAACAATGATTGTAATTGGTTTTGTTTTGGGGGGTTTTGTTCACACTTCCCTCAGTTTGCAGCTTGAGTGCTCTCCCTCAATTTGGTAAAGAGTTAGGTGACTTCAAAAGCCTATACTCTTATAAAAAAGGTGCAATCTAGAACTTAAAATGGTTCTTCCCATAGAAGAACCCATTGAAGAACCCTTTTGGGTTCCATGTAGAACTCTTCAGGCTTTAGCTCTGCAGGCACTTTTATTGTCAAATAAAATCAAATGTTATTGGTCGCTTACACTTATTAGGCAGATTTTATTGCGGGTGTAGCGAAACGCAAGAACCCTTTTGGAACCCTTTTTTTCCCAAGAGTGTAGGCATTAACTCAGGTCTAACAAGTCTTTTTAGAAAAAATATTTAAAAAACACCTTTATTTAACCAGGTAGGCCAGTTGAGAAAAGGTTCTCACTTACAACTGCGACCTGGCCAAGATAAAGCAAAGCAGTGTGACAAAAACAAAAACACAGAGTTACACATAAACAAACGTACAGTCAATATCACAATAGAAAAATCTATGTACAGTGTGTGCAAATGTAGAAGAGTAGTGCAGTAAGGCAATAAATATGCCCTAGAGGTGAAATAATTACAATTTAGCATTAACACTGGAGTCATAGATGTGCAGATGATGATGTGCAAGTAGAGATACTGGGGTGTAAAAGAGCAAGAGGATAAGTAACAATATGGGGATGAGGTAGTTGGGTGTGCTATTTACAGATTGACTGTGTACAGGTACAGTGATCGGTAAGCTGCTCTGACAGTAGATGCTTAAAGTTAGAGGGAGATATAGGGCTTCAGTGATTTTTGCAATTCGTTCCAGTCATTGGCAGCAGAGAACTGGAAGGAAAGGCGGCCAAAGGAAGTGTTGGCTTTGGGGTTGACCAGTGAAATATACCTGTTGGAGGGCGTGCTACAGGTGGGTGTTGCTATGGTGACCAGTGAGCTGAAATAAGGTGGGGCTTTACCTAGCAAAGACTTATAGATGACCTGGAGCCAGTGGGTTTGGCGACGAATATGTAGCGAGGGCCAGCCAACGAGAGCATACAGGTCGCAGTGGTGGGTAGTATATGGGGCTTTGGTGACAAAACGGATGGCACTGTGATAGACTACATCCAGTTTGCTGAGTAGTTTCTTCAGGTCTTTGTGTTTCATTGAAACACCTCACTTACAGATGCAGTCTAAAAAAAGCAAAACTCAACAACATAGATGGACAGAAATAGTGAAAATATTGTGGTACATTGTTAGCATCGTCCTGCCTACTATACATGTTATCTTTCCAAAGAACACAGACAATCTTTCATAATGTATAAAGTGCATATCAAGAGTACCTAACCTTGATGTACTCTACAAGACAGGCTATTAACATAAGTGGTAGTGTTCTCTATGAGGTGAATTTACATGAATGATTAATTTCTCTTTCTGTTGTTAAGTACTCTACACTTCAAGAAATTAGTTCCTGGAATGACAAATTGAAAACAAAAACAAAAGTGAGATGCACATTTTGTTCAGTAGAGCCATTTTATATCCTCTGTCCATTGGCATTCACAGACTTGCCTATTGCCTGAAAGACTTGCTCTTGATGGAATACGTTAGTGAAGTCTTTCAATATGTACAGCCTGTGGATCAGTGGCGGTCAGTGCCGTTTATGATAAGGGAGGGCATTTTTTCTTTCTTTCAGGAGCATGGCCTTATTTCTATTACAGCATATTGGATGACTGTCATTCATATTCCATTCACCCAGTTCAATGTAACATCGATAGTTTTAGGCTAGTACATGATACTTAAATTCTACCTATACCCATTATGAGGTTGCTACAACCTAGCCTATGAATGAAAGTTTACAACGTAGGTGCACACAGGTCGAGAGAAAATGTTGAGGTGACAGACAGTGACAGAAGGATAGACAGTGACACATTAAATACCGCCTTGCACACTCTTGCCTGCATCTAGCTTATGTGGGGTGAAATCATTAGTCCAACAGTTGCAAACAAGAGTTTCTATTGGACAACTTCAGGTATTTTTATCCCTGTTTCGTTTGCTTCCGTTTAAGAAAGGTTTTTACACAGAATCGGCGGAATGAATACACCCCTGATCAAGCGTAAATACAGTTCACTTTCATTGCAGCCACGTTGTATTCCTTTTCGCCTCTACTCACTCTCCTCTCACCTTTTCCCTTCGTTTGTGGACTTCAATGCACAACATATACATATGCACAGTATGTGACCAGGCGAAGAAAAAAAAACTTTACAAACCAAACCATGTCATAACCGCTATACACAGCCTACACCATTGTCCCCGTATTAGCTAAAGTAACATCCTAGTCAACATGGCTAATAGAACTAATGCGTTAGTAAACTCACTACAATCATGCAGTAACGTTACAGTGTATACTAAGTAAGCAGTTTAGCAGTTACACCGGCAGGCCCCAGTGGCAATAAATTAATGAAACCAAAAGCTTACCAGTTCCAGTGTTGTGTTGGATAGTCATAGCCAGCTAGCTAACATAGGATCCCTCTGTTTTTTGCAGGGTGTTTGAGTAGGCTAAACTAGCCAGCTGCATTTGCTAGCTAACTAAGTGAAACTGCAAGTTTGCTTCTCCTTAATTAATTGGTTCAAAACTGTTCAACAACAACTCATTTTATGCACTGCAGTGCTAGCTAGCTGTAGCTTATGCTTCCAATACTAGATTCTTTCTCTGATCCTTTGATTGGTTAGACAATGTAATGTATCGACTAGACTCACACTCACGGAAATCATTCACTTGTACTTTATTCTTGGTCCCCCAAGCATAGCCTCCCTCCATTCCTCAGGTGACTCCTAGTGCTCTGCTGGTATTGCACCACTAGGTGTCACTAATACACTACATCCCCCCTCTTCTTAGATGTTTGACTAACCATTATGATAACACATCTCCAAACTGCAGATCGATGCATTGTAACGTAACAAAACATGATCTAGCACTCAAAATAAAGTATCTCTTGTACACAGTATTAAAACCTGTTGGGGATAGGGGGCAGTATTGAGAATTTTGGAAAAAATATGTGCCCATTTTTAACTGCCTCCTACACCAACTCAGAAGCTAGAATATGCATATTATTGTTCAGGTTTGGATAGAAAACACTCTGAATTTTCTAAAACTGTTTGAATGATGTCTGTGAGTATAACAGAACTCCTATGGCACGCAAAAACCTGACAAGGTTTCAAGCAGGAAGTACCCTGTCTGACAAGGAGTCGTGCGTCTTGCATCTGTTTACTGAAAAGTAAGGATCTTAGCTGTAACGTGACAATTCCCAGGGCTCCGATAGGCTCTCAGAGCCCGGGAAATAACTGAAGGTTGACGAGGGAGCCTCAGGCTGAAACACATTATCGGCTTTGGCAAGTGGCGGCTCAGAGGACCTTTGAATGAGGCGCGTGCACGATTCGCTCCTGAGGAGAAATTTAATTTGGCTGTTTAGGCTCAATGCATATTCCCGGTCGGAATATTATCACTTATCTACGAGATAAATGGCATAAAAATTGGTTTTAAACAGCGGTTGACATGCTTCGAAGTACGGTAATGGAATATTTAGACATTTTTGTCACGCCAATGCGCCATGCGCGACACCGTGATGAAGCATTCTGATAGTGTCTAGAACTCACGAACAAAACGTCGCTGTTTGGATATAACGATGGATTATTTGGGACCAAACCAACATTTGTTATTGAAGTAGAAGTCCTGGCAGTGTATTCTGATGAAGAACAAGCAAGGTAAGAACATTTTTCTTATAGGAAATGTGATTTTGGTGGAGGCTGACCTGGGTGGGTATCTAAATAGCTAGCCCTGTGATGCCGGGCTATGTACTTAGATTATTGCAAAATGTGCTTCATCCGAAAAGCTATTTTAAAATCGGACATATCGAGTGCATAGAGGAGTAATGTATCTATAATTCTTAAAATAATTGTTATGCTTTTTGTGAACGTTTATCGTGAGTAATTTAGCAAACTGTTAGTAAATTCCCCGGAAGTTTGCGGGGGTTATGCTTTTTCTGAACGTCACATGCTAATGTAAAAAGCTGTTTTTTGATATAAATATGAACTTGATTGAACAGACATGCATGTATTGTATAACACAATGTCCTAGGTGTGTCATCTGATGAAGATCATAAAAGGTTAGTGCTGCATTTAGCTGTGGTTTGGGTTTATGTGACATGATATGCTAGCTTGAAAAATGGGTGTCTGATTATTTCTGGCTGGGCACTCTGCTGACATAATCTAATGTTTTGCTTTCGTTGTAAAGCCTTTTTGAAATCGGACAGTGGGGTTAGATTAACGAGATTCTTGTCTTTAAATAGCTGTAAAATAGTCATATGTTTGAGAAATTGAAGTAATAGTATTTCTAACGATTCAAAAATCGCGCCACTGGATTTCAGTGGCTGTTACGTAGGTGGGACGAGTTCGTCCCACATGCGCCAGAGAGGTTAACATATCTTCCAACAACAACATACTGTAATGTTTAATTCTACTGTCTTTAAACTACCAACCTTAACACTGGTTACATTGCTGGAACTTTAACAATGTTTATTTGACAAGAATTATTGCTGGAACTTTTCTGTGATGGCTAGGGGTAGACTGCCCTGCCATTCAGACTGTGCCGGAGATTATTCTGCCCCATAATGGCAACATGTCTATCTAACATAGTCCTTCAGATGCACAACTTGTTGTCTGAGTCTTTGGGGTCGAGGCTGTAGTTGAATGGCCTCGTCAGGTGCAGGCAGGCTCTGCCCGGTCAGTGTCTCTGTCACTTGTAGTCCATTGTCCTGACTGTGGTTGTATCCACAGTTTCACAAAAAAAACATGTCGCATGGCCCTCTTACTATTCCTTTTCAGGACAACAGAGGACCCCTTCCTGTCCACAATGGTGTATGGCTCTGGTTCGAAGGTAGTTGACAATTTGTTCTGCATTGGTTGCTGTAGCAGAACCATGTCACCTTGTTGGATTGTGCTTTCAGTTGTTGTCCTAGATCTGTCAGCGTTCTGTCGGCCCATCTCCTTACTTTCAGCCAAATGGCATTGTTGTGTGGTTCAGCTCCTCGTTGCATGTTGGCTGACAGCTCTGGCAGTTTGGTTCTAATTTGGCGGTTGAGTCACAGTTCAGCTGGACTGCGGCCTGTGACTGAGTGTGGTGGACTCCTGTAGACCATGAGAAACGTCTGTAGTTCTGTTCGCAAATCCTTCCCTTCTGATTGAGCGGAGCAAATTGCTTTGACAAGCGTCCTGTTCTGTCTTTCAGAACAGTATGGAGTGATGCAGGGGTGTCGGATCCCATTTTCCTCCACGTATGCTCGAAAATCACTTGTGGTGAGAGTAGCGCCATTATCTGTCACAATAGACTCAGGATACCCATGGACTGAGAACGTCACCCTTAGGCTTTTGATTATATTGGCAGCGGTGATGCAGTTTAGGATACTCACATCAACCGATCTTCAGTAGTAGTCTGTTACGAGGAGGTGCTCTCCTGTTGGAAACGGCCCACACATGTCAATGGCTAGGAGCTGGTAGCTCTGTTCTGACTGTGTGGACCTGA
This sequence comes from Salmo trutta, assembly GCF_901001165.1. NCBI lineage: Eukaryota > Metazoa > Chordata > Actinopteri > Salmoniformes > Salmonidae > Salmo > Salmo trutta. The sequence goes on from NC_042975.1 coordinate 24,070,913, forward strand.
TTTGGTGGTGTGCCATTGACTTGACATGCTGGACAGGACTTCATGAGCAGTTCAACCTCTTTATCAATGTTTGGCCAACACACTTTTGTGCTCAGTCTCTGTTTCGTTTTTACTATCCCCTGATGCCCTTTGTGTGCTAACATCAAAGTCTGTTTCTGAGCTGCTCGTGGCATAATAAAGTGGTTGCCTCATAGTACTATCTGTCCAACAATAGAGAGTTCTTCTTGAACACATCGGTATGCACACATCGGTATGCAGTGTCGCATGTGCTCCAATCACCCTGTCTGATGCTTGTTTGTAGAGTGGCTAGAACTGGGTCATTTGCTGACATTTCTTCCAGCTCTCGTGTGGTGAATGCACATGGCACTGCGTGTTTGGCTATGTAGTAGATGTGGTCGTCCCCGTAGTGTAGAGATGCTGGAGGGTTCAGAGTCACCCGTGACAGTGAGTCAGCTGCATTCTGAGGCCCAGGCTTTTATACAACCTTGAATCTGTAAGGCTGTATTCTCAGTGCTCATCTCTCGATCCTTGCTGGTGGTTTGGATTTTGGAGAATAAATAGTCTCTAAAGGATTGTGGTCGGTTAGAATTACAAAGTCTTTGCCATAGAGAAACACATGAAACTTCTCGCATGCCCAGACTATGGCGAGTGCCTCTCTTTCGGTCTGAGAATACCATCGCTCTACAACTGTGAGAGCACAGCTAGCGAAGTACACTGGCCTGTGTGAACCATCTTTTTGCTTCTGATTCAAGATAGCCCCTAGCCCCACTGGACTAGCATCCACAATCACGTGTGTCTCTGCATCTTGATTGAAGTAGGCCATATTGTGTGAACTGTCCAGTGCATTCTTCAACTAGTTGAATGATGATTCTTGTTCATCTCCCCATGTCCATTTGCATGATGGTTTTGTGAGTCTTCTTAGGGGTTTGGATGTGGTTGCCAGATTAGGGTTAACTCTGCAACAGTAGTTTACTAGTCCTAGGAAAATCCTTACTTCAGCAGCATTTGTTGGTCTGAGTGTGTTCTGCACCGCTTCCACCTTTGACTGTGATGCTCCGATGCCGTTCTTGGAGAAAACATGGCCCATGAACTCTATATCCGTCAGACAGAATTCACATTTGTCACTGTTGAGGGTGAGCCCCCTCTCCTGCAGTGTTTCACAACTTGGTGTAGTTGTTTGTTGTGTTCTTGTGTGTTCTTCCCAAACACAATGATATCACCTGAGATGTTGTGGACCCCCTCGATGCCTTGTAGGACTTGGCGGATGATGTGCTGATTTGACACCGAACATTAGTCTCTTGTAGTGCCACAAACCTTTGTGAGTCACAAATGTGGTCAGGGAACGAGACTCAGCTTTCATATAATAATAGTAACAAATAATTAAAGAGCAGTAGTACAACAGCGAGGCTACATACAGGGGGTACCGGTACAGAGTCAATGTACGCTGGTACCGGTTAGTCGAGGTAATTGAGGTAATATGTACAGTGAGGGAAAAAAGTATTTGATCCCCTGCTGATTTTGTACTTTTGCCCACTGACAAAGAAATGATCAGTCTATAATTTTAATGGTAGGTTTATTTGAACAGTGAGAGACCGAATAACAACAAAAAAATCCAGAAAAACGCATGTAAAAAATGTTATAAATTGATTTGCATTTTAATGAGAGGAAATAAGTATTTGACCCCCTCTCAATCAGAAAGATTTCTGGCTCCCAGGTGTGTTTTATACAGGTAACGAGCTGAGATTAGGAGCACACTCTTAAAGGGAGTGCTCCTAATCAAAGTTTGTTACCTATATAAAAGACACCTGTCCACAGAAGCAATCAATCAATCAGATTCCAAACTCTCCACCATGGCCAAGACCAAAGACCTCTCCAAGGATGTCAGGGACAAAATTGTAGACCTACAAAAGGCTGGTATGGGCTACAAGACCATCGCCAAGCAGCTTGGTGAGAAGGTGATAACAGTTAGTGCGATTATTCGCAAATGGAAGAAACACAAAAGAACTGTCAATCTCCCTCGGCCTGGGGCTCCATGCAAGATCTCACCTCGTGGAGTTGCAATGATCATGAGAACGGTGAGGAATCAGCCCATAACTACACGGGAGGATCTTGTCAATGATCTCAAGGCAGCTGGGACCATAGTCACCAAGAAAACAATTGGTAACACATTACACCATGAAGGACTGAAATCCTGCAGCGCCCGCAAGGTCCCCCTGCTCAAGAAAGCACATATACATGCCCGTCTGAAGTTTGCCAATGAACATCTGGGTGAAAGTGTTGTGGTCAGATGAGACCAAAATGGAGCTCTTTGGCATCAACTCAACTCTCCGTGTTTGGAGGAGGAGGAATGCTGCCTATGACCCCAAGAACACCATACCCACTGTCAAACATGGAGGTGGAAACATTATGCTTTAGGGGTGTTTTTCTGCTAAGGGGACAGGACAACTTCACCGCTTCAAAGGGACGATGGACGGGGCCATGTACCGTCAAATCTTGGGTGAGAACCTCCTTCCCTCAGCCAGGGCATTGAAAATGGGTCGTGGATGGGTATTCCAGCATGACAATGACCCAAAACACACGGCCAAGGCAACAAAGGAGTGGCTCAAGAAGAAGCACATTAAGGTCCTGGAGTGGCCTAGCCAGTCTCCAGACCTTAATCCCATAGACAATCTGTGGAGGGAGCTGAAGGTTCGAGTTGCCAAACGTCAGCCTCGAAACCTTAATGACTTGGAGAAGATCTGCAAAGAGGAGTGGGACAAAATCCCTCCTGAGATGTGTACAAACCTGGTGGCCAACTACAAGATACGTCTGACCTCTGTGATTGCCAACAAGAGTTTTGCCACCAAGTACTAAGTCATGTTTTGCAGAGGGGTCAAATACTTATTTCCCTCATTAAAATGCGAATAATTTTATAACATTTTTGACATGCATTTTTCTGGATTTTTTTGTTATTATTCTGTCTCTCACTGTTCAAATAAACCTACCATTAAAATTATAGACTGATCATTTCTTTGTCAGTGGGCAAACATACAAAATCAGCAGGGGATCAAATACTTTTTTCCCTCACTGTACATGTAGGTAGAGTTATTAAAGTGACTGTGCATAGATAATAACAGAGAGTAGCAGCAGTGTAAAAGAAGGGGGCGATGTATATAGTCTGGGTAGCCATTTGATTAGATGTTCAAGAGTCTTATGGCCTGGGGGTAGAAGCTGTTTAGAAGCCTCATGGTCCTAGACTTGGCGCTCTGGTACCGCTTGCTGTGCGGTAGCAGAGAGAACAGTCTATGTATGACTAGGGTGGCTGGAGTCTTTGACAATTTTATGGCCTTCCTCTGACACCACCTGGTATAGAGGTCCTGGATGGCAGGAAACTTGGCCCCGGTGATGGACTGGGCCGTACGCACTCCCCTCTGTAGTGCCTTGCGGTCGGAGGCCGAACAGTTGCCATACCAGCTGTAGAACCTTTTGAGGATCTGAGGACCCATGACAAATATTTTCATTTTCCTGAGGGGGAATTGTCGTGCCCTCTTCAAGACTGTCTTGGTGTGCTTGGACCATGTTAGTTTGTTGGTGATGTGGACAACAAGGAACTTCAAGCTCTCAACCTGCTCCACTACAGCCCCGTCGATGAGAATGGGATGTGCTTGGTCCTCCTTTTCCTGTAGTCCACAATCATCTCCTTTGTCTTGATCACGTTGAGGGAGAGGTTGTTGTCCTGGCACCACATGGCCAGGTCTCTGACCTCCTCCCTATAGGCTGTCTTGTCGTTGTCGGTGATCAGATCTACCACTGCCGTGTCATCAGCAAACTTAATGATGGTGTTGGAGTCGTGCCTGGCCGTGCAGTCTTGGACTGAGGTTTTGTGTGTCTTTGGCCCTATGTGCAAAATGCCAAGAGCAACTGCGGATTTCTTTCCCAGTACAGATGTCTGTGCATTTTTCACGACTAGAAAGTCTGCAGTGACTGACTCAGAACTAACAACTGCTGTAATGTTGACAGTGAACAGGCCCTCAACTGCTAATGGTTGTGTTGAACCATATGGGTAAAGTCTGTTGGTTTCAATTCCACATTGCATTTGGTCTGCAAATGACTGACTGTTGCTGTGCCCACAATATTACAGCTTGCCCCATAGTCAATGAACACGTTAACTGGCTGGCCATTGACTAATAACTCTATTTCAGCATCATCAGTACTGCTGGTAAGTGTGAACACATGTTTATCATCATCGTTGTCTGTTTTATCATTTTGTATAGCAGGTGTGTTTGTGACTTGATCTACATTCAGTTTTGTCTTTGTCCTGCACATTTTGGAGAAATGTCCCATCTTGCCACATTTGCTGCATTGTTTACCTTGTGTGATGAAGCATGCCTACCTGGTTAAATAAAGGTCAAATAAAAATGCCTATCCAGTATGGCCCTCCTGACCACATCTGAAGCATTTAACAGCTTGGTCATCATTAGATGGCTTGCCTTTGTTGGATGAATAAAATATTGTTTATTTTAAAAAAATGTTCCATTCTCGTCTGGGTTGTTTTTGTTCACTTTTCCCCTGTTGAATTGCATTGACATTTAGTCTTACCATTCTGGCCGCTTGCTGGTCAACAGCAAGAGGCCTTTCTACTGACTCTGAAAGACACCAAAAGAAAGATGCCCAGGGTCCCTGCTCATCTGCGTGAACGTGCCTTAGGCATGCTTCAAGGAGGCATGAGGACTGCAGATGTGACCAGGGCAATAAATTGCAATGTCCGTACTGTGAGACGCCTAAGACGGCGCTACAGGGAGACAGGATGGACAGCTGATCATCCTCGCAGAGGCAGACCACTTGTAACAACACCTGCACAGGATCGGTACATCTGAACATCACACCTGCGGGAAGGTACAGGATGGCAACAACTGCCTGAGTTACACCAGGAATGCAGAATCCCTCCATCAGTGCTCAGACTGTCCGCAATAGGCTGAGAGAGGCTGGACGGAGGGCTTGTTGGCCTCTTGTACAGCAGGTCCTTACCAGACATCACCGGCAACAACGTCGCCTATGGGCACAAACCCACGGTCGCTGGACCAGACAGGACTGGCAAAAAGTGCTCTTCACTGAGGGGTGATGGTCAGATTTGCATTTATCGTTGAAGGAATGAGTGTGCTCTATACTCGCGGTTTTGTCTCACCAGGGGTGATGGTCGGATTCGCGTTTATCGTCGCAGGAATGAGCATTACACCGAGGCCTGTACTCTGGAGCGGGATCGATTTGGAGGTGGAGGGTCCATCATTGTCTGGGGCAGTGTGTCACAGTATCATCGGACTGAGCTTGTTCTCATTGCAGGCAATCTCAACGCTGTGCGTTACAGGGAAGACATCCTCCTCCCTCATGTGGTACCCTTCCAGCAGGCTCATCCTGACATGACCCTCCAGCATGACAATGCCACCAGCCATAATGCTTGTTCTGTGCGTGATTTCCTGCAGACAGTAATGTCAGTGTTCTGCCATGGCCAGCAAAGAGCCCGGATCTCAATCCCATTGAGCACGTCTGGGACCTGTTGGATCGGAGGGTGAGGGCTAGGGCCATTCCCCCCAGAAATGTCCGTGAACTAGCAGGTGCCTTGATGGAAGAGTGGGGGAACATCTCACAGCAAGAACTGGCAAATCTGGTGCAGTTCAAGAGGAGGAGATGCACTGCAGTACTTAATGCCACACCAGATACTGACTGTTACTTTTGACCCCCCCTTTTGTTCAGGGACACATGTCTGTGGAACTTGTTCAGTTTATTTCTCAGTGTAACGCCCTGGCCATAGAGAGGGGTTTTTGTTCTTTATTTTGGTTAGGCCAGGGTGTTACATTGGGTGGGCGTTCTATGTGCATTTTTCTATGTTGGTTTGTTTCATTGATTTTGGCCGTGTGGCTTCCAATCAGGCACAGCTGTAGAGTGTTGTTGCTGATTGGGAGTCACACATAAGGAGCATGTTTTTCCTTTGGGTTTTGTGGGTAATTGTTTCTGTTTAGTGTTTGCACCTGACAGGACTGTTTGGCTGTCGGTTTTCTTGTTTTGTTTTGTATAGTGTTCTTTCTATTATTAAATGCAATGATGAACACTAACTCCGCTGCACCTTGGTCTACTCTCTCTCACGACAGCCGTTACACTCAGTTGTTGAATCTTGTTATGTTCATACAAATAATTACACATGTTAAGTTTGCTGAAAATAAATGCAGTTGACAGTGAGAGGACGTTTCTTCTTTTGCTGAGTTCATATCCATTAGACCGGTGAGAGTGAGGTCACTCTTGCGCAGAAGCCATTTGCTCAACACATTTGAGTGACACTTTTCAATCACTTGGTCCCTTATGAAATTGTCTTTGAAATCTCCATAATCACATTTAGCAGCCAACTGTTTCAGTCTGCTCACAAACGTGTCCACTGATTCCCCCGGCGCTTGTTCAGCTTGCCTAAACAAATGTCTCTCGTAGGGAATGTTTTTTTGTGCTCGTTTAGCTTTGTCAACACGATCTCATCGTCCATGTCTTCCCCATGTCATCTAACGTGGTGACTATATCCTGCACATCCGAAAAGAGCATCGTTTTCGTGCAGCATCTTTGACTTCTGAAGCAGTGATGAACAGTTTGAAACTATTAATCCGTTTTGCCCATCGCAAACCAACACTGTCTGGGTCGGAATGCACATACAACGATGGTAGAGAAGGTAAGCTTAAATGCCATTATTCTTAGCTTATTTTACTAGCTAGCACACTTGTTTGCTGGTTAACTGTGAAAAGACCCTTTCCAAATTCACTTTTCCTGCACTCACCCAGCTTTTTGAATGGATAAGGTTTATTTTATTTCCATATCCTCGTCGCCAGTTGTAATGTATCGACTTGACTCAGACTCATTCACTTGTACTTTATTATTGGTCCCCCAAGCATAGCCTCCCTCCATTCCTCAGGTGACTCCTAGTGCCCCGCTGGTACTGCACCACTAGGTATCGCTAATACACTACAGACAACATGTCAGTTAATGCTGCAAGAGCTCTGATAGGTTGGAGGACGTCCTCCGGAAGTTGTCATAATTACTGTGTAAGTCTATAAAAGGTGGTGAGAACCAAGAGCCTCCTTGGTTTTGTATTAAGGTCAATGTACCAAGAGGAGGGCGGAAGCTAGCTGTCCTCCAGCTGCACCATGGTGCTACCCTACAGAGTGCTGTTGAGGCTACTGTAGACCTTCATTGCAAATCCGTGTTTTAATCAATTATTTGGTGACGTGAACATATTTAGTGTAATTTTAGATAAAAAGGAAAACTTTAAATGTTTTACCGTTTTTATTTTGTATGAAATTCACTGAGTAATGGTAAATGTTATGTTATGGTTGTATAAAGATGGCGAGTCCACACAAGGTTAAAACAAAAGGGCACTGAGTGTTGGTCATGGAGTTTTGCTTCTCCCTTGGGACTGCAACACCCACCGCATGCCCCAGCCCCCACCTCCTTACACAAATGTTTTTCTCCCCCCTCTGTCACACTGTGGCCTTAGCAATAAATACCCTACATTCAGAGTGTCCATAACAGAGTTGTAGGGACCTATACCGTCATCATGGCAATGACCTTGGGCTTTCACACCACTGATATGACGTCACTGGATCACATGGGAGGTGGTGGGCAGCATCATCAAATCTTCTGCTTTCTATTGTCCAGGGGTCATCAAGCCTTGTACTAAGCACTGAACTCTGTGGCACCTATATCATGTCATTGCAATGATCAAATATGAATTTCAGTGATACTGAAAAATACAATTATGACAGTGAAAATACCTAGCACCCTATTCAATAAAAACCAGTGACAGAGGATTTCCAGGTTAAGGCAAAAGTGTGTTCGTGCGGCACAAGTGGAATGTTGTTTTATTTCTAACCCCTGCAACTAAATGAATATGGATGGTCTTTAGCCTGTAAACTTGTGTTCTGTATTTCCAGAGATCCCTGGTTCTTAAATAGAATTACCCCCTTAATTCCATCTATAGAGATCAAGTGTAAATTAATTTCCTTTATCCCCCAGTAGTTGTCAAATGCTCTTAGCAACTGTTGATCAAATTAATAAGGGTAGATTTCGAAGTAGGTAGCGGACACTTTGGTACTTTGGACCTCCGTGGAACTAGAAAAACAAACAGGAGACTGATATTTAAATCAACACTTACAGCAAATATTTATTCGCTCCTATACGTTCTCTAAGGTAGTGTCACGTCCTGGCCAGTATAAGGGTTAATTGTTATTGTAGTTTGGTCAGGACGTGGCAGAGGGTATTTGTTGTATGTGGTTCGGGGTGGTGTGTTTGTTGTAGGGGATTTGATTTATGGATTCCGGGGTTTTTTGGGCACTGTTCCTTGTTTATGTATTTCTATGTTGATCTAGCTGGTTGTATGTCTATGTTTGGTTAATTGGGGTTGGGACTCTCAATTGAAGGCAGGTGTTGTCTATTTGCCTTTGATTGAGAGTCCCATATATTAGGGTGTGTTTGTCTTTTGTGGGAGATTGTGAGCACTGCGTTATTGAGCCTGCTACACTGTTGTGAGTCGTGAGTATCATTTATTGTTTTGTTTTTCCTGTGGATGCTTTTCGTTTTTTTCCCATTAAAAGAATGAGTATCCACAACTCTGCTGCATTTTGGTCCTCCTTTTCCGACGATGATTTCGCCATATCGTCTGACGACGACGAAACTCCTGACAGGTAGCCTACTGCATAGGGACAAAGATGAAAATGATTGATTCTTTGATACAAACTTTCAACGTATTCAAGAAGATTTTTTACTCTGTTTATTCAGTTCTATACACATAATAAGACAACACAGTAAGCAATATAAATAATATACTCAACTATAAAAAAATAACTATAAAGATAGACAAATGATACAAATTAAACACATTGGGAAGAAGGGTACAAAGGTTAATAACGGGCAATCTGTAGTTAATACAGGAACAGGGCGGTCACCTCGCCATTGTTCCTGTAAACAGACGAGAGATAGGAATGGAGAAATGCAACCACTCAGTGACACGAGCCTACCATACGAGCTAAATTACTTCTATGCTCGCTTCGAGGCAAGTAACACTGAAACATGCATGAGAGCATCAGCTGTTCCAGACGACTGTGTGATCACGCTCTCCGTAGCTGATGCGAGCAAGACCTTTAAACAGGTCAACATTCACAAGGCCGCAGGGCCAGATGGATTACCAGGACGTGTATTCCGAGCATGCCTGACCAACTGGCAAGTGTCTTCACTGACATTTTCAACCTCTCCCTGTCTGAGTCTGTAATACCAACATGTTTCAAGCAGACCACCATAGTCCCTGTGCCCAACAACATTAAGGTACCCTGCCAAAATGACTACCGACCTGTAGCACTCACGTCTGTAGCCATGAAGTGCTTTGAAAGGCTGGTCATGGCACACAACACCATTAACCCAGAAACCCTAGACCCACTCCCATTTGCATACCGCCCCAACAGCTTCACAGATGATGCAATCTCTATTGCACTCCACACTGCTCCTTCCCACCTAGACAAATGGAACACCTATGTGAGAATGCTTCGTTGACTACAGCTCAGCATTCAACACCATAGTGCCCTCAAAGCTCATGACTAAGCTAAGGACCCTGGGACTAAACACCTCCCTCTGCAACTGGATCCTGGACTTCCTGACGGGCCGCCCCCCAGGTGGTAAGGGTAGGTAACAACACATCCGCCACGCTGATCCTCACCACAGGGGCCCCCCAGGGGTGCGTGCTCAGTCCCCTCCTGTACTCCCTGTTCACTCATTACTGCATGGCCAGGCACGACTCCAACACCATCATTAAGTTTGCTGATGACACATCAGTGGTAGGCCTGATCACCGACAATGATGAGACAACCTATATGGAGGAGGTCAGAGACCTGGCCATGTGGTGCCAGGACAACAACCTCTCCCTCAACGTGATCAAGACTAAGGAGATGATTGTGGACTACAGGAAAAGGAGGACAAAGCACATCCCCATTCTCATCGACGGTGCTGTAGTGGAGCAGGTTGAGAGCTTGAAGTTCCTTGTTGTCCGCATAACCAACAAACTATCATGGTCCAAGCACACCAAGACAGTCTTGAAGAGGGCACGACAAAACCTATTCCCCCTCAGGAGACTGAAAAGACTTGGCATGGGTCCTCAGATCCTCATAAAGTTCTAAATTAAAGTATACAATGCTTTTTGTTTTTAAATGTTATGTAAGTGTAAACAAACAAGTCAAAACAAGCTCACAATTTAGGCTCCGACAGGGAAAGAGGAATAAGGCATCCACAAGTCACATTCAATAAGAATCAATAGGCACATCACCTCATTGTCCTCCCAAAAAACACACAAAGAAATGCTCCTCCAACCAGTAAATCACAGAGGTGCCAAATAAAGTAAGACCGGAATGGAGTCCAAGCATCATTAAACAGTTTGGAGTTCCCACGTGTATTGAATTGGATTTTTCTAAATTTCAGAGCGTACAACTGATTTGAATGTATTCTGACCTCAGTTTTGGAATCTTAAGTATTGTGGCAGATTTGCTTAGAAATAACTCAAATGATTCTATCTTCTTTCAATACATAAAGCAGATGGAATATAGCAGGACAGTTCTCACCATATTCTGTCTTCTCACTTTACACTCTCACTCTTTCCCACATACTGGGCCACCTGCTATCGACATGTCTCCTCAATTCCTCACACAAACTCTATTTATGATGCAAACACTACAACTTCATTGTCAGTCTGCTACGGTACTCAAGGTGACATTATCATCCGAAATAACTTCACGGATTGTCAGATCATTCAGCAGATAAATAGAACATGTCTGATGATACAGTATGTGTTTTGCACTGTTGTTCAACCAATATGGCCAGGTATAATCAAGTAATTTTAATCCAGTTTGGTGGCAATTACATTGTAAGAAAAAAGCCCTTTGTGGATCCAGCAGCACTGCAGTACAATAGTCCCACTGAGCACGCCACACTCAGGTGACCTTTCCCTTGGTGAGGGGGAAGAAGCAAACGGTTGCAATCTTATTGGTTGCCTGAGGAGGGAGAAACCCCTAGGAGGTGTCCTGAGGTGCCTACGTTCCTGAGGCAGACAGCTGGTCTGGGATCAGACTGAATATGGAGAGTGATTCCCCTGAGCTACAGCTGTCGCTGCAACTCAAACTCCCAGTGCGTTTAATCACAGCATATGTGCCAGAGCATTTGTGTCAGAGCTGGACTGGGATAGGCTCGTACAGCCAAGCAGGGTCTGAGTGGTAACCAACCAGATCAATGCTCTCTCTCGTACTTATGATCAATGGGCCTGGTACATCAACTTGTCAGCAAAGAACTGTACAGCTCGCCAAAGGAGCACACACCTTCCCAGGAGACCTTGTTCAGCCCTCAGTGACTAACAGGCAGCACTGCACAATGTTTACAGGTTCAGATTAGAATAAGCAGGCAACCTTTACCCTATTAGTGACATTTATGCTGCTGTGTTCCCATTTTCTCTGCATTTAACCAACCTCCTCAGGGACTTGATTGTGGATGTTACTGTGGGATCTTTCCAGTTGGGGGGACGCTAATCATGTGACCGTTGATGTCTCTCCGTGGTCTTCTGAGCAATATAAGGTAGCCCTGCAGTAGCACAAGTCTTGAACTAAGAAGTCACTTTTCTGATTTGATGAGGCAGAGTGCAGTGTCTATGTTGTGGGGGTTGAGACACCTCCTGTGGAACTAATCTGAAAATTACTAAACAAAATTAAAAATGTTGGAATTGTGTGACCCCACCGATTAATAACAAAAAAATCATGCATGGGCAAACAAATGAAATAATGAGGCTTGATTCCAAAGAGACACCCAAAGCAGCACTTAGAAATTACCCAGGAAAAGCGATGGTAAACGAAGCTAATTAACGCAAGCATTCAATGCCCGGACTAAAAGAAGCCAGCATGGAAGCGTATTCATCTGCTAATAGGGTTCAGCGTGCAAAATAACAGTGGTGGCGAGTTTATGAGGGGGCAATTATGACAAAGCCATAAGGCTCCCGTACAACCAGCCTCCAGACACAATCTGCCCAGGCCTGAGGTAGGGAGTGCCTGCTGCAATTCTAGGTGTTGAGGGGATAGGGGGGGTTGGAAGTGGTTGGAAAGCAAGACAAACAACCCTCTAACAAGCTCCACACACACTATTCACTCACTCACACACACACACACACACACACACACACACACACACACACACACACACACACACACACACACACACACACACACACACACACACACACATATAGCCCACACAGGTTTGGGGAGGCTACATTGCAAAAAAACAATTACTGTAATCCGTTATGTTATAGCAGATTACAGATACATTTTTAAAAAACAAGATGATAACTTGTAGGTTTCTTTTTTAATTCAGAAAGGATGTTTATGAAAATAATTATTTGACACCTTTCTGTTATCTCAATGACATTCAAATCAGCATTGCGAGTCTGACCACAAGTCAAAGACCACAAATGCATTCGATGGCTTTTGTAGGCTACAGTCCAAGCTATGTCTTCCAATGGTGCGACTACTGTCGGCATCCAAAGATTATTTAACTTTAATAAACATTTGGAGGTAAGGATGACAGCATAGTCTACGGTGATACGGATATCACTTACTGTATTATTGATATCTACATCGAGCATTGATGTGAATCACACTGATGATCTCTCATTTAGCTATTTACACCTTACGGATTGTGGTTGTTGTGGATGGCTGTTCACAAATGTATGTGTATTTTAACCTAATAATGGTTGAATTGAAGAAGTTTAAGCTGCCTATCAATCATTGTGTTTTGTGACCAGTCGAAAGCCAGTGAAAAATGTGCTTTTCCAACAGCTGGATTGCGCAAATCCCAGCCTATGGAATAAAAGTGGTACTCCTCAGTGGTATTGCGCCCCATACTGTCAGAAACAAGTTTAATTTAGTGGCGCAGCGGTCTAAGGCACTGTAGCTCAGTACTAGAGGCGTCATCACAGACACCATGTATCACAACCGGCTGTGATTGGAAGTCCCATAGGGCGATTGGCCCAGCATCGTCCGGGTTTGGCCGGTGTCGGCCATCATTGTAAATAAGAATTTGTTCTTAATTGACTTGCCTAATGAAATAAAGGTTAAATAAATACAATTAAAAACAGCTGCAAATTATCGAGATATCAAAGTGTCACCAACAAAAACATAAACAATAGCCCTATAGCAAATGCAGCATACGGCACACATTTTTCACATGCAAATAGCACTTTTCGGTAGTGTGATGGCTGGCTCTAGCGTTTCGCCATCAAGTGGGATTTTTTTTTTGTGGCCCCCCTCTTGACCTCTGTAATGAATACTCAGGGAGAAAAATGTGTAGATTCATGCGCAGCGCGCGGCATATGTTTATACAGCCTTCGCAGAAGGCAGGAATCGTGGTCGCAGGCAATAGTCAGACACAGGTAGGCAGTCAAAAACACACAATACCTCACAACCATACAAACCGAAAGAACTGAACTAAATAGGGAGTTGATGAGACCAGGTGAGAAACAATGAATCAATAAAGCAATGAAATCAATGAACAAAAATGAAAGGCAGGGCTACGTTCCAGAACACAAGGTTGTCTAAGTAAAGAAAAGCAGAACCTTACAACCGCGGAGTGAAAAAATTACATTTTAAAGTTAATTTCCTGCAATTCTACACATTTTGGCATGTGGCGTAGACAAAATGTTGCCGTTTTGCAGTTGTACAAATTTTGTAATGGGACAGATTTTTTGGTGAGCAATTTTATAACACATTTCACACAATTCTACTAATTTTGCCATGGGGCAGGGAGACATTTTTGCAGTTTTAAAGCTAATTTCCTGCAAATCTACACATTATGCCATGACATCTGAATGAGAGTGACTAACCTAATCAATGGAGAATCCCTGGAGGTCAAATCAAACTTTATTTGTCATATGCGCCGAATACAAGTGTAGACCTTACCGTGAAATGCTTACTTGCAAGCCCTTAACCAACAGTGCAGTTCAAGAACAGTTAAGAAAAAAATATTAAAAGTAACACAATAACAGAACAATAACGAGGCTATATACAGGGCGTTCCGGTACCGAGTCAGTGTGCGGGGGTAAAGGTTAGTTGAGGTAATTTGTACATGTAGGTAGGAGTGAAGTGACTGCATAGATAATAAACAGCAAGTAGCAGCAGTGTACAAAACAAATGGATGGGGGGGGGGGGGTCAGTGTAATAGTCCATTTGATTAATTGGTCAGCAGTCTTATGGCTTGGGGGTAGAAGCTGTTAAGGAGCCTTTTGGTCCTAGACTTGGCGCCCTGGTAATTATTGCTGTGCGGTAGCAGAGAAAACTGTCTATGACTTGGGTGACTGGAGTCTCTGACAATTTTATGGGCTTTCCTCGGGCACCGCCTATTATATAGGTCCTGGATGGCAGGAAGCTTGGCCCCAGTGATGTACTGGGCCATACGCAGTACTCTCTGTAGTGTCTTGCGGTCGGAGGCCGAGCAGTGATGCAACCAGTCAGGATGTTCTCGGTGGTGCAGCAGTAGAACCTTTTGAGGATCTGAGAACCTATGCCAAATCTTGTCAGTCTACTGTATAGTCGTGCCTGGCCATGCAGTCATGAGTGAACAGGGAGTACAGGAGGGGACTGAGCATGCACCCCTGAGGGGCCCCCACCCCTGAGGATCCACATGGCAGACGTATTGTTGCCAACCTTTACCACCTGGGGGTTGCCCGTCAGAAAGTCCAGGATCCAGTTGCAGAGGAAGGTGTTTAGTCCCAGGGTCCTTAGCTTAGTCATGAGCTTCGTGGGCACTGTCATGACGTTGGCCTGTGGGTAAGGTTTATGACCCCCCCATAAATACCTTTCTCCCTTCCCCTCTCTCTCTGACCCTACTGAAGGACTTGAATAGCCTGTGTTAAATATAGAGAGTCTGGGAACATCAAACAAATGGGGAAAAGGAACCATATTTTGGTAATAAAACCAGTTGGAAATATGCTTGGGAACGTAATGAGTATGGATGTCAGTTCGGTTGTCATCTGAGACATTATGACTGATGACAGGACGACATAAACTGTACCTGAGAAAGTATACACCTTCTAGTTATCAGAGTCACATGGAATTGTTATGCAATTGAAATGTTTGATATTGAAATTGTTTGTTAGGAGATTAAATGTAATTTTAGCTTCCAAATGAGAGAATTTGGTTTTCATAAGGAAAGTGCCCTGCTTGATCAGTGGCCCACCCCTGTGAAGAGACAGGGGTTATAAACGATGAAACACATCCTTCCCCCTCTCCACTATATAAGCCTTTGACGAAAAGATAACCACATGTTCCAGTACGTGAGGTCTGCAGCCTCTACGTTAGAAGGACACACGTCAAGTACAGAACTAAGCCAACCTCGGCGTGAGCTTTGGTGGCGAATGGTATGAACATTGAGCTTAATCACTACAGAAGTGATACTTCCTAGCCGTTGAGTTAGCAGCGGCCACTGTAGACGTGGGCTAGGAAAGGACGGACGACGGACCCAGTCTAACAAACAGACGAAGATACCACCACGTATCCAATTTACCACCAGAGACATTCTTCCCGAGGACAGGAAAATCTGTTGGCCAACCCGGCCAGCATCTACGACCAATCTACCGAAGCGCAGCTCAGAGTAAATATTTATTACATTTTCCTTTTCCAAATGGGCGGTAATTTAGAATGCATAAGATAATGTATTTACGATAGCATAGCTGCTGTTTCTTTGTTCCTAAGTCTTCCCGCTCTTTCATTCAAGCCCAACCCCCTTTCCTTTGTGTAACCAGCCGTCATATCTGTTCCGTCCACCGGGACGTTTTCTGTATGACATCATTTATAATTCTGTGTGATTAGTTTAGGTATTTAGTAAATAAATAATTAAACCCAATTTTGTATTGCTGATTCAACTTGTTAGCCAGGGTTCGTGAAGATAGCCAAGAATTTACAACTTTCATTATGAGACTGAAAATAAAATGATTAAGATGACGGCTATCGATGTAAAAGATTACTAAGTATTTTAAGAGTTTATTCGGAAGATAACGGCTCTATAAACGTTCTTCCGTGGTGCCCCGACTTTCTAGTTAATTACATTTACATGATTAGCTTAATCAGGTAATATTAATTACAGCGAAAGGATTTTATAGAATAGCATGAAATATCACTTAATCTGGCATAGCCAAAGACACGACAGCACTATGGTGTGGAACTCTGAGCTGTAGTCAATGAACAGCATTCTCACATAGGTGTTCCTTTCGTCCAGGTGGGAAAGGGCAGGGTGGAGTGTGATTGCATCATCTGTGGATCTGTTGGGTCGGTATGCAAATTGGAGTGGGTCTAGGGATATCAGGAAGGATGCTGTTGATGTGGGCCATGACCAGCCTTTCAAAGCACTTCATGGCTACCGACATGAGTGCTACGGGGCGGTAATCATTTAGGCAGGTTACCTTTGCTTCCTTGGGCACAGGGACTATGGTGGTCTGCTTGAAACATGTAGGTATTACAGACTCAGTCAGGGAGATTTTGAAAATGTCAGTGAAGACAATTGCCAGTTGGTCCATGCATGCATTGAGTACACGTCCTGGTAATACATCTGGCCCTGCGGCTTTGTGAATGTTGACTGTTTAAAGGTCTTGCTCACATCGGCTACCGAGAGCGTTATCACACAGTCATCCAGAACAGCTGGTGCTCTTATACATGTTTCAGTGTTGCTTGCCCCTAAGCGCGTATAAAAGGCATTTTGCTCATCAGCTAGGCATGTGTCACTTGGCAGCTCGCGTCTGGGTTTACCTTTGTAATCCGTAATAGTTTTCAAGCCCTGCCACATCTGACGAGCGTCAGAGCTGGTGTAGAAGGATTCAATTAGAATCCTGTATGGACACTTTGCTTGCTTGATGGTTCGTCTGAGGGCATCGCGGGATTTCTTGGGCACAAGCCCTGCGTGCCCTGTTGGTATTTGACCATGATTACAAGTTTAGATAGCTGGCTAGCAAGTACCTGGCTAAACTAAAGAAAAACTGCTTATGCACAACCACGTGTTTTACTTGCACCATGTGCGGGTTTTGGGTTATGCTCAGGTAAGACAATTTGGATAATATATACAGTGCATTGGGAAAGTATTCAGACCCCCTTTTCCACATTTTGTTACGTTACAGCCTCATTTTAAAATGGATGAAATAAAAAAAATCCTCATCAATCTACACACAAAACCCCATAATGACATAGCAAAAACTGTTTTTTAGAAATGTTTGCAAATGTATAAAAAAACAAACAGAAATAGCTCATTTACATAAGTATTCAGACCCTTTGCTATGCGACTCGAAATTGAGCTCAGGTACATCCTGTTTCCATTGATCATCCTTGAGATGTTTCTATAACTTGATTGGAGTCCACCTCTGGTCAATTCAATTGATTGGACATGATTTGGAAATATAAGGTCCCACAGTTGACAGTGCATGTCAGCGCAAAAACCAAGCCAAGAGGTCGAAGGAATTGTCCGTAGGGGAAGGGTACCAAAACATTTCTGCAGCATTGAAGGTTCCCAAAAACACAGTGGCCTCCATCATTCTTAAATGGAAGAAGTTTGGAACCACCAAGACTCTTCTGTGAGCAGGCCGCCTGAAAAAACTGAGCCATCAGTGGAGAAGGGCCTTGGTCAGCACACAGCCAAGACAATGCAGGAGTGGCTTCAGGACAAGTCTCTGAATGTCCTTGAATGGCCCAGCCAGAGCCCGGACTTGAACCCGATTGAACATCTCTGGAGAGACCTGAAAATAGCTGTGCTGCAAAACTATCTATCCAACCTAACAGAGCTTGAGAGGATCTGCAGAGAAGAATGGGAGAAACTCCCCAAATACACGTCTGCCAAGCTTGTAGATTCATGCCCAATAAGTCTTGAGGCTGTAATTGCTGCCAAAGCTACTTCAACAAAGTACTGAGTAAAGTGTCTGAATATTTATGTAAATGTGATATTTAAAAAAAATATATATACTGCTCAAAAAAATAAAGGGAACACTTAAACAACACATCCTAGATCTGAATGAAAGAAATAATTTTATTAAATACTTTTTTCTTTACATAGTTGAATGTGCTGACAACAAAATCACACAAAAATAATCAAATGGAAATCCAATTTATCAACCCATGGAGGTCTGGATTTGGAGTCACACTCAAAATTAAAGTGGAAAACCACACTACAGGCTGATCCAACTTTGATGTAATGTCCTTAAAACAAGTCAAAATGAGGCTCAGTAGTGTGTGTGGCCTCCACGTGCCTGTATGACCTCCCTACAAGGCCTGGGCATGCTCCTGATGAGGTGGCGGATGGTCTCCTGAGGGATCTCCTCCCAGACCTGGACTAAAGCATCCTCCAACTCCTGGACAGTCTGTGGTGCAACGTGGCGTTGGTGGATGGAGCGAGACATGATGTCCCAGATGTGCTCAATTGGATTCAGGTCTGGGGAACGGGCGGGCCAGTCCATAGCATCAATGCCTTCCTCTTGCAGGAATTGCTGACACACTCCAGCCACATGAGGTCTAGCATTGTCTTGCATTAGGAGGAACCCAGGGCCAACCGCACCAGCATATGGTCTCACAAGGGGTCTGAGGATCTCATCTCGGTACCTAATGGCAGTCAGGCTACCTCTGGCGAGCACATGGAGGGCTGTGCGGCCCCCCAAAGAAATGCCACCCCACACCATGACTGACGCACCGCCAAACCGGTCATGCTGGAGGATGTTGCAGGCAGCAGAATGTTCTCCACGACATCTCCAGACTCTGTCACGTCTGTCACGTGCTCAGTGTGAACCTGCTTTCATCTGTGAAGAGCACAGGGCGCCAGTGGCGAATTTGCCAATCTTGGTGTTCTCTGGCAAATGCCAAACGTCCTGCACGGTGTTGGGCTGGAAGCACAACCCCCACCTGTGGACGTCGGGCCCTCATACCACCCTCATGGAGTCTGTTTCTGACCGTTTGAGCAGACACATGCACATTTGTGGCCTGCTGGAGGTCATTTTGCAGGGCTCTGGCAGTGCTCCTCCTGCTCCTCCTTTCACAAAGGCGGAGGTAGCGGTCCTGCTGCTGGGTTGTTGCCCTCCTACGGCCTCCTCCACATCTCCTGGTGTACTGGCCTGTCTCCTGGTAGCGCCTCCATGCTCTGGACACTACGCTGACAGACACAGCAAACCTTCTTGACACAGCTCGCATTGATGTGCCATCCTGGATGAGCTGCACTACCTGAGCCGCTTGTGTGGGTTGTAGACTCCGTCTCATGCTACCACTAGAGTGAAAGCACCGCCAGCATTCAAAAGTGACCAAAACATCAGCCAGGAAGCATAGGAACTGAAAAGTGGTCTGTGGTCCCCACCTGCAGAACCACTCCTTTATTGGGGGTGTCTTGCTAATTGCCTATAATTTCCACCTGTTGTCTATTCCATTTGCACAACAGCATGTGAAATTTATTGTCAATCAGTGTTGCTTCCTAAGTGGACAGTTTGATTTCACAGAAGTGTGATTGACTTGGAGTTACATTGTGTTATTTAAGTGTTCCCTTTATTTTTTTGAGCAGTGTATAAATGTGCCAAAAAAATCTAAAAACCTGATTTTGCTTTGTCATTGTGGGGTATTGTGTGTAGATTGATGAGGGAAAAAAACCTATTTAATCCTGTAACGTAACAAAATCTGGAAAAAGTTAAGGGGTCTGAATACTTTCTGAATGTATTGTATTTCCATGTCCTATTCTTGAAGATCACGGGTATTAAATTAACTGGAATGACTGGAAATCTGACAGACTTTGATTTTTATTGTAATAATTTAACCTAATCACATTATCTGTATTAGAAAAATAATGGGTTAGAAGAAGTCTACATAACCAACCGATAAAGTAAAATGCAACATCCATTTATGGCAAGCTGAACATGTATTTATCTTGCTATAGACATCGTTCACATTATCCAGAGCGACTCACAGTAGTGAATGCATACATTTCATTTTCATTTCATGCATTTTTTTTATTTATTATTATTTTTTGTACTGGTCCCTCATGGGAATCGAACCCACAACCCTGGCGTTGCACACACCATGCTCTACCAACTGAGCCACAGGGAAGACCAAGTTGTAATGTTCATTTTTGTCTCTTCTAATGCTTCAACCTAAGAATTTTCTGCACAAATTGTCAGAATCCGTCTCAGGGAGGCTCATCTGCGTGCTCGTCGTCCTCACCAGGGTCTTGACCTGACTGCAGTGGGCAAATGCTCACCTTTGATGGCAACTGGCACATTTAAATTACATTTACGTAATTTAGCAGACGCTCTTATCCAGAGCGACTTACAAATTGGTGCATTCACCTTATGATATCCAGTGGAACAACCACTTTACAATAGTACATCTATATCTTTTTTTGGGGGGGGGTTAGAAGGATTACTTTATCCTATCCCAGGTATTCCTTAAAGAGGTGGGGTTTCAGGTGTCTCCGGAAGGTGGTGATTGACTCCGCTGTCTTGGCGTCGTGAGGGAGCTTGTTCCTCCATTGGGGTGCCAGAGCAGTGAACAGTTTTCACTGGGCTGAGCGGGAACTGTGCTTCCGCAGAGGTGGATGAACGAGCAGGCCAGAGGTGGATGAACGCAGTGCCCTTCTTTGGGTGTAGGGACTGATCAGAGCCTGAAGGTACGGAGGTGCCGTTCCCCTCACAGCTCCGTAGGCAAGCACCATGGTCTTGTAGCAGATGCGAGCTTCAACTGGAAGCCTGTGGAGTGTGCGGAGGAGTGGGGTGACGTGAGAGAACTTGGGAAGGTTGAACACCAGACTGGCTGCGGCGTTCTGGATGAGTTGTTGAGGTTTAATGGCACAGGCAGGGAGCCCCGCCAGCAGCGAGTTGCAGTAATCCAGACGGGAGATGACAAGTGCCTGGATTAGGACCTGCGCCGCTTCCTGTGTGCGGCAGGGTCGTACTCTGCGAATGTTGTAGAGCATGAACCTACAGGATCGGGTCACCGCCTTGATGTTAGCGGAGAACGACAGGGTGTTGTCCAGGGTCACGCCAAGGCTCTTAGCACTCTGGGAGGAGGACACAATGGAGTTGTCAACCGTGATGGCGAGATCATGGAATGGGCAGTCCTTCCTCGGGAGGAAGAGCAGCTCCGTCTTGCCGAGGTTCAGCTTGAGGTGGTGATCCATCATCCACACTGATATGTCACTGACTGGTTTTCAGATCCACGCCCTTACATTCAAAAATAAGTTATCTGTGACTAGAGCTGTGGCGGTCACAAAATCTTGTCAGCCGGTGATTGTCAAGCAAATAACTGTCAGTCTCACGGTAATTAACCATTAATTAACATAAACACATTTAGCATCTCCTGGCTTCCACACATAGCCTACAAGTCACTGATGCAGACCTTTGGAACATCTACATTTTAAAAAGTCTAATTAATCCATGTAATAGCCTACACATTCACACTGAATCCCTTATTTATTTTAGACAGGTCTAAAGACACATGATTTGAAGAACAAATATATAGTCTATTTCAGAAGAACAGAATAGCACACTCTGAGTTGTGCTTATGTTAGGTCCTGATCTGGCTATGCCATATACACTAGTTCATTTAGCAGACACGATTTGGTTAGAATCCCGTGGCATGATTTTATAGTATAAAGAATAGAATTGAACAAAACTTAGTGAAAGGATACTTTCTCCAAACGATTTGAGGGTGTGCGCACATGTGGCTATTCTGTGTTGAGAGGTTAACAAAGAAATAGGTACGCCTATATGCTAAATTTAGAGTTCTTAATGTAACTTTAGTTGTTCTACAAATGTTGGGCTATATGTTTCTATTTAAATTCATTGTATGCTGCGACTCTTATGATTATTTGAAAAAAGTCGCTTGAAAAGGCATGAGTTCTGCTTTGTTTTTTTTGCGCAGGCTGTACTCACTCATTCACAATTTGACAAGCACTTGATAATGCCTCAAATTTCCCGGTGGCATCCTTTTTGTGAGGTCGTAATGCACCCTAAAAAATCCATTCCTTTTGCGGCCAGCGGCTGTTGTTCACTCCTCCCTGAGTGCTGCGTGCTCCGAAGCACCTCTCACTCACATGGCTCTCCATCACGTGATCGGGTCTTTCTCACAGGCTACAAGTGAAGACAGACACATCGGGGACGCAACTGCGCCTGTCCGTATCTAATTCCGAGGTACGTATTGAAGATATTGGAAGAACTGTCCACATTTACTTTTCGTCAGCTAACAAGATGAGTAGGCCTAACGAACAACAAAAGCACTAGCCTCTGTCAATCTGCTATCCCCCATAGTACAAACGTTGACTTATTCTATTCTCTGCAAGAAATAAATATTCCAAACATAGTCCGGGAGAGTTGTGGGATGCGATACATCCCAAATTAATACAATCACTAGCATCAAAAAAACTTGTTTATGCAATGAGGCTGACGCAACAGATCAGAACATTCATCTTAAAATGTGATAAACTATTAGGCTATTTCTTCACATTACAAGTGCAGCAATGCGCACACGGCAGTAGGCTATAGGAGCGAAAGTTCCACTAGAGGAGAAAACACCATTATCAAAAGTGACCGCAAATGCGATTATGCATGTCATGCTTTTATTATAAAGGTGCATTTTTATGGTGAAAAGTATCTTCCCCAAACTTGAAACTTGCACTGCTTATGTATGCCAGTTAGGCTCTACACCCCTTGTAAAGTTATTTGGCCACTTTAGTTACAAACCTTAGCAAAACATATAGGCCTTTGGGCTAGGCTCCATGAGGTGTGCGACTATGCTTAGAAAAAGTTGCAAAAAAGGCATTGTTTATTTTCTTACACTGGGCATCATTCACAAGTTATAATATATAATTCACAAGTGATAGTGTAATATTGTCACCCATCAGACTATTCTGGATCTAATCTTGTCTTTACTAAATAATATAGATGTGAAATTTGTTTTGATTTAGAATGGACCGTTATCATGGACCGGTCTCGAAACAAGGGCAGGGGGAAAAGTACATGTAATTTATGCACTTAAATAGCGAAGAGGACGCTTTTCCCGTCGTTCCTTTTCATGCCAGCCAGGTAAGCTATACTCCTGTTGTAAAGATAAGCAATGTGCTTAATATTAGGAAAGTTAAGAATTAAATATAGTAGGCCTAGCCTATAGAAAGCTGATGGGATCCTCCTCTTTTTAATAGAGGCAATCACTCTGTTTTCTTTTGCAATTGCATAGCCTATAGAAATTTTGCGCAACATGAGTTCATAGGCTCTCATGAAGTATTTTATTAAATTTTCAATTACATTTCCATTGATTGCAGAGTGACTAGAGGGACAATAGAGTGCTGAGTACCAGGCAGTTAGCAAGTTTGGTAGGCTACTAATGACCATCAGCAGCATCAGAGCTTGGAAAAGCCAAATTACCATGACTAAACAGTCACATGGAATTTGACTGCCTTCATGACTTGAGACGCCCGGTGTGGCGGTAATACGGTCACCACAACAGCCTTATCTGTGACCAACAGATGCATATATCTGTATTCCCAGTCGCATGAAAACCATAGACTAGGGCCTAATCAATTTATTTCAATTGACTGATTTCCGTATATGAACTGTAACTCAGTAAAAGCTTTGAAATTGTTGCATGTTGCATTTATATTGTTGTTTAGTTTAGATTGTAGAAACTTCCTCAAGCGTAACTATCAGGATGATATCATGAGGCTAAATGCAGTCAATGGGGTGGGGTAATATTTAACTGTCAGCTTTTTGCCCGTTTAGTATTTGGAATTGGCTCAGTTTGTAAAGTAGTTCTAGGAGGGAGAGCTGTAAAAATACATGAATGAGAGAGAAGAGAGATTATTATCCTAAGGCAAACAACCTTCTCTTCATTATTTGCAGTGTTAACCCTGGCTGTTTCTAATCTGGTAATCGCATGGTGTGTAAAAGAGGATGCCAATTCAAAGGTGAGGAGTCCTCAGAGATTGTTTTAGCTCTTGTCAGTTACAAGACAGGAAACTAGCAGGCTTGTGGTTGGACAGTAGCGAGAGGTACAGCCAAGGTCAGCCATGGCGGGAGGAGGGATTGATTGGGCCTTGCACGTTGCTACGATGAGCTACATGCTAACATATCTGATATCGGAATAATTATTTATAGATGAGCAGATGAAGATGATAGATGGATGGTGGTGGTATTGCTGCTTTAAACTATGCAGGTAAAATAAAATTATGTTGCTGTATGGGGCGCGATAATGGTAGGTTATGATCGTAATGTTAATTTGTCTGACAACTCATACTGAATTTATTTCCGCTGCTCTATCTATCGTTACATACATTCAGTCTGAGACTGCCATCCTAGAAGTCCTTTCTGCTGACGTCAAAGTGAGGGCCGTTGTACTAAACAAGTCATCAGCAACGACTATTTCCAAAACGCCGCTTAACCCACGTGTGTTCAGGCTCTGGCCCAACCCATCGGTTTCTGGCACCACTAAGAATGGTTTGAATGTGTTCGCATTCGAGAAGTCGTCATGGAGGAGATCAAATCCAGACTAATTGTGGAGAAGAAACGTTAGTCAAAATGTTTTTACCTGCATTCTTAGAAAAAAGGTTCCTCATAGAACCAACTAGGGTTCTATGGCTTGCTTCATATATGGAGCCGCAAAAATTCTATATACTGTTGAACCTTTTTATAAGGTTCTTTGATCAGAACCCTAGATGTTCTTCTTCACTGAACCAAAATGGCTCCATATAGAACCCTGCATGGTGCCATTTATGAATAAATGGCTACTACTATTAAATAGCAATATTTTGAGCTAACAATATAATTTAATAAACAGTTAAATATGGACAAAAGAATACTAGCATAGTTTTTAGAATGTGTCATTATAAATATGCACTGGTAGCGAAGGAGGCATATCTTTGTTTGAATGATGGCCCACCACTGGGTGAAAAGGTCCATATCAGGGGATATCTGTACATGGCACGTTTTTGATATTCTAGAGAATACAGACCATTTCCAATGCATGTTTTGTGGATTTGGACCATATCCTGACAAAGTCTGAATCCAGATGTGTCTTTTAGACATAATGATATTGTGATTACTCTGAATATCACACATGGACTTTTCCTATGGCCGTATATGGACTCATTCAATATCCTGAGATATGTGACATCCTATTTTATTTTTTCATGTTGACAAATACTGACTGTATACATTGCTTATCTGTGTTTTCTCAGCACATTCAATATATTAAGCTATATTGATTCCAGATATGCTTTTCTTGGCTGAGGTCCAAATCCAGTTCTTGATATGCTTTTTTATATACTGAAAATAAGGAACATTTCTGATGCATTTCTACGTTTTAAGCACATGCTCAATATTTGGACAAAATATGAAATCCATATTTTTCATTCAGGCACAATTTTTTTGGGGATTCCCTCCGTATATCACACATGGTATGGCCGGATATTGACTCATTAGATATAATAAGATGTCCACACAGGCCTATCTCAGGATCTCTATGATGACAAATACTGACAGTGGGCCTACATAGTATATTTCCTCAGCAAATACAATGCATGTGCTCTTGACTGAGGTCCACACCTGGATCTTGACATGCTTTTAGATTTGCTAAATAAGAACAATTTGTGATGATTATTTTAGTTTTGAGGACATGCTCAATAATTTGACAAATATTAAATCCATATAATTCTTTCAGACACTAGTTAAACTTTACAGTTGAAGTCGGACGTTTACATACATCTTAGCTAAATACATTTAAACTCAGTTTTTCACAATTCCTGACATTTAATCCTAGTAAAAATTCCTGACATTTAATCCTAGTAAAAAGTACGATCTTTGTCCCCCTGTGCAGTTGCAAACCGTAGTCTGGCTTTTTTATGGCGGTTTTGGAGCAGTGGCTTTTTCCTTGCTAAACAGCCTTTCAGGTTATGTCGATAAAGGACTTGTTTTACTGTGGATACAGATACTTTTGTACCTGTTTCCTCCAGCATCTTCACAAGGTCCTTTGCTGTTGTTCTGGAATTGATTTGCACTTTTCGCACCAAAGTACGTTCATCTCTATGAGACAGAACGCGTCTCCTTCCTGAGCAGTATGACGGCTGCGCGGTCCCATGGTGTTTATACTTGCGTACTGTTGTTTGTACAGATGAAAGTGGTACCTTCAGGCATTTGTAAATTGCTCCCAAGGATGAACCAGACTTGTGTTCTACAATTTTTTTTCTGAGGTCTTGGCTGATTTCTTTTGATTTCCCCATGATGTCAAGCAAAGAGGCACTGAGTTTGAAGGCACGCCTTGAAATACATCCACAGGTACTCCTCCAATTGACTCTCAAATTATGTCAATTAGCCTATCAGAAGCTTCTAAAGCCATGACATCATTTTCTGGAATTGTCCAAGCTGTTTAAAGGCACAGTCAACTTAGTGTATGTAAACTTCTGACCCACTGGAATTGTGATACAGTGAATTATAAGTGAAATAATCTGTCTGTAAAGAATTGTTGGAAAAATTACGTGTTCAAACCTCAAGCTAAAAACACTAACTGGTAGCCTAGAAATTAGAATCACGTATTTTCTGCTGTCATTCTCTTATTTGGGTGTCACAAATTAGTTTGTAATTGGTGTGTGGTCGAACTGACAGGTGGGGAAACAAAGAATTGAGAAGCTGTTCAGAAAATACCTCAAATAAGTTACTGCTAAGGTGAGTCGCTAATTTCATATGTTTTATTTATCTTAGTAACTAGAATCAAGAACGTTAGATAATTTGGTCAGCAGCCACTAGCTAGGCTTGTTGTATTTGGCGCATGTGACAATTAAAATGTGATTTGATGGGGGGGAGGGGGAAGCTAACCAGTAGCCTAGCTAGCTATCAAATAAGGACATTTCCTTCCCTTCAGGGAAAAACATTTTACCCCCCTATTAAGCCTCAAGGTGACAGCTAATGTTTTAAAACCCTTAGGCGTATTTTGTATTACTGGTTAACATAAGGTAGTTAGATAGCTAACTAGCAACTTGGCTAGCTGCCTTGTTCCAGTTAGCTAGTTTTCTCAACATGAATGAGCAGGTAGAGATGTTGTATGGTTATGTGAAATTACAATATTTTCTTGCAATATCGACACCATATTTATTAATGATTTATGTATTGACAGTTTGTAGTGGATCACAGACCAACACTACCACCACATTGGGTCTGAACTGTGAGGAACCGCCGGTGCCGCTGACTAACCAATCTGCACCCATCTCATCCATAACAAACAGAACAGGCAGGGGTATTGAGGGTGTGCAACTTTTATTTTCTGTTAAATAAATGAAATAAATACATTTTTGCATCTTTACTTGAAACACGTGTTGTGATTGGAGCTCTTGATTTTTTAAAACAGAAATAGCAGAGTAGTACTTGGATTAAATATGATGTTTGCCTTTCCATGCCTTGTATCCTACTACTGAATATGGTGCAAATGTTTCCTCAGGTATGTCACCTTCATGTGAAGAAGCACAATGATTTTCGGCGGCTGAACATTTCGGCTCCTGGACATTGATCCTGAATTGGATTTAGCCCATTTTTGATCAGACATATGAGGATGAATATTAAATATCATGTAAGGATATCTATTGAAATTATGCATTTAAAAAAAATATGGATCCATAAATGATCAGGTAATGACTACAGATATAATACATTTCTGAAAATATGTGGATTTGTTCATGCCTAATTATAAAGGCTTAGATATGTCAGCATGTTGACACACCCTTTCTGGAGTAAAAATATTCTACAAGTATGTAAGCAGGTGCACGCGCATCAGGTGCGTGTCTTGAGGGAATCTCACCTCAGATATCTTCCTGGACTGATACGGTAGCAGGGAGATTTCTGAGGTTCAGCTCGGATGCATGTAGAAACTGTGCCTTTACGGAGAATATCCTACCTCCATATATGAAATTATGGACATGTGTTTCTGGAGAACGTCTACTCCTTATATCGAATGAAATGTCAGATTTCGGGAAATATATAGATAAAGATGTCCTTTTTCGCGCAGTGTAATGCAATATACTTTGTCCATTAGTTATAGTGAACAACATAAACATGTCTTCTACTCCGTTCTCAAACCCCTCAAAATTCACACACACAGATGAGACAAGCACAGGTTCAAGCAGCTTCCCTGGAAGGAGAGCATGTTGTGGGGTTAAGGCCCTTAATCAAGGGCCCATTAGTAGGGGAATGGTTTGATTTTGGTCCGGGATTTGAACCAGCCACAGGTCCAACTCCAGACACAGATCCAACTACTTAGCTGCTGGGCTATCTGCTTGACTGCTTACAGAGAAGAAGAAAAAAGGAGCAAAAACATGAGATGAGTTAATCTTCAGAAGTAAGCATCAGTTAATCTTCCAAAATGAAGACAAAATGCTATGCAGACAATTATTATCATGTCGAAGAATAGCTGACATGCAGTTGTTGAAGTTTGTGGAAATGTGGAATTAATGTAGGAGAATATAACACATTAGATCTGGTAAAAGATAAGACAAACAAAAAAACATGCGTTTTCTACTGAGACTTTCAATTTAGATTTTTTGGCTAGATGGGAACAGTGTGTGAGCACAGTTTCAGATTGATCCAGTGAAGCACTGCAATACTGGACAATATTTTGTATCAAGTCTGCCCAAATGTGCCAAATTGGTAAATTGATTTATTTAACCAGGTAGGCTAGTTGAGAACAAGTTCTCATTTACAACTGCGACCTGGCCAAGATAAAGCAAAGCAGTTCGATACATATAACAACACAGAGTTACACATGGAATAAACAAACATACAGTCAAAAATGCAGTAGAAAAAGTCTATATACAGTGTGTGCAAATGAGGTAGGATATGGGAGGTAAGGCAATAAATAGGCCATGGTGGCGAAGTAATTACAATATAGCAATTAAACACTGGAATGGTAGATGTGCAGAAGATGAATGTGCAAGTAGAGATACTGGGGTGCAAAGGAGCAAGATAAATAAATAAATACAGTATGGGGATGAGGTAGTTGGATGGGCTATTTACAGATGGGCTATGTACAGGTACAGTGATCTGTGAGCTGCTCTGACAGCTGGTGCTTAAAGCTAGAGAGGAGATATGAGTCTCCAGCTTCAGTGATTTTTGCAGTTCGTTCCAGTCATTGGCAGCAGAGAACTGGAAGGAAAGGCGGCCAAAGGAAGAATTGGCTTTGGGGGTGACCAGTGAGATATACCTGCTGGAGTGCATGCTACGGGTGGGTGCTGCTATGGTGACTAGTGAGCTGAGATAAGGCAGGGCTTTACCTAGCAGAGACTTGTAGATGACCTGGAGCCAGTGGATTTGGCGACGAGTATGAAGCGAAGGCCAGCCAATGAGAGCGTACAGGTCACAGTGGTGGGTAGTATATGGGGCTTTTGTGACAAAACGGATGGCACTGTGATAGACTACATCCAATTTGTTTAGTAGAGTGTTGGAGGCTATTTTGTAAACGACATCGCCGAAGTCGAGGATTGGTGGGATGGTCAGTTTTACGAGGGTATGTTTGGCAGCATGAGTGAAGGATGCTTTGTTGCAAAATAGGAAGCCGATTCTAGATTTAATTTTGGATTGGAGATGCTTAATGTGAGTTTGGAAGGAGAGTTTACAGTCTAGCCAGACACCTAGGTATTTGTAGTTGTCCACATATTCTAAGTCAGAACCATCCAGAGTAGTGATGCTGGACGGGCGGGCATGTGCGGGCAGCGATCGGTTGAAGAGTTTGCATTTAAGAGCAGTTGGAGGCCACGGAAGGAGAGTTGTATGGCATTGAAGCTCATCTGGAGGTTAGTTAACCTCTACGGGCCACGGGGGCAGTATTGAGAATTTTGAAAAAAATATGTGCCCATTTTTAACTGCCTCCTACACCAACTCATAAGCTAGGATATGCATATTATTAACACATTCGGATAGAAAACACTCTGAATTTTCTAAAACAGTTTGAATGGTGTCTGTAAGTATAACAAAACTCATATTGCAGGCAAAAACCTGTGAAAAATAGATTTTAAAAAATGAGAATTTTGTGACTGTACTATTTAGTGTCATTGTTTTACAGATACCACAGTGAGAAAGGATTCAGTTCGCAACTCCTACTGCTTCCACTAGATGTCAACGATCTTTAGAAAGTTGTTTGAAGCATCTGTCATGAATACAGACCGAATTAGAAAGCTTACAAGTTGACACGTCATCACTTCATTTTTTGCGCCTGCGCATGAATCTGAGAAGAGTGTCTTTGTCATAATCGTTTATTCTAGACACTTGATAGGTTGTGTGAAAATATTACTGATGTTTACTGATGTTTCACGTTAAAAATGGACCAAAAGATTAATGCTAAACAACGTTTGACATGTTTGAACAAACATAAATAGATTATTTACTAGGTTTTTTTTAGCTTTTCGGCGTGACTTTACACTGCCCACCTCATTTTGTGGGAGCCTACTGAACGCTAACTATTTGGACATAAATTATGAACTTTGTCAAAAGAAACCACATTTGTTCTGGACCTGGGATCGCTGGCAGCGCCTTCTGATGGAGATAATCAAAGGTAAGGGGATATTTAGAATGTTATTATCGATATTAGATGATGCTAATGCTAACGGTTTAGCTTAGCTTAGCTTATAGCTTAGCTTATGTTGTTAGCATAGTACCCAGTTTATAGCAAAATGTGATTTCCCAGTAAAGTTATTTTGAGATCTGGCCATTCGGTAGCAATTACGAGATGATAATATATTATTCTTTGAATGACAATATTATAATTTACCAATGTTTTCGAATAGTAATTCCGTGATTTGTAATGCTGGATTCACTGGGAGCATTCGAGCCGAAAAAAATTCTGAATTTCACCGCGACTGTAAATGCTGTTTTTGGATATAAATATGAACTTGATGGAACTAAAAATGCATGTATTGTCTAACATAATGTCCTATGAGTGTCATCTGATGCAGATTGTCAAAGGTAAGTGCATAATTCTAGCTAGTTTTCTGTCTGTTGATGCCCTTCTTTGAATTGGCTAAACATTACACGCAGCTATTGTCAATGTACTCTCCTCACATAACCTAACTTTATGCATTCTCCGTAAAGCCTCTGAAAATCGGACAGCGTGGTTAGATTTAGGAGATATATCTTTCAAATGGAGGAAAATAGTTGATTATTTGATTATTTGAAATGATTACTCTTGCAGTTTTGAATTCCCCGCCATGGTCACATGACAATGAATCCCAATACCGGGATAAGATCCTGCCCCCTGGCCTCAACAGGTTTTAACACAGTGTCCAAAGAAGGGCCAGAGGTATACAGAATGGTGTCATCTGCGTAGAGGTGGATCAGAGAATCACCAGCAGCAAGAGGGACATCATAGATGTATACAGAGAAGAGAGTCGGCCCGAGAATTGAACCCTGTGGCACCCCCATAAAGACTGCCAGAGGTCCAGACAACAGGCCCTCCGATTTGACACACTGAACTCTATCAGAGAAGTAGTTGGTGAACCAGGCGAGGCAATCATTTGAGAAACCAAGGGTGTTTAGGGCTGCCGATAAGAATGTGGTGATTGACAGAGTCGAAAGCCGTGGCCAGGTCTATGAATAAGGCTGCACAGTAATGTCTCTTATCGATGGTGGTTATGATATCGTTTAGGATCTTGAGCGTGGCTGAGGTGCACCCATGACTAGCTCTGATACCAGATTGCATAGCGGAGAAGGTACGGTGGGATTCTAAATGTTCGGTAATCTGTTTGTTAACTTGGCTTTCGAAGACCTTAGAAAGGCAGGGTAGGATAGATATAGGTCTGTAACAGTTTGGGTCTAGAGTGTCTCCCCCTTTGAAGAGGGGGATGATGGCGGCAGCTTTCCAATCTTTAGGAATCTCAGACGATACGAAAGAGAGGTTGAACAGGCTAGTAATAGGGGTTTGCAACAATTTCGGCAGATAATTTTAGAAAGAGATGGTCCAGATTGTCTAGCCCGGCTGATTTGTAGAGCTCCAGATTTTGCAGCTCTTTCAGAACATCAGCTATCTGGATTTGGGTGAAGGAGAAATGGGGGAGGCTTGGGCGAGTTGCTGTGGGGCTGTTGACCGGGGTTGGGGTAACCAGGTGGAAAGCATCGCCAGTCGTAGAAAAATGCTTATTGAAATTCTCAATTATAGTGGATTTATCGGTGGTGACCGTGTTTCCTAGCCTCAGGGCAGTGTGCAGCTGGGAGGAGGTACTCTTATTCTGCAGCATTATCTAACAATTAATCTAACAATTCCACAACAACTACCTAATACACACAAATCTAAGTAAAGGAATGGAATAAGAATATATACATATATGGATGAGCAATGACCGAGCGGCATAGGCAAGATGCAATAGATGGTATAAAAAACAGTATAATCTAGAGGCGAAAGAAACGCACACCTATTTAGGCAAGGTGTTGGCTAGTGGAGTGGGACACTTAAAAAATAAAAGGAGAGCCGCACACTCTAGGAGCTCAGATGCAAAAATATTTATGTCCAACGTTTCGACAGACCAGCTGTCTTCTTCAGGGTATAATGACAAACACTGCGGGATGACTCATTTATATAGTTCAAAAGACACACAGGTGTCTGTAATCATGGCTGGGTGTGGCCTGATATCATTGGTTAATTCTCATATATTAAAATAGCGTACAAAAAACAGAAATGGATCGCGTACGATCATAGATACAATTTGGCTACATAAGCCTTCAAAATTTACAATGGCAAAATCACAATAATCACAAGAATGGCTTCAGATCAAAGTCTACGTTAAGACCGAAGGAAGCAAGGGTCTTTAAATTAAAAATCCAGGCAGCCTCTCATTTTAACAATAAATTGTCGAGGTCACCCCCTCTCCTAGGGAGGGTGACATGTTCGATGCCAATATAACGTAGAGACGAAATCGAGTGGTTTTCTTCCAAAAAGTGGGCCGCAAAATACAGTATATAAATATGAGATGAGTAATGAAGATATGTAAACATTATTAAAGTGCCATTATTAAAGTGACTAGTGATCCATTTATTAAAGTGGCCAATGATTTCAAGTCTGTATGTAGGCAGCAGCCTCACTGTGTTAGTGAGGCTCCCAACTTTGATGCACCTGTACTGACCTCACCTTCTGGATGGTAGAGGGGTGAACAGGCAGTGGCCCAGGTGGTTGTCGTCCTTGATGATCTGGCCTTGCTGTGACATCGGGTGCTGTAGGTGTCCTGGAGGGCAGGTAGTTTTCCCCCGATGACGCGTTGTGCAGACCCCACCACCCTCTGGAGAGCCCTGCGGTTATGGGCGGGGCAGTTTCCGTACCAGGCTGTGATGCAGCCCGACAGGATTATCTCAATTGTGCATCTGTAAGAGTTTGTGAGGGTTTTAGGTGACAAGCCACATTTATTCAGCCTCCTGAAGTTCAAGAGGCGCAGTTGCACCTTTTTCATCACACTGTCTGTGTGGGTGGACCATTTCATTTTCTCCGTGATGAGTACGCAGAGGAACTTAAAACTTTCCACCTTCTCCACTGCTATCCCTTTGATGTGGATATGGGGGTGCTCCCTCTGCTGTTTCCTGAAGTCCACAATCATCTCCTTTGTTTTGTTGACATTGAGTGAGAGGTTGTTTTCCTGACACCACACTCCGAGTGCCCTCACATCCTCCCTATAGGCTGTCTCATTGTTGTTGGTAATCAAGCCTGCTACTGTTATGTTGTCTGCAAACTTGATGATTGAGATGGAGGTGTGCATGGCCACGCAGTCATGGATGAACAGGGAGTACAGGACTGGGCTGAGCACGCACCTTTGTGGGTCCCCAGTGTTGAGGATCATTGAAGTGGAGATGTTGTTTCCTACCTTCACCACCTGGGGGCGGCCCGTCAGGAAGTCCGGGACCCAGGGCCTCAAGCTTAATGATGACCTTGGAGGGTACTATGGTGTTGAATGCTGAGCTGTAGTCAATGAACAGCATTCTTACATAGGCATTCCTCTTGTCCAGATGGGATAGGACCTTGTGCAGTGTGATGGCGATTGCATCATCTGTGGACCTATTGGGGCGGTACGCATATTAAAGTGGGTCTAGGGTGCTAGGTAAGGTGGAGGTGATATGATCCTTGACTAGTCTCTCAAAGCACTTCATGATGACAGAAGGGAGTGCTACGGGGCGATAGTCATTTAGTTCAGTTACCTTTGCCTTCTTGGGTACAGGAACAATGGTGGCCATCTTGAAGCATGTGGTGACAGCAGACTGGTATAGGGAGAGATTGAATATGTCCGTAAACACACCAGCCAGCTGGTCTGCGCATGCTCTGAGGAAGCGGCTAGAGATGCCTGTAACGGTCGTCGTAGTGATTGGACCAAGGCGCAGCGGGTACGTGAATGCTCATGTTTATTTTACAAAATAAAACACGAAAACAATGAACGGATGACAAACAGTCTTGCAGGCAACACACAGCTATGCAAAGAACAACCTCCCACAATTCCAAAAACAAACATACTCCTAATTATAGGACCTTCAATCAGAGGCAACAATAAACAGCTGCCTCCAATTGAAGGCCCCAATCCCAAATACCTAAACATAGAATTAAAACACCCTAGAACAGACATAGAAATATACAAACATTGACCAAAACCCCGGAATACATGAATCAAACACCCCTCTACATAAACACACACCCCGAACCATATAAAAGAAATACCCCCTGCCACGTCCTGACCAAACAATAATAACAAATAACCCCTTTTCTGGTCAGGACGTGACAATGCCGTCTGGGCCGGCAGCCTTGCGAGGGTCAACACGTTTAAATGTCTTACTCACGCTGGCCACGGAGAAGGAGTGCCCACAGACCTTGATCGCGGGCCGCGTCGGTGGCACTGTATTATCCTCAAAGTGGGCAAAGAAGGTGTTTAGTTTGTCTGGAAGCAAGACGTAGTTGTATGTGACGTGGCCGGTTTTCTTTTTGTAGTCTGTGATTGTCTGTAGACCCTTCCACATACGTCTCATGTCTGAGCTGTTGAATTGCGACTCCACTTTGTCTCTATACTGACATTTCGCTTGTTTGATTGCCTTGTGGAGGGAATAACTACACTGTATTCAGCCATATTCCCAGTCAGCTTTCCATGGTTAAATGTGGTGATTCACGCTTTCAGTTTTGCGTGAATGCCCCCATCTATCCACGGTTTCTGGTTAGGATAGGTTTTAATAGTCACAGTGGGTACAACATCTCCTATGCACTTCTTTATAAACTCACTCACTGAATCAGCGTATAAATCGATGTTATTCTCTGAGGCTACCCGGAACGTCCGAGTCCGCGTGATCAAAACAATCTTGAGGTGTGTATTCTGATTGGTCAGACCAGCGTTGAATAGTCCTTGTCACGGGTACATCCTGTTTGAGTTTCTACCTATAGGAAGGGAGGAGCAAAATGGAGTTGTGTTCAGATTTGCCAAAGGGAGGGCGGGGGAGGGCCGTGTATGCATCATGGAAGTTAGAGTAGTAGTGATCCAGCGTTTTGCCTGAGCGAGTGCTACAATCAATATGCTGATAGAATTTTGGTAGCCTTGTTCTCAAATTTGCTTTGTTAAAATCTCCAGCTACAATAAATGCAGCCTCAAGATATATGGTTTTCAGTTTGCATAAAGTACAGTGATATACACGGCTGTGACAATAACCAACGAGAATTCTCTTTGAAGATAATACGGTCGGCATTTGATTGTGAGGAATTCTAGGTCAGGTGAACAAAAGGACTTGAGTTCTTGTATGTTGTTACAATTACACCATGAGTCGTCAATCATGAAACATACACCCACGCCCTTCTTCTCCCAGGAGCAACGTTTATTTCTGACAGCATATCCTGAGAAAGCCATGTTTCCGTGAAACAGAGTATGTTTCAATCCCTGATGTCTCTCTGGAAAGCAACCCTTGCCCTAATTTTGTCTACCTTGTTATCTAGAGACTGGACATTAGCGAGTAATATACTCGGAAGCAGTGGGTGGTGTGTGTGCCTCCGAAGTCTGACCAGAAGGCCGCTCCATCTACCTCTTCTGTGGCGATGTTGTTTTGGGTCAGCCTCTGGAATCAGTTCAAATGCCCTGGATGGTTCGGACAAAGGATCCGCTTCGGGAAAGTCGCATTCCTGGTTATAGTGCTGGCAAGTAGATATCCAATAGTTCTTCCCGGCTGTATGTAATAACACTTAAGATTTTCTGGGCTAACAATGTAAGAAATAAAACATAAACACAAAATACTGCCGGCGCCATCATGCCATGATAAAAGTTTTTTGTTGTTGTACAATCTCCTCAAACAATAGCATGGTATGTTTTCACTGTAATAGCTACTGTAAATTGGACAGTGCAAGAATTTAAGCTTTCTGTCCATATAAGACATGTCTATGTCCTGGAAAGTTTACTGTTACTAACAACGTTATGCTAACACATTAGGGCACGTTTATCAGGAGGTCTATGTGTAGCTGGTATATAGGAGTCAGGCGCAGGACAGCAGATAAGAGTAAATAAACTTATTTTACTCAACATATAATAAATGCAATACAAAAACAGATCCCACAATAACGGACCTACCTACATAGAAACAATCACTCACAAACAAACATGGGGGTACAGAGGGTTAAATAATGAACAGGTAATTGGGGGATTGAACAGTTCCCAGTCCAGAGCTTCCGGCGACAGTTCCCAGTCCAGAGCTTCTGGCGACAGTTCACATTTTATTACGTTACAGCCTTATTCTAAAATGTATTAAATTTTAAAAAATCCTCATCAATCTACACACAATACTCCATAATGACAAAGTGAAAACAGGTCAGACATTTTAGCAAATTGATAAAAATGTAAGGTATTTCTGATTTATTTGGTATTCAGAACCTTCGAAATTGAGCTCAGGTGCATCATGTTTCCATTGATCATTCTTGAGATGTTTTTACAACTCCCTGACCAAGGCCCTTCTCCCCTGATTTCTCAGTTTTGCAGTGTGGCCAGCTCTAGGAAGAGTCTTGGTTATTCCAAACTTATTCCATTTAAGAATGATGGAGGCCACTGTGTTTTTGGGGACCTTCAATGCTGCAGAAATGTTTTGGTACCCTTCCCCCGATCTGTGCCTCAACACAATCTGTCATGGTTCCACCTGTCACCAGAGGGCGGCAGGGACCGTCCTAGAGACAGTAATGACACTCAAGCGGTTTGTATCACTAATTGTGATTTCTGTTTCTCTTTGCGGTAGCTTGATTCGT
The DNA here is from genome assembly GCF_901001165.1 of Salmo trutta. Classification (NCBI taxonomy): domain Eukaryota; kingdom Metazoa; phylum Chordata; class Actinopteri; order Salmoniformes; family Salmonidae; genus Salmo; species Salmo trutta. Next base: position 24,108,208 of record NC_042975.1, read on the forward strand.
TTGCTGATTTCTCGTCTGGTCTCTTCTCTGCTCCTGGGTCCAACCTCATACGTCACAGCAAGCTACTGACCCCCAACATGGCAGCAGAGATCACCCAGATCCAGAATGTTATAACCCACCAAGGAGCACTGCTGGGGCAGCGAGAACAACTCTCCCAAATAACAGAGACCCTCCGGGCACTTACTGATTCCCTCCAACCATGGCCCAGCTGACTTCGCCATTGAGTTCCGCACCCTCGCTGCCGAGAGTGGGTGGAATATTGAGGCACTGGTCACCGCTTTCCACCAGGGCCTGTCTAACTCAATCAAGGATGAACTGGCCGCTCCGGGAACTGGGAGAGGACCTTGAGTCCCGGTTTTCGCTGGCAATCAGGATTGACAACTGCGTCCGAGAACGTGTGAGCTTTTGCCTTTTTGACCCTACCTCCGTATCCCGGTTTCCGGAGCACCCCAAGCCCCCCGAGCCCAGCATTGAGGAGCCCATGCAGCTGGGACGCACACGTCTGAGCCCACAGGAACATGACAGGCGCATGCGCAAAGGCTGCTGCCTTTACTGCGGAGGTCTCGGCCATCTCCGTTCTACATGCCCAGAGTTGAAATCAATGCAGGGACGCAGACCCCCAGAGGGCTGAACAGGATTACGATTAGGAATCGTTACCCCCTACCCCTGATGCCAGCCACCTTGGAGTTGGCCCAATGGGCCCAATTCTTCACCAAACTGGACCTCCGCAACGCTTACAATCTGGTGAATGAAAGACTGCCTTTAATACCCCTAGTGGCCAGTTTGAGTATTTAGTCATGCCCTTCGGATTAACGAACTCACCGGCAGTCTTCCAAGCATTGATCAATGACACGCTTAGGGATATATTTTTTTGTCATTCATTTATGTTTACCACTTTTTCTCCCCAATTTCATGGTATCCAATTGGTAGCTACAGTCTTGTCCCGTACAGACTCGGGAGAGGCGAAGGTCGAGAGCCATGCAACCTCCGAAACACAACCCAGCCAAGCCGCACTGCTTCTTGACACAATGCCCGCTTAACCCGAAAGCCAGCCGCACCAATGTGTTGGAGGAAACACAGTACACCTGGCAACAGTGTCAGCGTGCATTGTACCCGGCCCGCCACAGGAGTTGCTAGAGCACGATGTGACAAGATCATCCCCGCCGGCCAAACCCTCCCCTAACCTGGACGACGCTAGGACAATTGTGTGCAGCATCATGGGTCTCCCGGTCGCAGCCGGCTGCGACAGAGCCTGTACTCAAACCAGGATCTCTAGTGGCACAGCTAGCCTTAGACCACTGCGCCAGTCGGGAAGCGCTTAGGGATATGTTGAATTGGTTTGGCTTTGTTTACCTCTGCTACATCCTGATCTTCTCCAAGACCCTTCCGGAACACATCCTGCACATCCACGAAGTCCTGAGACGCCTCCTGCAGAGTTAACCTGTTTGGTATAGGGGGCAGTATTGAGAATTTTGGAAAAAATATGTTCCCATTTTTAACGGCCTCCTACACCAACTCAGAAGCTAGAATATGCATATTATTGTTCAGGTTTGGATAGAAAACACTCTGAATTTTCTAAAACTGTTTGAATGGTGTCTGTGAGTATAACAGAACTCCTATGGCAGGCAAAAACCTGACAAGGCTTCAAGCAGGAAGTACCCTGTCTGACAAGGAGTCGTGCGTCTTACCTCTTTTTATTGAAAAGTAAGGATCTTAGCTGTAACGTGACAATTCCCAGGGCTCCAATAGGCTCTCAGAGCCCGCGAAATAACTGAAGGTTTACGAGGGAACCTCAGGTTGAAATATATTATCGCCTTTTGTAAGTGGATGCTCGGAGGACCTTTCAATGATGCGCGTGCATGAGTCGCTTCTGAGGAGAAATTTTATTCGGCTGTTTAGGCTCAATGCATACTCCCGGTCGGAATATTAACACTTCTCTATGACATAAATGGCATAAAAATTGGTTTTAAACAGCGGTTGACATGCTTCGAAGTACGGTAATGGAATATTTAGACATTTTTGACACGCCAATGCGCCATGCGCGACACCGCGAAAAAGCATTCTAGAACTCACGAACAAAACGTCGCTGTTGGAACATAACGATGGATTATTTGGGACCAAACCAACATTTGTTATTGAAGTAGAAGTCCTGGCAGTGTATTCTGATGAAGAACAAGCAAGGTAAGAACATTTTTCTTATAGGAAATGTGATTTTGGTGGAGGCTGAACTGGGTGGGTATCTAAATAGCTAGCCCTGTAACGCCGGGCTATGTACTTACATTATTGCAAAATGTGCTTCATCCGAAAAGCTATTTTAAAATCGGACATATCGAGTGCATAGAGGGGTAATGTATCTATAATTCTTAAAATAATTGTTATGCTTTTTGTGAACGTTTATCGTGAGTAATTTAGCAAACTGTTAGTAAATTCACCGGAAGTTTGCGGTGGTTATGCTTTTTCTGAACGTCACATGCTAATGTAAAAAGCTGGTTTTTGATATAAATATGAACTTGATTGAACAGACATGCATGTATTGTATAACACAATGTCCTAGGTGTGTCATCTGATGAAGATTATAAAAGGTTAGTGCTGCATTTAGCTGTGGTTTGGGTTTATGTGACATGATATGCTAGCTTGAAAAATGGCTGTGTGATTATTTCTGGCTGGGTACTCTGCTAACATAATCTAATGTTTTGCTTTTGTTGTAAAGCCTTTTTGAAATCGGACAGTGGGGTTAGATTAACGAGATTCTTGTCTTTAAATAGCTGTGAAATAGTCATATGTTTGAGAAATTGAAGTTATAGCATTTCTAACGATTCAAAAATCGCGCCACTGGATTTCAGTGGCTGTTACGTAGGTGGGACGAGTTCGTCCCACATGTACTAGAGAGGTTAACTATACCTCAAGATAGAGAAGTGTGAGTTCCACGTATCCCAAGTTCTTGGCATCCAAATGTACCCTGTAAAGGTGAAGGCGGTCAACGACTGGCCCCATCCCGCCTCACTCAAACAGGTCCAGCAGTTCCTCACATTTGACAATTTTTACAGACATTTTATACGCAATTTACGTGTGGTGGCAAGACCTCTCATGGCCCTAATCTGCAAGTCCCAGAAGCGTTTTTGCTGGACCAAGGCTGAGAGTGAATTCGTGGATCTCAAAGGACGTTTCACCTCCAGACCCATCCTCATCCATCCTGATTCTACCTGTTCCTTCGTGTTAAAGGTGCAAGCCTCAGACACCGGAGCAGGGGCGGTCCTTCCACAGCGGAACGAGGGGGACAAGAAACTGCACCCATATGACTTTCTCTAGAAGCGGTTCTCGCCAGCGGAACACAGCTACGATGTAGGCAACCGTCCTGTCCCACCAACACAATGTCTCTAAGGAGGAGAGGGACTCCGAGCCCATCATCCCCAGCTCCCACATTGTGGTCTCCGTGAGTATTCAGACCACGGCCCGACAAGCCCAGACACGAGAACCTGACCCCGGCGTGGGTCCCACTAACAGACTTTATGTTCTGCGATCAGCCCGTTCCTGAGTACTGTCATGGTTCCACCTGTCACCAGAGGGCGGCAGAGACAGTCCTAGGGACAATATCACTAATTAAAATGTCCCTTTAATAGAGGTGTGTGTTCAGTTTCCCTTTCCAGTAGTTTGATTCATTTGGTGTGTGCATTTGTTTCCTGAGCAAGTTTCTAGCTCTAGTGTTTTTCCCAGTTTTACCGTTTCTCAGTAAAGTATTTTTGTTTATTCTTAACCACTGATTCCTCATCTGGTCTCTTCTCTGCTCCTGGGTCAACCTCATATCGTCACACAATCCTATCTTGGAGCTCTACGGACAATTCCTTAGACCTCATGGCTTGGTTTTTGCTCTGACATGCACTGTCAACTGTGGCACCTTGTATAAACAGGTGTGGTGCCTTTCCAAATCATGTCCAATCAATTGAATTTACCACAGGTGGACTCCGATCCAGTTGTAGAATCATCTCAAGGATGATCAATAGAAACAGGATGCACCTGAGCTCAATTTCAAGTTTCACAGCAAAGGGTTTGAATTCTTACGTAAATAAGGTATTTCTGTAGTTTTCTTTCTCATAAATTTACCTCCAAAATTAAAGACCTGTTTTCGCATGGTCATTATTGGGTAATGTGTGTAGATCGATGAGGAACATTTTTTATTTAATCAATAATAAGGCTGTAACGTAACAAAATGTGGAAAAAGTGAAGGGGTCTGAATACTTTCCCGCATGAACTGTCTGTGATCTACTGTTTGGTGTTTAGGGAGGAATCCAATCAGACTTTTACTTAAATGGTTGTGTTCACTTAGAATGACATTCGTTATGCTACAGAAAACCTTTCCGAAGTTACTACTAACAGAGATGCCTCTATAGTTGTTAACTTGTCCATTTTTTTAGTATAGGTTTGATAAAGCCTTGGCTCCAGATCTCAAGAAAGTAGCCTACACTCAACACTAGGTTAAACAGTTTGAGAATAGCCTCTTTCAGCTTAGGGCTGCTGTGTGTCAGCATCTCTGCTCAAATGCTGTCTGGCACACAGGATTTACAGTTTTTTAGGGTTTTATTTTATCATTTAGTTCAGACAATGTAATAGGATTGCCCATTTGGTTTTGTTAGTCTTTTACTGTTAATTGTAATTATTTTAATTGTTCTATTACTGATGTTTGGGTGGAGTTAAGTTATTTCAGAATGCTTTTTTCAGGTATTCCCATATTTGATTAACAGGTCTTTCAATGGTATCTAATTTCCTCCATAATTCCCTAAACAAATTTTGATTGATTGCCTCCTCTATTTATCAAGCTAATTGGTCATATAGAGGGATTTGTCCCTTCATAATAACTTCTTATATTGGCTTAGGGCTTGTAGTATGAGACATGTCTGGTTTCTGGTTTGACAATAGTCGTTTTCTTGCAGTTGAACATTCTTTGTCAAACATTTTTCCTTTGCTAGTTTTTTCTTTTTGATGTTACATTTTTCACCTTTTTTAGATTCTATTTTTTTTTCCAGTTTGATGCATATGTCAATCCATTTATCAGTGGCTAAATTAATGCCATCTTTGTCTTTTTTAAATTTAGTAAGAAAACTGTAAATCAAGTCTTCAAAGCTATTTAATTCTGCCTCATATACTACTTCATATTCATGGTTCATTTTTGTCCACTTGTATGTGGGTGGGAGAGGGTAGAGTTATGGTTGGGTTTTAAATTTAGGGGTGGTTTATCTGTGTTTTTGTTTTTTCAGATTAATTCTAATGTGGCAGTGGTCTGACAAGGGGAGTTGTGGTATGACCATAAAGGCATTGATTTTGTCTTGCTCTATATATGTTATGGCATAGTCAACTACACTGTTTCCTAGGGAAGTGCAATAAGTAAACCTACCCAGAGTCACCCTTTGTCTTGCAATTAACAATGTACAGACCCAGGCTTTTACAGAGCTGTAGCACTTGTTTCCCATTGTTGTTGACAATACTGTCATAGCTCTCTCTGTGTAGTCAGTATTGATTCATACACAGATGCAGTACCATGTACATGGGTGTTTCCCTCTAAATCTATGCAGTATGCTTATTTACCAGTTCCAGCATTTAGATCCCAGAATTAATAGAACTTTGCCTACTGACTGAAAATAATTGATATCAGAATAGAGTTTGGAAACAATATTTGTTAAAAGTCAGATGGGGGCATATACATTGCACACATGTAAATGTTTTGATCTAAGTTGACAATTTCTTATCTTTAAAAAAAATCTTCAGCCAAATGTATGTTTTTCCTTTTTTCTCTGCTGTGATATAATTTGAAGATCTTCTTTAAACCAGATTATAATCCCTCCTAAATATCTGACACATTTTACACATGTAATTATTTTGGAGAGGATGCTTATAAGTCTCCTCGACTCAATGACCTTAGAAGAATAATAATGTCTAAACGATATAGAGTATCAATAAAGTCTGGGTCTGCACAAACCCTGAATGTTAATGCTGCTTATACTTAAGGATACTACAGTTGAAGTCAAAAGTTTAAATACACCTTAGCAAAATAGATGTCAGGAATTTTTCACAATTCCTGACATTTAATCCTAGTAAAAATTCCCTGTTTTAGGTCAGTTAGGATCACCACTTTATTTTAAGAATGTGAAATGTCATTATTTATTTCAGCTTTTATTTCTTTCATCACATTCCAGCGGGTCAGAAGTTTACATACACTCAATTAGTATTTGGTACCATTGCCTTTAAATTGTTTAACTTGGGTCAAATGTTTTGGGTAGCCTTTCACAAGCTTCCCACAATAAATTGGGTGATTTTTTGGCCCATTCCTCCTGACAGAGCTGGTGTAACTGAGGAAGGTTTGTAGGCCTCCTTGCTCGCACACGCTTTTTCAGTTCTGCTCACACATTTTCTATAGGATTGAGGTCAGGGCTTTGTGATGGCCACTCCAATACCTTGACTTTGTTGTCCTTAAGCCATTTTGCCACAACTTTGGAAGTATGCTTGGGGTCATTGTCCATTTGGAAGACCCATTTGCGACCAAGCTTTAACTTCCTGACTGCTGTCTTGAGATGTTGTTTCAATATATCCACTTAATTTTCCTCCCTCATGATGCCATCTATTTTGTGAAGTGCACCAGTCCCTCCTGCAGCAAAGCACCCCCACAACATGATGCTGCCAACCCCGTGCCTCACGGTTGGGATGGTGTTCTTCGTCTTGCAAGCCTCACCCTTTTCCTCCAAACATAACGATGGTCATTATGGTCAAACAGTTCTATTTTTGTTTCATCAGACCAGAGGACATTTCTCCAAAAAGTATGATCTTTGTCCCGTGTGCAGTTGCAAACCGTAGTCTAGCTTTTTTATGGCGGCTTTGGAGCAGTGGCTTCTTCCTTGCTGAGTGGCCTTTCAGGATATGTCGATATAGGACTCGTTTTACTGTGGATATAAATACTTTTGTACCTGTTTCCTCCAGCATCTTCACAAGGTCCTTTGCTGTTGTTCTCAGATTGATTTTCACTTTTCGCACCAAAGTACGTTCATCTCTACGAGACAGAATGCATCTTCTTCCTGAGTGGTATGACGGCTGCGTGGTCCCATGGTGTTTATACTTGCGTACTATTGTTTGTACAGATGAACGTGGTACCTTCAGGCATTTGGAAATTGCTCCCAAGGATGAACCAGACTTGTGGAGGTCTACAATTTTTTTCTGAGGTGATGGCTGATTTCTTTTGATTTTCCCATGATGTCAAGCAAAGAGGCACTGAGTTTGAAGGTAGGCCTTGAAATACACTGCTCATAAAAATAAAGGGAACACTTAAACAACACAATGTAACTCCAAGTCAATCACACTTCTGTGAAATCAAACTGTCCACTTATGAAGCAACACTGATTGACAATACATTTCACATGCTGTTGTGCAAATGGAATAGACAACAGGTGGAAATTATAGACAATTAGCAAGACACCCCCAATAAAGGAGTGGTTCTGCAGGTGGGGACCACAGACCACTTCTCAGTTCCTATGCTTCCTGGCTGATGTTTTGGTTACTTTTGAATGCTGGCGGTGCTTTCACTCTAGTGGTAGCATGAGACGGAGTCTACAACCCACACAAGTGGCTCAGGTAGTGCAGCTCATCCAGGATGGCACATCAATGCGAGCTGTGGCAAGAAAGTTTGCTGTGTCTGTCAGCGTAGTGTCCAGAGCATGGAGGCGCTACCAGGAGACAGGCCAGTACATCAGGAGATGTGGAGGAGGCCGTAGGAGGGCAACAACCCAGCAGCAGGACCGCTACCTCCACCTTTGTACAAGGAGGAGCAGGAGGAGCACTGCCAGAGCCCTGCAAAATGACCTCCAGCAGGCCACAAATGTGCATGTGTCTGCTCAAATGGTCAGAAACAGACTCCATGAGGGTGGTATGAGGGCCCGACGTCCACAGGTGGGGGTTGTGCTTTACAGTCCAACACCGTGCAGGACGTTTGGCATTTGCCAGAGAACACCAAGATTGGCATATTCGCCACTGGCGCCCTGTGCTCTTCACAGATGAAAGCAGGTTCACACTGAGCACATGTGACAGACGTGACAGAGTCTGGAGACGCCGTGGAGAACGTTCTGCTGCCTGCAACATCCTCCAGCATGACCGGTTTGGCGGTGGGTCAGTCATGGTGTGGGGTGGCATTTCTTTGGGGGGCCGCACAGCCCTCCATGTGCTCGCCAGAGGTAGCCTGACTGCCATTAGGTACCGAGATGAGATCCTCAGACCCCTTGTGAGACCATATGCTGGTGCGGTTGGCCCTGGGTTCCTCCTAATGCAAGACAATGCTAGACCTCATGTGGCTGGAGTGTGTCAGCAGTTCCTGCAAGAGGAAGGCATTGATGCTATGGACTGGCCCGCCCGTTCCCCAGACCTGAATCCAATTGAGCACATCTGGGACATCATGTCTCGCTCCATCCACCAACGCCACGTTGCACCACAGACTGTCCAGGAGTTGGCGGATGCTTTAGTCCAGGTCTGGGAGGAGATCCCTCAGGAGACCATGCGCCACCTCATCGGGAGCATGCCCAGGCGTTATAGGGAGGTCATACAGGCACGTGGAGGCCACACACACTACTGAGCCTCATTTTGACTTGTTTTAAGGACATTACATCAAAGTTGGATCAGCCTGTAGTGTGGTTTTCCACTTTAATTTTGAGTGTGACTCCAAATCCAGACCTCCATGGGTTGATAAATTGGATTTCCATTGATTATTTTTGTGTGATTTTGTTGTCAGCACATTAAACTATGTAAAGAAAAAAGTATTTAATAAGATTATTTCATTCATTCAGATCTAGGATGTGTTATTTTAGTGTTCCCTTTACAGGTACACCTCAAATTGACTCAAATGATGTCAATTAGCCTATCAGAAGCTTCTAAAGCCATGACATCCTTTTCTGGAATTCTCCAAGCTGTTTAAAGGCACAGTCAACTTAGTGTATGTAAACTTCTGACCCACTGGAATTGTGATACAGTGAAATAATCTGTAATCAGTTGTTGGAAAAATTACTTGTGTCATGCACAAAGTAGATGTCCTAACCGACTTGCCAAACTATAGTTTGATTACAAGAAATTTGTGGAGTGGTTGAAAAACGAGTTTTAACGACTCCAACTGAAGTGTATGTAAACTTTCGACTTCAACTGTATGCTTCAAATGTTTCTTTTGGATGTGTTTAACACTGGAACGCTTGATCTGTGAACCAATTTGTTATCATTGTGGGTCTTATGTGTTATAATGTTATGGGGATAAAACAAATAAACAGTATTTAAATATTAATTTTAATATTAAAAAAAAGTTACAAAACTAAAGGTTATTTTTCTCTCATTATTATCTAGGCTACATAGCCTATGCATATGTTGGTATCCTGGATGTCATCTATAGTGCATGTATGTTTTTAGTTCAGTATGCCTATCTTAGAGAATATTAGAGCCAACAGGTCTCTGGTTGTCCTGTGCTGAGGACCCTGTTGCAGTCCCTGCTACGTAGCTGTTCTTCTGTATTGCCTGTTGTGACTGGCTGGATGCTCTGCCAGGGACGATTAGTGGATGGGCATGAGGACCTGGAGCAGCGTGGTGATTGGGGCCAGTGGGAATGTGGGCTCTCTGTAGCTTGGAACTCCTTGGATGTTGAGGAGGGGCCTTGGAGTCTAGTTGTGCTGGTTAATAGCTGGTTAATAGTCTCTGGGCAAGGTGTGGGGGTTGGAGGGGGTCTGGCCCAGGGCAGGCTGTTCCCCTCTGTGTTACTTGGGCCGCTGCTGGTCAGGGGATCGTGTGTGTAAGTGCTGGGTGGGTCAGGGTGTGTGTCAGTTTGCAGGGGAGACGGTGTGTGTGATGTGACGGGGAGAGGGAGGGGGGTTGGCAGTGTGGCCGGGCTGGTGGCCAGCATCTCACTCAGTCAACACACTTCCATTCTGAGGGCTTGGTTGTCCTCTTCCAATTCTCTCATGGTTGACTGTAGCTCCCTGATCTCGCTGCGCTGTTGAGTCACCAGGCTGGTCTCCTCCTCTGTCGGCTGTTGACTGCCTCTGTTCTGTCAATGATTTTTCCCTGAACTCAGCGAAGTCTTTTCCCAGAACAGATAGACCGCCTTGGATAGACAGGGCTACTGTCAGGGCTTGGAGGGGCTATCTTCTCCTCGATTTTGGTCTGTGGAGAGGTTCTTGCTCCTTCTCTTGGGGGCTGGAATTCTTCCTGGAACTTCCTCATGCTGCTTTCCGACCCCTGAACCATGGTGCTGTTACAGTAGACGTTAACGCTGAGTCAGGGGCCTGTTTTTATTGTTGTCCTCATTGATTGTTATCGGTCTGCCTTTTCAAAAACCATTCTTTCTATGTTGTAGGTATTTCGTGCAAAGGGCAGTGTGCCAGGCTGAGAGGCACTCAGTATGAAATAAGAGATTTGTTGTTGTTTTCTTCCCCTCTAGTATTGAGAAGTCTGCCACCAAGGTCTCGGGTGACTCTCTCATTAATTTACTTAGCCTTAGAAGAGCAGACATCTGTAGGGTACATAATACCCTACTTGCTATTTTCCAAGCTGTGTTTTCATTGCAACAGCATCCCAAAAACCATCAAAAATCAGCAGCATATGTTCTTCTTCTTCTTCAATTAAAAAGAGAAATAGTAAAGTAGCAAAAATAACGTTTTTCTCAGCTTTTTGAGATTCTTTTCTTTTTTAGGTTTTACTGTATGTCTCGCATCCAGTGCTATTCAGTTTTGCTTGTCACATATGATGCAGTAGAAGTTATTTCAAATTGCCAGTCATCTGGAGCACTCTGGATCCAGCCTTTGATGGCACACAAACTGACAAAGTTCAGTCTGCTTTTTTGCAATATCAGAATTGAGTATCAAATAGCACTTAATCGCAGATCCTTGGACTGTGGAGCAATTGACAACAACAAACAGAAACATAAACAATTATGGAACATGGACAGCCAGGGTTTGAGATATCGCCATACTGTTTTTTCAGCTAAAAAATGTAATTACTATAATGTAGACTTTAGGGAGCCTTTTAAATCCTTACTGGACATAGACCAATGACAAGTCACGCCCATTATTTTCTGCCTTTAGTCAAGATTGAAGAAGCCATGAGAGGAGCACATCTTACTCTGTTTATAACAGAGTTCATGCATCTTTTTACTGCCATTTGCAAGCCCACCATGAGGGCAGAAAGTAGAAGAAGCAGAGTTTTGACTACACAAGACTACAACTCTCCAAGGGAATTCTCACCATTTACTCTGAAGGCAAGGGATGATGCCTAAATGTTCTCATTTACATATATTACTTCTGGAGAGAAACACTTTGGGGAGGTTTTAAATTATGAACATGTTTATTTCCTGAACTAGACTGTTTAACATTAAAGGAATCCAATCTCTGTTTAGACAGCTGCAAATTAGGCACAATTCATTATTTTTGTTTGTTTCAGGTATTGGGATTAGTCCAACCTGCTCTTGTCCATCGCTTTGCTCTTCTACGGGGGTAGTTAAAATGAGATAGAAAATGCTCATGCTAGCTGCTTTGTGTGACCAAATGGGTTTGAATCCCAGGTTGTCTGTGCACCCCAATGTTGTGTTAGTCCTTCAAACTAAAGCCCAGGCATTAGCTAAGGGAGTTATGACAAGTCTTCAGGTTTGAGGCAAGGTTACTGATCACAGAAACCTGGTTCTCACAACCATCTCCACTACATATGCAGACACATGGGCAGTCAAATATAAAGGGTATTTATGATGGTACAAAACAGAGAAGTGATGTGTGGTTCTTAACAGTCCCACACCTTCACAGGTCTTTATATCAGAGCAGTACTTTATTAATATACTGCAGTATTTTCTCAAAGAATTACAGAGTTACATTTCATTATCTCACCTCTACCAGCAATTGGGGAGTTTTGCATTGCTTCAGGCAGCTGTTAACATACATTTTCACATACAGCAATGACATTAATTATTTATACCCAGGCTTTGGATAAAATACTTGAAAAATAGGATTTCTAAAGGCAGTGGTTCCTGATGATTAAAATATGATATTCCCCTACCAGTCCCATGTGCAGTATCATTGGCGTTCTATTAGGATGATGCTGTGCTAGGCAGGGGATAGGGGTGAATAAGAACAAGCAGCGAAACAACCATTCTCATACATTACTTATTGGTAGGCTTCAGCTGCTCCATATACTTTCGATGGCTTGATGCCTCAACTGCAACTTTGTGAGGGGTTATAAAACGGAAGTTATGGGCTGTAAATTGAGATGAGGCAAATTAATGAAACTGAGAAAAACTTCAGTTTTCTTGAAGCCTCTTGCAGCCTTTTGCCTTTGGTTATGAATCAAATCAAATAATATTTTATTGGTAACATACACATTTAGCAGATGTTATTATCGGTGTAGCAAAATGCTTGTGTTCCTATCTCCAACAGTGCAGTAGTATCTAACCATTCACAGCAATACACACAAATCTCAAAGTCAAAGAATGGAATTAAGAAATATATAAATATTAGGATGAGCAATGTCGGAGTGGCATTGACTAGAATACAGTATATACATATGAAATGAGTATGTATGTAATCATTATTAAAGTTACCAGTGTTCCATGTCTATGTACAAACTGAATGGCAGCAGCCTCTAAGGTGCAGGGTTGAGTAACCAGGTGGTAGCCGGCTAGTGACAGTGACTTAGTTCAGGGCAGGGAACTGTGTGATGGCTATTTAACAGTCTGATGGCCTTGAGATAGAAGTGTTTTGAGATATGTATATATGTTATTCAACTCTAATATCTTGACCATGCTCCATCGCTCCACCATCCCCTTCCTCGGTTACATCATCGCTGCTGGGAATATACAGATGGATCCCAGAAAGGTGAGAGAGGTAGTGGATTGGCCCCAACCTACGTCCAGAGTGCAGCTGCAACGCTTCCTTGGATTTTCCAATTTTTATCACTGCTTTATCAGGGGTTACAGCATCCTGGCTTCCCCTCTGTCTGCACTCACCTCTCCCAAGGTTCCGTTCACGTGGTCCCCAGCTGCTGACCGAGCGTTCCGGGACCTCAAGCACCGCTTCACTACAGCTCCCATTTTAGTTCATCCTGACTCATCCCATCAGTTCGTGGTGGAGGCTGATGCTTCTGATGTCGGAGTGGGGCCTGTCCTGTCCCAGCGTTCTGTCCTGGACATCAAGCTGCATCCCTGCGCCTTCTTCTCCCATCGTCTTAATGCCACGGAGAGGAATTACAACGTGGGGAATCGTGAGCTTCTCGCAGTGAAAATGGCGTTGGGGGAGTGGAGGCACTGGTTGGAGGGGGTGGAACATCCTTTCATTGTGTGGATGGATCACAAGAACGTGGAATATCTCCGCACAGCCAAGCGTCTCAATTCCAGGCAGCTAGGTGGGCCCTGTTTTTCACCTGGTTTAACTTCTCCTCCTACCGCATCCAAGATGCACTTTCATGCATCAATAGCCCTGCGGCTACTCCCGAAGACCCGAAGACCATCCTTCCCACCTAGTGTTTGGCGGCGGCACTCAGCTGGGTAATAGAGAATCAGGTCCGTGAGGCGCAGCGTTCCCAGCCGGGGGGGGGGATAACCAGATGTTTGTTCCTGACGCTGTCCGCCCCTCAGTCCTGGAGTGGGCCCACCCCTCCAGGCTTGCCTGCCATCCGGGCTCCCATCGGACCCTGGCCTTTGTGTTACAACACTTTTGGTGGCCTTCCATGGTCCCTGACGTCTCTGCGTTCGTCGCCGCCTTCACAATCTGTGCGCAGAATAAGACACCTTGGCAAGCTCCGGCTGGTCTCCTTCAACCACTTCCTGTCCCTCACCGTCCCTGGTCACACATATCCCTGGACTTCGTCACTGGTCTCACAGCTCATGATGCAGCACATATTCCGGATCCATGGACTCCCGGTGGACATGGTCTCCGACTGGGGTCCTCAGTTCTTGTCCTGGTTCTGCAATGTCGATGGAGCTAGCACATACAGTGCCTTCAGAAAATATTCACACCCCTTGACTTTTTCCACATTTTGTTGTGGTACAGCATGAATTTAAAATGGATTCAATAGATTTTTTTGTCACTGGTCTACACACAATACCCCATAATATCAAAGTGCAATCCTGTTTTTCTAAATGTTTACAAATTAATTAAAAATGAAAATCTGAAATGTCTTGAATCAGTAAGTATTCAACCCCTTTGTTATGGCAAGCCTTAATAAATAAGAAGTAAAACTGTGCTGAACAAGTCACATAATAAGTTGCATAGAATCACTCTGTGTGCAATAGTAGTGAATAACACTTTTTAATAACTACCTCATATCTGAACCCCGCACATACAATTATATGTAAGGTCCCTCAGTCGAGCAGTGAATTTCAAACCCAGATTCAACCATAAAGACCAGGGAGATTTTCCAACGTCTCGCAAAGAAGGGCACCTATTGGTAGATCGGTAAATATAAAAAAAATGCTGACATTGAATATCCCTTTGAGCATGGTGAAGTTATTAATTACACGTTGGATGGTGTATCAACAGACCCAGTCATTAAAGATAGGCGTCCTTCCTAACTCAGATGCCGGAGAGGAAGGAAAACACTCAGGGATTTCAATGAGGCCAATGGTGACTTTAAAACAGTTAGAGTTTAATGACTGTGACATTGTAATTTTTCCACAGTACTTATCTAATTGACAGCAGGAAGAGGAGGAAGCATGTACATAATTTATTTTCTCCAAAACATGTATCCTGTTTGCAACAAGGCACTAAAGTAATACTGCTAAAAATGTGGCAAAGCAATTAACTTTTTGTCCTGAATACAAAGTGTTATGTTAGGGGCAAATCCAACACATTACTGAGTACCAACCTCCATATTTTCAAGCATAGTGGTGGCTGCATCCTGTTATGGGTATGCTTGTAATTGTTAAGGACTGGGGAGTTTTTCAGGATAAAAAACCCTGACTGAACCTAAGCACAGCCAAAATCCTAGAGGAAAACCTGGTTCAGTCTGCTTTCCACCAGATACTGGGAAATTAATTCAGCAGGACAATAACCTAAAACACAAAGCCAAATCTACACTGGAGTTGCTTACCAAGAAGACAGTGCATGTTCCTGAGTGGCCGTGTTACAGTTTTGTCTTGAAAATCTATGGAAAGACCTGAAAATTGTTGTCTGGCAAAGATCAACATCCAATATGACAGAGCTTGAATAATTTTGAAAAATGTTGCACAATCCAGGTGTAGAAAGCTCTTAGATATTTACCCAGAAAGACTCCCAGCTGTAATCGCCGCCTAAGGTGCTTCTACAAAGTATTGACTCAGGGGTGTGAATATTTACATTATGTAAATTATATATTTCTTAATTTCATTATCAATACATTTGCAAACATTTCTAAAACATGCATTCACTTTGTCAGTATGGGGTATTGCGTGAAGATCCCATGTAGCTCAGTTGGTAGAGCATTGTGCTTGCAATGCCAGGGTTGTGGATTCGATTCCAATGGTGGACCAGTATGAAAAAAAGTGTTCAAATGTATGCACACACTACTGTAAACGCGTCTGCTAAAATGCAAATGTAAAAAAAAAAAGATGGGTGGGAAAAAAAGTCTATTAAACCATTTTGAATTCAGGCTGTAGCACAACACAATGTGGAAAAGTCAAAGGGTATGCATAATTTCTGAAGTCACTAAGCATTTCACTGTACCTTTCAAACCTGCTGTAAACTGTGTACATGACAAATAAAATTTGATTTGAAGGGCAACCAACATGATCTATGTAGATTGTCATAAAGCAGCCTAGAGCAACATTTATTTGGGGTGTTTTTGTCTACTCTCTCCCTGGCCCATGGAAACAGACTAGTGAAGAGCCAAAAGTTATGGACTTGGGTGTTTCCTTTGTCGAAAACAATTTTCTCAGAAGTGTATTGTTTTGACTGAGAACCTTATGCAAAGTTTAGATGTACAGGTATGTTTGTTTTCTATTACAATGCAGGCTGTCCGCAAATGGACTGTCACGTATACTCCCTCTCCGGCCTCTAGGTCATCAGGCTGCTAATTATCCCACACACCTGTCCCCATCGTCAAGCGCACCAGCGCCTCATGACACTCACCTGGACTCCATCACCTCCTTGATTATCTTCCCTATATCTGTCACTCCCCTTGGTTCTTTCCTCATGTGTTATTGATTCTGTTTCATGTCGGTGTGTTGTTTGTGTTTTGTGTTCATTGTTTATTTTATTTATTAAAACACTCCCTCCCTGAACTTGCTTCCCGACTCTCAGCACACTCATTACATAGACAGGCTTTTGTACCATTAGGAATGGAGATAGTTTTGTGCTTAGGGCACAGGTAATCTTGGTTAACCCAGAACTAAAGTCTGACGTAATTGGTCAGATGCTCTAATAAAGAGATGCTAGAATGAGGAGTGGAACGGGATCGAGAAGCTCCACCCTCTCTCTTTGCAAGGTATGCGCAATTCTATGGGCCAAATGTTTCCCCACATTCGTGAAATCATGATTTGCCCAAATAACCAGTGACGAAAATCTAAAGCACCGGAACTATTGCTGCTCGTTAGCAATCAGTGCCCATAGTTGTGGTGGAATTATTATAATCAAAAGGAGAGACTTAAACAATCAAACTTTATTATTTAATTACTGCAGTAATGGAGCTGGTCGGTAATCACCCCTGGAGGTGATCACTGAGTACTCAACGAGCTGATTTGAGCCACAGCATTTTATACCAAAGTCCATCCTTCAGTCTACATGACAAACAGATGTATGGAATGGGTCACAAGGTTAAGATTTGTATGAAAGATACTTAAAAGTATCTGCTGTAAAAACAGTTCTCATTGTGTAGACTCCAAGGTATGGCCCTGGAGTCAGTCATCCTCAGTAGAACACATACAAATGAGAATTCTAACAACCCCTTATTCTGTTGCATAAAACAACCATTTGATGCAATTACAGCATTATAACATAATTTAGCAATTTTGCTCTCACATAGAATAAAGACACATCTACAGTACTATTTTTGTTTACGTAGACAGTGCATTTCAACATACACATCTCACCCCTAGGGGGCAGCAGAAATCAGGCCAGGTGCTGAGAGTGCAGGTAGCGTAATCGCATTATTGGAAAATTAGGATTGTTCTGAGTGCAGGCCTGGTTGCGTCGGGGACAATTTTAGCTAATCCTAGTCCTTTTCCTAACCTTAACCTTATTCTCCTAACCTGTTACGTTAATTATCCTAACCTGCAGTGCCAGCTCTAGCCACTAAGTTACATAACCGGCCCAAAATAATAATATATATGTTTTTTGGGAAGTCAGTTAAGGGTCTTAACTTATTGTTGTGAGTTAGGATAGTAGAATAAACAATGTGTAATTTTGTAATTAGGTAGTGCATCGTCAGTTTTCTTGTTATGTCAGTCACTCAATAGCCCATGTCAGCTAACATTTTATAGACTGCTAGGTACATTAGTCTAGACTCCAGACCGCTATTTAAACCTTGTAGTAATCATGGCCGAATTACTGACCGGGCAGGCAAGGCACGTGTCCCGGGGCCCTGACCTCCATGGCAGAATGTGTAGAACTGAAGGAAATGAGCATTAAAACTGGCAAAAAAATTTCAACCCCATGGCACCATGTGTAAAATTTCAGGAAATGAGCTTTCAAACCGCAAAGTTTTTACCACCATGGCAAAATGAGTATAATCATGTGAAATTAGTCTTAAAACGACAAAAATGTCTCTGCCCCACAGAAACATTTGTAGAATTCCAGAAAATGTGCTAACTGCAACATTTTCTCAACACCCCATGGCAAAATGTGTAGAATTGCAGTACATTAACTTGAACAAATGTTTCTCTCCGACACCAAGAGGGGGGCCAGTAAAAACAATTGCCTGCGAAGCCAAATCTCGCTTAGGTCCCCCAAAACGCTAGGGCTAGCCTTGATAACCTGCTATGAAAAGTCACTTCTGCTGTACAGGCCTGCCCGCAGAACAGCATGCGTTTCCAATAATGCAATACACCGGGCAGATAGGCTTGACAAATTAGTAATTGCTCACAACTGTGGATCATTGAGGGTAATCAGTGAGTGAGAGATGTATTGAGTAGCCTCTCAACTCTTTTTTTTGTCTGTCACCATATGAACAAATGGAACCTGCTTGGGCCGGCCGACTCAGGACTCAGAATAGGGCTCAATCCTAAACCATCCCTTAAGCCCTATGCACATCTGAGAGGAATTGACAATTAACCAAACTTGTAATAGCTCCACCTTGCCCTCTAGATGGAAGTTTTCCATATTGCTCATACCAATCAAATCCTCTCACATCTCCACAAGTGTATATGGATTAGGGGACGATTTGTGATAGTCCCTAGAGCTCGTATTGGACCTTGGTAAGTATTGTCTCCTGGTCGTGTAGGGGGAAAACGTTTATTCAGGTACTACCAGATCTTGTCCAATAAGTATACATACAGACTTTTGTTTTCTGTTTGCTACAGTGTGCCCTATTGAACGCAAAAAAATACAGTTTATTGTCACATACACCAGATGGGTGCAGCTACTTTTTTTTTTCCAAGGTCAGCCATAGTGGTACAGCACTCCTGAAACAAATTAGGGTTCAGTGCCTTGCTCAAGGGCACATCAACAGATTTTTCAAACTCGGCTCAGGTATTTGAACCAGCAACCTTTTGGTTACTGGCCCAACATTCTAACCACTAGGCTACTTGCCACCCTGGGTACCACTGCCCTGGGTCTTAATGGTCTTTACCTCTAGCATTAGATTTCTATTTGGACATTGGTGTGCATAGACTAAACTCACTGTTGTGAATAACACTGCTTCTGGGCTCAAATGTAAAGTGTGAAGATTTCCCCTGTCAATCGTTGTCAGGGAGGGCAGGACTGAGTTTGGGAAAACCTGGACTAGGTTTGCATATTCGAATCTCATCACGTACACCTTTAGCATTTTTGCAAATTAGCAACTTACTACTTTTTAGTTCGTTAACATGATAACACTTATCCTAACCCCTAGCCCAGCTAACATTAACATTAGCCACCTAGCTAACATTAGCCACAATAAATTGGAATTCATAACATGGCATACGAAATGGATGATGGACATCCACAAATTAATACATACCATCCGAAGCGTAACATATCATATTCATTCTAGTGTCACGGATATACATTGACTATGTTACGTCTGCCCCTGAGTTCAAGTTGATGTGTGTGTACAGTTGGTGATCCAACTATTATGTATAGAGAAGCAGGGGACAAATCCTACACAAACAAAGTGCATTTCAATGAGTGCCTGGGGAAGGGTGGTTTCGTACAAAAGGCAACTTCAATCTTATGTGGGAGGGTAGCTATTCCATGTTGAGTTATTGCAAGGGATTTTTGTTTCCCACTAACACCAGAGGCTTTTGTAGTTGTTGGACATTAGCCATGAAATGTGCTGCTTTGTCTCCAAACCACAGCCATTGTTGCTAAGCTTTGTTATTCTTCCCCACTGTTTTTCTCAGGTTCTTTCTCTCCCCAACTCCCACACTCACTGTCTGTCCCTTATTATCTCTTTAATCCTCCAGCCACTCCTGAGGATTTATGGAATCTGATATGAGATAGGACATTTAATTAAAATCATAATTAAAGAGGATCTAATCATAAGCACACACCTGCTACACTTCACCGGGACATTGGATTCAACAGCGGAGGTTTTAGGTCTACATGTGTTAAGTAGCTCTTCATTCTTAATTGATTCATGCGCCATATGCTTGATGTGTCAGAAGGGAGTCATACTCCTCTTCATAGTCTTGCTCAGGTTGACGTAGCATACAGTTAACATGGGATTTATAGGTTATGACAGGTTAATACAGTTATGGCAGACATTCACACCATTACAATTATACAGATGCACCATTGCCATAAGGATTTTACAATTATTTTCCCTAAAGGCAATCATCCCCTAGATCATGGGTGGGCAACTCCAGTCCTCGAGGGCCTGATTGGTGGCAAACTTTTTCTCCATCCCTAGCAAACACAGCTGATTAATCAAATTGCATTCTAAACTGAAGATCATGATTAGGTAATTATTGGAGTCAGGTGTGATAGCTGGGGCTGTGGCAAAACTGTGACACCAATCAGGCCCTCGAGGACTGGAATTGCCCACCCCTGCCCTAGATCAATACACTTAAAAAGCTGCAATTGCTTCATGAAGTCAATAGCATCCAAGCTGCTGGACAACCTGTGTTCTGGTGCAAAGAGGAACGAGGCCTCTGTCTCTACGCTTTATTTTGGTTGTTGTAGTCAATAACATCACCTTTCAGCTGCTGCCAACTGTGCGGAGCTCTTTATCTAAAAAATTATTTTCAGAGTTGTGCATTGTAAGGCAACTGAAATGCTTGCCTTGTTTATTGATGCACGGTATAATGGAGAATTGATCAAGGGCTTTTAGGATTTGCTCTCAAACGCCAATGTGCTGTTGTAGATGCATTGAGCAACATTAGTCGAATTGCAGTCTGTAGATATACTGGGTAACAATTTACTGAAGTCACCTTTTGTATGCAGGTACTGTACATAAGACTACATTCAGCTACATAACAGCTACAACACATTTTAACATCCATCAAAAGCAGTTATTAACAACATGAATAGCTGCACAAGATGTTAAAGTATTGCGGCTGCAAGCTTGAGTCAAGATCTGAGAAGATCCATCTGTGTATTTGCCCATCTTGGCTTATGATATGATGCTTGTTAAGGACAGTTGGTTTTGCTTTCAGAGTCACTTTTCCTGTAGTCATTTTGACAAACAAATACCTGAAAGAATCAAATATGTATGTCTAAAATGCCCAACAAGGCATATTGAAGGAAATCTCTTTTCCAAAAAAAGAGCTCAGCCAGTAACCCCAGATAAGTGTTTGAAAGCCTTTTTTGTTTGAACCAAGCCCCTTGGTTGCTTGCCTTGGGGGACAACCAAAGGAACTACTCCTTCCTTTACCTGCAGGCTATCAAACCATTAACACCTGCCAGACCATTCAGTTCTGTAGCCTCTAGATATCTGACATTCCCTCTTCTGTGGGAACATAGTTTATCCCAGTCATGCCTTTGTTCACCAGTGGTAGAACCAGATTCCCAGCGCTGTTAGAATAGTAGAATCACGTGTAGATCTGGAATAGAAAAGGAGTTGATCCATTGCCTGCCTTTCTCTGCAGACTAAAAACCCATGCATTTAAATCCTGGGCGTCTGATTCTCTCTACCCTTACCACCAAAGTGTATACTCGTTCACTCCCCTCCATGTATTTAAAAGCAGTGAAAACTCTCTAACATGTGATTACACCAATACAGATATTTTAAATCCAAAAGGGGCAAGTGAACAAGTGTACTCTTCGGGGAGAATGGTAGAGAATCAGACCAGGAACTATTGAATGACAATGTCTCAACTGTATATGCATTATTTGTATGTCTAAAATCTTTTATTTTATATCTGCAAGCTGTTTTCACCAGTAAGCCCCTCCTTCCCTTACCTTTCACATCTCAACATCATACCAGAAACCTATAAATTCACACTGCAGTAAATTGACTACTTGGCACTGACCAAACAAGCAAATGCAGTAAAAATACCTTGGCTACAGATGTCAATTATGTAAAAGACATGGGAGGAAAAAAAACTAATGTTCGCCATGGGGCAACACGGAAAGCACCTGATCCCCATTCAGCAGACCATTTAGAAAAAAATACTGTCTTAATAGTGCCTTAGAATTTGAGCCTCTAATTCACCATGATTCGGGGGGCAAATGGATCTGTAATTAGCCTCAAACTAAAGTTTGGCTGGCCTACTTTTGTGGTTATTGCCAATTATCTGATTAAGTCCCTCCCTGCCTCAGCTTCCATCAAGGATGCTGTAAAAGCAAATAAGTTGGCTTTACTCAAAAATAATTAGGAAACCGACTGCCTTGGAATCAGTACAGGCTCAAGTTAGGAGAACTTGTCGAGCCAGTGTCTGATTTTATGTATGCGAATTCATGTTTGTCCCCATTTACAATGTTTTACAGTACTCAGAAAGAAAGATGCAGTTCTTTTTAATTTCTACCCCTTTTCTCCCCAATTTCGATCTTGTCTCATCGCTGCAACTCCAACTGGCTCGGGAGGCTATGGTCGACTCATGCGTCCTCTGAAACATGACTCGCCAAACCACGCTTCTTAACACCCACCCGCACCAATTTGTCAGAGGAAACGCTGTTCAACTGACGACCACCGCCAGCCTGCAGGTGCCCGGCCCGCCACAAGGAGTCGTTAGAGCGCAACGAGCCAAGTAAAGCCCCCTCAGCCAAACCCTCCCCTAACCTGGACAATTGTGTGCCAACCTAGGGGACTTCCGATCACAGTTGGTTGTGATTCAGCCTGGGATCGAACCTGGGTCTGTAGTGATGCCTCTAGCACTACAATGCAGTGCCCTTAGACCGCTGCACCACTCAGGAGGCCAGAAAGATGCAGTTGTGGTGATTGTTTTGCACATGGTCAGTAGAGACAGCACTGTAACTGTTTGACATCACTGGAGCGCTGGAGTTTGAGGAATTCCAGGAGTATATGATGAGAAACATACATGGTAACTGCCAAAATAAAGGAAACACCAACATAGTGTCTTAGTAGGGAGTTGAGCCACCACCAGCCAGAACACTTTTAATTCACCTTGGCATAGATTCTAAAACTCTCTGGAACTCTATTGGAGGGATGCAACACCATTCTTTGACAAGAAATTCCGTATCCCTCATTTACTCAAGGGTTTCCACTGCAGTTAACTGTATATCACCAACTAACCCTGGGGCCACAGCATCCTGACTTTAGAGCTTCAGCCTCCTATGGGCCTGCTAATAAATCTCCACACTCAATATAAAGCTCTGCTTTTGGCTTTCAAATTATTGTGTAAACTTGTTCCGGCTACCCTAATAACCTCTGAGGATATGTCCCAGCTTTTATAATATTCCCACCGCTAGCCCAGGTAAAATGGATATCATCCTCTTCAATCATGCCCATGATCTCTTGCATTGCCTTCAAAACATAGTGTAGACTAACACTCAGTGGAATATACTGTAGTCAGTTTAGATAGATTCAATCTGCTCCTGCATAGAGGGAAATCACTCAAACGTTCACAGACATGGTTGCACAGTCAATGAGGTTTGTGTGTGTCGGCTAAGGTATGTTTTCGTTTATTCTGCTTATAAATACTTCAGAAGTACTCAAAAATAGCACGACAAAATCAAATAATATTTTATTGGTCGCATACACACATTGTTTACCAGTACAGTAAATTGGCATCTGACATTGATTTTTGGCATTATAAAAGTCTCTTACTCATCTCTCACATGGTTGGAATGTGTGTTTGGATTGCAACAATGGTAGTCACTCTTTTCAATTCACAAGTATTAACAAGAGTTAGCCTTGACGAGGTGAGGGTAAACTCTTTATAGAAAGCATCACATTTCTTTATGACAATGGCTGATGGAGCACATTCAAAATCCAAGTGAAGAATGTGGGGAAGGCTAGCTCTGTACCTTTTGAATAAGTCTTGCATAAGTTGTATGGGCTGCAAAGCATCATTATACATACATGCTTAGGTACATTTACATTTACATTTAAGTCATTTAGCAGACGCTCTTATCCAGAGCGACTTACAAATTGGTGGTAGCAGAATACACCTTTAACTCCAATTCATGTTTGACAAATTCACACTGGAACACTTTCAATAAAATCACCAAACTATTGAAGGAACACAATATATTTTTTTTTGTGGGGGGGATTTTGAGATTGCAGAAGCATTAGTAAACTCAGCAAAAAAAGAAACGTCCTCTCACTGTCAACCGTGTATATTTTCAGCAAACTTAACGTGTAAATATTTGTATGAACATATCAAAATCAAAAGTCAGTCAGTATCTGGTGTGGCCACCAGCTGCATTAAGTACTGCAGTGCATCTCCTCCTCATGGACTGAACCAGATTTCCCAGTTCTTGCTGTGAGATGTTCCCCCACTCTTCCATCAAGGCACCTGCTAGTTCACGGACATTTCTGGGGGGAATGGCCCTAGCCCTCACCCTCCGATCCAACAGGTCCCAGACGTGCTTGAGATCCGGGCTCTTTGCTGGCCATGGCAGAACACTGACATTGCTGTTTTGCAGGAAATCATGCACAGAATGAGCAGTATGGCTGGTGGCACTGTCATTCTGGAGGGTCATGTCAGGATGAGCCTGCAGGAAGGGTACCACATGAGGGAGGAGGATGTCTTCCCTGTAACACACAGCGTTGAGATTGCCTGCAATGAGAACAAGCTCAGTCCGATGATGCTGTGACACACTGCCCCAGACCATGATGGACCCACCACCTCGATCCCGCTCCAGAGTATAGAGCACACTCATTCCTTTAACGATAAATGCAAATCTGACCATCACCCCTCAGGGAAGAGCACTTTTTGCCAGTCCTGTCTGGTCCAGCGACCGTGGGTTTGTGCCCATAGGCGACGTTGTTGCCGGTGATGTCTGGTGAGGACCTGCCTTTACAACAGGCCTACAAGCCCTCAGTCCAGCCTCTCTCAGCCTATTGCGGACAGTCTGAGCACTGGTGGAGGGATTGTACGTTCCTGGTGTAACTCGGGCAGTTGTTGTTGCCATCCTGTACCTGTCCTGCAGGTGTGATGTTCGGATGTACTGATCCTGTGCAGGTGTTACACGTGGTCTGCCACTACGAGGACAATCAGCTGTCCGTCCTGTCTCCCTGTAGCGCTGTCTTAGGCGTCTCACAGTACGGACATTGCAATTTATTGCCCTGGCCACATCTGCAGTCCTCATGCCTAAGGCACGTTCACACAAATAAGCAAGGACCTTGGGCATCTTTCTTTTGGTGTTTTTCAGAGTCAGTAGAAAGGCCTCTTTAGTGTCCTAAGTTTTCATAATTGTGACCTTAATTGCCTACCGTCTGTAAGCTGTTAGTGTCTTAACGACAGGTGCATGTTCATTACTTGTTTATGGTTCATTGAACAAGCATGGGAAACAGTTTTCAACCCTTTACAATTAAGATCTGTGACGTTATGTGGATTTTTACGAATTCTTTGAAGGACAGGGTCCTGAAAAAGGGACGTTTGTTTTTTGCTGAGTTTAGTATAACATTTAAAACAACAGATGGCAACTTGACACTGATCAAGTCAGTTAAGCATTGCATTCTTCTTATACCCTAATACACTGCCATGTTTGTCAGTGGAGGCTGCTGAGGGGAGGACGGCTCATAATTATGGCTGGAACGGAGCAAATGGAATGGCATCAAACACATGGAAACCAAGTGTTTGGTACCATTCCACTGATTCTGCTCCAGCCATTACCACGAGCCCGTTCTCCCCAATTAAGGTGTCACCAACCTCCTGTGATTTGTGGTTCTGTATGTAGCATCACAACACAGGCCCAAGATCCCTTCCAAATGTGCTGTCATACTAATAGGAGAAAGTTGTGCAGCATTATCAGCTGGGAGCTGAGCACCTGTTTCAGCAATATGTGTTAAACAGATGCTGTTAACCTCATTGACAGGCCCAGCATTGTTTGTCAAAAGGATGAGTGGGGTAAAGAGGCGATGGGTCTGGTCTGCTTTGGTTGTCCTCTAGCAGTAGCGGAAACCCTGTTGCACCATCTGTTTGGCTTGCGAGGGAGGCAGGAAGTGTGCAGCCCACCAGGCCTAAACCCTGGGTTTCTTCAAAGGACATGACATGGACCAATCATACCAACCCCGACACTGTGGTGAAGAAGGTGGAACAGCGCCTCTTCAACCTCAGGCAACCGAAGAAATTTGGCATGGGCCCTCAGATCCTCAAGAAGTTCTACAGCTGCACCATTGAAGGTGTCTTGACTGGCTGTATCACCGCCTGGTATGGCAACTTCTCCACTCTTTAACCAAGGCTCTACAGAGTGTGGTGCGGACAGCCCAATACATCACAAGGGGCAAGCTCCCTGCCCTCCAAGACATTTACACCAGGCGTTTGAGGAAGGCCTGGAAGATCGTCAAGGCCTCCAGTCTTCCGAGACATGGACTGTTCAAAATCAAATACAATTTTATTTGCCAAATTCAACAGGTGTATAGTGAAATGCTTTCTTACAAGATTTTTCCCCAAGATGCAGTGTTAAAGAAGAAAAATAAAAACGAGAAATACACACTCAAGAATGAAGCTATGTACCAGTACCACCAATACCAAATCAATGTGAAGGGATACAGATACCTCAAATTATTGGCACGATTGATAAAGATGAGCAAAAAAGACGGTATAAAAGAAATACAAGCAACACGTAACTGCCAAAATAAAGGAAACGCCAATATAAAGTGTCTTAATAGGGTGTTGGGCCACCACGAGCCAGAACAGCTTCAATGCATCTTGGCAAAGATTCTTCAACTGTCTGGAACTCTATTGGAGGGATGCGACACCCTTCTTTCACGAGAAATTCCATAATTTGGTGTTTTGTTGATGGTGGTGGAAAATGCTGTCTGTCTCCAGAATCGGGTTGAGATCTGGTGACAGATGGCCATGGCATATGGCTTACATCGTTTTCATGCTCATCAAAACATTTTGTGACCGCTCATGCCCTGTGTATGGGGGCATTGTCATCCTATGGCGGAATAGCTATGGTAGCCAAAATAACGGCCTGCCCAGCATTTGTTTTACATGACCCTTAGCCTGATGGGATGTTAATTAACAATATACTTTGCATCCCTCAAGTTTTACCATTATTTTGGCAGTTACCTGTATATTGTATGCAAAAAAAGAAAATTGGGAAATTATATTTTATACAAAATCATTGGCACCCGTTTTCAAAAAACTTTGTGCACCCTTCACTTTGTGCACTTAGCCTTTTATCTATGATGTTTTATGAGATTGTAGAACATATTGGGAGGGATCATAGACCATTCCTCTATACAGAATCTTTCCAGATCCTTGACATCCTTCGGTCTGCGCTTATGGACTACCCTCTTCAATTCAAACCACATGTTTTCAATTGGGTTTATGTCCGGAGAACAGTGGAGGCTCCTCGGAGGAGGAAGGGGATGACCAATTTTTTTTTTTGTTGAACTGAGCAAATTTAACTTGAAGGTTGTGCAACTTCTGCCGCTCATTTATTGTGAACACTGAGGCTGTATCTGCTTTAAATTACAGTTTTAACACTGGCCAAGTAGGCTACTGTGGCTATTTGATCATAATGTCGGCCTACTATCAAAAAATGGAGAAAAATGCATCCCATAACATTTTAACATGGGAATAACTGTTCTATCATTAAGCTTACACTAGCAGCCAATGTGTGGCATTTCAAGAAATGCACACATTTTGGGCTCTTGTAGGAAGCAACCACTGTTGACTAGAAATTTGCTATAACTGCGCTAATAACTCAATAACTAGCAAAGAATATGAACAAATGTGCTTTGATCTCAAAAGAAGCGCAACTGCTCATGCTGTAGCCTAAACAGAGTCCAGTTCAAAGTGAATGGCACAGATCCATATATGGCAATGGCTATTTGCATATAGGCCTACTGCAGCTCTAATTGGTTATGGTGCACCGGTCTGTGTCAATGCAATAGAATCCTACTCCAATGCACTCTGCCTTAAAAAAAAATCTCTTGCACAATTCGTTTTGCATACTAAGTCTTGCATAGTTTGTTTTGTGTCAGTATGTTACATAGCCAATTTCTAACATTGCGTTGATTCGATCACAATTCCCACAGTAGAGCGAAATGTTGATGGTGTTAACTAAAGGGGACAACTCAAAGGTGAGTAAAGTTCAATCTTGTGCTTCTCTGCGCAGGCACATTTTTCTGGAGGCTCATGGTTCTCACCCCCTTCCACAGACTTACACAGTAATTATGACAACTTCCAGAGGATGTCCTCCAACCTATCAGAGCTCTTGCAACATGAACTGACATTATCCACCCAATCAAAGGATCAGAGAATGAATTTAGTACTGACATAATTTTCACACTTATCGTTTTGTTAATTTGTTCAACAAAAACTCTGAGAAATTGTATTTGTAAAATAGTAAACAATATACATACAGTAGCTCGGTATTTGGATTATTTATTTTAGTCTTTTTTTGCTCATCTTTATCTAGGGTGCCAATAATTTAAGGCGACTGTACGTAGTAATTTAAGCAGACACTACATTACCAAAAGTATATGTGGACACCTGCTGGTTGACCATCTCACTCCAAAATCATGGGCATTACTATGGAGTTGGTCCCCCCCTTTGCTGCTATAACAGCCTCCACTCTTCTGGGAAGGCTTTCCACTAGATGTTGGAACATTGCTGTGGGGACTTGCTTCCATTCAGCCAGAAGACCATTAGTGAGGTCGGGCACTGATGTTTGGGCGATTAGGCCTGGCTCGTAGTCGGCGTTAAAATCCGATGGGGTTGAAGTCAGGGCTCTGTGCAGGCCAGTCAAGTTCTTCCACACCAATCTCAACAAACCATTTCTGTATGGACCTCGCTTTATGCATGGGGGCATCGTTACGCTGAAACAGGGAAGGGCCTTCCCCAAACTGTTGCCACAAAGTTGGAAGCACAGAATCGTCTAGCCCGAACCATGAAAAACAGTCCCAATCTATTATTCCTCCTCCACCAAACTTTGCAGTATTCATTAGGGCAGGCGGTGCTCTCCTGGCATCTGCCAAACCCGGATTTGGCTGTTGGCCTGCCAGACGGTGAAGCGTGATTCATCACTCCAGAGAAAGCGTTTCCACTGCTCCAATGGTCGTGAGCTTTACACCACTCCAGCCGACGCTTGGTATTGCGCATGGGGATCTTAGGCTTGTGTGCGGCTTGGCCATGGAAACCCATTTCATGAAGCTCCCGACAAACAGTTCTTGTGCTGATGTTGCTTCCAGAGGCAGTTTGGAACTTGGTAGTGAGTGTTGCAACCAATGACAAATGATTTTTATGCACTTCAGCGGTCTCGTTCTATGAGCTTGCGTGGCCTACCATTTCACGGTTGAGCCTTTGTTTTCTCGGAGACATTTCTACTTCACAATAACAGCACATACAGTTGATCGGGGCAGCTCTATCAGGGCAGAAATTTGACGAACTGACTTGTTGGAAAGGTGGCATCCTATGATGCCGACACGTTGAAAGTCACTGAGCTGTTCAGTAAGGCCATTCTACTGCCAATGTTTGTCTATGGAGATTGCATGGCTGTGTGCTTGGTTTTTATACACCCATTGCGGGTGTGGCAGAAATAGCCGAATCCACTAATTTGAAGGGTTGTCCACATACTTTTGTATATATAGTGTGTGTCCGGGTAGCCATTGGTTAGCTATTCAACAGTCTAATTGCTTGGAGATAAAAGCTGTCTCGGAGCCTGTTGAGACCTGATGCTCCAGTAACGCTTGCCTGACGGTAGCACAGAGAACAGTCCATGGCTTGGGTACAGCCTTGTGGTTGAGGGCGGTGCAGTTGCCATACCAGGCGGTGATGCAACCAGCCAAGATGCTCTCAATTGTGCAGCTGTAGAACTTCTTTAGAATCTGAGGGTCCATGCCAAATTTCTTCAGCCTCCTGAGGGAGAATAAGCACTGTTGTACCCTCTTCACAACTGTGTGTGTGTGAACCATATTAATTCCTCAGTGATGTGGACAGCTCTCGAACCAGCTCCACAACAGTCCCGTTGATGTGGATGGGGGCATGCTCCCCCCGTTTCCTGTTGTCTATGCTCAGCTTCTTGGTCTTGCAGACGTTGAGGGAGATTGTTTGCCTTTCACCACACTGCCAGGTCTTTGACCTCCTCCCTGTAGGCTGTCATCACTGTCGGTGATCAGGCCTACCATCGTCATATTATCAGCAAACTTAATGATGGTGTTGGAGTCATGCATGGCCAAGCAGTCATGGGTGAATAGGGAGTATAGGATGGGACTAATCACACACCCCTGGTTGGCCCCCGTGATGAGGGTCAGTGTGGCTGAGGTGTTGCTGCCTACCCTTACCACCTGGAGGCGGCCTGTCAGAAAGCCTAAGCTTGGAGGGGACTATGATGTTGAACGCTGAGCTGTAGTCAATGAACAGGACACTGTTACTGACGGTTTTGGCTGCTTTGCATGATGTAATGTTGTCTCTACCTTATTGCCCTTTGTGCTGTTGTCTGTGCTCAATAATGTTTGTACCATGTTTTGTGCTGCTACCATGCTGTGTTGTCATGTGTTGCTGCCTTGCTATGTTGTTGTCTTAGGTCTCTTTATGTAGTGTTGTGTTGTCTCTTGTCGTGGTGTTTTATTTACATTTTTTATTTCAATCAGGTAGGCCAGTTGAGAACAAGTTCTCATTTTCAACTGCGACCTGGCCAAGATAAAGCAAAGTTGTGCGACAAAAAAGAGTTACACATGGGGTACAAATTGAATTTCCACAGGTGGACTCCAATCAAGTTGTAGAAACATCTCAATGACGATCAATGGAAAGAATGCACCTGAGCTCAATTTTGAGTCGCATAGCAAAGGGTCTGAATACTTATGTAAATACATTTTTTTTTTGTTTAATAAATTTGCAAACATTTCTAAAAACCTTTTTTCGCATTGTCATTATGGGGTATTGTGTGTAGATTGCTGAGGATATAAAAAAAACATTTTAGAATAAGGCTAACATATCAAAATGTAGAAGAAGTCAGTCATACTTTTTTGAAGGCACTGTATATACACACACATGGTCAAAGCTGCTGTTCTATTATACTGTATACTTTTAATTCAACTACGCAACCTAGACACTACCCACTTTATACCTGTAAATACAGTCCTACTTGACTTAGCACATTCATTATCTATACTGTATATCCTATTGTGCACAAATCCGTTTACTATGCATAGTACCTTCTATTACCTGTTATAGTTACTGTACTGCAATGTTGAGGGAGATGGCGCATAAGCATTTCACTGCAGCTTTTATACCTGCTATAAACTATATACGTGACAATACAATTTGATATCCTAGGGAGCAGGTTTTCAGAGCAAGGTGCCTGAAAGGGTAAAAAAAACACACCGTTGTAAAAACACAGCATTTGCTTAGTAGTGCTGTGGATATTATTGCATAACCAACCAGCATAATGTCATTCAACGGACTGTAAAATAGTTACTTTGCCCCTAGTGAAATAAATGAATGATGTTATGGTGCATTTGCAGAGAGCTGAATTGGCATGCTCAGATGTTGCGATTCATAACTCTATATTACAGAAAGTCGGTATCTGTCATTCACTTTGACAGCATGCTAGTAATCAATTAAAATGCTATGCACGCTGTCAATTAACTTCTGGGCCACACCCTGACTGATGGCAGCCCATTCTTGCATAATCAACGCTTGGCGTTTGTCAGAATTTGTGGGTTTTTGTTTGTCCACCCGCCTCTTGAGGATTGACCACAAGTTCTCAATGGGATTAAGGTCTGGGGAGTTTCCTGGCCATGTACCCAAAATATTGATGTTCCCCGAGCCGTTTAGTTATCACTTTTGCCTTATGGCAAGGTGCTCCATCATGCTGGAAAAGGCATTGTTCGTCATCAAACTGTTCCTGGATGGTTGGGAGAAGTTGCTCTCGGAGGATGTGTTGGTACCATTCTTTATTCATGGCTGGGTTCTTAGGCAAAATTGTGAGTGAGCCCACTCCCTTGGATGAGAAGCAACCCCACACATGAATGGTCTCAGGATGCTTTACTGTTGGCATGACACAGGACTGATGGTAGCGCTCACCTTGTCTTCTCCGGACAAGCTTTTTTCCGAATGCCCCAAACAATCGGAAAGGGGATTAATCAGAGAAAATTACTTTACCCCAGTCCTCAGCAGTCCAATCCCTGTATCTTTTGTAGAATATCAGTCTGTCCTTGATATTTTTCCTGGAGAGAAGTGGCTTCTTTGCTGCCCTTCTTGACACCAGGCC
Source organism: Salmo trutta (assembly GCF_901001165.1). Lineage (NCBI taxonomy): Eukaryota > Metazoa > Chordata > Actinopteri > Salmoniformes > Salmonidae > Salmo > Salmo trutta. The sequence goes on from NC_042975.1 coordinate 24,140,106, forward strand.
ATCCTCAGTGTTCGCCTCACTGTGCGTGCAGATGCACTCACACCTGCCTGTTGCCATTCCTGAGCAAGCTCTGTACTGGTGGTGCCCCGATCTCGCAGTTGAATCAACTTTAGGAGACGGTCCTGGTGCTTTCTGGACTTTCTTGGGTGCCCTGAAGCCTTCATCACAACAATTGAAACGCTCTCCTTGAAGGTCTTGATGATCCGATAAATGGTTGATTTAGGTGCAATCTTACTGGCAGCAATATCCTTGCCTGTGAAGCCCTTTTTGTGCAAAGCAATGATGACGGCACATGTTTCCTTGCAGGTAACCAGCAGCCACACACAAGCCTAAGATCACCATGCACAAATCCAAGCGTCGACTCTAGTGGTGTAAAGCTCAACGCCATTGGACTCTGGAGCAGTGGAAACGCACTCTCTGAAGTGATGAATTACGCTTCACCATCTGTCAGTCCAACAGACAAATCTGGGTTTGGTGGCTGCCAGGAGAACGCTACCTGCCCGAATGCATAGTTCCACCTGCAAAGTTTGGTGGAGGAGGAATAATGGTCTGGGGCTGTTTTACATGGTTCAGGCTAGGCCCCTTAGTTCCAGTGAAGGGACATGTTAACGCTACAGCATGCAATAACATTCTAGACAATTCTGTGCTTCCAACTTTGTGCCAACAGTTTGGGGTAGGCCCTTTTCTGTTTCAGCATGACAATGCCCCCGTGCACTAAGCAAGGTCCATATAAAAAAGATTTGTAGAGATCAGTGTGGAAGAACTTGACTGGCGTGCACAGAGCCCTGACTTCAACCCCATCAAACACCTTTGGGATGAATTGGAACGCCGACTGCTAGCCAGGCCTAATCACTCAACATCACTGCCCGACCTCACTAATGCTCTTGTGGCTGAATGGAAGCAAGTAAGTCCCCGCATCTAATGGAAAGCCTTCCCAGAAGAGTGGAGGCTGTTATAGCAGCAAAGGGGAGGATCAACTCCATATTAATTCTGATAATTTTGGAATGAGATGTTTGATGAGCAGGTGTCCACAGTTTTAATAATGTAGTGTACAGTATATTGCCACAGCAAAATAATCCTGCAGCAACAGGTCCAAACACACCAAGACAGTCGTGAAGAGGGCACGACAAAGCCTATTCCCCCTCAGGAAACTAAAAAGATTTGGCATGGGTCCTGAGATCCTCAATGTTCTACAGCTGCAACAGAGCACATCTTGACTGGTTGCATCACTGCCTTGTACGGCAATTGCTCGGCCTCTGACCATAAGGCGCTACAGAGGGTATGGCCCAGTACATCACTGGGGCTAAGCTGCCTGCCATCCAGGACCTCTACACCAGGCGGTGTCAGAGGAAGGCCCTAAAAATTGTCAGACCCCAGCCACCCCAGTCATAGACTGTTCTCTCTACTACCGCATGGCAAGCAGTACTGGAGTGCCAAGTCTAGGACAAAAAGGCTTCTCAACAGTTTTTACCCCCAAGCCATAAGACTCCTGAACAGGTAATCAAATGGCTACCTGGACTATTTGCATTGTGTGCCCCCAAACCCTATTTTTACGCTGCTGCTACTCTCTGTTTATCATATATGCATTGTCACTAACTATACATTCATGTACATACTACCTCAATTGGGCCGACCAACCAGTGCTCCCGCACATTGGCTAACCGGGCTATCTGCATTGTGTCCCGCCACCCGCCAACCCCTCTTATGCTACTGCTACTCTGTTCATCATATATGCATAGTCACTTTAACCATATCTACATGTACATACTACCTCAAATTAGCCTGACTAACCGGTGTCTGTATATAGCCTCGCTACTGTATATAGCCTGTCTTTTTACTGTTGTTTTATTTCTTTACCAACCTAACTGTCACGTCCTGACCAGTAGAGGGGGTAGTTGGGTCAGGACGTGGCAGAAGGGAGTGTGTTTTTTATTGTTTCATTGATTTTGGCCGTGTGACTTCCAATCAAGCACAGCTGTAGAGGGTTGTAGTTGATTGGGAGTCACACATAAGGTGCCTACTTTGCCTTGTGGGGTTGTGGGTGGTTGTTTTTTTTACACTGCTTGTATAGCCTGTAGAACTGTCACTGTTGTCACCCTTTTTTGTTGTTAAGTGAATGCTCTACTCCTTTTTTGGCAATAAATGACCATGAGTATTCACATACCTGCTGCGCCTTGGTTCATTTCAGAAGACAGCCGTTACAGAACCACCCACCAAACCAGGATCAAGCAGCAGAAGAGGAGGAAGCCACAGGAGAGAAAAAAGGAGGAATGGGCCTGGCAAGATGAGAGACAATTCTGGGAGGACAAGTTAAGGGAGCTAAGGGAACCCGAGAGGCAGCCCCAAGATTTTTTTTTGGGGGGGCACACGGGTAGTTTGGCCAGGCCAGGGAAGAGCCGTAAGCCAGCTACCCGTGATTACAGGGAGGTGCGTATGAGGTGGAGGGCGCCATGTTACGCTGTGGTACGCACCATCTCGCCTATACGGACGCACAGCCCAGTACCAGCGCCCTGCAGGTGCCAGGGCAAGGGGAGCATCGAGCCGGAAGGAGTGATGCCAACCCTGCACTCAAGACCGCCAGTGCGCCCTTTCGGTCCGGTGTTTCCCGCTAGACGCACTAGCATGGAGGTGCGTGTCTCCAGGCTGGCAAGTCCAATACCAGCCCCACGCATCAGGAGTCTAGTGCGTCAGCCCAGCCTCGCCAGTCAACAGTCACCAGAGCTGCCCGCCAGTCAACAGTCGTCAGAGCTGCCCGCCAGTCAACCGTCACCAGAGCTGCCCGCCAGTCAACAGTCGTCAGAGCTGTCCGCCAGTCAACAGTCGTCAGAGCTGCCCGCCAGTCAACAGTCGCCAGAGAGGTCAGACTGCGCTGAACTGCCGGAGTGGCCAGACTGCGCTGAACTGCCGGAGTGGCCAGACTGCGCTGAACTGCCGGAGTGGCCAGACTGCCCTGTTCTGCCGGAGTGGCCAGACTGCCCTGTTCTGCCGGAGTGGCCAGACTGCCCTGTTCTGCCGGAGTGGCCAGACTGCCCTGTTCTGCCGGAGTGGCCAGACTGCCCTGTTCTGCCGGAGTGGCCAGACTGCCCTGTTCTGCCGGAGTGGCCAGACTGCCCTGTTCTGCCGGAGTGGCCAGACTGCCCTGTTCTGCCGGAGTGGCCAGACTGCCCTGTTCTGCCGGAGTGGCCAGACTGCCCTGTTCTGCCGGAGTGGCCAGACTGCCCTGTTCTGCCGGAGTGGCCAGACTGCCCTGTTCTGCCGGAGTGGCCAGACTGCCCTGTTCTGCCGGAGTGGCCAGACTGCCCCTGTTCTGCCGGAGTGGCCAGACTGCCCTGTTCTGCCGGAGTGGCCAGACTGCCCTGTTCTGCCGGAGTGGCCAGACTGCCCTGTTCTGCCGGAGTGGCCAGACTGCCCTGTTCTGCCGGAGTGGCCAGACTGCCCTGTTCTGCCGGAGTGGCCAGACTGCCCTGTTCTGCCGGAGTGGCCAGACTGCCCTGTTCTGCCGGAGTGGCCAGACTGCCCTGTTCTGCCGGAGTGGCCAGACTGCCCTGTTCTGCCGGAGTGGCCAGACTGCCCTGTTCTGCCAGAGTGGCCAGACTGCCCTGATCTGCCAGAGTGGCCAGACTGCCCTGATCTGCCAGAGTGGCCAGACTGCCCTGATCTGCCAGAGTGGCCAGACTGCCCTGATCTGCCAGAGTGGCCAGGACTGCCTGTTCTGCCAGAGTGGCCAGACTGCCCTGTTCTGCCAGAGTGGCCAGACTGCCCTGTTCTGCCGGAGTGGCCAGACTGCCCTGTTCTGCCAGAGTGGCCAGACTGCCCTGTTCTGCCAGAGTGGCCAGACTGCCCTGTTCTGCCAGAGTGGCCAGACTGCCCTGTTCTGCCAGAGTGGCCAGACTGCCCTGTTCTGCCAGAGTGGCCAGACTGCCCTGTTCTGCCAGAGTGGCCAGACTGCCCTGTTCTGCCAGAGTGGTCCTCCTGCCCTCCGGCCCAGCCCGAGTGGCCCTCCTGCCCTCCGGCCCAGCCCGAGTGGCCCTCCTGCCCTCCGGCCCAGCCCGAGTGGCCCTCCTGCCCTCCGGCCCAGCCCGAGTGGCCCTCCTGCCTTCCGGCCCAGCCCGAGTGGCCCTCCTGCCTTCCGGCCCAGCCCGAGTGGCCCGCATGCCTTCCGGCCCAGCCCGAGTGGCCCGCATGCCTTCCGGCCCAGCCCGAGTGGTCCGTCTGCCAGGGTCAGCCCGAGTGGCCCGTCTGCCCGGCGCAGCTATCGGCGCCAACAAAGTGGGCGACGCCGAAGGTGGAGCGAGGTCCACGTCCTGCACCTGAGCCACCTCCAGGATAGGTGGGTTGGGGAGGGAGGGTGTAGCACAGTGCCGTCGGTGACGGCAGCCACCCTTCCTTCCCTCCCTTATTGTTTAGGTGTTAAATTTTGTTGGGGATTTTCTTGTTCTCCTTTTTTTAGGTGCATCCCGGCGTCTGCACCTTGAGGGGGGGGGTACTGTCACGTCCTGACCAGTAGAGGGGGTAGTTGGGTCAGGACGTGGCAGAAGGGAGTGTGTTTTTTATTGTTTCATTGATTTTGGCCGTGTGACTTCCAATCAAGCACAGCTGTAGAGGGTTGTGGTTGATTGGGAGTCACACATAAGGTGCCTACTTTGCCTTGTGGGGTTGTGGGTGGTTGTTTTTTACACTGCTTGTATAGCCTGTAGAACTGTCACTGTTGTCACCCTTTTTTGTTGTTAAGTGAATGCTCTACTCCTTTTTTGGCAATAAATGACCATGAGTATTCACATACCTGCTGCGCCTTGGTTCATTTCAGAAGACAGCCGTTACACTAACACCTTTTGTGCACTATTGGTTAGAGCCTGTAAGCATTTCACTGTTGTATTCGGCGCACATGACAACTTTGATTTGAACATTTAGTCCATATTGTTGCTTGGTCGATGGTTAGGCTATTAGTGTAAGCTCCATGAAAGTGCAATACTGTTAATATAATCATGTGATGTCGGTTTTCAGTGAATTTATGTAAATTCACTATACGTATACTTATTTTAGTGACCAATACTATGTAAGACATATGCTTGAAACATTTAATTTTTTAAGACCCATTCTCATTCTTTAACACATTTTAAATCATAACAGTTGTCAAGAAATATTCTAAGATCCTTTTCTAGGTTTATAATAATTAACTTGCATGTTATTAACAAAAATACATTTACCAGAATGCATCAATACTCCAGAATGGAACGGAACAACCCAATGTAATGACATCTTTGAGTTTGTCAAGATGATAGATTTATCAAAGAAATGAGACTGCTTCATATCTCAGTTGAATTGGTTTGAATGAAAATGCTACTTTAATTCAAATTCTGTTTACAGTGGGGTGTATCCAATTAAAATTTGAATTCCAATTCATGGGTTGAATTGAATTAAATTCCGAATGACATGGTAATTTCATTGATTGTACCCATGGAAAGCATAAATTCTCGTCTAGTTTCTTTCCAAGCGATATTTTTCCTGACATTGTACTTTGGAATTTAGCTGCACTGACAGTCACACAACTGTTTGATAAAAGCTGCGCTCGTGCCCAAATTGCGGCATTCCCGAATGCTCAAATTACAGGTCAGCATGGGATGAAAGACATTCACACCAAAGCCAACGATCTTTGTAGCTAAATCATGCTCTCTGTTGTAGTATTTTGAAAATGATTGCAGTTCTTTTTATAAATGAATGTAATCCATACCAGAGGTGGGGATAGATTTCATCCTCAAGGACAATTTTGCTGTTGCTTTGTAGGTGAAGCCAAAATACAGTTGCCTGAATGTCTACTCTTGCCTTGAACGAAAACAGAGCTTTTATAGTTCTCAATTAATTGACAAATGTATTTGCAGACAGATAACTTCGTAATACAGTAATTTGACTAAAGGGCGAATATGCAAGACAAACTCACCACCCTTTTTTTAACATCAACGTCCGCTTTGCATGGATTGCCACGATATAATAAAGAGTACTCTCTGGAACTCCCTGACACTTTCACCTAGAGGCACTTACTGGTACTGTGAGACAGACATCCTGTCACGTCCTGGCCAGTATAAGGGTTAATTGTTATTGTAGTTTGGTCAGGACGTGGCAGAGGGTATTCGTTTTATGTGGTTCGGTGTGGTGTGTTTGTTGAAGGGGCATTTGATTTAAGTATTCCGGGGTGTTTGGGCACTGTTTGATTTTCATGTATTCTATGTTTGGCTAATTGGGGTTGGGACTCTCAATTGAAGGCAGGTGTGTCTATTTGCCTTTGATTGAGAGTCCCATATATTAGGGTGTGTTTGTCATTTGTGGGAGATTGTTCCGTGTATAGCGTCAAGCCTTACAGGACTGTTTATTGTCGGTGTGTTTCTTTTTGTATACGTGTTTATTTTGGGTTTGCCTTCTTTCCTCATAATAAAGAAGATGAGTATACACATACCTGCTGCGTTTTGGTCTCATCACTACAACAACCGTGACACATCCTATGGCTATAACAGACTCAACCAGAGCACCATTTTCTATCAGGTGTCAAATCAAACTTTATTTGTCACATGCGCCGAATACAACAAGTGTAGACCTTACCGTGAAATGCTTACTTACAAGCCCTTAACCAACAGTCTATTTAATTAAGATGTGTGTGCTAAGCTTTCATCCAAGTGACAGCCTGCAAATGTTGTACAGTAGCTACCACTCGGAGGCTCATTAGATTTTCATTGAGCGCATGCAGGCTGTTTGTTTAGCATCACGTAATCACAGATTTGAGTAATTAATTTAGAAATGGCACATTGGTCATTTCATAAAGGTTGAGAGATGCACGTCCATGGTATGGATCATCATGCGTGTGAATGTATTAGAAAAATGGCTTTTAGAAAGGAGTTACCATAGCAACAGCATGAGGCCTGACTACTCATGAATGTGGATTATTACATTTCCAAAAACACTTTTTCTAAAGCAGCACCTTTCTTTGGGTCACCATAGGCTAAATGAAAAATGTCAGTTGTTAGAATGCACCTGCTTAATATATTTAGGGGAGGAAATATGCAACATGTTGCTTTAACTGCTCTGCATCTGCTATCATCTGTCATTGCAGTTGCATATATTATAACGGCGTCTCAAATGGCACCCTATTCCCTATATAGTGCACTGTTTTTGGTCAAAAGTAGTGCACTATAAAGGGAATAGGATAGTTTTTTTTTAAGAAGGTCCCTCTATGCTTCCCATTCCTCCTGTACAACCATTACTCTGACATAATAGTTAATCCTTTAATCTTCTCTATTTTCTTTTCTTTAATGCTAATGCTATATTCTCAACTGAATGTACTGTGTATATACACAAAGTGACATTTTGAAAGCCAGACAAAGGAACTCCACCACATACAGTACATAACTGACTATAGTGTACCAACCACTGCCAAAGTGGTGCCTACTATGCAGCTGGGATATTTGACCAACTTGAACTAATTGACGATGTGAACCAGATGCTATGATAAATACTGTATGTAGTTTTAAGTATACTTTTTTTTTTTTAAACACTGTCTGAGAGCAGTAAAAACTTGGTTTAACAGAAGAGGAAAGTTTAAATATAGCAAATGTATAATAACCCTAGAGAAACATGTAAATATTTGATTTGGTGGTAAAACTACAGGAACACGCCTGGGAAATAAACTCACTTTTTTCGATAATTATCGACTTCTCAAGTTAAAAATATTGGAAATTGTTATAGGACCAACTTGATTCTCCTAAAAGATGATGGAAATATATTACAATATTTCATTTTTCAATGAATATGGAATGAGACATCCAGACTTGTTGATTTTCTGTACAGTATTTGACTGATTTGATAAAATACTTAGTGCTATTAGAAGTAAAATCACTTGCTGATTTTGAGTTGATGACATCACTCAATGAGAGGCTTTTCTGTCTGGACAGTTAATGTTGAAACACCTTGTCGAAACAACATCAATGATGCCATCTGACATCACCTTTTAAATGACATAACTCTCACTGATGACACCTTATGTGTCACTTTAATAATTCATTCAACAGAAAACATTACATGTTAAAGTGGCATGACTGTCAGTTGTCATAAAGCCATTCATAACATGCTACAACAGTTTGTCATCCCTGTGACAGCATCATAAAGGCATTATTAAAGTGCACTTAAAGTACATAGTTCCTTAAAGCAAGAAAAAAAAGAAAACACAAATTAAAGTGAGTGTCTCTCCCCTATCTGCAGCAAGAGCAGTGATGATTAAGTAGAATTCCTCTGAGCTTCCAGTTTCACCTTGTTTATCCTGCAAGCCAGATTAAAAGGAAAGGCTGGCCGTCTGGAGAGATCTGTCGACTACACTTGCATCGATCCAAAACGAAGTATACTTGAGCGATTAACAACACATCCTCCTGACATAGCGTGCTTAATCAAGGAGGACATTTCCCCAAAGCCATGCCTAACTTGCCACTAAACATTTGGGCCGAATAGAAAATTGACTCAGTCAATGAAACATTCTTGATTTCGATTCCAATCAATGTTTATGTAGAGATGACTGATTTATTAGTTTTGGCAGCCTCTGATGCCAACATATAGGTAGAATTTGGGTGATGGAAAGAACTTTTTAAAAGCGTACTAAATTCTGCTGTCAGTTTACAAATCTATCTTGCTTATTAGACATTTCAGTCTACAGTGCTGGAATTTGAGCTAAGGAACATTGCCTCTTCAAATAGAACAATTCCTATGTACTGAAATAAGGGACATTTTAATGACATGTGACTAGAGAACAGGCAATTTAGTAATGACAACATGAACGGACATCACTTGCATTAGTTAAATTTATCTTGAGTACCATCTCTCGGCAGACCATAGCCTGAGTTGAATTACAAATAAATGACGGAAACCTGGGAAAGCTACAACTGAGAGAATGGCTTAATAAACGGCAAATAATTAGACAGAAGTTATAACATTTCCAATTGCTGCTTTATTATTAACTTTGGCAAGTTTATGCCCTTTAACAATGTTCCTTCTCTTTTAATTAAGACCCTGTGTCGACTCCACTAGTCAATTAAGTAACTATTTTACCAAAGTTTTTCTGTGCTTCCAGAGAACTGGGATTTCCTAAGACACCAGTAATTCTCTTGAGACAAGTTTATGTCCAGGGATATCTTTAGTGTTAACTTTACTGTAGGGATAATTGGGGTACCAGTGCTTTGATGAGCAGAAAGTGCTGTATGATATATCAATATATTGTTAGTGACCACATTTAATTGAGTATTATTATGTTGCTTTCATATTTTACAGCCTCGTAGGGTAAGGACTGCTAAACTGGCACAATGTTTTTGGGTGAGGGCAGTGGCGACCCGTCATACAGGGAAGGTGGGGCAGAGTCCCACTTGTTATGAGCCCCACCTGTTTAGTGTGTATGTGTATATATATATATATATATATATATATATATCATACACACACACTCCACAAAATTCTTGTTAAAAAACTATAGTTTTGGCAAGTCGGTTAGGACATCCACTTTGTGCATGACACAATGAATGTTTCCAATTGTTTACAGACAGATTATTTCACTTAATTCACTATCACAATTCCAGTGGGTCTGAAGTTGACTGTGCCTTTAAACAGCTAGGACAATTCCAGAAAATGATGTCATGGCTTTAGATGCTTCTGATAAACTATGTCAATTAGCCTAAGTCAATTGGAGGTGCACCTGTGGATGTATTTCAAGGCCTACCTTCAAACTCAGTGCCTCTTTGCTTGACATCATGGGAAAATCTAAAGAAATCAGCCAAGACCTCAGAAAAAAAATTGTAGACCTCCACAAGTCTGGTTCATCCTTAGGAGCAATTTCCAAACGCCTGAACGTACCACCTTCATCTGTACAAACAATAGTACGCAAGTATAAACACCATGGGACCACACAGCTGTCATACTGCTCAGGAAGGAGACGCGTTCTGTCTCCTAGAGAAGAACATACTTTGGTGTGAAAAGTGCAAATCAATCCCAGAACAACAGCTAAGGACCTTGTGAAGATGCTGGAGGAAACGGGTACAAAAGTATAAGAGTCCTATATCGACATAACCTAAAAGGCCGCTCAGCAAGGAAGAAGCCACTGCTCCAGTACTGCCAGAAAAAATAGAACTGTTTGGCCATCATTATGTTTGGAGGAAAAAGGGGGAGGCTTGCAAGCCGAAGAACACCATCCCAACCGCGAAGCACGGGGGTGGCAGCATCATGTGGGGGTGCTTTGCTGCAGGAGGGACTGGTGCACTTCACAAAATAGATGGCATCACGAGGAAGGAAAATTATGTAGATATTGAAGAGACAGTCAGGAAGTTAAAGCTTGGTCGCAAATGGGTCTTCCAAATGGACAATGACCCCAAGCATACTAAAACAGGGAATTTTTACTAGGATTAAATGTCAGGAATTGTGAAAAACTGAGTTAAAATGTATTTGGCTAAGGTGTATGTAAACTTCCGACTTCAAGTGTGTGTATGTATATACATACATACATACATACATACAATACCAGTCAAAAGTCATTCAAGGGTTTTGTTTTATTTTTACTAGTTTCTACATTGTACACTAGTAGTGAAGACATCAAAATTAGGAAACAGACATGGAATCATGTAACAAGTGTTAAACAAATCAAATATATTTTAGATTCTTCAAAGTAGCCACCCTCTAACGACTGTCGTATAGAGTGGACCAAGGCGCAGCTTGTTGAGTGCTCATAATGACGTTTATTTAACCTGTTAGGGCTAGGGGGCAGTATTTACACGGCCGGATAAAAAACGTACCCGATTTAATCTGGTTATTACTACTTCCCAGAAACTAGAATATGCATATAATTATTGGCTTTGGATAGAAAACACCCTAAAGTTTCTAAAACTGTTTGAATGGTGTTTGTGAGTATAACAGAACTCATATGGCAGGCAAAAACCTGAGAAGATTCCAAACAGGAAGTACCCTCTCTGACCATTCCTTGGGCTTCTTGGCTCTGTTTATTGAAAATGTAGGATCTTTGCTGTAACGTGACACTTCCTACGGCTCCCATAGGCTCTCAGAACCCGGGAAAAAGCTGAATGATGTAATTCCAGCCGCTGGCTGAAAAAACTTTAGCGCATTTGGATGGTGGTCGATCAGAGGACCATCAGACTGAGGCGCGTGCACGGGGCGACCTCATGTTTTTACTTTCTCTCTCTTTGAACTAAAACACAGATTCCCGGTCGGAATATTATTGCTTTTTTTACGAGAAAAATTGCATAAAAATTGATTTTAAACAGCGGTTGACATGCTTCGAAGTACGGTAATGGAATATCTAGAATTTTTGTCACGAAACGTGTCGGGCGCGTAACCCTTCTTTACCCTTTCGGATAGTGTCTTGAACGCACAAACAAAACGCTGCTATTGGGATATAACTATGGATTATTTGGGACCAAACCAACATTTGTTATTGAAGTAGAAGTCCTGGGAGTGCATTCTGACGAAGAACAGCAAAGGTAATACAATTTTTCTTATAGTAAATCTGACTTTGGTGAGGGCTAAACTTGGTGGGTGTGTAAATAGCTAGCCGTGATGGCTGGGCTATCTACTTAAAATATTGCAAAATGTGCTTTCACCGAAAGGCTATTTTAAAATCGGGCATAGCGAGTGCATATAGGAGTTCTGTATCTATAATTCTTAAAATAATTATGTTTTTTGTGAACGTTTATCGTGAGTAATTTAGTAAATTCACCGGAAGTTTGCGGGGGGTATGCTAGTTCTGAACGGCACATGCTAATGTAAAAAGCTGTTTTTTGATATAAATATGAACTTGATTGAACAAAACATGCATGTATTGTATAACATAATGTCCTAGGGGTGTCATCTGATGAAGATTATCAAAAGGTTAGTGCTGCATTTAGCTGTGGTTTGAGTTTATGTGACATTATATGCTAGCTTGAAAAATGGGTGTCTGATTATTTCTGGCTGGGTACTCTGCTGACATAATCTAATGTTTTGTTTTCGTTGTAAAGCCTTTTTGAAATCGGACAGTGTGGTTAGATTAACGAGAGTCTTGTCTTTAAAATGCTGTAAAATAGTCAGATGTTTGAGAAATTGAAGTAATAGCATTTCTAAGGAATTTGAATAACGCGCCACAGGATTCCACTGGCTGTTACATAGGTGGGACGATTACTGAACATTTTAAAAACTTTGAAAGTTTCTTCAAGTGCAGTCGCAAAAACCAAGCGCTATGATGAAACTGGCTCTCATGAGAACCGCCACAGGAAAGGAAGACCCAGAGTTACCTCTGCTGCAGAGGATAAGTTCATTAGAGTTACCAGTCTCAGAAATTGCAGCCCAAATAAATGCTTCAGAGTTCAAGTAACAGACACATCTCAACATCAACTGTTCAGAGGACACCGCATGAATCAGGCCTTCATGGTTGAATTGCTGCAAAGAATAAGAAGAAGAGACTTGCTTGGTCCAGGAAACACGAGCAATGAACATTTGACTGGTGGAAATCTCTCCTTTGGTCTGCTGAGTCCAAATTTGAGATTTTTGGTTCCATCTGCCATGTCTTTGTGAGACGCAGAGTAGGTGAACGGGTGATCTCTGCATGTGTGGTTTCCACCGTGAAGTTTGGAGGGGTGATGGTGCTTTGCTGGTGATACTGTCTGGGATTAATTTAGAATTCAAGGCACAATTAACCAGCATGGCTACCACAGCATTCTGCAGTGATACGCCATCCCATCTGGTTTGCGCTTAGTGGGACAATCATTGGCTTTTCAACAAGATAATGACCCAAAACAACGCCAAGCTGTGTAAGGTCTATTTGACCAAGGAGGGTATTGGAGTGCTGCCTCAGATGACCTGGCCTCCACAATCACCCAACCTCAACCCAATTGAGATGGTTTGGGATGAGTTGGACCTGAGAGTGAAGGAAAAGCCGCCAACAAGTGCTCAGCATATGTCTGAAGACTGTTGGAAAAGCATTCTTCATGAATCTGGTTGAGAGAATGCCAAGAGTGTGCAAAGCTATCATCAAGTCAATGGGTGGCTAATTTTAAGAATCTAAAAAATATATTTTTTGGTTATTACATGATTCCATATGTGTTATTTCATAGGTTTGATGTCTTCTTATACAATGTAGAAAATAGTAAAAATAAAGAATAAGTAGGTATGTCTTTTGACTGGTACTGTATATATTTGCCTATTATTTCAGCATTAATATGTGTCATAGTGCAATTAATGTGTCGTTGTGTTGTTTTGCTGGCATGCATCAAAAAAATGTTCGCCCCACCAAGATGTACATGCTAAAATTGCCAGTGGGTGAGAGTGAATGTACAGGTCAATGGTTACAGGAAGTTCGCGTCGGCAACACTTCAAAAATAAAACTATTGCGTCAAAGAGGGAGGCAGCCTCTCTAAACCAGTTCCCTAAAACAAAATGTAAATTAAACCTAACTTATCTTCCCCTATCTCAATATCTTCCCTGAACGCAATTATATACTTTGAGCCCAAAATTCACTCACATGCTTTGCACTGTATTTGACCTCTCAGGCAACCTCCCAATAGGCACAGACGTCAATTCCACGTCGACTCAACCTGTGTGTGCCCACAGTGGGTTATTCTGAGAGGAAACAAGGCTGAGAAGTTAGTTTTATAATCTTTGCTCCACAAAAGTGGTTTGTTTGTATCCCAATTTCACGCTCGTAGAAAAGGTCGGACTAAGGCGCAGCGTGATTTGAAACTAAGAAAACGTGAAACTAAGAAAACAACAAACATACAACGAACGTGAAGTCATAGTGCTCAACACACAAATCAATATCCCACAACCCAGGTGGGAACAATGGAGAACTTAAGTATGATCCCCAATTAGTGACAACGAACATCAGCTGCCTCTAATTGGGAACCATACCAAGAGCACCAACATGGAAATGAAAAGACTAGAACACCCCCTAGTCACGCCTTGACCTACAACACCATAGAGAACCAAGGGCTCTCTATGGTCAGGGCGTGACACCCAAGGCGTTGTATAGAGTTAGGATTTTTTTTTAACTGAAGTAGTTTGCCCACGCTTACCTATTGTGGTTGGAAAGTGTACCATATTATTTTAATAAAGTTTAACAATATAAATATATTACCTTTTTATATAAGACCTTGCTCAAATTTTGTTTGGACATATTGTCCTTAGCTGACACATTGCGGTCTGAAAGATGTCTATAGAAGTATGTAACTAAATACTGAGAAAGAAGGGAAGAAGTGAAAGAAGAAAGCATCTCCAGGTCTGTTTTCATTTGATCACAGTCACTAGTATTCTTCGTGGTTGTACTAACAGGAAGACTCATTGCACGTATAACAGTGAGGAACTCGAAGACAAACACAAGCCAGTTTAGATCATACTGAGCAAGTGATCGTTACCAAATGCTGCAGAATGTATTCGAGTGGGTTACTGCAATAATCTGTAGAGACAGAGGTAAGGAGTGCAGCTTCTACAACCTCACTTTATGGACTTTTGAAGTCCATTTTTCACATTTTTGTGTTTTCAGCAGTGGATGAAAATAAGAGGGAAAAGAGTTTAAGGTAGTATGTTTTCTTTCAGTATTAAATGAGGAGATATCCACTCTTGACTGGCCCTCGTTTAATGTGGTATGGCTCATTAGACACTGCTGACTGGGCCTGGTTGGCAGATGAACATTAGCTTCACAGCTCATAACGCGGAACTGCACTCTTCAGGCAATTTGGACGTTACCAGTTCCAATTCATACCCCAGAGAGCTTTCAAAACAGGCTTTTTCCTCATACGACCTGCCAATCGCAGCAAGCACAGAGTGCAGAAAGGCTCCTTCTCATTTCGTTCCTGCATCCCCACCCTATGGACAACTATGGCGTTGTGGGTCTTTCATTTGTTTTCATACTGTTTGTATATAGACTAGGTAAGACTGAGCCAACTTAAAAGTAGGATTCAGATAGCTTTTTGACATGTTCCCCACGGTTGCTCTTTCCTATGTTCCCCACGGTTGCTCTTTCCTACGTCAAATAGGAAAGTTGCCCATCCTAGCTAGGCTACCTGTCATCAACGTACTTTTATCATGATTTCCAGCTATTTGTTATGGAGAAACCTGAGATTAGACATTTCAACATCTACACAAGTAGCTAGTTATCTATAAAAATATGCTAAGCTAACTAGAAACCAACCAAACCAACTCCAAGTTAGCAACCGCAGGAGCAGACTCACATTTGGTAAGTTGTTATAAGTGGATGTTTATATAGTGTGCACCAATAGTAAGACTACCGTTATGCTCAATTTGTCTATATCATAGGTCTACATCCATAGCAGTAGACATCTTTAAATATGTGACCACATACAGTACATTCAAACAGTTACTGTAATCTGGCAGAGTGGCAAAGGTATTGTCCATGGTTGAGTAATCTTATTTAGATATTGTATGAGAATGGATTGCAGCCTTCGTACAGGCTAGGAAGACAAGTGTTACAGCTCTGTATCCCTAAGTAAGGTGGGAAAGTATCATGTTAAACAAATGTATGGCACAAAGGTATCTATTTAGACATTTCTGTACATATTTACTGTAAATTCTTATTGATTCTGAGGGAAAATTTGCTCAAACATGGAATGATATTTCACTTCGAATAACCAGCCCCGACACATGTGACTGACCTTTTGCAAAGCTCTTAGTATGGTAAGTATTCTCTCTGAGTCTAGAAATGCATATATCCCTAATTAGCAGGCGATCCAATAACCTGGGGTGTTTCATTGACCACTGTCTTATGTCTAGCTAAGACTAGTTCAGCCAATCGCACTGAACTCTAACATATGCAACGTGCCAATTATACAGTCATACAATGAAAATATTTTTGGAAATAGAGGACAAATGAAAAGCAAAGCCGGAACCATACATGGTCAAACGATTAGCTGATACAGCATCAAAAATAATGTAATGGACTCCATGAGATTATATATATTCCCTAGATGTTAATGTAGAGTAAGCAACAAGCCAAGGAAGGGGAACTGATTAAATTTGCATTATCTGGTCGCATTGACCTCACAGGTGACCTCCTAAGACGGCGTGAGTTGGACAAATCCCAGATCTCTATTACCCAATAAAATTCAGATGGCTTAAATCAGATACTACCAGACTCTTTACTCTTTGGGTCAACATGGAGTCCTGCTGTGAATTAATCAGGCCACGGAGCAAAGAAGATGAAGAATTATGCACATGATAAGCCAACCAAAGTCAACGGCATGGCCATATCCCAAATGAATATGTACAGTATGCAGTATTGATACATACTTTTTTTTGTCTATGACTAGGAAAAAAGACATGGAGAATACATGCTGGCACCATGTTGTTTTTACGTACGATTACACATCAAATATTCAATTGTGAGGAGTAATGACTGATATAAAGTGCGTTACACAGGCCTAAACTATAAAAAGTACCTCAAAGATATAAAGGAATGCAGGGGAAAATTAACTAAACTCAGCAAAAAAAGAAACGTCCCATTTTCAGGACCCTGTCTTTCAAAGATAATTTGTAAAAATCCAAATAACTTCACAGATCTTCATTGTAAAGGGTTTAAACACTGAACACTGAACCATGAACAATTAATGAACATGCACCGGTGGAACGGTCATTAAGACACTAACAGCTTACAGATGGTAGGCAATTAAGGTTACAGTTATGAAAACTTAGGACACTAAAGAGGCCTTCCTACTGACTCTGAAAAACACCAAAAGAAAGATGCCCAGGGTCCCTGCTCATCTGCGTGAACGTGCCTTAGGCATGCTGCAAGGAGGCATGAGGACTGCAGATGTGGCCAGGGCAATAAATTGCAATGTCCGTACTGTGAGACGCCGCTACAGGGAGACAGGATGGACAGCTGATCGTCCTCGCAGTGGCAGATCACGTGTAACACCTGCACAGGATCTGTACATCTGAACATGACACCTGCGGGACAGGTATAGGATGGCAACAACAACTGCCCGAGTTACACCAGGAACGCACAATCCCTCCATCGGTGCTCAGACTGTCCGTAATAGGCTGAGAGAGGCTGAACTGGGGGCTTGTAGGCCTGTTGTAAAGGCAGGTCCTCACCAGACATCACCGGCAACAACGTCACCTATGGGCACAAACCCACCGTCGCTGGACCAGGCAGGACTGGCAAAAGTGCTCTTCACTGACGTGTCGCAGTTTTGTCTCACCAGGGGTGATGGTCGGATTTGCGTTTATCGTTGAAGGAATGAGCGTTACACCAAGGCCTGTACTCTGGAGCGGGATCGATTTGGAGGAGGGTCCATCATGGTCTGGGGCGGTGTGTCACAGCATCATCGGACTGAGCTTGTTGTCATTGCAGGCAATCTCAACGCTGTGCGTTACAGGGAAGACATCCTCCTCCCTCATGTGGTACCCTTCTTGCAGGCTCATCCTGACATGACCCTCCAGCATGACAATGCCACAAGCCATACTGCTTGTTCTGTGCGTGATTTTTCTGCAAGAATGTCAGTGTTCTGCCATGGCCAGCAAAGAGCCTGGATCTCAATCCCATTGAGCATGTCTGGGACCTGTTGAATCGGAGGGTGAGGGCTAGGGCCATTCCCCCCAGAAATGTCCGGGAACTTGCAGGTGCCTTGGTGGAAGAGTGGGGTAATATCTCACAGCAAGAACTGGGAAATCTGGTGCAGTCCATGAGGAGGAGATGCACTGCAGTACTTAATGCAGCTGGTGGCCACACCAGATACTGACTTACTTGTTCAGTTTATGTCTGTTGTTGAATCTTATGTTCACACGTTAAATTTGCTGAAAATAAACGCAGTTGACAGTGAGAGGACGTAGGTTGGATTGATGCAGAATAATAATTAAACATTATAGATTAAAACCAAACATACATGTACATTCATAACACAGCTAACTCCTGTTAAACCTGTATAGAAGTACATACAGAATCATAGCTATGCTGGGCTGTATTGAGTACAAAGAGGACCATTGGAGACAATACTTTGTGAACTCAAACTGAGTTTTTATGGACAATAGAATAAAATGGGTTTCTCAAAGATTGCTCCCTTAAGTGAAGCTATGAGAGATTGCCATCTAGAGGACACTAAATTTGGTAATAGGGTAACCATTAATAAAACTACATTGTAAGCATTAATTTCACCCAGCTGTTATGGCTGTCACGCCCTGATCTGTTTCGCCTGTCTTTGTGATTGTCTCCACCCACCTCCAGGTGTCTCCTGTTTTCCCCATTAGTCCCCGATGTATTTATCCCTGTGCCAGTTCGTCTTGTTTTGCCAAGTCAACCAGTGTTTCGCCAAGCTCCTATTTTTCTCAGCCCTCCTGGTTTTGACCCTTCCCTGTCCTGACGCCGAATCCGCCTGCCTGACCACTCTGCCTGTTCTGACCTCGAGCCTGCCTATCCCCTGGTATTGTTTGGACTCTGACCTGGTTTATGAGCTCTCGCCTGTCTCCGACCTGCCTTTTGCCTACCCCTTTTGGTATAATAAATATCGGAGCTCAACCATCTGCCTCCTGTGTCTGCATTTGGGTCTCGCCTTGTGCCCTTATAATGGTTAACACCACTTCAGGCCTAACCACTTTCATAAGGTCCCATTGCTTTTGAAATGGCCAGCAAAAACAGTTTATAAGAATTGTATTTATGCGATGCTAGACGCATTGTCATGGAAATAAACTAAATGTATATCAGTGGATTTACCCTCAAAGCTTTTAAATACCTGTTACAAGAGATATAACTTACACACTCATACAAGAGATATAACTTACACACTCATACCTATCTCTAAAATCCAACAAAGGCTGTTTTCAGATCAAAGTAAATGATTAAAATCTAGAGGCATTGACCCTCTACCACATCTTTCAATTGCAGTTCTCTAATCCAAATACCTCTCGACTCTAACAGTAAGTGAACTCTCATCTTTGTTGCTTCAGGAAAATCGGGCCTCATTCTCAGCACTGCTTTGAAAGTCTTTCTGTTCTCTGATTCAAAATAAAACAGGAGCCTCTGTTTTTCAGTGTCAATCGTTAGCGTAACATTAATCTGTTATTGTAGTGTTAATCGTTGAATAGAGACCTAAAACTAATTGGCTCCAATGGAGCCTCCTTTCACTCCGTATTCATTTGACTAGAGCGTATGAATAGTTTGAAAGCAATTCCTAACGGAGTGAGGCCTTGAGTAAACTGAGCTGATTTGTGGATTAAAACGTTGTTGTTTCAAACATATATCCAAGCCCATGAACATATCTGAATGAACTGTTGGGAAACCGCAGAGACCTCTTTCTCAGTCAGTTATCGCTGTTTCATATTTTACCTTGTCTACAACAAACGTTTGGGATTTACTCATTCACAGCAAGAAGGTGATTATGTAATTATGAGATTAGTGAGCAACTTTCCATTTTGATCATTAAAATTGCCTAGCAGTTCTGTGAATAAATAAGCAGTTGGGATTTATCATGCTCTCAATTTCCATTTTGTAGGGCTCCTGGAATTTATTTGTATTTGTTTTTCTCATTTCACCGTTTATTTAACCAGGTAGGCCAGTTGAGAACAAGTTCTCATTTACAACTGCGACCTGGCCAAGATAAAGCAAAGCAGTGCGACAAAAACAACAGAGTTGCACAAAGAAACGTATAGAAAAAACTGTGTGCGCAAATGTAGAAGAGTAGGGAAGTAAGTCAAACAGGCCAAAGAGGCGAAATAATTACAATTTGGTATTAACACTGGAGTGATAGATGTGCAGATGATGATGTGCAAGTAGAGATACTGGCGTGCAAAAGAGCAAGAGGGTAAATAATATGGGGATGAGGTAGATGGGTGTGCTATTTACAGATTGGCAAGCTGCTCTGACAGCTTATGCTTAAAGTTAGAGAGGGAGATATAGAATTTTTGCAATTCGTTCCAGTCATTGGCAGCAGAGAACTGGAAGGAAAGGCGGCCAAAGTAAGTGTTGGCTTTGGGGATGACCAGTGAAATATACCTGCTGGAGTGCATGCTACGGGTGGGTGTTGCTATGGTGACCAGTGAGCTGAGATAAGGTGGGGCTTTACCTAGCAAAGACTTATAGATGTCCTGGAGACAGTGGGTTTGGCGACAAATATGTTGCGAGGGCCAGCCAACGAGAGCATACAGGTTGCAGTGGTGGGTAGTATATGGGGCTTTGGTGACAAAACGGATGGCACGGTGATAGACTACATCCAATTTGCTGAGTAGAGTGTTGGAGGCTATTTCATAAATGACATCGCCGAAGTCAAGGATCGGTAGAATAGTCAGTTTTTTATGAGGGTAAGTTTGGCAGCATGAGTGAAGGATGTTTTGTTGCGAAATAGGAAGCCGATTTTAGATTGTCACGTCCTGGCCAGTATAAGGGTTAATTGTCATTGTAGTTTGGTCAGGACGTGGCAGAGGGTATTTGTTTTATGTGGTTCGGGGTGGTGTTTTGGTAAAAGGGCGTTTGATTTAGTATTTCCGGGTTTTTGATTTATGGTTATGTATTTCTATGTGGAGTCTAGTGAGTGTGTTTCTATGGTTGATTAATTGGGGTTGGGACTCTCAATTGAAGGCAGGTGTTTTCTCTTTGTCTTTGATTGAGAGTCCCATATATTAGGGTGTGTTTGTCATTTGTGGGAGATTGTTCTTCGTCTAGCGTATGTGAGCCTGAGAAGACTGTCTGTATATCGTGAGTTCGTTTTGTTATTTTGTATGTTCATTTTGAGTTTAATAAATGTTCAAGATGAGCCAACACAATTCTGCTGCATATTGGTCCTCCTTTTCCGACGATGATTTCGCCATATCGTCTGACGACGACGAAATCCCTGACAGATTTAATTTTTGATTGGAGATGCTTAATGTGAGTCTGGAAGGAGAGTTTACAGTCTAACCAGACACCCCTTTTTCCTCCAAACATAACGATGGTCATTATGGCCAAACAGTTCTATTTTTGTTTCATCAGACCAGAGGAAATTTCTCTAAAAAGTACGATCTTTGTCCCCATGTGCAGTTGCAAACTGTAATCTGGCTTTTTTATGGTGGTTTTGGAGCAGTGACTTCTTCCTTGCTGAGGGGCCTTTCAGGTTATGTTGATATAGGACTTGTTTTACTGTTGATATAGGTACTTTTGTACCTGTTTCCTCCAGCATCTTCACAAGGTCCTTTGCTGTTGTTCTGGGATTGATTTGCACTTTTCGCACATTCTACTCTAGGAGACAGAACACATCTCCTTCCTGAGCAGTATGACAGCTGCGTGGTCCCATGTGTTTATACTTGCGAACTATTGTTTGTACAGATGAAGGTGGTACCTTCAGGCGTTTGGAAATTGCTCCTAAGGATGAATCAGACTTGTGGAGGTCTACACATTTTTTTTCTGAGGTCTTGGCTGAATTCTTTTGATTTTCCCATGATGTCAAGCAAAGAGGCACCGAGTTTGAAGGTAGGCCTTGAAATACATCGACACCTACACCTCCAATTGACTTAGGCTAATTGACATAGTTTATCAGAAGCTTCTAAAGCCATGATTTTCCAAGCTGTTTAAAGGCACAGTCAACTTAGTGTATGTAAACTTCTGACCCACTGGAATTGTGATACAATGAATTATAAGTGAAATAAATCTGTCTGTAAACAATTATTTCGAAAATTACTTGTCATGCACAAACTAGATGTCCTAACCAACCTGCCAAAACTATCGTCTGTTCACAAGAAATTTGTGGAGTGGTTGAAAAACGAGTTTTAATGACTCCAACCTAAGTGTACGTAAACTTCCGACTTCAACTGTAGGCATTTGTAGTTGTCCACATATTCTAAGTCAGAACCGTCCAGAGTTGTGATGCTAGTTGGGCGGGCAGCAATTGGTTGATGAGCATGCATATAGTTTTACTAGAATTTAAGAGCAGTTGGAGGCCACGGAATGAGTGTTGTATGGCGTTGAAGCTCGTTTGGAGGTTTGTTAGCACAGTGTCCAAAGGGCCAGAAGTATATAGAAGGGTGTTGTCTGCATTGAGGTGGATCAGAAAATCACCAGCAGCAAGAGCGACATCATTGATATATGCAGAGAAAAGAGTCGGCCGAGAATTGAACCCTGTGGCACCCCTATAGAGACTGCCAGAGGTCTGGACAACAGGCCCCTCCAATTTGACACACTGAACTCTACTTCTCAGATAGTTTGTGAACCAGGCGAGTCAGTCATTTGAGAAGCCAAGGCTATGGAGTCCGATAAGAATGCGGTGATTGACAGAGTCGAAAGCCTTGGCCAGGTCGATGAAGACGGCTGCACAGTAGTTGTCGTCCATCCATCTATCTACTGTATGTATCTTTGGTCAAATATAATGAAAACAACTTTGTTTGCGGTGTTTGTCTAAAAGTTGTAGTATTGCAGGGCTGCTTTCAAACATGCTCTGACTGGGGATTTTTGGTCACATAGCAACTTTTGATAAGAAAACTTTCCCACCAATGTCCATGTTCAATGCATCCAGTTCTTCCTAGCTTATTACTGCTTTACTACAAGGGATGCAGCACAAGGTCATGCTTTTGATAGATTCCCAAGGTCAGGCTATTTTATGGAGGAAGTCCATTTTTACTTGTAGCATATGAACATAAATCTGAATCATTTTAATCAACTATTCAAAGTCTGCACACATACTGTACAAACGTCTTTAGCCTCGCAGTGGCTAATATATCTTAGGCTTCACAAGCACCTCAGCTCATTCAAAGATTTAATTGGTGAGATTTTCGTCAGAAGCACAGGGAGACTGTGGTCAATGAATTCAAGGACACTGGCAACATGCTATTTTATTAAGGCCATGAATACCTTATGGCAAGTTGTGTTTGAGAAAGACACCATGATATGTGTTCTCAGAATGTCACCTTTTTAATCACTGATTAAGCTACAAACATCAAGGATATGCTTAGTGTGATATAGGACATAATACAGTAAAACTTCACTCTAGCTATTATCAATTCAAGCTATTTAGATTGAGCACCTTGTTTTATTCCACACCAATGTCCATAGCATGCCAAGAAGACTTGAAACAGCAACATTCTATTTTGAGGTTGTTTGAAAAGCAAGGGGCCATGACAAATGATCGCAAAAAAAATCTCGGAAACAAAAATACTATTGGGCTTTTTTCTAACCAAGTTGACGTTGTTGTCCTTCGTCTTGTCGTGTCCCATGTGTATATATATATATCTTTTAATATTTTTTCTAAACCTCAACTTCAAAATACTCTCCTGCAACCCGCCTCACCCAATGTGGTGTGTATCTGTTTTTTCTAAAGTATTTTTATTTACCTCAGAACCGGAATCCCCCAACAGAAGCTAGACAGCTCACTAGCTACTAGCTAGTAGTAAACGGCTAACCTTTAGCTCGGAAAGCTCTCGCCAGTTTGTCCAACGCGACTCCAACCAGAGCATACCGGACCTATTTTCTCTCCATATCCCTGGATTCCTACCGCATGCTCTGGACCTTTTCACCTGGATCATCGCAGCTAGCTAGCGACTACTCCTGGCTAACGTCGGTCCCAAAGCAAGCACCAATTAGCCTGGAGCTAGCCCATGCTAGGCTCTTTCTCCTGGCTAGCTGAAGAGGCCCATCAGCCACTCCTGGGCTGCAATACCCGGACCCCTTCTACTGCCGGTATGGGGCATGGAACCCCGCCGATCCTTCACGACTGGACTATGACGTAATCTGCTCGAGGGGTTACTCAACTGGCCCCTACATTGCGACGTCCCCTGAATGCCCATCTGCTAGCCGCGGCCCTCTAGCTGCTAGCCATGGCCCGCTAGCTGTATAGATCCATCGGCCAATTTCTTGGGCCACTATGCCAATTGGACTTGGACCCCTCTGCTACTCGGAGCCCTACTAATCCATCACGACTGGTTTATCGACATCACCGCACGCGTAGGCTAAAACAGACTCTCCTCCGTTGAGACGTCCCTCTAAGGCCCTTCTGCTAGCTGTCTGAATCGCCGCGTCTCCAGCCAGCCCAACCACTCACTGGACCCCTATGATCACCCGGCTACGCATGCCTCTCCCTAATATCAATATGCCTTGTCCATTACTGTCCTGGTTAGTGATTGTTGTCTTATTTCACTGTAGAGCCTCTAGCCCTGCTCAATATGCCTTAACCAACCATTTAGTTCCACCTCCCACATATGCGGTGACATCACCTGGTTTAAATGTCTATAGAGACAATATCTCTCTCATCATTACTCAATGCCTATGTTTACCTCCAATGTACTCACATCCTACCATACCTTTGTCTGTACATTATGCCTTGAATCTATCGCACCTAGAAACCTGCTCATTTTACTCTCTGTTCTGAACGCACTAGGCGACCAGTTCTGATAGCCTTTAGCCGTACCCTTATCCTACTCCTTTGTTCCTCTGGTGATGTAGAGGTTAATCCAGGCCCTGCCGTGCCTAGCTCCACGTCTACTCCCCAGGTGCACTCATTTGTTGACTTCTGTAACCATAAAAGCCTTGGTTTCATGCATGTTAACATTAGAAGCCTCCTCCCTAAGTTGGTTTTATTCACTGCTTTAGCACACTTTGCCAACCCGGATGTCCTAGCTGTGTCGGAATCCTGGCTCCCTAAAATACTTCAGCGAGCAGGCCTTTCTAATCGACCTGGCACGGGTATCCTGGAAGGATATTGACCTCATCCCGTCACTAGATGATGCCTGGTTGTTCTTTAAAAGTGCCTTCCTCACCATCTAAAATAAGCATGCCCCATTCCAAAAATTTAGAACCAGGAACAGATATAGCCCTTGGTTCTCTCCAGACCTGACTGCCCTTGACCAGCACAAAAACATCCTGTGGCATTCTGTATTAGCATCGAATAGCCCCCGTGATATGCAACTTTTCAGGGAAGTTAGGAACCATAATACACATGCAGTTAGGAAAGCTACGGCTAGCTTTTTCAAGCAGAAATTTGCATCCTGAAGCACAAACTCAAATATGTTCTGGAACACTGTAAAGTCCATGGAGAATAAGAGCAACTCCTCCCAGCTGCCCACTGCACTGAGGCTAGGAAACACTGTCATCACCGATAAATCCACTATAATTGAGAATTTCAATTTAAAAAAAAATCTACAGCTGGCCATGCTTTCCACCTGGCGAACCCCGATCAACAGCCCTCCAGCCCCCACAGCAAGTCGCCCAAGCCTCCCCATTTCTCCTTCACCCAAATCCAGATAGCTGATGTTCTGAAAGAGCTGCAAAATCTGGACCCCTACAAATCAGCCGGGCTAGATAATCTGGACCCTGTCTTTCTAAAATTATCTGCCAAAATCATTGCAACCCCTATTACTAGCCTGTTCAACCTCTTTCGTATCGTCTGAGATTCCCATAGATTGGAAAGCTGCTGTGGTCATCCCCCTCTTCAAAGGGGGAGACACTCTAGACCCAAACTGCTACAGACCTATATCTATTCTACCCTGCCTTTCTAAGGTCTTCGAAAGCCAAGTTAACAAACAGATTACCGAACATTTCGAATCCCACCGTACCTTCTCCGCTATGCAATCTGGTATCAGAGCTGGTCATGGGTGCACCTCAGCCACACTCAAGGTCCTAAACGATATCATAACCACCATCGATAAGAGACATTACTGTGCAGCCGTATTCATTGACCTGGCCACATTCATATCAGCAGACTAAACAGCCTTGGTTTCTCAAATGATTGCCTCGCCTGGTTCACCAACTACTTCTCTGATAGAGTTCAGTGTGTCAAATCGGAGGGCCTGTTGTCTGGACCTCTGGCAGTCTTTATGGGGGTGCCACAGGGTTCAATTCCCGGGCTGAATCTCTTCTCTGTATACATCAGTGATGTCGCTCTTGCTGCTGGTGATTCTCTGATCCACCGCTACGCAGACGACACCATTCTGTATACCTCTGGCCCTTCATTAGACACTGTGTTAACTAACTTCCAGATGAGCTTCAATGCCATACAACTCTCCTTCCGTGGCCTCCAACTGCTCTTAAATGCAAGTAAAACTAAATGCATGCTCTTCAACCGATCGCTGCTCGCACCTGCTCGCCCGTCCAGCATCACTACTCTGGACGGTTCTGACTTAGAATATGTGGACAACTACAAATACCTAGGTGTCTGGTTAGACTGTAAACTCTCCTTCCAGACTTACATTAAGCATCTCCAATCCAAAATTAAATCTAGAATCGGCTTCCTATTTCACAACAAAGAATCCTTCACTGCCAAACATACCCTCATAAAACTGACCATCCTACCGATCCTCGACTTGCGATGTCATTTACAAAATAGCCTCCAACACTCTACTCAACAAATTGGATGTAGTCTATCACAGTGCCATCCGTTTTGTCACCAAAGCCCAATATACTACCAACCATTGTGACCTGTACGCGCTCGTTGGCTGGCCCTCGCTTCATACTCGTCGCCAAACCCACTGTCTCCAGGTCATCTACAAGTCTCTGCTAGGTAAAGCCCCGCCTTATCTCAGCTCACTGGTCACCATAGCAGCACCCACCCGTAGCACGCGCTCTAGCAGGTATATCTCACTGGTCACCCCCAAAGCCAATTCTTCCTTTGGCCGCCTTTCCTTCCAGTTCTCTGCTGCCAATGACTGGAACAAACTGCAAAAATCACTGAAGCTGGAGACTCATATCACCCTCACTAGCTTTAAACACCAGCTGTCAGAGCAGCACACAGATCACTGCACCTGTACATAGCCCATCCAACTACCTCATCCCCATACTGTATTTATTTATCTTGCTCCTTTGCACCCCAGTATCTCTACTTGCACATTCATCTTCTGCACATCTAACAAAAATGTTCCATTACATTTTTACATACATTTAAAGCTGATTGGCATCTGCAATGCAAAAGTCTGTTCTCTTCCTTAGGTAAAGTTTCCATACAGTACAGGGAAGGGGATACCTAGTCTGTTGCACAACTGAATGCATTAAACAATTCCCTTTGAATCAGAGGTGCAGGGGGCTGCCTTAATCGACAGCCAAGGAGCAGTTGTTGGGGATTACCTGCCTTGATCAAGGACAGAACGGCAAATTTTTCCAACTTGTTGGCTCGGGGATTTGAGCCAGTGATCTTTGGTTACTGGCCCAATGCTCTTAACCATTAGGCTACCTGATGCCTTCAGGGAAAGGTTGTTTTTCATCACATATTATAAGTTATAAGATGCTTACTCTTAAATG
Organism: Salmo trutta; assembly: GCF_901001165.1. Classification (NCBI taxonomy): domain Eukaryota; kingdom Metazoa; phylum Chordata; class Actinopteri; order Salmoniformes; family Salmonidae; genus Salmo; species Salmo trutta. The sequence goes on from NC_042975.1 coordinate 24,167,308, forward strand.
CAGCCATGAAAGAGAATCCTCCAGTGTTTAATTGCTATATTGTAATTACTTCGCCACCATGGCCTATTTATTACCTTACCTCCCTTATCCTACCTCATTTTCACATGCTGTATATAGACTTTTTCTACTGTATGTTTGTTTATTCCATGTGTAACTCTGTATGTGACGAACTGCTTTGCTTTACCTGGTCAGGTCGCAGTTGCAAATGAGAACTTGTTCTCAACTAGCCTACCTGGTTAAATAAATGTGAAATAAAAACATTTATGAGCCAAGTTATGTTGTCCGGCTCTTACTATGGTTTTGATGTCACCATTTGAAAATATCCTAAGGACTTAGAATAGTGTTTTAGATTCATTGTTTTAAGTCAACAGCACTCAAAGAAAAAAATATGGTATTTGCGCTGACAAGTGGCCTTCGTTGTGAGATTTTACCGTTTATGATATTTCCACACTGAGGTCAAAATTATACTCAAAATGTGAAAAATATAATGCCATTTTTGGGTATGAGCCTGTTCAGGTGGGATGTTGTCCACCCAGATCATGATATCCCAATCTAATTATTCTGACCAATTTATTTGCACATGTATCCTCCTACTTTGAAGAGGTAAGTGGGACAGGATCAAGAATCTAGACGATTCTATCCGCCAATCAGGGCTGTTTACGTAAATATATTTACATTTGTATCAACTTGCCCACACAATCAGACAGAGCATTTCAATGGCACAAGGAGGCTTAGGAAAACAGACAAAAAATATTGAATCATTGTCATGAAATTAAAACGTAGTGATTTATTAGACATACAGTGATCATTGAAAAATTAAATAAAAAAATACTGCATGGGGGCTTTAAGGGCTATATGTGAAAAACGGGTAATTGTAAATGGTGCTGGATAACGATTCCTAAACTCTATTCATACCAATGTGTGTGTGTGATGTTTTATGGAGTGTCAAACTAATAACACAGAACACTCCATCACTGTCATGGTTAAACAAATAATGACTAGCTATTGTGATGTGGGAGAATAAATACAGGTGATTGTTGAAAGGGAACGGGCCATTTGTTCTTGACTCGCCGCAGTCCACGAAAAGAGGTTACAGCCATCCCAATCTCAATCATTTTCAACCGCACGTTACGTCTCAAAGAAAACAAATGCAATTCGATAACCATTGGCCTGGAGGTCTATCTCTGCTGTACAATGAGGTGAATACACACACAAGAGTTGCCATTTTCCTCAGACAGTTGCAGTTCCACATAGTTGCGCCATCTGGTGGCAATCCATCTTTCAAAAGGGGAACATAAACAAACAGTTTTCGTCCTATGATCCTCCCAACTGGCAAATTGCCATTGTGCCACAATTGATGACATGTCTTTGGCATATTCTCAAAACTGCAACAATTTTTTTTTTAGGTGGGATCTTTGTGATCTTGTGACATTGTATTGTATTTTGTTTGGGACATAATGTCTCAGCTCTGAATTGTCAGTGTTTGGAGAAGTCATGTCAATTATTTTCACCCAAACAAAACATCTTCTTAAAATGCTATGTTTGATTGTCTGACTGAATATTGCCAGTAGGTTGTCAAGGCTTCCATCAAAAACCATATGTGCAAACATGGGAATAGAACATGAGAGTATAGGTGCAGAGCTAGAAATGGGTCTGCATAGTAATTGTTGCTAATTATAATGAAAGGTAATTAAAAATCAGTATAATTGGCATGAAAGATACTTCACAAAATACGCAGAAGCATGCAGTGTAATCTGAAACCCATTATCAGCCATTGTGGGTGAATCGACTTAGTCTTTTGAAACACCTGTTATTTTACACCAACTTCAGGTGCTGGAGGATTCTCTTTCATGGCTGCATTTAATAGTAAGCATCTTATAACTTATAATATATAGTATTATTATGTGAGGAAAAACAACCTTTCCCTGAGGTCATCAGGTAGCCTAATGGTTAAGAGCATTGGGCCAGTAACCGAAGATCACTGGCTCAAATCCCCGATCCAACAAGTTGGAAAAATCTGCCGTTCTGCCCTTGATCAAGGCAGGTAATCCCCAACAACTGCTCCCCGGCTGTCGATTTAAGGCAGCCCCCTGCACCTCTGATTCAAAGGGAATTGTTTAATGCATTCAGTTGTGCAACTGACTAGGTATCCCCTTCCCTGTACTGTATGGAAACTTTACCTAAGGAAGAGAACAGACTTTTGCATTGCAGATGCCACTCAGCTTTAAATGTATGTAAAAATGTAATGGAAACTTTTCGTTGACACTATCCAGGCAAATAGAGTGACAGTAACTAGTCCTCTTAGGTAATTTGTTTTTGTAATCTCTCGTAGTAAATTGCATATGTGCGTTTTCAATAATGGGTTTACTTCTCTTGGAGCGGCACATACTGTATGTGCAGGTAATTGACTTTCCCAGGCAAAGAGAGCAGGAATTGGGATAAACATTGTCCAGCTGGTGCCTGACTCTAGAGGAAAATGGAAAACACAATTGTTTGTATTGTATTGTTGTTTCTCTGTATTGTGTCTTCTCTCCTTATCTGGGCTTCAGTGATGAGCCACCCATCCATACTGTGATCCATATCCAGTGATGAGAATACATGCCCAAAGGGGAAACATTTAAAGTGCTCTGTCATAGAGTCTTACATGACTGTCATGGTAATACTATGGCAACAGATGCCCTAAATAGCGATGGCATCCAATGCCCACATAAGATGTTGCCCAGTGCCTGGTGATGTTGTGAGTCAATTATATAGTATATTGTACAGGTGACTTACACCTTTTCAGGTACCGTTAATGCAGCACATTCCCACTTAGTTCAGTGAGAAATGACTTTCCTGACTGATCAAAGTTTAATTTTGCCTTTGGTATTGCCTCAGATCCTATTAAATCACAAAATCCCTGTTGACTTTAAAATATTGATCAAATACAGCATTGCAAAGGCAAATTAAAATCAAAACATACCTTTCCTTTTGCCCAGACCATAACTTATGCAGTCAGAAGAGAGGGAGGGGGAGCTCTTAACAAACTTTCCTTAAAGAACAGTGAGATTAGTTATTGCGGCTCATGTTGTGTCTTGAAGCACTAATCAAGAATCATATTGCTTACGAAATCTCAATCCCCAGGAGATGCCACGTGGAACTCACTTCGAGATAGATAAGTGCTATGAATGGAGGGGCAAACTATAGACTGAAGGTTTTTCTACAGCCTTTGCTAAGTAAGCACCCAAAACAAAAAGAGGAGGCTGAGCGTATTCCCCAGATTTAACAAGAGAGGGTTTAACATGCCCCAGACCCTGGCGAGCTGCTGGTTGACTTCCAGGGTTATTGCCTGTGATATATTATGTATGAACTGTGTTGGAGTAGCCATTGCTGGCAGTAGTGCATTGCTTTCTGAGCTTTAGTGCGAGGTGTTTAAGTGAACTAAATTAACCTCAGGGGAGCAGGGTGGGAGGCCTGAGTCTGAACCCTGATCTCAACCCTGGGAGAATGGAAGCAATAACTACAGGGAAGAGGAGAGCTGTGTGCCTCAGATTTTTTCCTTTGTGTAATTAGTATTCTCACAATAGCACTGCAATGGATAGCTGCCATTTTACGGACTCCTGACCAATTCTGCTATTTTGATTGTTCTTTGGCGCTGATCTTTTTTTTTGTATGTAATGGGTGTTTCTCAAAATGCATACTACTGTGCTCCGGGAGGTTTGGAGTGAGAGTCCAAATCAAAGTATGCGAAATGGAGCACGGAGGTCACTTCTTCAATGCCTATTCCGTTTGTACATATAAGCATGCATCGATGCAAGATTCAACAGAAAGTATCTAACGAATGCGCAGAGAGTCGGGAAGTAAGTTCCAGCGAGTGAATGTTTTATAAATAAATGAAACAGAAAACAAGGAACACAAACAATAACACCTGAGGAAAGAAACAAGGGGAATGACAAATATAGGGAAGGTAATCAAGGAGGTGATGGAGTCCAGGTGAGTGTCATGAAGTGCTGGTGCGCGTGCGGATGGTGACAAGTGTGCGTAATAATCAGCAGCCTGGTGACCTAGAGGCCGGAGAGGGAGTATACGTGACAGTACCCTCCTCCCTGACGCGGATCAGGAGCAGACCCGTCACCTCTGCTGAAGCGCGGGAACCTGTCGAGCCGGCTGGTGCGCGGGAGCCCGGCGATCTAGAGCACCAAAGAAGGAGCAGACGAAAGAGTACCCCCTCTCCAAAGGGAAGATCCCGGGGATCAGGAGCGGACCAGTCGCCTCCGCCGAGGCACAGGAACCTGACGAGCAGCCTGAAACGCCGGAGCCTGGCGAGCCCACCCGGTCTTGATAACCTGATGAACTAGCTAAGGCATGAAAGCCTGACAAGCTAGCTGAGGCATCCTCGGTTGCTCTGGCAGCAGAACCCAGACCCGATGTCACCAACACAAAAACACTCCCTGATGCTTCCCTTTAGTGAGGTGTTATTCTGTAACGAATGCACTGAGAGTCGGGAAACCAGTACAGGGAGTGAGTGTTTAATAAATAAACGGAACAGAAAACAAGGAACACGAACAACGCACTGACACGCTGGCCTTCTAGGCAGAGTTGCAAAGAAAAATCCATATCTCAGACTGGCCAATAAAAATAAAAGATTAATATGGGCAAAAGAACACAGACACTGGACAGAGGAACTCTGTCTAGAAGGCCAGCATCCCGGAGTCACCTCTTCACTGTTGATTTTGAGACTGGTGTTTTGCGGGTACTATTTAGTGAAGCTGCCAGTTGAGGCGTCTGTTTCTCAAACTAGACACACTAATGTACTTGTCCTCTTGCTCAGTTGTGCACCGGGGCCTCCCACTCTTTCTATTCTGGTTAGAGCTAGTTTGCGCTGTTCTGTTAAGGGAGTAGTACACAGCGTTGTACGAGATCTTCAGTTTCTTGGCAATTTCTCGCATGGAATAGGCTTGATTTCTCAGAACAAGAATAGAATGACGAGTTTCAGAAGAAAGGTCTTTGTTTCTGGCCATTTTGAACCTGGAATCGAACCCAGAAAATGTTGATGCTCCAGATACTCAGCTTCTTTAATCATAACAACAGTTTTCAGCCGTGCTAACAATTTCAAAAGGGTTTTCTCATGATCAATTAACTTTTTTAAAATGATAAACTTGGATTAGCTAACACAACGTGCAATTGGAACACAGGAGTGATGGTTGATAATGGGCCTCTGTCCACATATCTGCCATTTCCAGGTACAATAGTAATTTACAAAATTAACAATGTGTACACTATTTCTGATCAATTTGATGTTATTTCAATGGACAAAAAATGCTTTTCTTTCAAAAACAAGGACATTTCTAAGTGACCCCAAACTTTTGAATAGTAGTGTACATATTCCAACCAGAAGCCATGGATTACAGGCAAAGTGCACTGAGCTAAAGGCAAGAGCTGCTGCTTTGAAGGAGCGGGACACTAATCCAGACGCTTTTAAGAAATCCAGCAACGACCTCAGATGAACCATCAAATAGGCAATCTTACCACGCCAGCTCTGATGCTCATTGGATGTGGCAGGGCTTGCAAACTATCACGGATTACAACAGGAAACCTAACCGTGAGCTGCCCAGTGAAGTGAGCCTACCAGATGAGCCAAATACCTTCTATGCTTGCATCACTGAACCATGCATGAGAGCACAGCTGTTCTACACAACTGTGTGATCACTCTCTCCATAGCCAATGTGAGTGAGACCAGGCTAACATTCACAAGGCCACAGGGCCAGATGGATTACCAGGACGCATAGTCAGAGCATTCGCTGACCAGCTGGCAAGTGTCTTCACTGACAGTTTCAACCCTTCCTGACCCAGTTGGTAATACCCACATATTTCAAGCAGACCACCATAGTCCCTGTGTCCAAGATTTAAGGTAACCTATGTAAATGACTATCGCCCCGTAGATCTCACATCTGTATCCATGAAATGCTTTGATGGCTGGTCCTGGCTCACATCAACACCATCAGCCCAGACAACCTGGACCCACTCCAATTCGCATACCGCCTCAACATATCCACAGATGACGCACTCTCTATTGCACTCCACACTGCCCTCTCCCACCTGGACAAGAGGAACACTTATGTGAGAATGCTGTTCATTGACTACAGTTCAGCGTTCAACACCAGTGCCCTCCAAGCGCATCACTAACCTAAGGTACCTGGGACTGAACACCTCTCTCTGCAACTGGATCCTGGACTTTGAGGGACCCTACTCAGCTGGTGAGGGTAGGCAACAACACCTCCGCCACACTGACCCTCAACACAGGGGCCCCTCAGGGGTGCGTGCTTAGTCCCCTCCTGTCCTCCCAGTTCACCGACGACTGTGTGGCTGTGCATGACTCCAACACCATCATTAAGTTTGCGGCTGACACAAGGGTGGTAGGCCTCATCACCGACAACGATGAGACAGCCTATAGGGAGGAGGTCAGAGACATGGCAGTGTGGTGCCAGGACAACAAATCAAATTTTATTGGTCACATACACATGGTTAGCAGATGTTATTGCGAGTGTAGCGAAATGCAACCTCTCCCTCAATGTCAGCAAGACAAATGAGCTGATCATGGACTACAGGAAACGGAGTGCCAAGCACGCCCCCAATCAACAACAACCAAGCTGTAGTGGAGTGGGTTGAGAGCTTCAAGTTCCTCAGTGTCCACATCACTAAGGAACTATCCTGGTCCACACACACCCACACAGTCATGAATAAGGCACGATAAAGCCTCTTCCCCCTCAGGAGGCTTAAAAAATTTGGCACAGGCCCTCAGATCCTCAAAAAGTTCCAGCGCTGCACCATTGAGAGCAGCTGTAGATGCTTGGCATCTGACCGCAAGGCGCTAGCCGGGAGATGGGCCTAGCTCGAGGCTAGCTCAAGGCTAACTGGTGCTTGCTTCGGGACAGAGGCATTAGCCAGCAGTAGCGATGATCCAGTGTAATGGTCCAGAGCTTGCGGCAGGAATCCAGTGATGTGGTAGAGAAAAAGTAGTCCGATATGCTCTGGGTTGATATCGCGCTGTGCAGACTGGCAGGTATTGGCCGAGCTGAAGCTGGCTGGTGTCCGAGTTAACGGTGAAGACCGCTAGCAGTGGCTAACTGACTACTAGCTAGTTAGCTGGCTAGCTTCTGATGGGGGTTCCGGTTCTAAAGTATAACATTTAAATATTACTACATCTGTTCCAATGCCATACTGTACATTACTAGATTTTCCATGTTCAATGGATTTGATTTAAAAAGGAACATAAGCTGTTGTACGAATGCAACATGTGTTTGCAGAGCATTTGGAACTGCCGTTACTAATCAGCACAACAAGCCATTCTTTGAGTTTTATAGGAATTCTTAGAGATTTGAGAAGTCAAGGCTTCAGCACAGCGTTTGTTATACGTGAAATTGTGGTTTGTCAACTAATTATACAGCCAAAAGTGGTAATGAAAACAATTATTTTTACTGGACAAGTAAGAATTCATTATCTCAGAAGGAAGGACGTGAAGAATAAACAAACATGTGAAGAATGAAGGTACAAATCATTAACAAATGACACATTTTCACTTTTATTCATAGTTGCTATTCAACTAATGATCTGAAACGTTAAATTACGCATAGAATTTAACTTCAAGTTTAAAAGAGCACAATCACTTGTATTTCCTGTGTTTTCCGTTCCTTGGAATGACAACCAAATAACCGCTTTTATTTTTCATTAGTAAAAATATCTTTATTGGTCAGCACCTCACCAAATGGTGTGCATTATTTATTTTATAGAATGAAACCAACGTAACAAGGCCGACAGGGTCAGAAGACCTAGTTAAGCTTTTGACCACTCACTTTCAAGCCCCAATTAAATTAATTGCAGAATAAAGGACAACAGCATGCGGGTTCACTCAATAGGATTCTGTTATACAGGAGTTCAGACAAATTCACTGAAACTCAATGCATGTTTGATTTGGTTCATCTCATATTGTCACGACTTCCGCAGAAGTCGGCTCCTCACCTTGTTCGGGCGGCGTTCGGCTTTCTAGCCATCGCAGCGCCATTTGTTTTGTCTTGTTCCCTGCACACCTGGTTTTCATTCCCTAATCACACTGCATGTATTTACTCCTCTGTTCCCCTCCATGTCTTTGTGTGAAATTGTTTGTTGTTATGTGGTTATTGTGACGCACTAGGCTATGTTTCCATGTTCCGTGTTTCTGCACGTTGTATGTTTATTTGGTACATTAGCTTTGGTGAGTGTTTTTCGCGCTTTGCACTTTTGCTGGAGGTTTTGACGCAGTCTGCGTCCATCTTTGTTCACTCCAGCCTGAATAAAGTGTGTGCCTGTTCACAATTCTCTGCTCTCCTGCACCTGACTTCGCCACCAGTACACACACCCATGACACCATATTGATTTAATCATTATATTTGTGTCAACCCCCAAGGTTTATAATAGCTGTGTGGTTGACCCATTATTATGATGTTACAATGGTCTTATTTTCGGTAAGTGTATCACATAGCAATATACCGAATTTGGTATCCACAACACAAATCATTTGGAGTCAAACAGGCCACATGATGCTCTAAATAATCATGTAAAATATAACGCGCTTAATCTAGTATCATTGTGCAGAATGTTTTCAATCTGTGAAAAATAGCTGCAGGGCCTCTGGTTGACGATACTGTAAAATATGTTTCTCACACAACACATGTTCGTCTACTCCCCCATACATATCTGAATAATTTACATAGCATTGTTATCAACAACATGCAGCAAGGAACAATAACAAAATGACCAGCTGAATGCACAAATCTTTAGCTATTTTTTTTGTGCTTTGTGCAGATAAACTCCTAGTTTCCCAACTGAGAGAACAGAATTCTGATATGACATACAATATGTATGAATTTCCCCTACCTGGGGTGAAATACAGAACCACTGTCCTGGAAATTACAAAATCAGTTAACACCCAGCAGATTTGTTTTTGTCATTCATTGGTGGTTCAAAAATGGAGACCAAAGACGCACATCATATGCAACTCTATATTGTACTTACCATATGACCCTTTCTGTCCTCTGTTTCACAAGCAATCATGTTGGCTTGTTTGTAAGACTTGTTCATCTCATCTCTACTCACTAAGGAGCAAATCTTATCACTTAACATCAATGCATGCCTAAGTAAAGTAAAACTAAATGCATGCTCTTCAACCGATCGCTGCCTGCACCTGCCCGCCCATCCAGCATAACTTCTCTGGACGGTTCTAACTTAGAATTTGTGGACAACTACAAATACCTAGGTGTCTGGTTAGACTGTAAACTCTCCTTCCAGACTCACATCAATCATCTCCAATCCAAAGTGAAATCTAGAATTGGCTTCCTATTTCGCAACAAAGCATCCTTCACTCATGCTGCCAAACATACCCTCGTAAAACTGACCATCCTACCAATCCTCGACTTAGGCGATGTCATTTACAAAATAGCCTCCAATACCCTACTCAACAAGCTGGATGCAGTCTATCACAGTGCCATCCGTTTTGTCACCAAAGCCCCATATACAACCCACCACTGCGACCTGTATGCTCTCGTTGGCTGGCCTTCACTTCATAATCGTCGCCAAACACATTGGCTCCAGGTCATCTACAAGACCCTGCTAGGTAAAGTCCCCCCTTATCTCCGCTCACTGGTCACCATAGCAGCACCCACCTGTAGCACGCGCTCCAGCAGGTATATCTCTCTGGTCACCCCTAAAGCCAACTCCTCCTTTGGTCGTCTCTCCTTCCAGTTCTCAGCTGCCAATGACTGGAACGAACTACAAAAATCTCTAAAACTGGAAACACTTATCTCCCTCACTAGCTTTAAGCACCAGCTGTCAGAGCAGCTCACAGATCTCTGCACCTGTACATAGCCCATCTTTAATTGAGCCCAAACTACTACCTTTTCCCCTACTGTATTTATTTATTTTATTTATTTTGCTCCTTTGCACCATATTATTTATATTTTAACTTTTAACTTTCTTCAAACTACAAATCTACCATTCCAGTGTTTTTCTTGCCATACTTTATTTACTTTGCCACCATGGCATTTTTTTGCCTTTACCTCCCTATCTCACATAATTTGCTCACATTGTATATAGTCTTATTTTTTTCTACTGCATCATTGATTGTATGTTGTTTTACTCCATGTGTAACTCTGTGTTTTTGTATGTTGTCGAACTGCTTTGCTTTATCTTGGCCAGGTCGCAATTGTAAATGAGAACTTGTTCTCAACTTGCCTACCTGGTTAAATAAAGGTGAAAAATAAAAAAGTGAAAAGTCAATTTAAGCGCAAGTTAGGATTCACCCTGTAACGGCTGTCGTATAGAGGGGACCAAGGCGCAGCGTGTTGAGTGCTCATAATTACTGTTTATTAAACTCAGAACACTAAAGAAAAGAACAAAGAGAAAACAATCAGCTAACAGTTCTGTCAGGTACTGAAGACTACACAGAATACAATGCCCACAAACACAATAGAAAAAAATAACTTAAATATGATCTCCAATTAGAGACAACGCGAACCAGCTGCCTCTAATTGGAGATACTCCCAAAAAACTCCAACATAGAAATAGAAAACTAGAACTAAACATAGAAAACCCACCCAAAACACCCCCTGTCACGCCCTGACCTACTCTACTATAGAAAATTACATCTTACTAGGGTCAGGACGTGACACACCCCTATGATTTACACCATTCAGAAGGCTCCTGTATTTGTCCTTTTGTTGTATTCATCATTATTATAACCCACTATATCAGGCTGAATCAATGTGTTCCTCTGTAAAGTAATTAAATAGGAATTAATACACAGCCCTCAGTGAAATTAGCTCAGTGAACCGTTGAGAACAGACTCTCACCATCGCCCCTGGCATGCCTCCAAGACATTCCTAGACATAGGTTAAACTTGACGCCTGAATTGATTATGAATAACTATATGGCCAGTTATCAATATAAATGCTTCTTACAGTGTATACTGTGCAATCATATTGGCTACACTACATAATCATAAGATAACTATGATATTAGTCAACACTAGCATTTCCTCAAAACGTGTTTTTTCACTCCTTATGGCTGTTGTTATTGTTATTTTTCAAAATGTGAGCACTCCATCCTAAGCTACAGTAGAGACAGCAGTGTTCCAGGTAGAAACCAAGAGGGAATTGAGAAAATTTACTCTAATATGATCTTTTGACATCCCGCAGAAAAATGTATTACTAAAGAATACTTTTTCTCAACTCTGCACATATTTCAAGATAGAATACTACCCCACCCGGCTTTGAAATGATGGAGTCATAAGAGCTGAGGAGCATGTCATCCTTTCCTTTGAGAGTTGGCTGGCACAGTCATTCTTCCCATTTGTGGAAGGTGGCACCAAGTCAAACTGTCGACTGAAGACAGGATTATAGATCAAGTTACAGTTCTCACCCTCTGCTCTGTTTTTGCATTCAGTTTCACCGCTCAATCCAGATATTCTGAGATGAGTAGCCTATGGCTATGGAAAAGAAGCCAGCAGAGCACTGACATATACAGATTAGTGTCATGTTTTACATGGCATAAACAAGGGTTAAAGTAATTAGACTTAGTCATTAGACAGATTTTACCAAGTCGTATTTCCATTTATTTACCTTTATTTCAACAGGGAAGTCATATTGAGACTAAAGTCTCGTTTACAAATGAGCCCTGCACAATACAAAACAAGTACAAAAATAGGCGGCAAGTATTTATAAACATAAATATACACAATATACACATTAAATACACATGAAGATAAACATTCTTCAATATAGAAATCCTCTGTTAATTGTCTGAATTGCCCTAGGGACACCGAAGCATCCAACCGAAACGTATTTTGGAGATTATTCCAAACATAGGGTGCAAGGAAATGAAAGGTGATTTGCATAACTCTGTAGACACCGAATGAGTATCCAGAGTTAACCAACCCTGTGAACAGGTTTGATAACTTGTAATCTTAACAGTGATGTTAGGTAAGTCGGAAGCTTGTGGAGCAGGGCTTTGTAAACAAAAAAAGCGTAATGATGTGATCTACATGACTTTACCAAAAGGTTGGCTGGACCTCTTCAAAGAATGCAGGGATGAGTAATAAATCTGTCTCTTGTGATAAAACAAAGTGCGCTATGATAAATGGCATCCAGGGGTTTAAGAATAGTGGCAGCTGCACTTTGATAAATAGTATCACCATAATCAAGAACAGGTAGAAAGGCTGACTGCACAATCTGCTTCCTGCTGACTAGAGGCAATATCTGTTTCTGTAGAAAAAGCACACTTTAAATCTTAGCTTAATAAGCTCATTCGTATGTTTAAACGTTATATTGTCAAATTATTGCCAAAGCATTTGTATGCAGGGACTCGATTGATTATAGAACCATCCGAAGAGTGAAGATGTAATCCATCTGAGACAATCTTACAAGAACTTGAAAAAACTATATTTAGTTTTGCCCATATTAAGCACATGTTTTAAAATCAGTCAAATCGGACTGTAGCCTTTCCACAACCAGGTCAGCAGTCGGGGCAATTGGGTACATAATATTATCACCCACATATAGATGAAGTTTGAATTAACAGATTGACCAATAGCATTTATATAAATAGTGGAAAGAACAGGTCCTGGTATCGACCCCTTCGGACACCTTCATGTACTTCAAGAAATGTGGACTTAACCCCATCAATCATGATGGCTGAGTAGGCATCAGAGCAGGCATCAGAGCCCAGGCAAATCCAGAACAACTTGTTCAATAAAATAGCATTATCAACAGTATCAAACACTTTTGACAGGTCCACAAAGGCAGCGCAATTCATTTTAGCATCTAAAGCATTGCCAATGTCATTCACAACTAATGTGGTTGCTGTGATAATGCTGTACCCTGGCCTTAACCCAGATTGATTTATATTCCAAATACCATGCTCAGATAAAAAAAGAGCTTAGTTGCTTATTTACCAAAGCTTCAAGAATCTTAGCTAGACATGGAAGCCTGGAGATGGGACGATAAGATCAAGAGCACTACTATCCCCGCCCTTATGGAGTGGCAGTGCATAAACTGTTTTCCATACTTTTGGAAAATTTCCTGACACCAATGTTAGATTTAAGATATGGGTTACTGAGCAAGCAATGATGAGGGAGCACAATTGGTCAGCCCTTATGGATTTATCGGTATCTATAGCAAGTAAGGTACTGTATCAATAACTTTTTTTTCTTCTGTGAATTGCCGAAATGCAAAAACTTGACTACAATTTTCTGAGTCAATCTTCAAAATTCCTGAATCAGCATTTAGCCCACTCTAGGGTGAGACGCTCTTTCATAAAGATAGCCTGGGGAAATAAAAGAGATTAAATGCATCATTAGCTAGGTTTCCATCCAATTGACGTCAGATTTTCATGCAAATATTCTAAAAGCATTTTCCCACCAGAGATGTTTCCATCGAATTGACTTGTTGCAGATAAAAGGCTGTGTGTGATGACATAGTGCACATAAAACTACCTTTTGCAGTTAAATTCGCATGTAGCGAATAACAAGTTAAATGGATTTCCATCACATTTTCAACTCTACTGATGGTTTTGTCACAAACAATAGTGAGTGTGCCCACTCTGGTATTGGCACGTGCGCTATAAATCAACAGTGTGCAGGTGCCCTGTCGGCAAGAGCACACGTGTATCCTACATGATGAGATTATTATTATGGACAAAAGAGCGAGAATATTTGTATTTGTCAAACGGCAGCCAAGCATCCATAATCATGTCACCAGAATAAGACCCTCTATTTATTGGAAAGGAGCATCAAGCTCATCAACTTGCACTTTCACCACCTTGTGAAGTTCATCATAACTTTTTTCATCTGTAGCCTAATAAACTGTATGCTTTCCCGAGTCGAAATGGGAGGATCACATAACATGTCATCACGTGACTCCAAGTTTACTTCGATATGATGGTTATTATATCAATATTTGCGCATAAGAGTTCCCGACATTTCTCAATTTTCTGAATTTTACCAACACAAAAAGATCCCACCCTGTCTAGCTTATTTTGTTGTCGACATTTGGAACATTTATTGAAAAATGGCATGTTTCCATCAGGCCGGTCATGACATTTGTCATGTACTTTACTCGCATAAAAAGGTTTGATTGAAACATGGTTAGTGATGGCATTTTTGTCTTTAATGGGGCCAGAGTCTCAATTAATTTGTTGGGGCAGAGAGGAGGAAGTGCAACCCTTCAGAGATTTGACAGTTTTCCAGAATTTCTCCTTACTATCAGAAAGAGTGGTTACATAATAAGACGTAGTCTCAGTTGCCTAAAAGATTGCCTAAGCCTGTGTTACTGGCCTTGACCAAGGCCACATTTCTCTTATGAATGACTTTGGATAATTCGGGAGCGAACCAAGCATTCTTCTACCTTTAACTCTGAGTTTTGAAGGGGGCATGATTGTCTAGAATAGTATTGAAGACATTTACAAAAAAATCTTAAAGCTAAATCAGGTTCAGGGATAGCTGAGATACAATCAAGTTCACTAAAATAAAGATCATGTAAAAGAGCTTGTTCACTAACGTTTTTAAAGTTCCTCTTAGTGCTAAATCCCATGTTGCCATATGAACATAGTTCTTCTAAAATGAGCTGTTCATGTGTGTTAGCGTCTGTGGCTGCGGTCTTCTCCCGGTGTTGACAATCCTGCCTCGTTAATTAGGGACTTGGCTTGTCACTAACCAGCCTCACTCTCATTACCATTTTGGTAATGGATCCCAGATTAGAAGAAAAAAACTATCCAGTCACATTCCACAATGGTAGCTCTTGTAATTTGCTCATTATCCTCTATTGCAGTAACCCTGGATGCAGTGCAATTTAGTTCATAGCTGTCATACAATTTGACGTTTTTATTTATATATTTTAGTTAAGCAAATTAATAAGCTAATGCTTGCAATTGCTCGACTCAGAATGAATTAACTTTATAGGGCAGTATATAATTGAATTTAAGCTTGTTGAATGATGTGGTTTGGAAAGGAATGATTCAGTACCATAACATTGCTTCAACAGGTTTGTGAAACAGCATGACATCAATGGTACTTCCTACAAGTAAAATATAAGGTACAGTGTAATACAACCATTGATTGAATGCTGGGACAAAACTGAAGTATAGATAGTGGGGAAAGTAAGTAGGTGAGATGTGACAGCTAATCTCAAACAAGTTCATATTACTGCAACTCGCAATTACACCGAGAGCATCCCATTTCTGTGCTGTTTCCTTTAAATCTAGACTATAATGGCCATATTCTCATATACAGTTGTCACGTATACTCCCTCTCCGGCCTCTAGGTCATCAGGCTGCTAATTATCCCACACACCTGTCCCTATCGTCAAGCGCACCAGCGCCTCATGACACTCACCTGGACTCCATCACCTCCTTGATTATCTTCCCTATATCTGTCACTCCCCTTGGTTCTTTCCTCAGGTGTTATTGACTCTGTTTCATGTCGGTGCGTTGTTTGTGTTTCGTATTAATTAATTAAAACACTCACTTCCTATACTTGCTTCCTGACTCTCAGCGCACTCGTTACAACAGTGGGTTCCGGAATTATTGGATTCCTTGATAAAGATTAGCAAAAAAAATACTGTATAAAATACTGAGCTATATTGTATGCTCAACATTTTTTTTAAATAATTTATTTTATACTAATACAATCACTCAAATATATTTTGTAATAAAAAGATAGTGGTGAAAATGATTGGATCCCGTTTTCAATACTCCAGCACCTTCCCCTTGCGAGGATAATGACACTGAGCCCTTTTCTAAAATGTTTAATGAGATTGGAGAACACATTGGGAAGAATCTTAAACCATTTCTACATACAGAATCTTTCCAGATCCTTGATATCCTTAATATGCGCTTGTGGGCTGCCCTTTCAATTCAAATCACAGGTTTTCAATGGGGTTAAAATAGAGAGACTGAGATGGCCATTGAAAAATGTTGTTCTCAATTAACAATTTCTTTGTGTATTTTGATGTATGCTTGGGGCTATTGTCTTGCTGAAAGATCCATTTGCGGTCAAGTTTCAGCCTCCTGGAAGAGGCAAGCAGGTTTTTCTGTAAAATGTCCTGGTACTGTTGACCTTAATGAGGGCCCTAGGACCAGTGGAAGCAAAAGATCCCCATAACAGCAAAGATCCAAATCAAATAAAAGGTTATTTGTCACATAGGTGCAAACAGTGAAATGCGTACTAACAGGGCCTTTTCCAACAATGCAAAGTTAAAGATAGAAATAGTGACACAAAGAATGATGTGCTGTACTCATCACCCTCAATAGCGCCTTGCGGTTGGGTACCTTGCTGTTGCCGTACCAAGTGGTGATGCAGCCAGTCAAGATGCTCTCGATTGTACAGCTGTAGGACTTTTTGAGGAGCTGAGGGCCCATGCCAAATCTTTTCAGCCTCCTGAGGGGGAAAAGGCGTTGTCGTGCCCTCTTCACGACTGTTGATGTGTTTGTACCATGATAGATCCTTAATGATGTGGACACCGAGGAACTTGACGCTCTTGACCCGCTCTACTCCAGCCCCATCGATGTGGATGGGGGCCTGCTTGCCTCTCTGTTTCCTGTAGTCCTCGATTCGCTCTTTTGTTTTTCAGACGTTGAGGGTTGTTTGTTTTGGCACCACACTGCCAGCTCTCTGATCTCCTCCCTATAGGCTGTCTCATCGTCGTCGGTGATCAGGCCTACCACAGTCCGGTTGTAAGCAAACTTGATGGTGTTGGAGTCGCGCGAGCTGCCCAGTGACACGAGCCTACCAGACGAGCTAAATTACGTCTATGCTCGCTTCGAGGCAAGCAACACTGAATTATGCATGAGAGCATCAGCTGTTCCAGGCGACTGTGTGATCACACTCTCCTTATCCGATGTGAGTAAGACCTTTAAAAAGGTCAACATTCACAAGGCCGTAATGCCAGACGAGTTACCAGGACATGTACACCGAGCATGCCTGACCAACTGGCAAGTGTCTTCACTGACATTTTCAACCTGTCCCTGACGAAGTCTGTAATACCAACATGTTTTATGCAGACCACCATAGTCCCTGTGCCCAAGTACACTAAAGTAACCTGCCTAAATGACTACCGACCCATAGCACTCACATTTGTAGCCATGAAATGCTTTGAAAGGCTGGTCATGGCTCACAATAACACCATTATCCCAGAAACCCTAGACCCACTCCAATTTGCATAGCGCCCCAACAGATCCACACGGGCCTTTCCCACCTGGACAAAAGGAACACCTAAGTGAGAATGCTATTCATTGACTACAGCTCAGCATTGAACACCATAGTCCCTCAAAGCTCATCACTAAGCTAAGGACCGTAAGAATATTTTGAAGATATATACACAACGCAGAGGACGAGAGGTCAAAAGAGGACTAACGATCAATGGAAAGTGTTTTTTCTGTAATAGGGGATTAATGATCAATGGGTCAGAGACATGGGAGGAATTTCAGTCCGGGACTCATAGCTACATGGCAAGTTCTCATTCTTCTAAATTGTTTACACATTGAACCTGAAATAGGATACTTGTTATTTGGCCATTGGCCCATTTTTATTGCAAGGACTTCCAACTGGTCAACCAAAGGCTAGAGCTGGGTTATAAAACTACATTCTGTCCCTTTGTTCTGTGGAGAGAGTCACTGAAGAGAGAATCACTGAGGACAGGGGAGAATGAACATCTACCATCTACCTCCCCACATGATTTGTTCTCTTTGAATACACCTCTTTCCCCCCCTGATTTGCTTTGAGGTCTGGTAGGAGCGACCTGTCAGGTAGGACGCAATCCAAGCCCAACTCGGAGAGGGTGGAGAGGAGGATCTGATGGTTCACAGTATCAAAGGCAGCCGATAGGTCTAGAAGGATGAGAGCAGAGGAGAGAGAGTTAGCTTTAGCAGTGCGGAGCGCATCCGTGACACAGAGAAGAGCAGTCTCAGTTGAATGACTAGTCTTAACCTGACTGATTTGGATCAAGAAGGTCATTCTGAGAGAGATAGCAGGAGAGCTGGCCAAGGACGGCACGTTCAAGAGTTTTGGAGAGAAAATAAAGAAGGGATACTGGTTTGTAGTTGTTGACATCGGAGGGATCGAGTGTAGGTTTTTTCAGAAGGGGTGCAACTCTCGCTCTCTTGAAGATGGAAGGGACGTAGCCAGCGGTCAAGGATGAGTTGATAAGCGAGGTGAGGTAAGGGAGAAGGTCTCCGGAAATGGTCTGGAGAAGAGAGGAGGGGATAGGGTCAAGCGGGCAGGTTGTTGGGCGGCCGGCCGTCACAAGACGCGAGATTTCATCTGGAGAGAGAGGTGAGAAAGAGGTCAAAGCACAGGGTAGGGCAGTGTGAGCAGAACCAGCGGTGTCGTTTGACTTAGCAAACGAGGATCGGATGTCGTCGACCTTCTTTTCAAAATGGTTGACGAAGTCATCCGCAGAGATGATGCAATCTCTATTGCACTCCACACGGGCCTTTCCCACCTGGACAAAAGGAACACCTAAGTGAGAATGCTATTCATTGGAGGAGGTTTCAGGAGGGAGGAGAAGGTGGCAAAGAGCTTCCTAGGGTTAGAGGCAGATGCTTGGAATTTAGAGTGGTAGAAAGTGGCTTTAGCAGCAGAGACAGAAGAGGAAAATGTAGAGAGGAGGGAGTGAAAGGATGCCAGGTCCGCAGGGAGGCGAGTTTTCCTCCATTTCCGCTCGGCTGCCCCGAGCCCTGTTCTGTGGGCTCGCAATGAGTCGTCGAGCCACGGAGCAGGAGGGGAGGACCGAGCCGGCCTGGAGGATAGGGGACATAGAGAGTCAAAGGATGCAGAAAGGGAGGAGAGGAGGGTTGAGGAGGCAGAATCAGGAGATTGGTTGGAGAAGGTTTGAGCAGAGGGAAGAGATGATAGGATGGAAGAGGAGAGAGTAGCAGGAGAGAGAGAGAGCGAAGGTTGGGACGGCGCGATACCATCCGAGTAGGGGCAGAGTGAGAAGTGTTGGATGAGAGCGAGAGGGAAAAGGATACAAGGTAGTGATCGGAGACTTGCAGGGGAGTTGCAATGAGATTAGTGGAAGAACAGCATCTAGTAAAGATGAGGTCAAGCGTATTGCCTGCCTTGTGAGTAGGGGGGGAAGGTGAGAGGGTGAGGTCAAAAGAGGAGAGGAGTGGAAAGAAGGAGGCAGAGAGGAATGAGTCAAAGGTAGACGTGGGGAGGTTAAAGTCACCCAGAACTGTGAGAGGTGAGCCATCCTCAGGAAAGGAACTTATCAAGGCGTCAAGCTCATTGATGAACTCTCCAAGGGAACCTGGAGGGCGATAAATGATAAGGATGTTAAGCTTGAAAGGGCTGGTAATTGTGACAGCATGGAATTCAAAGGAGGAGATAGACAGATGGGTCAGGGGAGAAAGAGAGAATGTCCACTTGGGAGAGATGAGGATCCCAGTGCCACCACCCCGCTGACCAGAAGCTCTCGGGTGTGCGAGAACACGTGGGCAGACGAGGAGAGAGCAGTAGGAGTAGCAGTGTTATCTGTGGTAATCCATGTTTCCGTCAGTGCCAAGAAGTCGAGGGACTGGAGGGAAGCATAGGCTGAGATGAACTCTGCCTTGTTGGCCGCAGATCGGCAGTTCCAGAGGCTGCCGGAGACCTGGAACTCCACGTGGGTCGTGCGCGCTGGGACCACCAGGTTAGAATGGCAGCGGCCACGCGGTGTGAAGCGTTTGTATGGCCTGTGTAAATGTAAGAGTAACATCAACTGCCAACTGGACCCTGGGACTAAACACCTCCCTCTGCAACTAGATCCTGGACTTCCTGACAGGCCACCCCCAGGTGGTAAGGGTAGGTCTGCTCAGTCCCCTCCTGTACTCCCTGTTCACTCATGACTGCATGGCCAGACACAACTCCAACACCATCATTAAGTTTGCCAACGACAGAACAGTGGTAGGCCTGATCACCAACAACGATGAGACAGCCTATAGGGAGGAGGTCAGAGACCTGGCAGTGTGGTGCCAGAATAACAACCTATCCCTCAATATGATCGTGGACTACAGGAAAAGGAGGACCGAGCACGCCCACATTCTCTTCAACGGGGCTGTAGTGGAGCAGGTTGAGATCTTCAAGTTCCTTGGTGTCCACATCACCAACAAACTAACATGGTCCAAGCACACTAAGATGGTCATGAAGAGGGCACTATGCATAGTCACTTTAACACTACCTATATGTAAATATTACCTCAATTACCTCGACTAACCTGTGCTCCCGCACATTGACTCTGTACCAGAAACAGCCTGTTGTATTCGGCGCATGTGACAAAAACAATTTGATTTGAACAGCATTCTTACATGTTTATTATTTTTGTCCAGGTGGGAAAGGGCCGTGTGGAGTGCAATAGAGATTGCGTCATCTGTGGATTTGTTGGGGCAGTATGCAAATTAGAGTGGGTCCAGGGTGTGTGGGCTGATGGTGTAGATGTGAGCCATGACAAGACTTTCAAAGCATTTCATGGCTATGGATATGAGCGCTAAGGGGCAATAGCAATTTAGGCAGGTTACCATGGTGTTCTCCACCACCATTTTTTACAGAGGGTATGAGGTACTATTCTGCATATGCTTCCATTGTTCGATGCCACACCCACCACTGGTGTCATCTGACCATAGCAACGGTTCCAATCCAAGTGCCAATGCCATTTAGCAAACTCCAGGTGGCGCTATGGTCAGATGAAATTAAAATATAACTCTTTGGCCACACACACCTGTGGTGGCCAAAGAAGCATATGCATAAAATTGGTCTGGCTTTATAGCACCTACTGATTAAAGTGTTATCATATAAAGGATAAGGAGAGGATTAAACTACCAAACTCTGTAAAGTGGTAGTGTAAAACATTTTACAATAATATTTGAACTCAGGTGTGGCCTTATTGTGGAGGTTAAAGTGTTATCTGATGTGCTACCAATGTGTATGCAAGGTGAAAGTGCCTAAGAAAGTTGGATTTTACTCCCTGCTTTTGATGATAAACGCAAAAATATTCAACATATTACCGTCCCGTGGATTGTCTGATATATCTGTCAAGGACAAATTCTGACAAACAATCTCAAGATGAGACCATTAAGGTTGCTTGAGTGAAAGGACTCAATATCAATTAAAAAATGTGTTGTAGTGCATGTAACATCATCTGCACACACATTATTTCTAAACGCTGATTAATTGCCCAGTGTTTGATGAAAGCCAAACATATACAAAATGTGTGTGAAAACATTTATTATATCCTTGGAAATGGAAAACACGATGAAATGACTGGAAACATTTGTGGTCTATACCTGGTAGAGTGTAGAGCTAAATATAAGTAGCAATACATGTTATGTTAAAAGCATATGCCAATCATTTTCTTGATGAATACCTTGGATCCAAGATGGTGTAGCAGTGCGGACGTGTTTGTTGTTGTCCCGTGTAAATGTTGTTTTTTGTCTTTTTTGTATATATTTCACTCTTTTTTCCATTTTCAAATTAAATATACCTTCCGGCAACCCACCTCACCCAACGTGAGACGGATCTGCTATTTTTAGACCTTATAGCTAGAACCTCCATCAGAAGCTAGCCAGCAAATTAGCTACTAGCTATTTAGTCATTGTTATCCACTGCTAGCGGCCTTTACCTTTAGCTCAGACACCAGCCGCTTTTAGACTGGATAATACCTGCCAGTCTGCACAGCACGATATCAACCCTGAGCATATTGGACTGCTTTTCTCCACTACATCACCGGATTCCTGCCATTAGCTCTGGACCATTACACCGGATCATCACAGCTAGCTAGCTGCTACCGAGTGGCCCAGCCCCGAAGCTAGCCTTGAGCCAGTCACATCTCCCGGCCTGCTCAGTGGACCCCATGATCACTTGACTACACAGCTGATGCCTCCCGGACTCTTCACTAACACGACTAGAAGCCACTACATCACCGGATTCCTGCCGTAAGCTCTGGACCTCTGCACCAGATCATGGCTATAGTGGCTAACGCCCTGTCCCGAAGCTAGCACCAGTTAGCCTCGAGCCAGGCAAATCTCCCGGCTAGCAAACAAAATTATTCCAGCTACAATACCTCTTTTGCCAATTGGCCTAACATTTTGTTTATCTGTCGGCCCCAGCCTCGATCTCAGGCCCTATGTGTAGTTAACTAACCCTCTATGCCCATTCATCGCCATTTGAGCTGTTGTCTTAGCTAGCTCTCACAATCAACACCTGTGATTGCTTTATGTCTCTCTCTAATGTCAATATGCCTTGTATACTGTTGTTTAGGGTAGTTATCATTGTTTTATTTTACTGTGGAGCCCCTAGTCCCACTCAACATGCCTCAGATAGCTCTTTTGTCCCACCTCCCACACATGCGGTGATCTCACCTAGCATAACTAGTGCCTCCAGAGATGCAACCTCTTATTGTCACTCAATGCCTAGGTTTACCTCCACTGTACCCACATCCTACCATACCTGTCTGTACAATATGCCCCGAATCTATCCTACCACGCCCAGAAATCTGCTCCTTTTATTCTCTGTTCCCAATGCACTAGACGACCAGTTCTGATAGCCGTATCCTCATCCTGTTCCTCGGGAGATGTAGAGGTTAACTTCTTTGGGATAGGGGGCAGTATTTTCACGGCCGGATAAAAAACGTACCCGATTTAATCTGGTTACTACTCCTGCCCAGTAACTAGAATATGCATATAATTGTTTGATTTGGATAGAAAACACTCTAAAGTTTCTAAAACTGTTTGAATGGTGTCTGTGAGTATAACAGAACTCATATGGCAGGCCAAAACCTGAGAAGATTCCATACAGGAAGTGCCCTGTCTGACAATTTGTTGTCCTTCTGTTGCATCTCTATCGAAAATACAGCATCTCTACTGTAACGTGACATTTTCTAAGGCTTCCATTGGCTCTCTAAAGCCGCCAGAAAGTGGATTGGGGTGTCTGCTGTCTGTGGGCAAAGTACAGCAGCTCTGTTTGTGAGTGGTCAGCCTGGGGACAGTGAGACTGGAGATGCGCGGTCACGAGACTTCTCAATTTTTTGCTTTCAGCCTTTGAATGAATACAACGTTGCCCGGTTGGAATATTATCGCTATTTTACTAGAAAAATAGTATAAAAATTGATTTTAAACAGCGTTTGACATGCTTCTAAGTACGGTAATGGAATATTTTGATTTTTTTTGTCACGAAATGCTGCTGCCTGCAACATCCTCCAGCATGACCGGTTTGGCGGTGGGTCAGTCATGGTGTGGGGTGGCATTTCTTTGGGGGGCCGCACAGCCCTCCATGTGCTCGCCAGAGGTAGCCTGACTGCCATTAGGTACCGAGATGAGATCCTCAGACCCCTTGTGAGACCATATGCTGGTGCGGTTGGCCCTGGGTTCCTCCTAATGCAAGACAATGCTAGACCTCATGTGGCTGGAGTGTGTCAGCAGTTCCTGCAAGAGGAAGGCATTGATGCTATGGACTGGCCCGCCCGTTCCCCAGACCTGAATCCAATTGAGCACATCTGGGACATCATGTCTCGCTCCATCCACCAACGCCACGTTGCTTTAGTCCAGGTCTGGGAGGAGATCCCTCAGGAGACCATCCGTCACCTCATCGGGAGCATGCCCAGGCGTTGTAGGGAGGTCGTGGAGGCCACACACACTACTGAGCCTCATTTTGACTTGTTTTAAGGACATTACATCAAAGTTGGATCAGCCTGTAGTGTGGTTTTCCACTTTAATTTTGAGTGTGACTCCAAATCCAGACCTCCATGGTTTGATAAATTGGATTTCCATTGATTATTTTTGTGTGATTTTGTTGTCAGCACATTAAACTATGTAAAGAAATGTGTTATTTTAGTGTTATTTTAGTGTTCCCTTTATTTTTTGAGCAGTGTAGTTAATTGTTTGAGAAAATTGGATTGTGGTATTTTAGTTGGTTTTGTATTTCGCGCCGTGCGATGCCATTGGCTGTTGGCTAGGGGTTCCGCAGGCGGAACGTCTGTCCTCAACAGGTTATCCCAGGCCCTGTGTGTCCCCAGGCGCTCTCATTTGTTGACTTCTGTAACCGTAAAAGCCTTGGTTTCATGCATGTTAACATCAGAAGTTTGTTTTATTTACTGATTTAGCACACTCCAACTCTGATGTCCTTGCCATGTCTGAATCCTGGCTTAGGAAGGCCACCAAAAACTCTGAAATTTCCATCCCCAATTACAACATTTTCCATCAAGATAGAACTGCCAAAGAGGGAGGAGTGGCAATCTACTGCAAAGATAGCCTGCAGAGTTCTGTCATACTCTCCAGGTCTATGCCCAAACATTGAGCTTCTAAATTAAAAAATTAATCTCTCCAGAAATAAGTCTCTCACTGATTCCACCTGTTATAGACCCCCCTCAGCTCCCAGCTGTGCCCTGGACACCATATGTGAATTGATTGCCCCCATCTAGCTTCAGAGTTTGTTCGTTTGGGTGACCTAAACTGGGATATGCTTAACACCCCGGCCATCCTACAATCTAAGCTAGATGCCCTCAATCTCACAAATCATCAAGGAACCCACCAGGTACAACCCTAAATCCGTAACCGCGGGCACCATCATAGATATTATCCTGACCAACTTGCCCTCCAAATACACCTCTGCTGTTTTCAACCAGGATCTCAGTGATCACTGCCTCATTGCCTGCATCCGTTATGGGTCTGCGGTCAAACGACCACCCCTCATCACTGTCAAATGCTCCCTAAAACACTTCTGCGAGCAGGCCTTTTTAATCGACCTGGAAGGATATTGACCTCATCCCGTCAGTAGAGGATGCCTGGTTGTTCTTTAAAAGTAATTTCCGCCCCTTTCAAAAAATGTAGAACTAAGAACAGATATAGCCCTTGGTTCACCCCAGACCAGCACCGAATAGCGATATGCGAATAGCCACGCTCAAGGTACTAAACGATATAACCGCCATCGATAAAAAAGACAGTACTGTGCAGCCGTCTTCATTGACCTGGCCAAGACGTTTGACTCTGTCACTCACCATATTCTTATCGGCAGACTCAACAGCCTTGGTTTCTCAAACGACTGTCTCGCCTGGTTCACCAACTACTTCTCAGATAGAGTTCAGTGTGTCAAGTCGGGGGGCCTGTTGTCCGGACCTCTGGCAGTCTATGTGGGTGCCACAGGGTTCAACTCTCGGGCCGACTCTTTTCTCTGTATATATATCAATGATGTTGCTCTTGCTGTGGGTGATTCCTTGATCCACCTCTACGCAGACAACACCCTTCTGTAAACATCTGGCTCTCCTTTGTACACTGTTAAACCTCCAAACGAGCTTCAATGCCATACAACGCTCCCTCTGTGGCCTCCAAATGCCCTCTTATGTGGACAACAACAAATACCTCGGTGTCTGGTAAGACTGTAAACTCTCCTTCCAGACACATATTAAGCATCTCCAATCCAAAATTAAATCTAGAATTGGCTTCCTATTTCACAACAAAGCCTCCTTCACTCACGCTGCCAAACATACCCTCGTAAAACTGACTATTCTACTGATCCTTGACTTCGGCGATGTCATTTACAAAATAGCCTCCAATGCTCTACTCAGCAAACTGGATGCAGTCTATCACAGTGCCATCCGTTTTGTCACCAAAGCCCCATACACCACCCACCACTGCGACCTGTATGCTCTCGTCGGCTGGCCCTCGCTACATATTTGTCGCCAAACCCATTGGCTCCAGTCTTTGCTAGGTAAAGCTCTGCCTTATCTCAGCTCACTGGTCACCATAGCAACACCCATCCGTAGCACGCGCTCCAGCAGGTATATCTCACTGGTCATCCCCCAAAGACAACACCTCTATGGCCACCTTTCCTTCCAGTTCTCTGCTGCCAATGACTGGAACGAATTGCAAAAATTGCTGAAGTTGGAGACTTATATCTCCCTCACTAACTTTAATCATCAGCAATCTAAGCAGCTTACCAATCGCTGCAGCTGTACACAGCCCATCTGTAAATAGCCCATCCAACTACCTACCTCATCCCCATATTGTTTTTATTTACTTTTTTGGGGGCTCATTTGCACACCAGTGTATATATACTTGCACATCAATCACTCCAGTGTTAATTTGCTAAATTGTAATTACTTTGCTACTTTGGCCTATTTAATGCCTTACCTCCTTACTCCATTTGCACACACTGTATATAGATTTTCCTATTGTGTTATTGACTGTACTTTTGTTTTATCCCACGTGTAACTGTGTTTTTTGTCGGACTGCTTGGTTTATCTTGGCCAGGTCGCAGTTGAAAATGAGTACTTGTTCTCAACTGACCTACCTGGTTAAATAAAGGTATAATTAACAAAATATTTTAAATTGCACAACATGACTTGTCATGCAATAAAAGTATTCAGACCCCTGTTGTTAAAACCTTCATCTAAAATTGATTCAATTGTTTTTTTCCATTCAATCTACACGCACCCAATAATGAAAAAGCAAAAAAAAAAAATTGAAATATTTGGAAATGTATAAGAATTTTTGGCGGGGAAATATCACATTTGTATTAGTATTCAGACCCTTTACTCAGTACTGACTTGCCTAGTTGAATAAAATACTTTGTTGAATCACCTTCGGCAGTGATTACAACCTAGAGTCTTCTTGGGTATGACATTACAAGCTTTGTACACCTGTATTTGGAGAATTTCTCCCATTTCTTTTCTGCAGATCCTCCCAAGCTCTGTCATGTTGGATGGGGAGTGTTGCTGGACAGCCATTTTTTGGTCTCTCCAGAAATGTTCTATCAGGTTCATGTCCGGGCTCTGGCTGGGCCACTCAAGGACATTCAGAGACTTGTCCCAAGCCACTCCTGCGTTGTCTTGGCTGTGTGCTTAGGGTCGTTGTCCTGTTGGAAGATGAACCGTCGCCCCAGTCTGAGGTCCTGAGCAGGTTTTCATCAAGGATCTCTCTGTACTTTGCTCCGTTCATCTTTGCCTTGATCCTGACTAATCTCCCTGTGCCTCCCTCTGATGCTCTGATCTCCCTGCTGCCACCACCATGCTTCACTGTAGGGATGGTTCCAGGTTTTCTCCAGATGTGACACTTGGCATTCAGGCCAAAGCGTTCAGTCTTGGTTTCATCAGACCAGATAATCTTGTTTCTCATGGTCAGTCTTTAGGTGCCTTTTGGCAAACTCCAAGTGGGCTGTCATGTGCCTTTTACTGAGGAATCTCTTCCGTCTGGCCACTCTACCATAAATGTCTGATTGGTGGAGTACTGCAGAAATGCTTGTCCTTCTGGAAGATTCTCCCATCTCCACAGAGTAACTCTAGAGCTCTATCAGAGGGACTATCAGGTTATTGGTCACCTACTTGACCAAGGACTTCTCCACCGATTGCTCAGTTTGTCTGGGCGGCCAGCTCTAGAAGGAGTCTTGCTGGTTCCAAACTTCTTCGATTTAAGAATGATGGGGGCACAGTTTTTTTGTGACCTTCAATGCTTCAGAAATGTTTTGGTACACTTCCCCAGATCTGTGCCGACACAGTCCTGTCTTGGAGCTCTACGGACAATTCCTTCAACCTCATGGCTTGGTTTTTACTCTGACATGTATTGTCAACTGTGGGACCTTATATAGACAGGTGTGTGCCTTTCCCAATCAAGTTGTAGAAACAAGTCTGATCAATGGAAACAGGATGCGCCTGAGCTCAATTTCAAGTGTCATAGCAAACGGTCTGAATACGTATGCAATTAATGTTTCTTTTTACAATAAATTTGCTAAATTTTCTAAAAACCTTTTCGCTTTGTCATTATGGGTTTTGTGTGTAGATTGCTGAGTTCTTATTTAATCAATTTTAGAATAAAACTAACGTAACAAAATGTGCTAAGTCAAGGGGTCTGAATACTTTCTGAAGGCAGTGTATATATGGTGGATTGGAAATGATGCAGACAATTACACTGATAGAAGCCACAATTTTCTGCAATATTAAAGCAGATCTATCCCCAAAATGTTTAATAAAAATAAAACCCACACCAAACTTAAAGACGGAGGCAAACCAAAATAGTGGAGCAAAATGAAAACATGGAAAATAGTTTTTTAGAAATAAAATAGGGAGAGCCAACTAAAGGTGTTAACCATCCACACTTCTCAATCCAACAGGGACACTGGGCCAGCCATTCTTAAATAGCACCTGGACCAGCACAGGTGAAACACCTTCTCACTAACGAGATGGCAACCAGCATATGTGTAACACATACTGACTAACGAGGTGACACAAATCGGTGTGCCGTACGTGCTAACGAGATATACATGCCAACCTCAAAACACAATTGGAAAAACCAAAACATGTAACAGCTGTTACCTTTTTACAGAATGGCATTAGAGAATTAGCAATTCCATATGTGGAAAAATTACCACTGCAACATGTTAACACCCCATTTTCACATGTGAAATGGGGTGTCACACTATTTCACCACCACATGTGAACTTGCAATTCCACATGTGAAAGTAAAATTTAAGCTCAACATGTGAAAACTATTTTGTAAGTAAAACATCTCTATCAATTTTTGATCATATGAAAGAAATTGAACACATCCACCTATTTGGATTGGTTCTCATACAGGTGGTTTCCCAGACACAGATTAAGGCAAATCCTGGAATATAAATCTACTGCAATGGAGATTTGCCATTGACTAGGCTTGTCAGTCCTGGAATAGGCTTAATCTGTGTCCAAGAAACCATCCCATACTGTTCAGCAGCTAGTATCTGTTCTGCAACTAGAAATTCAGCAGCTAGTAGCTTTTCATTTTTAAGGTAATGCAGGATGTAAAAAGAGAAAATATATCTAAAAGCACAGATTTGGGATAAACCAATAACCACTGCACATATGCACACACCTTTACATTCTTTGCACATTAGGCTTTTTATGTTTACCATACCAACATCTTATTCTACTTGGAGTGCAGTTGAAGTAAAAGTACATACATTTACCAGAAAGTGTGAGAGAGAAAGAATTAACTTTGTTTTTCTTCACTTAGCTTTTCAGGTGTGCTCTTGCAACCCTCTGTGACTCTTTCTCCACCTTGTCTTCCTCTCGAACAGAGGAACGCTCCAACTGCCCAAAAAATGACCCTACATCCAAGCCTGTCACTGCTACACTAGCAGCTGCTCCCTCACATCTGACCCTGGACTATACCTGCTGCTTTCTCCTATAGGGGAGAGAGGGGTAAGGATAATATTTTTTTACATTCAGCATCACTCTGTCAAGGGAAATATAGTATTCTTTCTAACAAAGCTATCCACATATATTTCAGGGTGTTGTGTATCCCAGGAAATAATCAAAATTAATGTAAGTGTTACAGTTTTGAAAACCAAGCTTGTCGGTCTCTTGGCACAACTTACCAGAGTATGGGGTAAATAACGCCACTGGACAGTGTAAGTTAAGCCGCCCACAAATTTCTGTACTGAATTAAATGTTACGACTACCTTTATCAAACCATATCTGTCTTTGTTTCCACAATCACAATTGCTTTTTTGTCTTTTAATAATCTTTAAACACAGGCTTAACACCTAACAAAGGAATTTCTGTTTTTTTAGATGCAAAAATTAGCAAAACATTTTTACAAACCTGTTTTCACTTTGTCATTATGGGGTAATGTGTGTAGATTGAGGGAAAAAAATAATGAAATACATTTTTGAATAAGGCTGTAACGTACAAAATGTGGAAAAAGTCAAGGGGTCTGAATACCTTCTGAATGCACTGTATATAGAACAATCTTAAAATGATCTACTTTGGTTTAGATACAAGCATCATGAAACCTATAAGACAATACATTCATTTGACTTGATGATAATCTGTTTTTGGACCTAACTTGCTTACTTTTACATTGTGGATTTTTCTTTCACAGACCATGAAATTATGACCTTTTCCTAAATATTGGGTCAAATTAGGCATGGGTCCTCAGATTTGGCGTGGGTCCTCAGATCCTCAAAAGGTTCTACAGCTGCACCATTGAAAGCATCCTGACTGGTTGCATCACTGCCTGGTATGGCAATTGCTCAACCTCCAACCGCAAGGCACTACAGAGGGTAGTGCGTACGGCCCAGTACATCACTGGGGCTAAGCTTCCTGCCATCCAGGACCTCTATACGAGGTGGTGTTAGAGGAAGGCTCTAAAAATTGTCAAAGACTCCAGCCACCCTAGTCATAGACTGTTCTCTCTGCTACTGCACGGCAAGCGGTACCGGAGCACCAAGTCTAGGTCCAAGAGGCTTCTAAACAGCTTTTACCCCCAAGCCATAAGACTCCTGAACATTGAATCAAATGTCTACCCAGATGATTTGCATTGCCCCCACCCCCCTCTTTTACGCTGCTGCTACTCTGTTATTATCTATGCATAGTCACTTTAATAACTCCACCTACATGTACAGATTACCTGAATTACCTCAACTAACCGGTGCCCCCGCACATTGACTCTGTACCAGTATGCTATTGCTATTTTACTGCTGCTCTTTAATTATGTTACTTTTATTTCTTTTTTTTAGGTATTTTTCTTAATTGCGTTGTTGGTTAAGAGCTTGTAAGTATTTCACTGTACGGTCTACACCTATTGTGTTTGGCGCATGTTACAAATACAATTTGATTTGAATTACACATTTTGTGTATGGTTTGGCTTACCCCACTCTCCCCTACAACTCCTGGCATGGCATCTGACCTCTCGCTTGTCAGAGCAGACTAAATTACAAAGAGGTTCCCAAAATTATGGAAAATGAACATTGCAGTTTCTTTGGCAAACTTCATCCTCTTTAGATGATGACAAAATCTAAGGTACTAAGGTTTGTTCCTTTTTGTAAGTTGTCAAGATAGAAATAATTACGGTGTTGCTTTTAATTTCCAAACGGAGTTGGTGTCTCATTTGAGCTTGGTATCATTACGTGCAATTACATAGGGATTTGTGATATTCA
Source organism: Salmo trutta (assembly GCF_901001165.1). Taxonomy (NCBI): domain Eukaryota; kingdom Metazoa; phylum Chordata; class Actinopteri; order Salmoniformes; family Salmonidae; genus Salmo; species Salmo trutta. The sequence goes on from NC_042975.1 coordinate 24,198,251, forward strand.
CATTAGCATGGCATTACTAATTCATAAGGTTTATTATTGTCTTGCTTTGCCAGGCGTGATAATACTGTAACTGGTAAAAAATGTGTACAAAACAGAGAATCGTTAGCAAACCAGTAATTTACACAAACCAGAGCCAAATTAAGGCTTAGCTAAACAAAGCATGTGGAATCATTTTATGTGTATTGATGTCTTCAGAGTGATTGCTTTGATCTGCACACTAGGGTGTTTATGACATCATCGGATGTTTAACATATTCATAGGTTGCACCTCCATCACTTGATTGCGTCAAGCCATTGTTAATTAACGTTCTCAAGCCACCCTCTGTCGGCTGCACCATATTTGTGCCCTAAAGTCGTCATAAGCATTCTGGACGGAGGCTAACAACAGTTTGGTCTAAATTATAATGATGCTGTCAAATGTTTAGAAGGAAACAACTTTGCCAGCATTATCATGTCATCAAATTTACTTCAGACATATGGCAATGTTGTCATTAGCCAGCAAAGTTCGTGAAAAATAGTTAATCTTAGTGAACTAGCGTTATCGTTTTACTGCATCTTATCACGTTTTAGGGACGACCCAGATGCAGGCAGTGTCGAAGTAACAGAAGTTTATTACTAGAACAGGGGGCAGGCAAAATGACCGGTCAAGGGCAGGCAGAGGTCAGTAATCCAGATCACAGTCCAAAAGGTACAGAACGGCAGGCAGTCTCAGGGTCAGGGCAGGCAGAGGTCAATAATCCAGTGTGGTGTGACAAGGTACAGAACAGCAGGCAGGCTCAGCGTCAGGGCAGGCAGAATGGTAAAAACTGGAAAAACAGAAACTAAAAACAGACAGGAGCAAGGGGAAAAACGCTGGTAGGCTTGACGAACAAAACAAACTGAAAAAACAGGTATAAATACACTGGGGATAATGGGGAAGATGGGCGACACCTGGAGGGGGGTGGAGACAAGCACGAGAGGTGCTTGACAGGTGAAACAGATCAGGGTGTGACACATCTAAAGTTAATAAAGGTTTTCATACTAATTATTTGCCTCCTTTTGAATGGCATTGTATTTCCAAGCCACTGTAATGCACTTTTGATCAAATCTTCATCAGCGCTCATTGACGATGCATTGAGTAGAATGTTCAATTGGGCATCAGTCCAAAACAAACGTTCAAAACAACATTGGGATGAAACATGCAACCCATGAATACCTCCAAACAAACTGAACCAAACATTTAAGCCAAGTAATCCATCAAAACCCTACACAGTATGATAGTGTCCTTAGTGTTGTCTGTGAATTGGATCTGCTAAGAGCACTACCATAAATAATCCACCTACCTGTAAGGCTGTTTGCTCAGCTACGTCCCTACAATGAAAACTTTCAACTTTTTCCCAATTGCTTTGCCGAGAAAACACCATAACCCCCATGACAAGTTAATACTATCTTAATCATAGCCATCACTCCAGGCAAATGCATTGAACACACTGGGTGAGTCATGCGTTGCCTCAGTCCTCTTCTCTGTTGCTCTTATGGATACATCAAATAACAGCAGTAACAAAATGGTACCTCTGCTTTGTTAAAAGCAGAGACATGTTAAATTTGCCATTTCGAAAGTGTGAATATATTGTATGACAATTACCCATCATGGATGGCATGTATTATCAATATGAAGACAATACCATATAAAAGGCATTTTTTGAGGGACAAAGTGTTTATTATTTGGTAAATACGGTATATGGTCATTATAGACAATTTCATGTTAAGACGATGTTGGCAGTAAGTAACCAGCCTACTGTTATAGTCTACTGTCACCCCCACAATACTCCGGAGTCACGTGCCACTTCTAAGCAGAGTATACAGTTTGTGCCGAGGGCACAAGGTCACACATAACAAATCTAGCCTCTCTGGAGTGTCTCGACTTGCCTCTAAATAATCAATACCCACTTTCAGCAGCAGCCAATGACCTGTATGTTCTGTCTGGGGTTCCACTCTGAGATTGAGGGCTACAATCAACGTTCCAATCCAAACCGCACAAGCAAAATCAACTAAGGCATACACCACCACAGTCAAGGTGGATATCTGTTCTGTGGCCAAGGAATGCCAGAGTAGCAACCTTCTGTTACCCACTGGGGGTCTTCTCCAAACCGATAGTCTGAAGTCCCCTGCATGAGAATTGAGGATCCAAGCAGCTTACTGTCCATAAAATGCTTTGCAAGCAACATGACTAATTCAACATACAGCAACATATCAACAAATAACATCCAAATTGTTCTATAACTAAATATGTATAATTCCTAGTTTCCAGCTCAAAGTCTGCTGTGTTTGTGGAACACTACATTACTTGAATTTGTTGAGCTCTCAAGCAAACTTACTCTCAATTTCAAAATGTTCAGCAGGTTTAAAGGCAAACCTACAGTATCAGAGGAATTTCTAACCAAAATATACTTTACTGCATGGAAATATATCGCAACTAATCTCACCCAATTTACATAATACCGCCACTGACTTTAAGTCCATGTAAAGCTAAATTAGAGCCATGGGTGTCTTGGACTTAATCATGTTGTAGTTTTGATGATCAGATAGTGCTGCACTACTAAAGCATTACAGTGCAATCAAAGAAGTTGTTGCCATGTTGGATTTCCTTCAGGAGCTAATTTGCGTCTATCCTGTTGGGTCATTAACTCGGTGTGACAGGAGAAATGGTGTCATCACTCCCCACGGTGACGTTGATGAACACACTGACTGGGTGGATGATTTAATCATCTACAGGTCAATTTACATATCACACAGTACATATAAAATGGGAGCAGAGGTTGAAAGTATTATACAATCTGAATGTACAGTAAGCAGCGACACGAGGGCATACATGTAAAGTAACTGCAGTTAGTGCTCTCTTATTCCGAAGAAACCTTTGTGTGATGATGTAGTCATTGGGTGCAGACAACACATTTCAACACATAATGGCTCTTTACTGCTGTGAACCTAAAGAAATGCATTCTGAAAAAAAACATTATTTCACTTCGAAACATAGCATGTCAGCTGTGACAGGCAGCACAATTTCTTGTTACGAACAGAGATGAAACATGTCTAGCCACAATTTGTTTTAGTCCTTTAACATCATGCAAATGGAATAGAAAAATGCTCTCAATAGGATGTGGGTTTGTCTTGGTTGAGAATAAATCACACTATGGGACATTCAAAACTAATATCTTATGCTTCACGGAGTCGTGGCTGAACGACAACACTATCAACATAGGGCTGGCTGGTTATACACTGTACCGGCAGGATAAGACAGGAAGTGAAGAAAAAAGGGGCCTAGCCCTAAGAAGTTATACGCTGTACCGGCAGGATAGAACAGGGTCGTCTGGTAAGACAAGGGGCGGTGGACTATGTATTTTTGTAAATAACAGCTGGTGCACGATATCTAAGGAAGTCTCAAGCTATTGCTCGCCTGAGGTAGAGTTTCTCATGCTAAGCTGTAGACCACACTATCTACCTAGAGAGATTTCATCTGTATTTTTCATAGTGGTTTACACACCACCACAGACTGAGGCTGGCACTAAGACAGCATTGATTGAGCTGTATTCCGCCATCAGCAAACAAGAAAACGCTCACCCAGAGGCGGCGCTCCTAGTAGCCGGGGACTTTAATGCAGGGAAACTTAAATCCGTTTTACCAAAATTCTATCCTCCTGATTCCTGCTTACAAACAAAAATTAAAGCAGGAAGCACCAGTGACTAGATCAATAAAAAAACTGGTCAGATGAAGCAGATTTTATTTAACCGTTATTTTACTTGGTAAGTTGACTGAGAACACATTCTCATTTACAGCAACAACCTGGGGAATATTTTCAGGGGAGAGGAGGGGGATGTATGAGCCAGTTGTAAGCTGGGGATGATTAGATGGCCAGATTGGGAATTTAGCCAGGACACCATGGTTAACACCCCTACTCTTACAATAAGTGCAATGGGATCTTGAATGACCTCAGAGAGTCAGGACACCCATTTAACATCCCATCTGAAAGACAGCACCCTACACAGGGTAATGTCCCCAATCACTGCCCTGGGGATATTGTTTAGACCAGAGGAAATAGTGCCTCGTACTGGCCCTTCAACACCACTTCCAGCAGCATCTGGTCTCCCATCCAGGGACTGACTAGGACCAACCCTGCTTAGCTTCAGAAGCAAGCCAGCAGTGGGATGCAGGGTGGTATGCTGCTGGCTAAGATGCTAAGCTACAGGACTGTTTTGCTAGCACAGACTGGAATATGTTCTGGGATTCCTCTGATGGCATTGAGGAGTACACCACATCAGACATTGGCTTCATCAGTAAGTGCAACAATGACGTCGTCCCCACAGTGACCACGCGTACATACCACAAGCCATGGATTACAGGCAACATCCACACTGAGCTAAAGGCTAGAGCTGCCACTTTCAAGGAGCGGGACTGTAACCCGGAAGCTTATAAGAAATCCCGCTATGCCCAACGACGAACCATCAAACAGGCAAAGCATCAATACAGGACTAAGATCGAATCGTACTACACCGGCTCTGACGCTCGTCTGATGTGGCAGGGCTTGCAAACCATTACAGACTACAAAGGGAAGCACAGCCAAGAGCTGCCCAGTGACACGAGCGTACCAGACGAGCTAAACTACTTTATGCTTGCTTCGAGGAAAATAACACTGAAACATGCATGAGAGCACCAGCTGTTCCGGAAGACTGTGTGATCATCCTCTCCGCAACCAATGTGAGTAAGACCTTTTAAACAGGTCAACATTCACAAGGCCTCAGGGCCAGACGGATTACCAGGACGTTACTGCGAGCATGCGCTGACCAATAACTAATACCATTTTATTTGATTATATGTGTTCATATTGGACACTTCTGGGGCTCAAAGGTGACCCATATACACCTGAAACAGACCACGTTGATGGAAGTGTAAATTATGTTTGCTGGTTGCAATAGTGTTCTCTTTTTCCAGGTCTCCTCAATTGCACAGGAAACTGAATGCTGCATTGCATATTAAATTTCCCTAGTACAAAATATTGGAAAACAGCGAGCCAAGCTTAACAGTGATCCCATTTTTGAGTAGCCACCATTTGACATTTCTCACTAAACAGCATGTGGCCTTTTTGCTTCCAGTGGTGAACTGATAGGATGTTAGATGGTGGGGGAATGCCTGAGATGTCATCTCCAATAAAGAATCAATATGTTTCCTGAACAGGAACGCTTCAGAAATCAGAGGTGGTCGTCATGACAACCCAGCAATACCCAGCACCCCATCTACCTGTGGCTTGCCATCCAGGCCCATTTTTACAATTGCAAGAGGTTTAAGCTTGTTTAGGGTTTTATGATCCCTACAATTGCAAGAGGTTTAAGCTTGTTTAGGGTTTTATGATCCCCAGACTAGAATACTAAGCAGTGGAGAGAAGGCACAAGCTCAATCACTGCCAAAGTTATGTTGAAGGAAGTTGTTCCAATATTTTAAATGGCAAGCCGAATATGGTTTACAGGATTTACATAAACATCCAATATATGCTGCTGGCTCAACCGTTTTTGGTGCTGTTGCCTTAATAAAAGACAGATAGAAGGATATCTATCTGGCAACGCCATGTCTATAATTACATTACCCCTTTTATATACAGACAAAAATAACACTTTTTTCCCCCATACCATCTTATTTAACCCAGCTTTTGTTTCTGTCTGAAAGGGGTAGGGGTAAAAAAAAAAAATGGAACATTAATAAAACACACCTCAAGACCTAGTCATTAAACCTGTATTTTCACAGACCCTCTAACCAAACAACAGGTAACGGGGCTGTGAGAATGACTCTCTGTTTTTATGCAGGTAAATTCATTAGCATTTCCATTGTTAATTACCAGCTCCCCGAAAAATATCTTCAGTTTTTGGTTTAACATGTGTTGTGTCACCTGTGTGTAAAGTAGTAGAAGTTTCTTTTTTTTGCCTTTTACACTGAAACCTACCGTTTACCTTCGTTGGCAGCACTATTTTCATATATTTCTGAAAGCCAGCATGTTGCTGTGAATGTGAACAGCAGCCCTTTAAAAGCATAGCAGGGGTGGGTTTAGAATGTATCAGACTTGATTGCAGAATTGGAGCTTGTTCCAAGTAAACAGTGGGTTTTATCTGGGGTTTGTGTAAGGCATGATCAGTGCCAGGGCTGCCTCTCCAGGAGGTGAGGGAGGGCACCATGCTCCCTGCAAAGCCCCAGATGATTGAGGAGGATGGGGCAGGAGTGGAGGGGGTCTAAGACCTTTGCCAAGACCAAAACCTCCTTCTGCCACTCTTTGTTCAATTAAAACATCTGATTTTTAATCACTGGAATGATGAAAATTTTTAACAATAGCTGTTGGAGCAGAATATAATTTCAGCAAAGCTATGGCATAATTGGATTCAAGAAATTGACAGGTAGGGAATGATTTAAATCCCATTTGCTTTGAAATCATAATGCCTTTATTCTATGTCCATTTTGATATCAGCTAAATTTGAAAATTGGTCATTCAATTGCATATCCATTTACTGTGGTGTTTTGTTGGCATATGTACATTTGCAAAAGGCTATTTTGCACAACAAAATACAGTATGTTAAATTAATATTGACAATTAAGCATGGTTGGTTACCAATAAAGCTACTCATTAATATTGGTAGTTAAGTTTAAAAGTTAAAGTAATCTGTGATTTCTATTTGCATTTTTTTAATGAATGATATACACCCATTGATTATTGAAGAATATAACTGATTTTCAGAAGTTATACACACATACAGTTGAAGTCGGAAGTTTACATACACCTTAGCCAAATACATTTAAGGTCAGTTTTTCACAATTCCTGACATTTAATTCTAGTAAAAGTTAAAATTCCCTGTCTTAGGTCAGTTAGGATCACATAATTTTAAGAACGTGAAATGTCTGAATAATAGTAGAGAGAACAATTTATTTCAACTTTCATTTCTTTCAACACATTCCCAGTGGGTCAGAAATTTACATACACTCAATTAGTATTTGGTAGCATTGCCTTTAAATTGTTTAACTTGGGTCAAACGTTTGAGGTAGCCTTGTACAAGCTTCCCACAATAAGTTGGGTGAATTTTGGCCCATTCCTCCTGACAGAGTTGGTGTAACTGAGTCAGGTTTGTAGGCCTCCTTGCTTGCACACGCTTTTTCAGTTCTGCCCACAAATTTTCTATAAGATTGAGGTCAGGGCTTTGTGATGGTCACTCCAATACCTTGACTTCGCTTTCCTTAAGCCATTTTGCCACAACTTTGGAAGTATGCTTGGGGTCATTGTCCATCTGGAAGACCCATTTGTGACCAAGCTTTAACTTCCTGACTGATGTCTTGAGATGTTGCTTCAATATATCCACATAATTTTCCTACCTCATGTTGCCATCTATTGTGTGAAGTGCACCAGTCCCTACTACAGCAAAGCAACCCCACATGATGCTGCCACCCCCGTGCTTAGCGGTTGGGATGGTATTCTTCAGCTTGCAAGCCTCCCCCTTTTTCCTCCAAACATAACGATGGATATTATGGCCAAACAATTCTACTTTTGTTTCATCAGACCAGAGGACATTTCTCCAAAAAGTGAGATCTTTGTCCCCATGTGCAGTTGCAAACCGTAGTCTGTTTTTTTTATGGCGGTTCTGGAGCAGTGGCTTCTTCCTTGCTGAGCGGCCTTTCAGGTTAGATTTTATAGGACTCGTTTTACTGTGGCTATAGGTACCTGTTTCCTCCAGCATCTTCACAAGGTCCTTTGCTGTTGTTCTGGGATTGATTTGCACTTTTCGCACCAAAGTACGTTCATCTCTACGAGATAGAACGCGTCTCCTTCCTGAGCAGTATGATACTATTGTTTGTACAGATGAAGGTGGTACCTTCAGGCGTTTGGAAATTGCTCCAGAGGATGAACCAGACTTGTGGAGGTCTCTTGTGGAGGTTTTTTTTCTGAGGTCTTGGCTGATTTCCCCATGATGTCAAGCAAAGAGGCATTGAGTTTGAAGGTAGGCCTTGAAATACATTCCCAGGTACACCTCCAATTGACTCAAATGATGTCAATTAGCCTATCAGAAGCTTCTAAAGCCATGACATCATTTTTTGGAATTTTCCAAGCTGTTTAAAGGCACAGTCAACTTAGTGTATGTAAACTTCTGACCCACTAGAATTGTGATACAGTGAATTACTCTGTCTGTAAACAATTGCTGGAAAAATTACTTGTGTCATGCACAAAGTAGATGTCCTAACCGACTTGCCGAAATTTCTGGAGTGGTTGAAAAAATGAGTTTTAATGACTGCAACCTAAGTGTATGTAAACTTCGACTTCAACTGTGGTACCAGTCAAAAGTTTGGACACACCTACTCAATCAAGGGATTTTCTTTATTTGTACATTGTAGAATAATAGTGAATATATCCAAATTATGATATAACACATATGAAATCATGAAGTAATCAAAAAAAAGTATATTCTTCAAAGTAGCCACCTTTTGCACACTCTTGGCATTCTCTCAACCAGCTTCACCTGGAATGCTTTTCCAACAGTCTTGAAGGAGGTCCCACATATACTGAGCTCTTGTTGGCTACTTTTATTTCACTAGATACGGCGGTGAAATCTCAAATTTGGACTCAGCAGACCAAAGGACAGATTTCCTCCGGTCTAACGTCCATTGCTCGTCTTTCTTGGGCCAAGCAAGTCTTTTTAATTGGTGTCCTTTAGTAGTGGTTTCTTTAAAACAAATCGACCATGAAGGCATGATTCACACAGTCTCCTCTGAACAGTTGATGTTGAGATGTGTCTGTTACTTGAACTCTGAAGCATTTATTTGGGCTGAAATTTCTGAGGCTGGTAACTATTGAACGTATCCTCTGCAGCAGAGATAACTCTGGGTCTTCCTTTGCTGTGACAGTCCTCACGAGAGCCAGTTTCATCATAGCGCTTGATGGTTTTTGCGACTGCACTTGAAGAAACGTTCAAAGTTCTGGAAACGTTCCGCATTGACTGACCTTCATGTCTTAAAATAATGATGGACTGTCGTTTCTCTTTGCTTATTTGAGCTGTTATTGCCATAATATGGACTTGGTCTTTTACCTAATAGGGCTACCTTCTGTATACCACCCCTACCTTGTCATGACACAACTGATTGGCTCACTACTTTTCTATAATGTAGGAAATAGTCAAAATAAAGAAAAAAAACCTTGAATATGTAGGTGTGTCCAAACTTTTGACTGGTAGTGTATATTGTGGCCACCAGTTCAAGTGAAGTGTGAAACCGGTTCATTATTATCAGGTTTCGGCAGCGTTCCAGACATACAAAACTCAAAACAAACAGAGTAAACACTTTGTCACCAGTGGCAGGTTCTCCAATCTTGGTGTTTGGGGTTAAACCTCCTTCTCTACTGTGCACTCTGTCTCCCCAATAACCTCCTACTCCTTCACCTGCCGGGGTCAAAGAAAAGACAAAGAAAGAAAACCCAGTGCGCGGTTCAGTAGAGGCCGTAATTGCTTTCATCTGTCTGCAGTTTGGCTCGGATTACAACTGGAGACAGGTGTGGCTGTTCTGCTGCAGTCTAGAAGGTTTCCCCTGAGCTATCCATGGTCCTACCTCTGTGGAATAGTTCTCAATGCTGTCCATGATCCTGGCAGCCAGAAAACAAAGAAACCTTGCAGGCACATACCGTCCATCCACCACACAACCCCTGAATCCGCTGCATTCGGAAAGTATTCAGACCCTTTGACTTTCTCAATGTTTTGTTACGTTACAGCATTATTCTAAAATTGATTAAATTGTATATTTTCCTCATCTATCTCAACACAACACCCCATAATGACAAAGCAAAAACAGGTTTTTAGAAATTGTTTCAAATGTATTAAAAATTTAAAACGGAAATATTACAATTTTTTAATAGTAATTCTGAGTTTAGTGAGCACCAAACTTGGTGGGTGTCAAATTAGCTAGCCTGTGATGGCCGAGCTATCTACTCAGAATATTGCAAAGTGTACTTTCGCCGAAAAGCTATTTTAAAATCTGACACCGCGATTGCATAAAGGAGTTCTGTATCTATAATTGTTATGTTTTTCGTGAACGTTTATCATGAGTAATTTAGTAAATTCACCGGAAGTTTTCGGTGGGTATGCTAGTTCTGAACATCACATGCTAATGTAAAAAGCTGGTTTTTGATATAAATATGAACTTGATTGAACAACATAATGTCCTAGGAGTGTCATCTGATGAAGATCATCAAAGGTTAGTGCTGCATTTTGCTGTGGTTTTGGTTTTTGTGACATATATGCTTGCTTTGAAAATGGCTGTGTGATTATTTTTGGCAGGGTACTCTCCTGACAATCTAATGTTTTGCTTTCGCTGTAAAGCCTTTTTGAAATCGGACAATGTGGTTAGATTAACGAGAGTCTTGTCTTTAAAATGGTGTAAAATAGTCATATGTTTGAGAAATTTAAGTTGTAGCATTTTTGAGGTATTTGTATTTCGCACCACGCTCTACCATTGGATATGGGTGAGGCGTTCCGCTAGCGGAACGTCTGTCCCTAAAAATTAACAACTTTGAGTGAGGCAGGACAGGAATGTGGCCCGAAATGCTCATTGGAACTGGGAAATATGAGGTTTCAACTCTGTAATAACCACTTGAATGACCCTCCTAAGTCATATTTACCAGACCTGTACAGGATTCATCCCCAAGTTTCATCAGTCTTGCCTCATTTGTATTAAAAAGGAACTTATTTTTTTAACAGCATCCTCTCCTGAGTCCGTAGCGGAGTTGCAGCGATGGGACAAGACTAACTACCAATTGGGGAGAAATGAAACGTAAGGTCATGGGGACGAAGATACTTCAATTTTCCTCCAAGAGTTGCTGAATATCCTCCTCCTGTCTTCTGTTTTAATATACAGTATTTGGCATTTCTTGAGTTTTTACATCAGGTTTTTGCTCACTCCGGTAACCTGTGCCTTAAAATTTATCTGAGTCTGATCCTAATAAGTAAACTGGTCATATTAGATTCCTAGAACAATGATATGAGGTGTACTGTATTTTATAGCATAGGCTTAGAGAGATGACATGCACAGTGCCGGTTCCCCTCTTTCCACTGGGATTCTCTGCCTCTAACCCTATTACAGGGGCTGAGTCACTGGCTTACTGGTGTTCTTCCATGCCGTCCATGGGAGGGGTGCGTCACTTGAGTGGGTTGAGTCACTGACGTTGTCTTCCTGTCTGGGTTGGCGCCCCCCCCCCTTGGGTTGTGCCATGGCGGAGATCTTTGTGGGCTATACTCGGCCTTGTCTTAGGATGGTAAGTTGGTGGTTGTAGACATCCCTCTAGTGTTGTGGGGGCTGTGCTTTGGCAAAGTGGGTGGGGTTATATCCTGCCTGTTTGGCACTGTCCGGGGGTATCATCGGATGGGGCCACAGTGTCTTCTGATCCCTCCTGTCTCAGCCTCCAGTATTTATGCTGCAGTAGTTTATGTGTTGGGGGGCTAGGGTCAGTCTGTTACATTGTCTTATCCGGTGTCCTGTGTGAATTTAAATATGCTCTCTCTAATTCTCTCTTTCTCTCTTTCTTTCTTTCTCTCGGAGGACCTGAGCCCTAGGACCATGCCTCAGGACTACCTGGCATGATGACTCCTTGCTGTCCCCAGTCCACCTGGCCATGCTGCTGCTCCAGTTTCAACTGTTCTGCCTGCGGCTATGGAACCCTGACCTGTTCACCGGACGTGCTTGTTGCACCCTCGACAACTACTATGATTATTATTATTTGACCATGCTGGTCATTTATGAACATTTTAACATCTTGACCATGTTCTGTTATAATATCCACCCGGTACAGCCAGAAGAGGACTGGCCACCCCTCATAGCCTGGTTCCTCTCTAGGTTTCTTCCTAGGTTTTTGGCCTTTCTAGGGAGTTTTTCCTAGGGAGTTTTTCCTAGCCACCGTGCTTCTTTCACATGCATTGCTTGCTGTTTGGGATTTTAGGCTGGGTTTCTGTACAGCACTTTGAGATTTCAGCTGATGTACGAAGGGCTATATAAATACATTTGATTTATGGTCAATATAACTGATGTAAAAATATGTTAAGAAACAGAGCTATGGATGGCGCAACTGTTGCACATTGCATGCTAATTCAGTATCTCTGCACACAAGGATGTGTCTTACAAAATACACCTGAATTCACAGAAAAAAAGTGGCTTAACCTATTGTTGAAATATATTATTATATCAGTACATACAAAAATGCTCAGAGATATTTGGCAATCATCTACGGGACTAATGGAAAACAAAACATCTGAACCAAGTGCTTTCCCCCCCACTCAGTCTCAGATATGGATATAAATTGTTACTGAAAAGCATGGAATTTTGCACAGATGGATAGAAAACAAGCAATTATGAATGGCTGTTAAGTGCCCAAAGCCTCGAACCATGTCATTGCATTTGAAAGAGAGACAGGCCAAATTTAACTCGCTTCTTCAACATGAGCACACATAAATGTTGCTGGTCTTTTCCACTGACCCTTTTAAAAGTTAATCACAGTGAATTTACTCTGTGATTCTCAGCTTCTCATTGTTCCCCCACTGGCACAGGATGCAATTATTCTTCTTAATGACAATTAAGATCCTGACCTTTAGTTTACTGAAAACAGAGATGCACAAATGACTCTACAGCTTCTTTTGAGAAGTCCCAAAGTGCAGAGACTGAGATGAAATCTCATTGGAGGACTTATCTTGAAAGGTTAAGATACCAAGGACATGGACATTGTTTTGTGCTTCCCACACTTTCAATCTATGGCATGTTTGATCTTGTTATAACAGTTGATATATACATTGGCCCTAAAGGGCAAAGTAGCGTTTACAATGTAGTGATGGCATGCACACTTTTATACTTAGACTAGCAGGTTAATCCATTAGTAGCTAGCTAGGTTTGACCCAAAAATGCTAATATGGCTAACACTTACTTGTACACGGTAGTTTTCTCTCTCTTATGAGTGCACCACAAACGATATACACAATCAGGGCTGAAACAAAACACACACACACCAACAAATGTTTGATCAGTCACGGCGTCTATTGCTCTTCTTAAATTTTGCACTTGCAAAACCCCTCAGTCGTCCAAAACAAAGTGGGAATAAAAGCGCAGTGATCCTTTAAGATTTTATTTAAAATGTATTTTTAACCATCAAAATACCAACATATTTTACATACATGCATTGCCATCTGGGGTAATTTTGACCCCAAGAAGAAACTGTTGCCTTTTCCAATAATCAGCCTTCTTCTAAAACTTATTAAATTGTATTTTTTCCTCATCAATCTACACACAATATCCCATAATGACAAGGCAAAAACAGGATTTTATAATTCTTTGCATATGCATGTCATTTTGAACACAGTACCTAGTTATAACAAGTTATAACCATAGGCGAGTACATAAAGTGCTCCATCTCTGCAGGTGATCTGGTAAAAATCACTAATAGAGGTCCCCCTCCACCCTCTGAGGATATACAGTACCAGTCAAAAATTTTGGGCACAAGGGTTTTTCTTAATTAAAAAAAAGTTCTACATTGTAGAATAATAGTGAAGACATCAAAACTATGAAATAACACATATGGAATCATGTAGTAGCTGTATATAACCTAATATCATGTCTCCAGAGAAACCTGGATTGAAATAAATATTTTTTTTTACATTTGCCCTAGAATACACACCAACACAGCTCTCTAATTAGATTCAGAATGTATCTGAGTTCTGTATTGCAGTTCTATCAAGTATTTATACTATTGGTAGACTTTATACCATTGGCATTTTTATATGCAAAAATTTTTTGTTATTTTGTTTTTGTACACAGTCACACGATACGTGGTATTGAGAAGTACAATCTTAGGCGAATACATGGGGTGCTATATCTCGGCAGAGGATCTGTCTATCTGGTCAAAATCATTGATACAGGTCACCCTCCAACCTCTGGTGGTATGGATACATTGTTATTATGTCTTCAGAGAAATCTAGATTCAAGTAAAGATCCTCGCTTTCAAATAAACATTTGAAGAACTGAAATTTGAAGAACCACCTTTGGGCTATGATTTTTTTTAAATGTCCCTGGGGTCAAAATGACCCCAGTCGCTAGTATGAGGGTTAAACTGCAAAAATGCATAATTTGAAAGGCATCCTTCCTCCTGTGATGGACAGTCAAACAGCAGCCTGACCTTTATGAAAAAGGAGTCCATCTTATTAAAGCCTGTTCATCTGTTAAACCCCTGTCACTTAATTATAATATGCTATTAATTCATTTCTGCCTTTTAACATGGACCCTTTTTTATCAGGGACCACAGGTCAATCAATACCAATATCCTGTTTTGTGAAGGTGAACGTGGAGCCATAATTTACATCTCTCTAATATAATTAAAATAACCTTTTCCCCTCTCCATATTGCTTTATAAACTCATAATTATCATGCCTTAGGCTTAGTGCTTTCTCTAATGCAATTTCAATGTGCAATCAAAAACATTAGTGTGCGAGTGAATTATGTGTATGTCCATAGGTGTAATACAAAATGTGCAATGCTTGGTGTGTTTTTTTCCACAGGTAACAGGCGTCGACACAGATGAGCTGTGTGCCTGGAGAGCGGGCACATCGCATTTCTCGACATTTCAATTTCAGGAAGAAAGGGGCAGACAGTGCACACCAAATGGACCTTAAAATGGGTTAGGTTGACAGTGCAGACTGTGGATAGTGTCACCTACTCAACCCTATCCCAACACTATGCATTGATAATGGTAAGGGTACCCGACATGCTGCCAACCAAATGTGTTTTGTTTTTTACTCAAGGATGTGCTTGACTGGCCAACTCACCGAGATGCATTATAAGGCATATGCAGTACTATAGGCACATGCATTAAATGTGCATGTGTTACTCAGAAGCATGTCAACCACACTCATAGAAAAAAAGGGTTCTTCAGCTGTCCCCATAGGAGAACCCTTTTTGGTTCCAATGTAGAACCCTCTGTATAAAGGGTTCTACCCAGAACCAAAAAGGTTCTAACTGCAACCAAAAAGTGTTATTCAAAGGGTTCTCCTATGTGGACAGCAGAAGAACCCCAATACACTGATTACCAAAGGATCTGCCACAGGTAATAGAACTGCCACCACAAGCACCAAACAGGAGCAAGATTACTCCAAAAACGTTGAGAACGGTGTGCACCAATTTTGGGAGAATCGCTCATTACATACCATTGCAAAATGTTTTAAAGCATTCAAATAACTGAACAGTAAACACAGCCCTTAAAAATCCTCACAGGGCAGCGGTCTAAAGCACTGCATTGCTTGTGTCACATCCTGACCAGCAGAGGGAGCAATTGGATTAGTTTTGGTCAGGATGTGGCAGGGTTTTGGTGTGTGTGAATGGTTGTGTTGGTGATTAGGACTCCCAATTGAAGGCAGGTGTGTTGAGTTGCCTTTGATTGGGAGTCCTATATAGGAGTGTGTGTTTTTCTTTGGGGTTGTGGGTAATTGTTTCTTGTTTAGTGTGGTTGCACCTGACAGGACTGTTGGCTGTCAGTTTCCTTGTTTTTGTTCTTGTATAGTGTTCGTTCTAATTAAATTGAAGGATGAATACTAACTCTGCTGCATTTTGGTCCATTTCTGAAGACAGCTGTCACAGCTTGACGCGTCACTACAGACCCGGGTTCGATCCCAGGCTGTGTCACAGCCTGCTGTGACCGGGAGACTCATAAGGTGGCACATAATTGGCCCAGCATCGTCTGGGTCAGGGGAGGGTTTGGCCAGCTGGGATTTCTTTGTCCCATCGGGCTCTAGCAACTCCTTGTAGCAGGCCGAGCCACTGTAAGCTGACTTCAGTCGCCAGCTGGATGGTGTTTCCTCCGACACATTGGTGCGGCTGGCTTCTGGATTAAGCGAATAGTGTGTCAAGAAGCAGTGCGGCTTGGTTGGGTTGTCTTTCGGAGGACGCTTGGCTCTTGACCTTCGCCACTCCCAAGTCCATAGGGGAGTTGGAGCGATGGGACAAGACTAACTACCAATTGGGGAGAAAAATGGGTAAAAGTTTTTTTTTTTTTAAATCCTCTCAACACTAACCTATCCCTCTGATGCCCTGCAGAACACTTTTTTTTGCCTTACTGGAGGGAAACATCCTATGGCTTATCCTACATTTATCATCAGGAGAAAAGTTGTCAGCAGTTCTATTCCAGGCTGCAGTGCGAGAGGGCCCTGAGCATGAATTATGGTAGGCCAAAAGTACATATTATGATAAAGTGGAATAATAGCATTTCACATTCATATGATATATTTCTACTTTCTGGTACAGACATTATTGGAGCAATCAATCAATGTAGGGAAATGAAAGATTACCTTTCTGCAGAAGTAGAAAATGTTAGTGGAAGTCTTATTTATATTTCCGTTCACCAGTTGTGAGCAATTTGAGTTGTAAGGATTTCGCTTACGGGTGACCTCAGCTTTTAGAGTTAAGGGCATGTAGAGTTTACCCAAGGAAATCAGAATGTATTACTTTGGTTTATAATTCAAACATTAATAAAACAATTTGGCCTGATCAATTCAACCAACCAAATTAAAGCTAAAATATTGTGCTGTGCCGCAGTCATTTTGATTTCATGCCACCCACGACATACACCCATATATACATCATACCCCCATGGATGTTATGCTGTGTTCATAACCAAGTAGGATGGTGGTATTTGCCATGTACGACTGGAAAAAATCCACTTGCCCTTCCAACTGGTAATTACTAGTGGGAAACTTTTCTATCATTCCTGAGCTCCAACTTCTCCCACATACTGACCTCTTAATAAGTCACACTATAATTATTATTTTTTAAACACTACCATTTGTTTACATGATAGCTGTACTTTTAGTTTGTTTGACACAGCTTGTTGACCATTAGCCAATTGGCGTTTCTCAACGAGTTCAAAACATGTGAATGCATCCAACAGGTATTTATGACTTCACAACCGGTAATTACTAGCTCTAATTTCTAAATCAATTAACCTCTTGGCGTTCCCCTAGGATAGGGGAACGCTACTCAAACTCAGAAGCTAGGATATGCATATAATTAATACTTGTGGATAGAAAACACCCTAAAGTTTCTAAAACTGTTTGAATGGTGTCTGTGAGTATAACAGAACTCATATGGCAGTCAAAACCCTGAGACAGATCAAAACAGGAAGTGGAATTCTGAATTGTGGACTCAACTTCATCACGTTGCCTATTAATCACACCGTGAGCTATGGTTCATTGAGCACTTCCTATTGCTTCCACTAGATGTCCCCAGTCTTTACAAAGTGATTTGAGCCTTCTACTGTGAAAACTGGTCACACGGAGAGGGCCATCACCATTATGACGCCGGCGCCCCTAGCTACCCTCCCCTTTCGAAACGTTTTGAAACACAATGCAATCGTCCCCCTCGAATCTTATTGGAGCTCTAGTTGAAAAACGCCCTAAAGATTTATGTTATACAACGTTTGACATGTTTGAACGAACCTAAATAAGAAAAAAATGCATTTTGTTGAAAGAGTAGCCCCGCGCACGTCGGAACTTTTGGTGCAGCCTTCAGAAAGCGCTAACAACAACAAGCTAATGGAACATAAAGGATGAACTTTTTCGAACGAAAATACATTTGTTGTGGACCTGGGATTCCTGGAAGTGCCTAAGGATTATGATAATCAAAGGTAAGGGATTATTGACAATAGTATACAAGACTAGATTTGATATGCGATTGTTCCAAGATGGCGCTGACCAGTATTGCTAGCCTATTGTTCTGAGTATCGCATCCCCTTTTATCGCAAAGTGTGATTACCCAGTAAAGTTGTTTTTAAATCTGGCATTACAGGTGCTTTCAAGAGATATTCATCTATAAATCTTAGAATGACAATATTACATTTTTAAAATGTTTTCGAATAGTAATTTGTAGCGCTGTTTCATCGGATGCATTTGAGGGAAAATAGTTAGTCAACGTTACACACCGATGTAAAATGCTGTTTTTATATATAAATATGAACTTTATCAAACAAAAGAATGCATGTATTGTGTAACATGATGTCCTAGGTGTGTCATCTGATGAAGATTGTCAAAGGTTAGTGCTGCATTTAGCTGTTTTTTGGTTATTTGTGATGCATGTGGTTGGTCGGAAAATGGCTATGTGGCTACTTTTACGATATACTCCTCTAACATAATCTAATGTTTTGCTTTTGCTGTAAAGCCTTTTTGAAATCGGACAACGTGGTTCGATTCAGGAGAAGTGTATCTATAAAACGATATAATTTGAAAAAAAAAATTACATTTTGTTATGCTAATGGCGATAGGATTTTTCGCTGGATGTCCGTCCCGTATGAGGCCGCCCAGGGGTTAACGAAGTTCTGAATATTTTTATTATCTTGCTTGGATGTTGAGACTGTTTCAGCGGAATGTATGTTGCAATTAAACAAGTTTATACAACGGGTGGGTCTAATCCTGAATGTTGATTGGTTAAGACCGCATTCCAGTCGGTGTCTATTCCACACGTTAACACCAGCTAACTATACTCTGTTCGATCTGACTGCGCAATCTACTGGCTCATCAGCACAGCCAGGCACTTTATAACCTCTATGGACAATTCCCTTGACCTCATGGCGAAGCATGGTGTTGGCAGCATCATGCTGTGGGGATGTTTTTCAGCGGCAAGGACTGGTAGACTAGTCAGGATCGAGGGAAAGATTAACAGAGCAATGTACAAAGAGATCCTTGATGAAAACCTGCTCCAGAGCGCTCAGGACCTCAGAGGTGTATATACACACATTTTGTTATGTTACAGCCTTATACTTTTATCTTTCTCATCAATCTACACAATAACCCATAATGACAAAGCAAAAACAGTTTTTTTGAAATTGTTGTAAATGTATTAAAAATAAAAAACTGAAATATTACTGTTAGATTCTGGGTTAAACTTGGAACATTGTTATACTCAGAAGTATACTATATAAGAAGTGAAATATACTTTTTTTTTTAACATCAGCAGTTAATGGTTATCTGTAGGAGCCAGATGGCTGTTGTGGTGGAGATCTTTGGATTAGGCCTCAAGGGGGTTGAGGTCAGATTCCCTTCAGGGAGAAACAATGGTTGTTTTATCCTATGACTTCGTCTTCCTGTCGGACCATAAAAGATGTAAGGATTGTAGAGAAGGAGTAGTGTCTAAATTTCAGTATATATACTTGTGGTGGTAGAAACATGTGTGGTCAGATACAGCTGTACTGACCCTCTGGACAGCATAAACTTGGTTAAGCTTTCATAAATATCTGTTGAGTTTTTTACTCTGAGAATTAGAACCTAACATGACATTTACATAAGTATTCAGACCCTTTACTCAGTACTTTGTTGAAGCACCTTTGTCAGCGATTACAGCCTCAAATCTTCTTGAATATGACACTACAAGCTTGGCACACCTGTATTTGGGGAGTTTTCCTATTCTTCTCTGGAGATCCTCTCAAGCTCTGTCAGGTTGGATGGGGAGTGTTGCTGCACAGCTATTTTCAGGTCTCTCAAGTCCGGGCTCTGGCTAGGCCACTCACGGACATTCAGAGACTTGTCCTGAAGCCATTCCTGTGTTGTCTTGGCTGTGTGTGTTAGGCGGAGCGACACAGGGGAACCCAAGAGCAGACTCAGACGAGGAAACAGGGATGAATGAAACAAGATATTTATTGTAACACAGTGAGATATGGAGTGCAGATCCGGGGAAGCTTGGATGAGTTGCAGAAAACCAGATGTGGAGACTGAGGTTGGAGTGAGCTGGGTAGAACCGGGTAAACAGGTCCGGAGGGGAATAAAAGTTAGTGGTGGTGAGCCAAATCCAGAACAGGGTAGTAGGGTGGTGAGATGTGGAACGGGAGACAGGAGCCGGAGACAGAGCGGTAAATGAGCAGAGATCATGATCTGGCAGAGTGGAAATGGCAGGACTGAGTATTTGTAGAGGTCTTGATTATGGAATGAGTTGCAGCTGGTAGGGATCTGCTCTGACTCCAGCACACCTGTCTCCAACCACACAATCACAAAGAGGGAGAGTGTACTGGGGGAGTAACTGCTGGTCAAGAAGACACTGGATGAACACAAGAGGGCGTAGCAGGAGCAGATTTGACAGTTACACCCCCCCCCCCCATGGACACCACCTGGCGCACGACCCGGCTTGTCTGGGTGTGAGGTATGGAAATCCTGTAAGAGGGAGGGATCCAGAATGTGATGACGGGGCACCCAGCAGCGCTCCTCAGTCCTGTATCCCTCCCAGTCCACCAGATACTGCCAACAGCGACCCCGACAGCGCACATCCAAAAGCTGCCGGACGGTATAGGCAGGATGGTTGTCGATGAGCTGAGGGGGTGGATTTTGAGAGAGTCTGGGAGTTTCAGATGCACAGCAGAGTGGTTTATGACATGATCAATCTCAGAAGGACCAATGATTCGGGGAGCAAGTTTTTTGGAAACCACTTTCAAGGGCAAGTCTTTAGATGAAAGCCATACCTTTTGGCCAGGAGTGTAGCTTGGGGCTGAAGCTCGGCGATGGTTAGCTTGGGATTGGGTCCTGGCGGAGGCACGAAGGAGAGCAGCATGGGCCCTCCTCCAGATGCGATGACAACGGCGCATGTGGTCCTGGACTGAGGGCACCGCTACCTCAACCTCTTGGGTAGTGAACAAGGGAGGTTGGTAACCCAGAGCACACTCAAAGGTTGACATAACTGATGAGGCGTTGATGATGGTGTTGTGGGCATATTCCACCCAGGGTAGCTGGGCACTCCAGGAGGAAGGGTTAGCCGAAGTCACACAGTGTAGGGCAGTTTCCAACTCCTGGTTGGCCCGCTCGGTCTGGCCGTTGGTCTGGGGGTGATATCCAGACGAAAGGCTAACATTAATACCAAGTGCTGTGCAGAAGGCTCACCATACCTGGGATGTAAACTGGGGTCCTCTGTCAGAAACGATGTCAATAGGGATGCCATACAGCCGCAACACATGGGATACCAGCAGGTCCGCAGTCTCCCGGGAGGAATGAAGCTTGGAGAGGGGAATGAAGTGAGCCGCTTTGGAAAATCGGTCAATAATAGTGAGGATGAGTGAGTTACCATTCGATGGGGGAAGGCCAGAGACGAAGTCCAGAGCTATGTGTGACTAGGGCGACTGGGTATGGGAAGAGGGAGAAGCAGACCGGATGTAGGTTTGATGGAGGGTTTGTTCCGGGCACAGACTGAGCAGGCTGAGATGAATTCCCGAGCGTCTTTCTCCATGGTGGGCCACCAAAATCGCTGACGCAGGAAGGCGACAAACCGGTTCATGCCAGGGTGACAGGTGAGGTGAGAAGAATGGGCCCACAGAAGAACTTCAGAACGAACTGAATCTGGCACAAACAAACCTTTTCTTGGATCAGGCTGGTTCAGCTGAGCCTGATGAACATGGGACTTAATCTCCCAGGAGACAGCAGCAACGATGCAGGAGGATGGCATAATGGTTTCTGGCTCGGATCCTGTGTCGTCTGTGGTGAACTGATGGGAGAGGGCGTCAGGCTTGGTATTCTTAGATCCGGGGCGATAAGTGAATGCGAAGTGGAATCTTCTGAAAAACAATGCCCACCTGGCCTGCTGAGAGTTCAGTTGTTTGGCGGTCTGGATGTAGGCTAGATTTTTGCGATCCGTCCACACAATGAAGGGAAGAACCTAACCCTCTAACCAGTGACGCCAGCTCTCAAGAGCCACTTTACCAGCCAGGAGTTCCCGGTTACCTATGTCAAAATTTCTCTCTGCAGGTGAGAGCTTGCGGGACAAAAAGGCACATGGATGGAGCTTCTGTTCCGAGGAAGAACGTTGAGACAGGACTGCACCTACCCCAGTGTCTGAAACGTCCACCTCGAGGACGAACTGGAGTTCTGGGTCTGGCTGGGTAAGGATTGGAGCGGAAGTGAAGCGGTGCTTGAGTTCCCGGAACGCTGCCTCTGCCTCAGGGGACCAGTGGAATGGAGTGGAGGTGAGAGTGGTGAGAGGAGCTACCGAATGACTGTAGTCATGGATGAAACGTCTATAAAAATTGGCAAACCCCAGGAAACGCTGTAGCTTCTTCAGATTTGCAGGCACAGGCCACTCTGTGACTGCTCTAACCTTGGCAGGGTCAATTCGTAGCTGTCCTTGAGCAATGATGTAACCCAAGAAGGACACAGAGGAAACATGAAACTCACATTTCTCAAACAGCTTATCCTCTTACATCTAGATGTTCCGCTAGCGGAACACCTGCTCCAATATCCAATGATGGGCGTGGCGCGAAATACAAATTCCTCTAAAATCCGAAAACTTCCATTTTTCAAACATATGACTATTTTACAGCATTTTAAAGACAAGACTCTCGTTAATCTAACCACACTGTCCAATTTCAAAAAGGCTTTACAGTGAAAGCAAAACATTAGATTGTCAGCAGAGTACCCAGCCAGAAATAATCAGACACCCATTTTTCAAGCTAGCATATAATGTCACAAAAACCCAGAAGACAGCTAAATGCAGCACTAACCTTTGATGATCTTCATCAGATGACACACCTAGGACATTATGTTATACAATACATGCATGTTTTGTTCAATCAAGTTCATATTTATATCAAAAAACAGCTTTTTACATTAGCATGTGACGTTCAGAACTAGCATACCCCCCGCAAACTTCCGGGGAATTTACTAACAATTTACTAAATTACTCATGATAAACGTTCACAAAAAGCATAACAATTACTTTAAGAATTATAGATACAGAACTCCTCTATGCACTCGATATGTCCGATTTTAAAATAGCTTTTTGGTGAAAGCACATTTTTCAATATTCTAAGTACATAGCCCAGCCATCACGGGCTAGCTATTTAGACACCCGGCAAGTTTAGCCTTCACCAAAATCAGATTTACTATAAGAAAAATGGTCTTACCTTTCCTGTTCTTCGTCAGAATGCACTCCCAGGACTTCTAATTCAATAACAAATGTTGGTTTGGTCCCAAATAATCCATTGTTATATCCAAACAGCGGCGTTTTGTTCGTGCGTTCTAGACACTATCCGAAATGGTAAATCAGGGTCATGCGCATGGCGCATTTTGTGACAAAACATTTCTAAATATTCCATTACCGTACTTCGAAGCATGTCAACCGCTGTTTAAAATCAATTTTTATGCAATTTATCTCATAACAAAGCGATAATATTCCGACCGGGAATCTGCGTTTTGGTAAATAGAGGGAAAAACAGAAAGACGGGGGCGGCCAGTGCACGAGCATGAAGCCCTTTGTCCTCTGATAGACCACTTAGCAAAAGCGCTCGTGTGTTTCAGCCAGGGCTTTGAATTACATCATTCAGCTTTTTCCCGGGCTCTGAGATTTTGGTGAAGGCTGAACTGGGTGGGTGTCTAAATAGCTAGCCCTGTGATGCCGGGCTATGTACTTAGAATATTGCAAAATGTGCTTCATCCGAAAAGATATTATAAAATCGGACATATCGAGTGCATAGAGGAGTTCTGTATCTATAATTCTTAAAATAATTGTTATGCTTTTTGTGAACGTTTATCGTGAGTAATTTAGCAAACTGTTAGTAAATTCCCCGGAAGTTTGCGGGGGGTATGCTTTTTCTGAACGTCACATGCTAATGTAAAAAGCTGGTTTTTGATATAAATATGAACTTGATTGAACAGACATGCATGTATTGTATAACATAATGTCCTAGGTGTGTCATCTGATGAAGATCATAAAAGGTTAGTGCTGCATTTAGCTGTGGTTTGGGTTTATGTGACATGATATGCTAGCTTGAAAAATGGGTGTCTGATTATTTCTGGCTGGGCACTCTCCTGACATAATCTAATGTTTTGCTTTCGTTGTAAAGCCTTTTTGAAATCGGACAGTGTGGTTAGATTAACGAGATTCTTGTCTTTAAATAGCTGTAAAATAGTCATATGTTTGAGAAATTGAAGTAATAGTATTTCAAACGATTCAAAAATCGCGGCACTGGATTGAAGTGGCTGTTACGTAGGTGGGACGAATTCGTCCCACATGCGCCAGAGAGGTTAATGACCCCTCGGTCCAGGAAGCTCTCGTCGGTGCCTGAATCGATGAGAGCAGACAGAGGAAAAGCCTGGCTCTGCCACATAATATTGGCCTCAAGCAGGGGTCTGGGAGATGATGGGAAGGCGATTTGGCTCAACAGTATTTCCCCCACTACTGCTGAGCTCCCTCTTTTGCTGGACACAGGGAACAAGTGACCAGATGACCATCCTGGCCACAATATAGACAGCTCCTAGTACTGATACGCAGCTGCCTCTGCTCTGGAGATAGACGGGTCCGGCCGAGCTGCATGAGTTCAGGATTAGAACATGCCTGGAGATGTGATGCAGTCAAAGAAGGAGAGCAAGGCATTGAAGCAGATGCAACCCTACCTACCCTCTCCCTCCAACGCTCATGGAGATGGTTGTCAATGCGGATAGTGAGGGAAATGAGTTTGTCAAGTCCATCAGGCTCTTCTCTGGACACCAACTCTTCTTTGAGGGTCTCAGTGAGTGCGTTCCAGAATGCTCCCTGAAGGGCCTCCTCATTCTCACATGCCATTTCAGCCACACTCTGCGAGCCTTGACGAAGGGACAGAAGTTGTTTAACCTGTTTGGGCTAGGGGGCAGTATTGAGAATTTTGGAAAAAATATGTGCCCATTTTTAACTGCCTCCTACACCAACTCAGAAGCTAGAATATGCATATTATTGTTCAGGTTTGGATAGAAAACACCCTAAAGTTTCTAAAACTGTTTGAATGGTGTCTGTGAGTATAACAGAACTCCTATGGCAGGCAAGAATCTGAGAAGGTTTCATGCAGGAAGTGGCCTGTCTGACAAGGAGTCGTTCTTCTTGCCTCTGTTTATTGAAGAGTAAGGATCTTAGCTGTAACGTGACAATTCCTAGGGCTAGAATAGGCTCTCAGAGCCCGGGAAAAACAGGAACGATGACGAGGCGGCCTCAGGCTGAAACAGATTATCGCCTTTTCCAAGTGTCCCATTAGGTGACAATGCAATGAGGCGCGTGCGCGATTCGCCCCCGTGGAGAAATTTCATTCGGCTGTTTAGCTTATTGCAGATTCCCGGTCGGAATATTATCGCTTTTCTACGAGATAAATGGCATAAAAATTGATTTTAAACAGCGGTTGACATGCTTCGAAGTACGGTAATGGAATATTTAGAATTTTTTTGTCACGCCATGCGCCATGCTCGTGACCGTGATTTAGTATTCTGATAGTGTCTAGAACGCAAGAACAAAACGTCGTTGATGGAACATAACGATGGATTATTTGGGACCAAACCTACATTTGTTATTGAAGTAGAAGTCTTCCCTGTAGCTCAGTTGGTAGAGCATGGTGTTTGCGACGCCAGGGTTGTGGGTTTGATTCCCACGGGGGGCCAGTACAAAAAAAAATAAAAAAAATAAAAAATGCATGAGATGAAAATGTATGTATTCACTACTGTAAGTCGCTCTGGATAAGAGCGTCTGCTAAATGACTAAAATGTAAAAATGTAAATGTAAGTCCTGGGAGTGCATTCTGACGAAGAACAGGAAAGGTAATAAAATTTTTCTTATAGGAAATGTGATTTTGGTGAAGGCTAATCTTGCCGGGTGTCTAAATAGCTAGCCCGTGATGGCTGGGCTATGTACTTAGAATATTGCAAAATGTGCTTCATCCGAAAAGCTATTTTAAAATCGGACATATCGAGTGCATAGAGAAGTAATGTATCTATAATTCTTAAAATAATTGTTATGCTTTTTGTGAACGTTTATCGTGAGTAATTTAGCAAACTGTTAGTAAATTCCCCGGAAGTTTGCGGGGGGTATGCTTTTTCTGAACGTCACATGCTAATGTAAAAAGCTGGTTTTTGATATAAATATGAACTTGATTGAACAGACATGCATGTATTGTATAACATAATGTCCTAGGTGTGTCATCTGATGAAGATCATAAAAGGTTAGTGCTGCATTTAGCTGTGATTTGGGTTTTTGTGACATCATATGCTAGCTTGAAAAATGGGTGTCTGATTATTTCTGGCTGGGCACTCTCCTGACATAATCTAATGTTTTGCTTTCATTGTAAAGCCTTTTTGAAATCGGACAGTGTGGTTAGATTAACGAGATTCTTGTCTTTAAATAGCTGTAAAATAGTCATATGTTTGAGAAATTGAAGTAATAGTATTTCAAACGTTTCAAAAATCGCGCCACTGGATTTAAGTGGCTGTTACGCAGGTGGGACGAATTCGTCCCACCTGCGCCAGAGAGGTTAACGGCATCCTTTCCACAGACCGGATGAAGAAGCAGATAGTTGACTGTCTCTCCCACACCGCAGTGGCCCAGGACACCGGATGAGCACAAGAGGGAGTAGCAGGAGCAGATGTGACAGTGTGCTTAGGGTTGTTGTCTCATTGAAAGGTGAACCTTCCCCCCCTGTCTGAGCACTCTCGAGCAGGTTTTCATCAAGGATTTCTTTGTACTTTCCTCTGTGCTGTCTTCTCTATCATAAATGTGTTTGACTGTTATTTTATAAAATAATTACATACCACGTTCAATTATTACTGTCACGTCCTGGCCAGTATAAGGGTTAATTAGTATTGAAGTTTGGTCAGGACGTGGCAGAGGGTATTTGTTTTATGTGGTTCGGGGTGGTGGGTTTGTTAAAAAGGTGTTTGAATAAGTATTCCGGGGTTTTTGGGCACTGTTTGGTTTTCATGTATTTCTATGTTTAGTCTAGTGTGTGTGGTTCTATGTTGAGTTAATTGGGGTTGGACTTCCAATTGAAAGCAGCTGTTTGGTGTTGCCTTTGATTGGAAGTCCTATATTAGTTGGGTGTGTTTGTCTTGTATTTTGTGGGAGATTGTTCTGTGTTGAGCCTTATGCTTTGCCAGACTGTTTGTTGTTGTTGTTGTTCGTTCATTTCGTTCGTTCGTTCGTTCTCGTGGTTTTGTTATTTTTTCATTTTGAAAGTAAATAAACATCAAGATGAGCATACACATACCTGCTGCATTTTGGTCCTCCATTACCGACGACAAACGTGACAGAATCTCCCACCACCAAAGGACCAAGCAGCAGAGGAAATGGAGCAAAGACCGGGAATGCTACCGAGGAACACGACTGGCGATTAAACCCGAGAGGCAACCCCAATAATTTTTTTGGGGGGGGCATATGGGTAGTTTGGCGGGGCAAGTTTGGAGCCCCAGGCCAAATCCCCGGACTGTTTCTCGGAGGCCAGTTAATGGACAGGTCTTATGCTTCGGGGTAATGGGTGTTATGGCGAGGCCAAGTGTTTTTAGGCCAGTACGCGCTATACCAGCGCCCCGCAGTTACCAGGGGGTAGTAGGCATTCAGCCAGAAAGGGCGATGCCAGGTTTAAGCTCGAGACCGCCAGTAAGCCTCCATGGTCCTATATATCCTGTTCCCGCTCCACGCACTAGCCTAGAGGTGCGTGTTCCCAAGCTGGCATATCCGGTACCAGCACCACGCACCAGGATTATAGTGCGTCAGCCTGCCAGTCAACAGTCGTCAGAGCTGCCCGCCAGTCAACAGTCGTCAGAGCTGCCCGCCAGTCAACCGTCACCAGAGCTGCCCGCCAGTCAACCGTCGTCAGAGCTGCCCGCCAGTCAACAGTCGTCAGAGCTGCCCGCCAGTCAACAGTCGTCGGAGCTGCCCGCCAGTCAACAGTCGTCGGCCAGACTGCGCTGAACTGCCGGAGTGGCCAGACTGCGCTGAACTGCCGGAGTGGCCAGACTGCGCTGAACTGCCGGAGTGGCCAGACTGCGCTGAACTGCCGGAGTGGCCAGACTGCGCTGAACTGCCGGAGTGGCCAGACGGCGCTGAACTGCCGGAGTGGCCAGACGGCGCTGAACTGCCGGAGTGGCCAGACGGCCCCGAACTGCCGGAGTGGCCAGACTGCCCCGAACTGCCGGAGTGGCCAGACTGCCCCGAACTGCCGGAGTGGCCAGACTGCCCCGAACTGCCGGAGTGGCCAGACTGCCCCGAACTGCCGGAGTGGCCAGACTGCCCCGAACTGCCGGAGTGGCCAGACTGCCCCGAACTGCCGGAGTGGCCAGACTGCCCCGAACTGCCGGAGTGGCCAGACTGCCCCGAACTGCCGGAGTGGCCAGACTGCCCCGAACTGCCGGAGTGGCCAGACTGCCCCGAACTGCCCAGACTGTCCCGAACTGCCCAGACTGTCCCGAACTGCCCAGACTGTCCCGAACTGCCCAGACTGTCCCGAACTGCCGGACTGCCCAGACTGTCCCGGACTGCCCAGACTGTCCCGAACTGCCGGACTGCCCAGACTGTCCCGAACTGCCGGACTGCCCAGACTGTCCCGAACTGCCGGACTGCCCAGACTGTCCCGAACTGCCGGACTGCCCAGACTGTCCCGAACTGCCGGACTGCCCAGACTGTCCCGAACTGCCGGACTGCACCGAGCTGCCAGACTGCACCGAGCTGCCAGACTGCCCCGAGCTGCCAGACTGGCCAGACTGCCCCGAACTGCCAGAGTGGCCCGACTGCCCGGAACGGCCAGAACCGGAGCCACCTCCTGATATAGGTGGGTTGGGGAGGGGGGGTGTAGCACAGTGCCGTCGTTGACGGCAGCCACCCTCCCTTCCCTCCCTTTTAGTAGAGGGGAAATTTGTTTTGTTGTTTGGGGTTGTTGTTTTTTTGTTTTTTGTTTAAGGTGCTTCCGGGGTTAGCACCTTTAAGGGGGGGGTACTGTCATGTCCTGGCCAGTATAAGGGTTAATTGGTATTGTAGTTTGGTCAGGACGTGGCAGAGGGTATTTGTTTTATGTGGTTCAGGGTGGTGGGTTTGTTAAAAGGGTGTTTGAATAAGTATTCCGGGGTTTTTGGGCACTGTTTGGTTTTCATGTATTTCTATGTTTAGTCTAGTGTGTGAGGTTCTATGTTGAGTTAATTGGGGTTGGACTTCCAATTGAAGGCAGCTGTTTGGTGTTGCCTTTGATTGGAAGTCCTATATTAGTTGGGTGTGTTTGTCTTGTATTTTGTGGGAGATTGTTCTGTGTTGAGCCTTATGCTTTGCCAGACTGTTTGTTGTTGTTGTTATTCGTTCATTTCGTTCGTTCGTTCTCGTGGTTTTGTTATTTTTTCATTTTGAAAGTAAATAAACATCAAGATGAGCATACACATACCTGCTGCGTTTTGGTCCTCCATTACCGACGACAAACGTGACAATTACGCTATGAAATTAATCATATAACAATTAATTAAGTAGCAATCTGGGCACCACGGGAAATTGGAAAGTTATTTGACGAGTTACTATCTCCCGACTAAACTCTAAGGATATAATTATCTCTTACATCAGTCACAGTCAATTCATTAATTCTTATTTACCTTCAGTCTCATTCTGAATATCTCAAAACTTTTGGATATCTGCACGAACCCTAGCCTGAATGATGAATCAGCGATACACAAATTGCCTTAATTAACTAAATTATCACACAGAATTCCATAAACACACAAACAGGATAGCTTACACATTGATTACTACACAATGCAATGAAAAGTCCCTAAAAAAAGTGGACTAAAAAGTGGAAAAGTAGACTAAACCAATATGATGACTTGTTACTCCAAAATGGCGGATTCAAAAGAGAGAGAAAGGGAGAGACAAAGGACTTCCACTATCGCACATACAGCTGATAACTATGCTCATGGAAATGTGAATACTTTGCTCATGAACCGCCGCTCATTCGAAAGAATTGCAATGCACATATTTACGTGTGCATGTCTTTGTGGTCTCTCTGTTGAAAACACTCGATCCATCTACGGGGAGTAATTTGACAGAAAGTCTCTGGTTGTGTAAGTCTCTGGTTGTCCATCAGAGATTACCATGTCTTTTGTATTCGTAGCTTCTTGGTTTCGGATTGTCTGAGAACGGATCTTCCAGAGGAAGTGTTCATTAGAATGGATCTTTCAACATACCACCTGGTGGTTCTCGGTCAAGTTTACTAAAGTACTTAAACAGCTGCACACCGAATGTTCCTGTGTAGTCTTCTTCTTCGAGGGAGAGTTTGAGTTTCAGCTCATGCTGTCAGTCCCGCTGGTCTAATGTAGAGCTAGAACCATTTTACACGCCCGTAGCAACCCGGCAATGTACTGGTCTCTGGAGATTTACATTTCTTAACCCTTTGTAACGTATTCAGCTAGCGCTGCACGTAACTGGTCTATAGAGAGTTCTTCCGCCGGTTATTTAAAATACTTGGGAAAAAAGGGTGTTCCATTAAATTTGGCATAATGTCTGTGCTGATGTGGGTGTGGTTACTGACTGGATAAACTTACATGAAAAAACATTTTCTCATTTAGAAGGCTAACATCACATTTCATCTTCTCACAAATAGTTTCATATTTAATACTACAAGTTCCACATGTGGATGTAAACCTGACAACTGAGAGGACCAACTGTAACCTGATCCTTCAGATCTTCACAGGACAGCTCCGTTCATCTTTCCCTCGATCCTGACTAGTTTCCCAGTCCCTGCCGCTGAAAAACATCCCCACAGCATGATGCTGCCACCACCATGATTCACAGCAGGGATGGTGCCAGGTTTCCTCCAGACGTGACACTTGACATTCAGACCAAAGAGTTCAATATTGGTTTCATCAAACCAGAGAATCTTGCTTCTCATGGTCTTAGAGTCGTAAGGTGCCTTTTGGCAAACTCCAAGCGGGCTGTTGTGTGCCTTTTACTGGGGAGTGGTTTCCGTCTGGCCACACTACCATAAATGCATGATAGGTAGAGAACTGTAGAGATGGTTGACCTTCTGGAAGGTTCTTCCATCTCCACAATGGAACTCTAGGCTCTTCTCCCCCGATTGCTCAGTTTGGCCTGGTGGCAAGCTCTAGGAAGAGTCTTGGTGACTCTAGGAGCTGGCCGCCCAGTACCCTTCTCCAGACACAATCCTATCTCGAACCTCTACGGACAATTGTTTTGACCTCATGGCTTGGTTTTTGCTCTGTCAACTGTGGGACCTTATATAG
This sequence comes from Salmo trutta, assembly GCF_901001165.1. NCBI lineage: Eukaryota > Metazoa > Chordata > Actinopteri > Salmoniformes > Salmonidae > Salmo > Salmo trutta. Next base: position 24,229,293 of record NC_042975.1, read on the forward strand.
ACAGGTGTGTGCCTTTCCAAATCATGTCCAATCAAGTTGTAGAAACATCTAAAGGATGGTCAATGGAAACAGGATGCACCTGAGCTCAATTTCGAGTCTCATAGCAAAGGGTCTGAATACTTATGTAAAAAAGGTATTTCTCCTCAGTGAATTTCATTTTAATGAATTAGCAAACATTTCTAAAACCCTGTTTCGCTTTGTCATTATGGGGTAAAGTCAAGGGGTGTGAATACTTTCCGAAGGCACTGTATATATATCATTGGAGGCTCCTCAGAGGAGGAAGGGGAGGACCATCCTCCTCAGCGAATTTCATTAATTTTGTAATTATTTTTTAGATAAAACTATACTAAATGTATTCACGTCACCAGATAATCTATTAAAACACACTGTTTTGCAATGAAGGTCTACAGTAGCCTCAACAGCACTAGGTTAGGGTAGCACCATGGTGTAGCTGGAGGACAGCTAGCTTCCATCCTCCTCTGGGTACATTGACTTCAATACAAAACCTAGGAGGCTCATGGTTCTCACCCCCTTCCATAGACTTACACAGTAATTATGACAACTTCCAGAGGACGTCCTCCAACCTATCAGAGCTCTTGCATTATGAACTGACATGTTGTCTACCCAATCAAAGGATCATATAATGAAAATAGTATTGAAAGCATAAGATACAGCTAGCTAGCACTGCAGTGCATAAAATATGGGTGAGTAGTTGATTCAAAGAGAGAGAAAGACAATAGTTGAACAGTTAACAAATTAATTTTTTCCAAAATGAAGGAGAAGCAGGAGAGTTAGAGAGAGATTGTCATTTTCTTTCAATTTCACATACTTAGCTAGCAAATGCAGCTAGCTAGTTTAGCCTACTCAAACACCCTGCTCAGAGGGATGCTACATTAGCTAGCTGGCTATGACTATCCAACACAACACTGGAACTCTTCCAAGTCAAGGTAAGCTTTTGGTTTTATGAATTTATTGCCACCAGGGCTCACCGGTGTAACTGCTAACTGACTAAACTTTCATTTGTAACTGTTGAACTAATAACACCACAGATCAGCTAGATGCAGGCAGTAGTGTATTGAATGTCTCACTGTCTGTCACTTCAACATTTGCTCTCGACCTGTGTGCACCTACGTTGTAAACTTTCATTCATAGGCTAGGTTATAGCAACCTCATGATGGTTATAGGGAACATTTTTGTATCATGTAGTAGCCTAATCCTATCGATGTTACGTTGAACTGGGTGAATGGAATATGAATGACAGTCATCCAATATGCTGTAAAAGAAATAAGGCCAGACTCATGAAAAAAATAATTGTCCTCCCTCATCTTAAACAGCACTGATAGCCACTGATATATATACAGTCGGAAGTTTACATATACCTTAGCCAAATACATTTAAACTCAGATTTTCACAATTCCTGACATTTAATCCTAATAAAAATTCCCTGTCTTAGGTCAGTTAGGATCACCACTTTATTTTAAGAATGTGAAATGTCAGAATAATAGTAAAGAGAGTGATTTATTTCAGCTTTTATTTCTTTCATCACATTCCCAATGGGTCAGAAGTTTACATACACTCAATTAGTATTTGGTAGCACTGCCTTTAAACTGTTTAACTTGGGTCAAACGTTTGAGGTAGCCTTCCACAAGCTTCCCACAATAAGTTGGGTGAATTCTGGCCCATTCTTCCTGACAGAGCTGGTGTAACTGAGTCAGGTTTGTAGGCCTCCTTGCTCGCACATGCTTTTTCAGTTCTGCCCACAAATGTTCTATGGGATTGAGGTCAGGGCTTTGTGATGGCCACTCCAATACCTTGACTTTGTTGTCCTTAAGCCATTTTGCCACAACTTTGGAAGTATGCTTGGGGTCATTGTCCATTTGGAAGACCCATTTGCGACCAAGCTTTACCTTCCTGACGGATGTCTTGAGATGTTGCTTCAATATATCCACGTAATTTTCCATCCCCGTGATGCCATCTATTTTGTGAAGTGCACCAGTCCCTCCTACAGCCAAACACCCCCACAACAGTCCCCGCACAGTCAACTTAGCGTATGTAAACTTCTGACTCACTGGAATTGTGATACAGTGAATTATAAGTGAAATAATCTGTCTGTAAACAATTGTTGGAAAAATTACTTGTGTCATGCACAAAGTAGATGTCCTAACCGACTTGCCAAAACTATAGTTTGTTAACTTCTTGGGGCTATGTGGGACGCAAGCGTGCCACCCGTGGTGCACCCTATCAACAGCAGGTGCATTTCAAGAGCGGCAAATTTGAAACCAAATAAATGTCAAAATTCTAATTTTTCAAACATACAACTATCTTACACCCTTTGAAAGATAAACATCTCCTTAATCTAACCACGTTGTCCGATTTCAAAAAGGCTTTACGGCGAAAGCATAAAGTTAGATTATGTTAGGAGAGTACATTGACAATAGCTGTGTGTAATGTTTTGTCAATTCAAAGACAGGTGTCACCAAAACCAGAAAATCAGCTAAAATTATGCACTAACCTTTGACAATCTCCATCAGATGACACTCCTAGGACATTATGTTAGACAATACATGCATTTTTAGTTCTATCAAGTTCATATTTATATCCAAAAACAGCGTTTTACTATGGCGTTGATGTTCAGGAAATCGTTTCCCTCCAATAACCGGCAGTCAAGTCAGCACAACAAATTAAATAATTAATATTCGAAAACATTGGTAAAATATTATATTGTCATTCAAAGAATTATAGATTTACATCTCTTGAACGCAACCGGCTTGCCAGATTTAAAAATAACCTTACTGGGAAATCACACTTTTCAATAATCTGAGCACTGCGCCCAGAAAAATACGCTTTGCGATACAGACTAACCGCCATGTTGGAGAGATCTAAAATCGAAAATACTATGTAAATAATCCATTACCTTTGATTCTCTTCATCAGATGTCACTTCCAGGAATCCCAGGTCCATAACGAATGTAGTTTTGTTCAAAAAAGCTCATCATTTATGTCCAAAAAGCTCCGTGTTGTTAGCACATGATCTAAGCCCGCTGGACTTCACTTCATGAACGAGGGGAAAAATATTTACGTTCGTTCAAACATGTCAAACATTGTATAGCATAAATCATTAGTGCCTTTTTTAACCAGAATATGAATAAAATTCAAGGCGGACAATTGCGTTCTCTTTTAAAACGTATTGGAACGAGAGTACCCAACATGAACTCGCGCGCCAGAGTCTAATCGGCCATCACCGTTCCATGGCTCTTGTTCGGTCAGATCTCACAGTAGAAGACTCAAAACACTTTGTAAAGGCTGGTGACATCTAGTGGAAGCAATAGGAAGTGCTCAAACATTAATAAGCCCCTGTGTGTTTCAATGGCATAGGCTTAAAGGTAATTCAACACATCAGGTATCCACTTCCTGTCAGAATCCTGTCAGAATCTGTCTCAGGGTTTTGACTGCCATATGAGTTCTGTTATACTTACAGACACCATTCAAACAGTTTTAGAAAATTCAGAGTGTTTTCTATCCAAACCTGAACCTGAATAATATGCATATTCTAGCTTCTGAGTTGGTGTAGGAGGCAGTTAAAAATGGGCACATATTTTTTTCAAAATTCTCAATACTGCCCCCTAGCCCTAAGAAGTTAATTAACAAGAAATTTGTGGAGTGGTTGAAAAACGAGTTTTAATGACTCCAACCTAAGTGTACGTAAACTTCCGACTTCAACTGTATATATATAAACTCAGCAAAAAAATAAATGTCCCTTTTTCAGTCTTTCAAAGATCATTTGTAAAAATCCAAATAACTTCACTAATCTTCATTGTAAAGGGCTTAAACACTGTTTCCCATGCTTGTTCAATGAACAGTAAACAATTAATGAACATGCACCTGTGGAATGGTCGTTAAGACACTAACAGCTTACAGACGGTAGGCAATTACACAGTTATGAAAACTTAGGACACTAAAGAGGACTTTCTACTGACTCTGAAAAACACAAAAAAGAAAGATGCCCAGGGTCCCTGCTCATCTACGTGAACGTGCCTTAGGCATGCTGCAAGGAGGCATGAGGACGGCAGATGTGGCCAGGGCAATAAATTGCAATGTCCGTACTGTGAGACACCTAAGACAGCGCTACAGGGAGACAGGACTGACAGCTGATCGTCCTCGCAGTGGCAGACCACGTGTAACAACACCTGCACAGGATCGGTAAATCCGAACATCACACCTGTGGGACAGGTACAGGATGGCAACAACAATTGCCCGAGTTACACCAGGAACGCACAATCCCTCCATCAGTGCTCAGACTGTCCGCAATAGGCTGAGAGAGGCTGAACTGAGTGCTTGTAGGCCTCTTGGAAGGTAGGTCCTCACCAGTCATCACCGGCAACAACGTCGCAGCAAAGCTGTCATTAAGGCAATGGGCGGCTACTTTGAAGAATCTCAAATATTAAATATATTTACATTTGTTTAACACTTTTTTGGTTACTACACGATTCCATATGTGTTATTTCATAGTTTTGATGTCTTCACTATTATTCTACAATGTAGGAAATAATACAAAATAAAGAGAAATCCTTGAATGAGTAGGAGTGTTCAAACCTTTGACTGGTACTGTATCAACTGCTGTACATATTCTTAGTATATATTTTCCTTGCATAGATTGCTTTTAGATTACTGATACAGTGTTATTTGGATTGTTGGATTCGTTCTGACATTATTTTTGGATTCTTCTGAAAAAAAATGCCGGACTTGTTTGACACTTTTCTGCACTGTTAGGAACTAGTAAGACAAGCATTTCGCTGCACCTGCAATAACATCTGCTAAACTGTTTATGCAACAGATAAACTTTGATTTGATACGTATCACTCATGATGTGTACTGTATCCGTGTCCATTGTGTGCTGATTCCAGATCAGATAAATAGGCTTCAGCTGTTTTTCGTTGCTTGTGCAATGCTGCCATCTTTTGAAGAGTAGTGACATTGCTTATCTGAGTTTAATTTTCTCTTTCCGAGTCCCTGTTTCCTTTTGATTTCATCTTATTCCTAATGGTCTAAAACCTTTTGGGAAATGTTTGTTTCCATGCAAATGATACAGACCTGCCAAGGTTAACCCCAAAGATATGAAAAACTGCACATAGAAATATCACTGTAACTTCGCATTCTTTTGTTTTTCTTTCTGTTCAATGGTCATTTCAATAATTGATATATACCCATTGCTTTTTTAATAGAATTTAAATGCCCCATTATCTTAGTACGAGCTGTACATTTTTTTTATTTTACCTTTTTCTAACTAGGCAAGTCTAGAGCGCTGCCTTGCCCCATCATAACCCCAACTATAGGCAGGGTTGGGTAGGTTACTTTCTAAATGTAATCCGTTACAGTTACCTGTCCAAAATTGTAATCAGTAACGTAACTTTTGGATTACCCAAACTCAGTAATTTAATCTGATTACATTCAGTTACTTTTAGATTATTTTCCCCTTAAGAGGCATAAGAAGAAGACAAAAAGATACAGTACCTGTCAAAGGTTTGGACACACCTACTCATTCAAGGGTTTTTCTTTATTTTAACTATATTCTACATTATGAAGCCATCAAAACTATGAAATAACACATTTGGAATCATGTAGTAAGCAAAAAAGTGTTAAACAAATCCAAATATATTTTATATTTGAGATTCTTCAAAGTAGCCACCCTTTGACTTGATGGCAGCTTTGCACACTCTTTGCATTCTCTCTACCAGCTTCATGAGGTAGTCACCTGGAATGCATTTCAATGAACAGGTGTGCCTTGTTAAAAGTACATTTGTGGAACTTCTTTCCCTTTTAATGTGTTTGAGCCAATACATTGTGTTGTGAAGTCCATATTATGGCAAGAACAGCTCAAATAAGCAAAGAGAAACTACAGTGTATCTTACTTTAAAACATGTCAGTCAACCCGGATAATTTCAGTCGCAACAACCATCAAGCGCTATGATGAAACTGGCTCTCATGAGGACCGCTACAGGAAAGGAAGACCTAGAGTTACCTCTGCTGTAGAGGATAAGTTCATTAGAGTTACCAGCCTCAGAAATGACAGACCAAGTAAAAGACACATCTCAACATCAACTGTTCAGAGGAGACTTTGTGAATCAGGCCTTCATGGTCGAATTGCTGCAAAGAAACCTCTATTAAAGGACACCAATAATAAGAAGAGACTTGCTTGGGCCAAGAAACACGAGCAATGGACATTAGACCGGTGGAAATCTGTCCTTTAGTCTGATGAGTCCAAATTTGAGATTTTTGGTTCCTACCACCATGTCTTTGTGAGATGCGGAGTAGGTGAACGGATGATCTCTGCATGTGTAGTTCACACCGTGAAGCATGGAGGAGGCGGTATGATGGTGTGAGGGTGCTTTGCTGGTGACACTGTCAGTGATTTATTTAAAATTCAAGGCACACTTAACCAGCATTGCTACCACAGCATTCTGCAGTGATACGCCATCCCATCTGGTTTGCGCTTAGCGGGAATATAATTTGTTTTCCAACAGGACAATGACCCAAAACACCTCCAGGCTGTGTAAGGGCTATTTGACCAAGAAGGAGAGTGATGGAGTGCTGCATCAGATGACCTGGCCTCCACAATCACCCAACTTCAACCCAATTGAGATGTTTTGGGATGGGTTGGACCGCAGAATGAAGGAAAAGCAGCCAACAAGTTCTCAGCATATGTGGGAACTCCTTCAAGACTTTTGGAAAAGCATTCCAGGTGAAGCTGGTTGAGAGAATGCCAAGAGTGTGCATAGCTGTCATCAAGGCAAAGGGTGGCTACTATGAAGAATCTAAAATATATTTAGATTTGTTTAACACTTTTTGGGTTACTACATGATTCCATGTGTTATTTCATGGTTTTGATGTCTTCACTATTATTCTACAATGTAGAAAATAATACAAACATTTTAAAAAACCTGGAATGAGTAGTTTCGTCCAAACTTTTCACTGGTAGTTTATATAATTTATAAGTCAAAAAATGTATGTCGCAACTACAGATTGACCCTTTAAGTCTATCAAAACTGTGCGAGTTTGAGCATGTGTCCAATAGGCCTATGGATTTTTTTTTTTATTAGCATGAATTAGATTGAGCAATAAAAGCCTCACTTTTATTCCATAGGATCCGCACAGCTTAAATTGAGAAAAAAGAAGTGTCAAAGATGTTTTTTCACAAACATTCTTTCTGAATATAAAAGTAATCCTTGAAGTAATCATCTGGTTTTTCAAAAGTATCTGTAATCTGATTACAATATTTTTGCTGGTAATATAACAGATTACAGTTAGCGTTTTTTGTAGTCCCTTACATGTAATGGATTACATGTAATTCGTTACTCCCCAACCCTGACTATAGGGTGTATTACTCCATTGTTTATATTTTGAGTTTTTGTAAACACACACTCAGGATTGTGTCTTTAAGACTAATCATGGATTCATCTATATATCATTTGCATTAATGGTGATCCTGCAGTCATGTCCAACTACATCTATGGCAATGTCAGTTTTAAAGTTACAATAGACATGTATCTGTAGTATCCCATGTGATATACAGATAATGAGGTTGCACACATAGTAGCTCAATTACTTTTCCTCTTATGCTCTGCTCATATACATACATCAAATACATTTGGGGCAATTATTTGATGATGTGACAATGCTTCTTTTGTGTGTGATTCCAATGTACACCACTAGAGGGTGGAAACTAAACCACCAAACCCACAAGATTGCTTGTGGTGGTCACTGCAATAATGTATCAGCAAAATAAACTAGGTTCGTGGTTAACCAGGAAAGCAAGTTATGTTTTTAAAGGTACCATTGAGTCAATAGCAGCATCAATAATAGAACTGTGACTGAATTTCAGCAATGAATTTGTCATGGTCATTTCCTTGACGATAATTAACTGCACACAAACAATCACTAGATGGCAGCAAGTCCATTTATTTCACTCCAATAGTCGATTTCCATTTTGTGTCTACTGTATGACCTGAAATGGGGAAAAGATGGAGTGAGAACTGAAAAATGGCATGTGATGAATGCATTAGATGAGCATACTTTATGTCAGCGCAGGCATACAATAGGAAATGCCAAGGCCTCCACAATACCTGCACGTTGACTGTAATTTAAGTGCACAGGCCCTATGCAGTCAGTGTATGGGCAGGAACAACATTTTGCTACAGGGAATTGTTACAGTATTTATCATGCTTGACTAGATAGCTCTCTTCAGTCATAATTAGTCATAGTTTAGTCAATATTCAGCAATTTAGCTGGTAGAATATCTTTCAAATACAATATTTTGTAAACACGCCCTGATCTGTTAGACCTGTTTCTATGATTGTCTCCACCCCCTCCAAGTGTGGCTTATGTTCCCCAGTGTATTTATCCCTGTGTTTCCTGTCTCTCTGTGCCAGTTCGTCTTGTATGTTTAGTCAAGTCAACCAGCGTGTTTTTCCCGTACTCCTTTTGCTATTCTCCTTTTTATAGTCCTCCCGGTTTTGACCTTTGACTGTTTCTGGACTCTGTACCCGCCATTCTGCCTGCCTTGACCACGTGCCTGTCAGAGGTATTCGTTTTCAGAAGACTTGGAAAATCTATAAGCAGTGTTCACAATCTACATTTTAAGACAACATGATAGTTATCTTGTGTGATCAAAATATTTACAAGCAGTCATCTTTTGACAAGTTGCCCTGGATTTAAACCCCTAACATTCTATTACTCCACCACATACATCATTGTTTTCCTTCCATGAGACAAATTGACTATTGTTATCCATTAAATATCAATTTAATATCAATTTAAGCAGCTCATCATGTCAATTTCTGTGCTCGCTGGAGTTAACGTATTCACAATGTAAAGGTTACCTTACTGGATTAGAAGGCAGCAGAGAATGCACCATTCTGGAGGTGCTATGACAATAATGCATGCCAGAGTTGATGCACTAAACTAGGATATGATGCCTGCCTTGGCCAATCAAGTTTATGTATAAGTTACATTTACGTCATTTAGCAGACGCTCTTATCCAGAGCGACTTACAAATTGGTGCATTCACCTTATGATATCCAGTAGAACAACCACTTTACAATAGTATATCTATATCTTTTTTTATTTTACTTTATTTATTTATTTATTTATTTATTTTTTTGGAGGGGTGGGTTAGAAGGATTACTTTATCCTATCCCAGGTATTCCTTAAAGGTGGGGTTTCAGGTGTCTCCGGAAGGTGGTGATTGACTCCGCTGTCCTGGCGTCGTGAGGGAGATTATTCCACCATTGGGGTGCCAGAGCAGCGAACAGTTTTGACTGGGCTGAGTGGGAACTGTGCTTCCGCAGAGGTAGAGGGGCCAGCAGGCCAGAGTTGGGGCCAGCACAGAAAAAAATAAAATGTATGAAATTGTATGAAATGTATGCATTCACTACTGTAAGTCGCTCTGGATAAGAGCGTCTGCTAAATGACGTAAATGTAATGTAAATGTAAATGTAATGGATGAACGCAGTGCCCTTGTTTGGGTGTAGGGACTGATCAGAGCCTGAAGGTACGGAGGTGCCGTTCCCCTCACAGCTCCGTAGGCAAGCACCATGGTCTTGTAGCAGATGTGAGCTTCAACTGGAAGCCAGTGGAGTGTGCGGAAGGAAGGTTGAACACCAGATGCACTGCGGCGTTCTGGATGAGTTGTAGGGGTTTAATGGCACAGGCAGGGAGCCCAGCCAACAGAGAGTTGCAGTTATCCAGACGGGAGATGACAAGTGCCTGGATTAGGACCTGCGCCGCTTCCTGTGTAGAGCATGAACCTACAGGATCGGGTCACCGCCTTGATGTTAGCGGAGAACGACAGGGTGTTGTCCAGGATCACGCCAAGGCTCTTAGCACTCTGGGAGGAGGACACAATGGAGTTGTCAACCGTGATGGTGAAATCATGGAACGGGCAGTCCTTCCCCGGGAGGAAGAGCAGTTCCGTCTTGCCGAGGTTCAGCTTGAGGTGGTGATCCGTCATCCACACTGATATGTCTGCCAGACATGCAGAGATGCGATTCGCCACCTGGTTATCAGAAGGGGGAAAGGAGAAGATTAATTGTGTGTCGTCTGCGTAGCAATGATAGGAGAGACCATGTGAGGATATGACAGAGCCAAGTGACTTGGTGTATAGCGAGAATAGGAGAGGGCCTAGAACTGAGCCCTGGGGGACACCAGTGGTGAGAGCACATGGTGCGGAGACGGATTCTCGCCACGCCACCTGGTAGGAGCGACCTGTCAGGTAGGACGCAATCCAAGAGTGAGCCACGCCGGAGATGCCCAACTCGGAGAGGGTGGAGAGGAGGATCTGATGGTTCACAGTATCAAAGGCAGCAGATAGGTCTAGAAAGATGAGAGCAGAGGAGAGAGAGTTAGCTTTAGCAGTGCGGAGAGCCTCCGTGACACAGAGAAGAGCAGTCTCAGTTGAATGACCAGTCTTGAATCCTGACTGATTTGGATCAAGAAGGTCATTCTGAGAGAGATAGCAAGAGAGCTGGCCAAGGACGGCACGCTCAAGAGTTTTTGAGAGAAAAGAAAGAAGGGATACTGGTCTGTAGTTGTTGACATCAGAGGGATCGAGTGTAGGATTTTTGAGAAGGGGTGCAACTCTCGCTCTCTTGAAGACGGAAGGGATGTAGCCAGCGGTCAAGGATGAGTTGCATGTGGATCGTAGGCCTATGTGCATAATACAAATAGGCTGCCAGATGCTGTATTTCTAATCATTTGTTTGTCGACAATTGTATTGTCATAGCAGTCTAGGAGTGCATTGGTCACCAGTTCCCCTCTAATTTAGAACTTTCATCAACCCTGATATAGCACTTTACATGCAGTGTTCTTGAAATAAGGACGCTGTCTACTTGTCCCTGACTGGAGTCAGAACACAACTTTTCTTCAATTGTGTTTTACCCCATGGAAAAAAGGTTTACTTCATAAATACTGCACTGCATGTTTGATTGAATTGTGCCCCTGTTCTTGTTTCTAATGAATTATACAAGGGAGCATCTCCAAAATCTCTCATCCACTCCAGCCTGCTGCTGCTTCAGACCCACAGTATGAATACCAACTGGAAATGCACGGGGTTGGGGTTTCAAACATTGAACACATGCCCCAAAACTACAGTACCAGTCAACAGTTTGGACACAGCTACTCACTCAAGGGTTTTTATTTTTACTATTTTCTACATTGCAGAGTAATAGTGAAGCCATCAAAACTATGAAACAACACATGGAATCACTTAGAAAACAAAAAAGTGTTAACAAGTCAAAATATATGTTATATTTGAGATTCTTCAAAGTACACACACTTTGCATTCTCTCAACCAGCTTCATAAGGTAGTCACCTGGAATGCATTTCAATTAACAGGTGTGTCTTGTTAAGTTAATTTGGAATGTCTTTCCTTCTTAAAGCGTTTGAGCCAATCAATTGTGTTGCAACAAGGTAGAGGTGGTATACAGAAGATAGACGTATTTGGTAAAAGACCACGTCCACATTATGGCAAGAACAGCTCAAATGAGCAAAGAGAAACAACAGTCCATGCAAATTTTTATTTATTTAAGTGCAGTCGCAAAAACCATGAAGCGCTATGATGAAATTGGCTCTCATGAGGACCACCACAGGAAAGGAAGATGTAGAGGATACGTTAATTTGAGTAACAAGCCTCAGAAATTGCAGCCCAAATAAATGCTTCACGGAGTTCAAGAAACAGACACATCTCAACATCAACTGTTCAGAGGAGACTGCATGAATCAGGCCTTCATGGTCGAATTGCTGCAAAGAAACCACTACTAAAGGACACCAATAATAAGAAGAGACTTACTTGGGCCAGCAAACACAAGCAATGGACATTAGACCAGTGGAAATCTGTCCTTTGATCTGATGAGTCCAAATGTGAGATTTTTGGTTCTAACTGCCATGTCTTTGTGAGATGCACAGTAAGTGAACGGATGATCTCTGCATGTGTGGTTCCCACCATGAAGCATGGAGGATGTGTTGTGATGGTGTGGGGGTGCTTTGCTGGTGACACTGTCAGTGATTTACTTAGAATTTAAGGCACACTTAACCAGCATGACTACCACAGCATTCTGCAGCGATATGCCATCCCATCTGTTTTGCGCTTAGTGGGAATATAACTTGTTTTTCAACAGCACAATGACCCAACACACCCTAACCCTAAGGGCTATTTGACCAAGAAGGAGAGTGATGGAGTGCTGCATCAGATGACCTGGACTCCACAATCACCCGACCTCAACCCAATTGAGATGGTTTGGGATGAGTTGGACTGTAGAATGAAGGAAAAGCAGCCAACACGTTCTCAGCATATGTGGGAACTCCATCAAGACTGTTGGAAAAGCATTCCAGGTGAAGCTGGTTGAGAGAATGCCAAGAGTGTGCATAGCTGTCATCAAGGCAAAGGGTGGCTGCTTTGAAGAATCTAAAATATATTTTGATATGTTTAACACTTTTTTGGTTACTACATGTTTCCATATGTGTTACTTCATAGTTTTGATGTCTTCACTATTATTCTACAATGTGAAAAGTAGTAAAAATAAAGAAAAACCCATGAGTAGGTATGTCCAAACTTTTGACTGGTACTGTATATGGAGACCCGGGTGAGTGACAAATCCTACAGTATCTGCATTTTAAGAGGGTTGGCGTTCCAGCACCAAGCCCTTGCTCAATTGTGTATGTGAGACAGCCTCTGACATTTCTCCAAATCAATCTGCCACAGTTTTATCAGCACTTGGCTGATCCCAGACAAGGTGCACACAACATTCCAACATGATTGGGTGAATGAATACAGGAGGCAGGGGACTGGAAAGCATGTGGCAAACCTGGCTGCCGGAAGCAAATCGAATGCCATGTTGAATTTGTTACCCCCTCCTTGTTATCTCACTGTCTGGAAGCGAGTCAGGAGAAGAGGGAGGTATGCTGAGTCAACTGGGACACAGTTGTCATAGAGTCAAATAAAGCAATGAGAACTTAACTGTTCTTCACCTAGTTTTCTAAGAAGAGCTGAAATATCATTAAATAGGCTACTGTATACCAAAGTAGTATACAGTTATTCACTGTATCACTCAAATTTGTCAGAGTTATATTCAAACCAAATATATCATTCAATAACATACATAACTGTCAAGGTTATATTTGGTTTAGTCTCAGAACCGTCCTGCTCACTGTTATCCTGACTAAATAAACACATTTGTTTTTCCTGTTCCTTATCAAATATGTCATACCAGTGGGATTTGTATTTGCATATGTAATGTAGCATGAAATTCACACTGCACAAAAGTATTACAGCATGCTCTCAGTGACAGGTTAAACTTGGTCCTCGCTATTTTCATATGTACCCTCTTTTTACTATCATACCAACACAAACCTAACTATGCTGGTCCGGAAATATTTATTTCAGTACATTCCAGCAACTTTGGTGGACCTGTAACCAGGCCATCTCAGAACAACTTGGTTGAATTCAGGTAAGTAGTGTGAAAATGCCTTTTGTGAAGTCATTCAACCATGGATTGGTCCATATTCCCGAAAAAACATGTAGAACCACAATCCATCACCACAACACTATGAAGAAATGAAATGGACCAAATTAAGGCAGGTGAGAAAGATAAACACCACACAACAAGTGTATGGATTTGTCAAATAGAGAATAAAGATGTGAACGTGAATGAGACTTCAATTGGCATTCTTCCAACAATACAGAAAAAGCACTCCAAAAAATGATGCCCACGTTTATTGCTTTGAAAAATAGTAAAATGGGCATGATTGAAATGTCTGGTATACTCGGTAAGATGCTTCATAGCAACAGCAAGAGACAAATAAGTAATGCCGACAAGTAAAATGGAGATATTCAAGTAATTTCACAGTTGGCTACCCCACTGTCTCTCTCTACTGTTTCCATTTAAAAATGTTTAAGTCAAATTCAAAACATGCTGGCTGGGTGGAAGCGAGTGTGAGCAAAGTTTTTAAACTGGGACACAATCATCTCTCTCATTCTATCTATTCATATTTTGGAAAGCAATGCCAACATCTGAGATGGGTGCCTGACTAAAGCATTCATGCTGATTTATTGTATGATGTTATTTACCATTGGTCATTGCTAATATTTAAATTAGGAAAGCACAATATAGCCATGCATGGGCTAAGACTCGGCAATATAGAGTTGATACAAAAACAACTTATGTAATGTCAATACTATTTTCCAATTCCCTTACGGATGAGAACCAATGATGTGGTACCAAAACCTAAATACTGTATGGCATTTTCAAAGACCCCATAAACAAACAATAGGACAATAAAATAATATTTTCTTCTATGTCTGGCTTATCCTAATTTTACCCCATCATGCTTACATCTAAATGTGTCTTTGTGCACCACACCTGGTCAGTGTTGTTCCATCCACATGCCCTTGTTCACTTCTCTTCGTGGATGTGATAGTACTGCATTTGTGAGACAAATGGCTGCTGGAACTCAACATGGAGTTTTTCCTATACCTATCATGTATAGTGTCAGATCTGTGAGGGGGAGTAAACAAGGTCAAAGCGGCGAGACATTTTTTGTGGCAATAGAGAGTATGACACAGGATGCATATCAGTTCCAAGTGTATGGGTTCAGTTTCTCATTTCACAGCACACTTTACATGAGTGTGCTGCAAAGTGAAGTTGTCAACTGTCCAGCTTTTACTGACCGCAAAAGGACAATTATCTTACTTACCCAAAGTGCAGCTATTCCTGGAATCTGATCATCTCAGTACGTGTATTGAAGCCAGATCTGTGACTACAGAAGCCCAGGGAGATGACCTGGCCTCTGTGAGCACCAACTCCTGCAATAATATTAAAAAGTACCATTTTATTTGGATGTGAAATTGTTTGAATATCACCAGGAGGTTAAAATACAGCTATGAAGATTTTTCTAAACAAAAAGTCAAGGCAAAATTACATGAATCCACTATGTATAAAGCAGTAATTCTGTGCAACGAAAATATAAAAATTATACAGTGTGAAGGCAATAGCACACAATCATTTGGAAGACAAGGCACACTCAAATGTTCCGATATTGAGAACTTGTAGGATAGAACGGTGTGTAACATTTGATTCAATGAACATGGTGCTGTTGTGAACGACCAAGACAATATACAATATGGATTTCAATAAATAACAAATAAAGATTAAAGATGCAGTCCGGGATCTTAAGCACTTACAATTTTGCAACATATTGTACAAAATGAATGATGCAGTACACAATTGTGCAGTTTTCAGGCACTGATCAGTCCACAAACAATCTGCGGTGGTGAGTACACAAAGTTAAACATAAAACAAATCTCCAATAAATAATGGTAACCTTTTTTCTACTCTCATCACCTTTAAAATGTGGGTCATGTCTAGCGGAATGTGCTTGAAATCGCTAGGAACGTAAACAAACACTGGCAAACATTTTTGGGCGCCAAACGAGGAAAAAACAATAATGGATTGAAATATACTTGAGCATCGGTCTGCCACATCCTGCAAGTTACTAAATACATTGAGTGTTATGCACATTAATTCTGACCATGTGTTCATGGAATTGTTCCATTTCATAATTTTATTGTGGTGGCATTTGCGAACAAGAGGAAAGAATTTGTTAGTTACTATTGCCAGTACAATTAAGGGGCCTTAGCTTCTTATGGGCAGGTGGGACGGTAACATCCGGTGAAATTGCAGAGCGCGAAATTCAAACTACAGAATGTGTGCGATTATTACATTTACATTTTAGTCATTTAGCAGATGCTCTTATCCAGAGTGACTTACAGTAGTGAATGCATACATTTCATACATTTTTTCCCCGTACTGATCCCCCATGGGAATCAAACCCACAACCCTGGCGTTGCAAACACCATGCTCTACCAACTGAGCCACACGGGACCCCGATTATCTGAGGACAGTGCACCCTGCGATTATCTGAGGACAGCACCCCGCATACAAAACCATGAAAAACATATTTCAACCAGGCAGGTGCGACACGAAAGTCAGAAATAGCGCTATAAAAAATGCCTTACCTTTGATGATCTTCTTCTGTTGGCACTCCAAAAGGTCCCAGTTACATCACAAATGGTCCTTTTGTTCGATAATGTCCTTTATATCCATAAAAACTCAGTTTAGCTGTCGCCCTTCAGTCAATAATCCACCCAGTTTCCCTCCATCAAAATGCATACAAAATGAATCCCAAACATGACTAATAATATTTTCCAAACATGTCAAACAACATTTATAATCAAACCTTAATACCTAAATAAACATAACATTTAAGACGGAGAATCGTTATTGTCTTTACCCGGAGAAAAATACCAAAGAACGCGCTCTCATTCACAAGCTTGGAAACACTACAGCCAAAATGGGAGCCACCTAGAAAAACTAACATTTCTGTCTCATTTTTCTAAAAACCAGCCTGAAACTCTTTCTAAAGACTGTTGACATCTAGTGGAAGCCCTAGGAACTGCAATCTGGGAGGACTTCGCCTTATAATACAAGTGACAGCCATTGAAAATAGTGGTAGGCTGAATATTTTTTATTTTTGGGATGGTTTGCCCTCGGGGTTTCGCCTGCCATATCAGTTCTGTTATACTCACAGACATTATTTTAACAATTTTAGAAACTTTAGAGTATTCTCTACCCAAATCTACCAATTATATGCATATCCTAGCTTCCGGGCCTGAGTAACAGGCAGTTTACTTTGGGCACACTTTTCATCCAGACGTGAAAATACTGCCCCCTACCCAAGAGAGGTTAGCCTATATATTATGTTCGGAGGTAAGTTGGCTCTGGCAGCCAAAACAGCCTAATACCCCATGTAAACATGAATCGATTCTCAATTGTGATACGGTACTAGAAATATAAGGCTTACTTACATATCACATCAAAAATAATTGTTCAAATGCTAAATATACACTCTGTATTACAACAGCTGCAGCTAACAGTATTATTTAGTTGTGAAATGTTTCTGGCGTTGGTGTAACATGGAAATATGGCCGTGGGATTTGTGTTAAACAAGTTGTTTGGTAATTTTCTTTTGTTTTTGGAAAATTATTTCTCGATGAAATGAAAGTAACATTCCAAATGTTTCCAAAACTGTATTGCAAGCGAGGATTATTAATCGGCACACATTGTCCACGCTGTCGTCAATGCTTCCTATGAAAACACAAGAGGACCCCTTTTGGGTGAAGGAGAGCTAGGCCTACATGTCAATAGTAGGGCACTAGGCCTCGGCTATGAAGTGGCTTAATCTCTTCCCCTCCATCTTCAGGGCAGATGAAAACAACATCTTCAATCCCAACCTGGAATTCCTTACACCTGTCCTGTCCCGTCCCGTCCTTCCCGTCAGTGCAAATGAAGGAATTAAAGGAGAAAAGGAGAGCTACTTCATACTATATACACAAGGTTTACCTACACCACTGTTCCATTTTCTTTCATTATGTGAAATAGATTTTTTAAGTTTCTACTATTTCATGTTGACCAGCATTTCCACCAAACTCTTAGGGCACATAGAGATGAAAATGTTGTTGTACATTTCTGCCCTAATATGACAGACAATTTATGAAATCTTGGTATTTTTTTCCCCCTACTGTAGGTGTGTTGTCAGACCTGAAGGACCCGTGGATTTCTGGATGACGTGCTCTGGAACACAGCAAAGGATATTGGTATCACAACTTGCAGGATACTCTATCAGGACTTGAGAAGATAACCATCTGCAATTATTGGTGTATAAGCCCATGGCACAGAACATTGAATCCCACACCATGGACAAGAATAGTTAATTACTGCACCTTGAAAGTCTTCACAGGGGAATGTTTTCAACCTTTCAGAATGATGCCACAAGCCTGAATCATCAAGGTAGGCCCAATGTTTTTTCTATTTGCTTGTGAAAGTGCCCCCAAAGCACATCCTGTGCAGGCTCTCCGCTGTCTAATGTTCTGTATGGATGTGTCATGCCCACCTGTCTGGTAATAAGGTACAAATGGCTCTGTAGGGACAGCTAATTACAACCCGGGAGAAGGAAGGAGGGAGGGGTAGAATGGCTGCCGGGGCTGTCTTAATTAGTATTCATACTCACATCCTAGTGGTACTGTAGTCCTGACCAAGCCAGACAGAGGTACACACTGGACCTACAGCCAATCTGTGAATACTGAGCAGCTGGTTCATCCTTGTTGATATACTGTATGTTGGTACACCTGGCATACTAAATTGGTTGACATGGGTGCACAATATGTGCACCCTGGACGTTTCACAATTATTCCCTTCAGTTTAGGTTTGCTACAAAGTTTAAATAAAATGTATTTCATTTCACAGATTTTTTTTTACCTCACATCATAACTACAGCTAGATTGTGACAGCCATTAGGGCAATGTTTTCATACCAATGTGAGCACTGATGTTTATGGTCCACTTCTACGTGAAAATGAGATGGCCTTGCAGGTCAAGCCTTACATGCAGTCAGGTTTTTCCTTTTAAGTCATATTAGTGGTTAAGGTGTGCATTTTTGAACACCTGGTAAAGTGCAGGATTTGTTCTTGAGTCGGATAATTAAAGCTTGATAAGAGTCTGAAGTTTCCAGAGTGAAGCTAATAAGCCGGCGAGCACCAATTATTCAATATCGACTCAGACTGTTTTAAAATGCTTTAGGTTGCTATATTCTGGATGCCTTTCAATTTTTTTGTTGTTGCTTAATCTCATAAGCAGACTGGCTTTGTCAGACTGTCTCTCTGTTGTAACACTGTCTATACTGTATAATAATATCTCTGCAATGTAGGCCTAACAGCAGTGAACTGAGTCTAAACATCCACCGTCTTTTCCACTCATAACAAGTCCAAGCAGTGGCATCTATTCTTTTAGTAGTTGGTACTTGGAGGGTTTCAACTAATACGGTTTTAAATGCTTGAAAACCTATTCCAGGTTTTGTGAGTTACTGTAGGGCTGGGAGATATGGCCAAAATATCATATCACAGTATTCTTCAAATTTTTGATGGTATGACGGTATTTTGTGTTTCTGAATAATAAAAGTTCATAATATGCTTTATGGTTAGTGCATGACCAGGATGGCAACAAATGAATTCTAAGTGTATTTAATGGTCTTTCTCCATTCTGATATTTGTATACTGTTCAACATAATAGTAGGAGGACAAAACTGACAGAAGTAGTTGTAAAACTTTTCATAGGAATCAAAATCCTCTTTTGTATTCACCCCCTTGGAGTTTTTCATATTTTGTTGTGTTACAAAGTGGGATTGAAATGGATTTAATTGATCTGTCATTGACCTACACAAAATACTCCATAATGTCAAAGTGAAAAGAAAATTCCACAAATGTTTACAAATTAATACTAATTTAATAACTACAATATAGTCGTTGCATAAGTATTCACCCCCTTCGTTTAGGCAAGCCTACATTAGTTCATGAGTTAAATTTGGCTTAACAAATCACATTATAAGTTACATGGAGTCAATATGTGTGAAATAAAAACAAAAATATAAACAACATTTTCAAAGATTTTAATAAGTGATAGTTCATAAGGAAATCAGACAATTATAAAGAAATTCATTAGGGCCTAATCTATGGATTTCACATGACTATGAATAAAGTATCTATTGATCTCAGATACTTTAAAAAAAGGTAGGGGCGTTGATCAGAAAACCAGTCTGTATTTGGTGTGATCACCTTTTGCCTCATGCAGCACGACACATCAACTTCAGATCAGGCTGTTGATTTTGTCATGTTGAATGTTCTCCCACTCCTCTTCAATGGCTGTGCGAAGTTGCTGGATATTGGTGGGAACGGAAACACGCTGTCGTACACATTTATCCAGAGAATCCCAAATATGCCCAATGGGTGAAATGTCAGGTGAGTGTGGAGAACTGGGACATCCAGGAATTGTGTACAGATCCTTGCGACATGGGGCTGTGCATTATCATGCTGACACATGAGATGATGGATGAATGGCATGACAAATGGGAACTTGTCATGGTATTCAAATTGTCATCAATAAAATGCAATTGTGTTCATTGTCCGTAGCTTATACCTGCACATACCATAACCCCACTGCCACCATGGGGCACAACGTTGACATCAGCTAACCGCTCACCCACACGACACTATACATGTTGTCTGCCATCTGCCCAGTACAGTTGAAACCGGGATTCATCCATGAAGAGCACACTTATCCAGCGTGCCAGTGGCCATGGAAGGTGAGCATTTGCCCACTGAAGTTGGTTATGACACCGAACTGCAGTCAGGTCACACCCTGGTAAGGACAACGAGCACGCAGATGAGCTTCCCTGAGATGGTTTCTGACAGTTTGTGCAGAAATTCTTCGGTTTCCAAAACCTTTTTGTTCAGTATAAAAGCGATTGACATGATTTTTGAATAACTACCCATTCCTCTGTCCCCCTTACATACAACACCTGTAAGATCTCTCAGTCAAATATAGAATTTCAAACAGAGACTCAATGACAAAGACCAGGTAGCTTTTTGAAAGCCTCATAAAGAAAGGTATTGAGTCACATGACTTTTGAAGACATAAGATTCGGCTTCATAAAAAACTTGAATTGAGACTGATGACTTTAAATTATCTAGCCAGGTTTTGTAATGTTTTGTCACTCATTGTGTGGCACACAGTCTCTGTGGATTACTCGCCATGCAGCCAGAGACAGTATCGCACTCTGCCCTCTCATTGGACCAGCAAACTGTCAATCAACACAGGTTGGGTGAGCTAGCTCAGTGAGAAGGTTTTCGGGGGGTTGCAAGTGTGAAACTGAATGGGGAAAAAATTTTCAGGTGTGTTTGCTGAAAGCAAAGCTCAAGTTTAGAAATCGTTCATACTGTACTTATTCGTATGTTGTATTTATTCTTATGCTGCCACCTGTAGGGCCAGAACCGTAAAAACTACGGACACCAAAACAAGTTTAAATTGTGCAGGCTGACCGTCCACAGCGTGCTTTGAATTTTTTTTGGCATTACTAATACTTTTAACACTGCAACCATATTTACACAAATCACAATGCATTTCAATGGCCATAGACTCAAATGGAAAAAATTCTGGTCGTAACTAGCCCAAAATAAATTCAATTCAATTCTACTGTTTAAGCTAGAAACACCATCCAAACTTTAAAATGTGCAGACCGGTCTGGAATAGGTTGCTTATATACAGCTTTTTGATACTATTTATACTTTTTTGAGCTATAACCGTTTTAAATGTTCATAAAAGCTTTAGAAGCTTAAATGGGAAGTATTTTGATTCACCACTGCTCTTGAACTGTTAATTAAAGCTACCAACACCAAAACACCATAAAAACTTAGACTGGCACTGGTACTGTTGCTTGAGAAAAAAGTATTTGACACTATTTCTACTTTTTATACACTACAACTATATTTGCATAAAAACCAATGTATTTCATTGTCCCTGGTTTGAATCCAGGCTGCATCACATCCGACCGTGATTGCGAGTCCAATAGGGCGGCGCACAATTAGCCCAGCGTTGTCCAGGTTTGGACAGGGTAGGCCGTCATTATAGTACAGCCACTGACCAGAACTACTGACCATAACCACACAACTACTAACCACACAACTACTGACCATAACCACACAACTACTGACCACATCCATACTGTAGGGCCCAAAGAACCTGCAACACAACCCCACAGCTACAAACACCACCCCAACATTGACATGTGCAGACTTAGATGCCTTCAACACATATTTTTGTTATCATTCCTACTTCATAAACTATAAAGCTTGTTGTATCCCCATTAATTTTAATGATGTAACGCAAGCTTAAACTTCAAAAATAAAATCACCGCCACAAAACTTTCATAATGTTCAAATTAAAACATTCTGAGAGCTTAAAACACATTATATGGCTTATGATTATATAGTACTCACTCTAGCCTGCTATAGTAGCTGACTATAACCCATTATAATAACTCCAAAATATGTAAATCATTATTTGAATATGTTGGTAACCTGTTGTATAAAAGTGATAATGTCCTCGAAGCCGGTGTTTGGAGGATATTGGCACGGTTTGTCCATGCCAAAATTAGCTTAGTCTCGGGCCTAACAACACCTGTGCCAATATCCTACAAACACTGGATTCGGGGATGTTATCACTTAAATAGACAGTACATTTGGGCCTATGGTTTCAAGCTTTGGTTGATTTCAAATGTAGTCTTTAAGTTAATAATTCATACTGTATCTAAACCAAAATTCTAAGTTAAAGAGTAGGACTAAATCAAATCAAACTTTATTTAAAGTGCATTTAAAGTTTGATTTAATTTAGTCCTTTTCTTTAACTTAGATTTTTGCTTGAGACGGAGAGATTAATCCAATATATAAATTATTAATTTGTAGACGAACTGGACTTTAAGCCAGACTTAGTCAGTGGCACAAAAGATACATCTTCAAATGTTGATATTTCATTTCGTTGACAACCAAACACAATTCAGTATCCCTTTTGCAATACAGTAAATAGCCTATTAACTTGTCGACAAGTTATCAAATTATATGTTGGATTCATGTCTCCAACTAAACCAAAAATAAAAGTTAAAGAATAGGACTAAGCCAGTGACTAAGATTAAACTATCCAAGCGTTAGATAGGCCTACATGTCCTCTAAATGTTGATATTTGGTTGTGTTGTCAACCAAACAATTCAATATTACTTTTGTAATACAGTAAATAGCCTAGCGTTAAGGCTCTTACAAACAAATGTATGAGTATTTATTCAACCTTAAACTATGTTGTTGTATAAAAACAACATATGACATTGTATTCCCATTTGAACATTCTTGTGCTTTTGAATGGTTAAAAGTGCAGTGATAACACATTTAGATGACAACTAAATCAAAAATCTGACATTGTTCGGAATTTTGGTTGTGCTTTTAGATGGTTGAAAGCATAGTGATAACACATTTGGAATTCAACTTTTTGTATTAAACCACCAAGACACAACAAAGATACAGTTGTCCTTCTGAACTGAGCTGCAGGACAAGAAGGACATTGCTCAGGGTTGTCACTATGAGGCCATTGGTGATTTTAACTTCTTTGGGGGGCAGTATTTTCACGGCTGGATAAAAAATGTACCCGATTTAATCTGGTTACTACTCCTGCCCAGAAACGAGAATATGCATATAATTAGTAGATCTGGATAGAAAACACTCTAAAGTTTCAAACTGTTTGAATGGTGTCTGTGAGTATAACAGAACTCATATGGCAGGCCAAAACCTGAGAAGATTCCATACAGGAAGTGCCCTGTCTGACAATTTGTTGTCCTTCTGTTGCATCTCTATCAACATTACAGCATCTGTGCTGTAACGTGACACTTTCTAAGGCTTCCATTGGCTCTCTAAAGCCGCCAGAAAGTGGAATGGGGTGTCTGCTGTCTCTGGGCAAAGTATAGGAGCAGAGTTTGTAAGTGGTCAGCCTGGGGACAGTGAGACTGGAGATGCGCGGTCACGTGAACTCGCCATGTTTTTCTTTCTCTCTTTGAATGAATACAACGTCGCCCGGTTGGAATATTATCGCTATTTTACGAGAAAAATAGCAGAAAAATGTATTTTAAACAGCATTTGACATGCTTCTAAGTACGGTAATGGAATATTTAGAATTTTTTTGTCACAAAATGCGCTCGCGCGTCATTCCTTCGGATAGTGACCTGTACGCATGAACAAAACGGAGGTATTTGGATATAACTATGGATTATTTGGAACCAAAACAACATTTGTTGTTGAAGTAGAAGTCCTGGGAGTGCATTCTGACGAAGAACAGCAAAGGTAATCCAATTTTTCTAATAGTAATTCTGAGTTTAGGTGACCACAAAGTTGGCAGATGTCAAAATAGCTAGCTGTGATGGCCGAGCTATGTACTCAGAATATTGCAAAATGTGCTTTCGCTGAAAAGCTATTTTAAAATCGGACATAGCGATTGCATAAAGGAGTTCTGTATCTATAATTCTTAAAATAATTATGTATTTTGTCAACGTTTATCATGAGTAATTTAGTAAATTCACCAGAAGTTTTCGGTGGGTATGCTAGTTCTGAACATCACATGCTAATGTAAAAAGCTGTTTTTTGATATAAATATGAACTTGATTAAACAAAACATGCATGTATTGTATAACATAATGTCCTAGGAGTGTCATCTGATGAAGATCATCAAAGGTTAGTGCTGCATTTAGCTGTGGTTTTGGTTTTTGTGACATATATGCTTGCTTTGAAAATGGCTGTGTGATTATTTGTGTCTATGTACTCTCCTAACATAATCTAATGTTTTGCTTTCACTGTAAAGCCTTTTTGAAATCGGACAATTTGGTTAGATTAACGTGTCTTATCTTTAAAATGGTGTAAAATAGTTGATTGTTTGAGAAAATTGAATTGTGGTTTTTAGTTGGTTTTGTATTTCGCGCCGTGCGATGCCATTGGCTGTTGGCTAGGGGTTCCGCAGGCGGAACGGGGTTCCGCTAGCGGAACATCTGTCCTCAACAGGTTAAAACAGCTCACCCAGCCATACCCAGAACTCCAGTTCATCGTCGAGGTGGACGCCTCCGACACCGGGGTAGGTGCTGTTCTGTCTCAATGTTCCTCCTCTGATCAGAAGAGCACCCATGTGTTTTCTTGTCCCGCAAGCTCTCACCTGCAGAAAGACATTTCGACATGGGTAACCGGGAACTTCTGGCGTGAAGCTGGCTCTTGAGGAGTGGCGTCACTGGTTAGAGGGTTAGGTTCTTCCCTTCATTGTGTGGACAGACCACAAAAACCTGTCCTACATCCAGACCGCCAAACGTCTGAACTCTCAGCAGGCCAGGTGGGCATTGTTCTTTGGAAGATTCAACTTCACACTCACTTATCGCCCTGGATCCAAGAGCATCAAGCCTGACACCCTCTCCCGTCAGTTCACCACCGACAACACAGCATCCGAGCCAGAGACCATTATGCCATCCACCTGCATGGTTGCCGCTGTCTCCTGGGAAATCGAGTCGCGTATTCGCCAGGCTCAGCAGAACCAGCCTGACCCAGGTAAGTCATAGAAAGGCTCTGTTTGTTCCAGATTCAGTTTGCTCTGAAGTTCTTCAGTTGGCCCATTCTATTCACCTCACCTGTCACCCTGGCATGAACCGGACTGTCGCCTTCCTGCGTCAGCGCTTTTGGTGGCCCACCATGGAGAAAGACGTCCGGAGTTCGTCTCAGCCTGCTCGGTCTTTGCCCGGAACAAAACCTTCACCAGTCCTGCTTCGCCCTCTTCCCATACCCAGTCGCCCTTGGTCACACATAGCTCTGGACTTCGTCTCTGGCCTTCCCCCATCTAACAGTAACTCAGTCATCCTCACCATTATCGACAGATTTTCCAAAGCTTCCATCCTCCATGGAGACTGCGGACCTGCTGGTATCCCATGTGTTTCGGCTGCATGGCATTCCAACTGACATCGTTTCCGATGGGACCCCAGTTTACATCCCAGGTATGGAGATCCTCTGTTCAGCTCTTGGTATTAATGTTAGTCTTTCATCTGGATATCACCCCCAGACCAACGGCCAGACCGAACGGGCCAACCAGGACTTGGAAACTGCCCTACGCTGTGTTACTTCGGCTAACCCTTCCTCCTGGAGTGCTCAGCTACCCTGGGTGGAATATGCCCACAACATCCTCATCAACGGCTCGTCAGGTATGTCACCCTTTGAGTGTGCTCTGGGCTATCAACCCCCCTTGTTCCCTGCCCAAGAGGTCGAGGTAGCAGTGCCCTCTGTCCATGACCACATGCACCGTTGTCATCGCACCTGGAGGCCCTACGCCAGGACCCAATTCCAAGCTAACCGTTGCCGTTTCTCAGCTCCAGTCTACACTCCGGGTCAAAGGGTATGGCTCTCGTCGAAGGACTTGCCCTTGAAAGTGGCTTCCAGGAAACTTGCCCCCCGATTCAATGCTTTTTAATAACTGGAATGTCGCAGTGATTGGAGCAGTACTGTGTATAAATTTAGGCAGTATCAGAGATGGCAATTATTCTTGAGAATTCTTTGTTGTTTTCACAGTCTGATAGTTATCTCTCCATTATGTTCCCTAATTAGCTTGTGTTTGTGTTTTACAACACAAAATAGATTTCCTTATAAATTGCTTACATGCACCTGAATTTCAGCATGACGCTACTATCCCAATAAAATACACATCTCTATAAATGTCAGTAAACCATTAAATGGCAATGGCATGTGTAACTTGCATAAAATGCAGGCTACCCTATCAGGATGGTACAGTTTCATCGCCTTGGTTTGGACTTACTCGAGCATGAAAGGATTTGTCGGGCTATAGTAAATTAGCAGCATTTCTCTTGCCTTTCAAGGGCCGTTTACTCCATCCATACACATAGATGTGATTTCCATTCTCTGAGATGTAAGTTGCTGTTACCTTTTTAGAGGATCTCCAACTTAAAATGGTGATATGCAAATTTTGACATATATTGAATACATTGAGGAACTGAAATACTGTATAGAATTTTTCAGGTGTAATTTACCTTGACCTCAGCAAACATTGGTTCGCATTTTACTTTGTTCTTCTCTTACATTGGCCTCAAAACAGTAATGGTTCCTGTTTGATTTTGTTGCGATTTAACATAGCTTGTGTACAATTGATACGCAAATTATGCACTGTGGTGAAATGTGACATTCTGCTCCAACAATATGCAAATTAATTCACTACATTGACAAATGGTTGAGAAGTAAATTTGCAACAACTTGTGAAGGACATACTAACGTACTTATTTGAAACCCGAATATGGCAGGGTTTGAGACACATTGCCTCTGGCAAAGGCTTAGTAGGCAGGCTTTATTCCTGAAACAAGGACTTGATAATAGCAAAGCCCAGAGAAAGCATAATGAAGGATTTAACAGTGTCTGTTGAAGATGGAGTGCATTGTCTTCTCTCTTCCAGCTTAGCACCGTAGTCTACTACAATTCATCCCAGAGAAGCAAAGGTCAGGATAAGTATTCAACACCAACAGTCAAAGGAATTCTAAAGTTGAGTATTGCAGCTTTGCATGTTTTCTGGTGGTGCCTGATAACCTAAATATATCAATACCGCAAGGGTATATTATTGTCCACCAGTGGCCGCAAAGGAAGGCTCCAATTCTGCTCTCTTTTTCCTGCTTGGGCCTGTTTAGTACACTGTAGTCATCGTTATTCTAAACAGCCTATCATTAACTTCTGGGGTTCTCTGACATATTAGACTTACTCCACCATGACTATTGACCACATTAAGATTGTCAATGCATCATGCAATGAGGAATGTAATGATCATGAATGCAGAAGTGACTTGTTCATTTGTGTTAAACTTGTTTGAAGACAATCATATCCAGACAGGAAAATGATTGAGATTCCCAGGCGAGCAGAGGGAGCATCATAATTAAGCATACGTGAAATAAAACAAAGAAGTAGGCGAAAGGAATGGAAATTAAGTTCAGGTCATGAAATTTAAATTATTATTTGTGGGGTGCTGTGGTTTTTGTAGCTATGGTTTTAAATGTGTAAATAATATACCTTTATTGACTTATTCGAAAATGTAGGTATTTAAGGATAAGTCAAATGGAATTAATTTACTATTATTCACACAGTTTATCACAGGTTGTGATTTGTTGGTCAGTAAATAGAAATGTGTTTACGGTCCTCCTGCGCATGGCCTTTTCTATTCCGATCTTAAACAAAGAATGGCAAATGTGCAGACATATACACACACACACACTAGAAGTATTCACCCCCTTGGATTTCTTCACATTTGGCACTGATTGTGACTGTGAGTCTTCTTGGGTAAATCTCTAAGAGCTTTACACACCTGGATTGTGCAAAATTTGCCTTTAAAAAAAGAAAACATTTTCAAGCCCTGTTAAGGTGTTTGGGGGTCATGGCTAGAAAGCAATTATCAAGTCTTGCCATAGATTTTCAAGCAAATTTAAGTCAGAACTTTAACTTGGCCATTCAGGAACATTCACTCTCTTCTTTGTAATCAACACTGTAGATTTGGCCTTTTGTTGTAGGTTATTGTCCTGCTGAAAGGTGAATTCCTCTCTCAGTGTCTGGTGGAAAGCAGACTGAGGAAGGTTTTCTTCTAGGATGTTTCCTGTGCTTACTGTAGCTCCATCCCATTTATTTTTTATCCTCCCCAGTATTTACTCAAACCGTGATGCAGCTACCACCATGCTTGAAAATAAGGAAGCAGTTTACTCAGTGTTGTGTTGGATTGGCCCAAATATAATGCTTTGCATTTAGGCCAAAAAGTGTATTCCTTTGTTGTGTTTTCTTGCAGTTTAACTTCAGTGCCTTGTTGCATACAGAATGCATGTTTTGTAATAATTTTATTCTGTATATTTTATTGTAATGTATATCATTATTGTGGAGTAACTACAATGTTGTTGTTCCAACCTCAGTTTTCTCCCATACAGCCATTGAATTCTGTAGCTGTTTTAAAATCACCATTGGCCTCATGGCAACATACTGTACCTGAGCAGTTTCCTTCCTTTCCTGCAGCTCAGTTCAGAAGGACAACTGTATCTTTGTTGTGTCTGGGTGGTTTAATACATCATCCACAGCATAATTGTTTTACTTGACCATGCATAAAGAGATATTCAATGTCTGATTTGTTATTGTTACAAATCTACTAATCTGCCCTTCTTTATTAGACTTTCGAAAAGCTCCTTGTTCTTTGTAGTTGAATCTTTGCTTGAAATTCAGTATTTGACTGAGGGACCTTTCAGATGTGTATGTATTGGGGACAGAGTAAACTGTAGTCTTTCAAAAATAATGTAAATCCCTATTATTTCACACAGTGCTTTGTTACATTTTACATTTACAGTACTCCTGAACTAATTTAGGCTTGCCTAGCCAAAGGTGTTGAATATTTACGCAACAATGATATTTTAGTAATTTTATTTTAGTAATTTATAAACATTTGTAGAAATTTCATTTCACTTTGACATTATTGAGTATTTTGTGTAGATCAATTCAATCCATTTCAATCCCACTTTCTAACGCAAAAACATTTCACAAAATCCAAGGGGGTGAATACTTATGATACCCACTGTACTGTACATAAGGCCTGTGAGATAATAAATGGAGATGTACTAGCCATTTGCAAGGGCTCTTCCCACCAGTTCTACTTTGCCCTTAGTGCCTGACAATTCTGTAAACTACCCTCCCCCTACATTTATGACATGATAAATATGTTACCTGCAACACACTTTGTCGCAAGTAATGGAGACATTGAATCCAATCACACTGTGTAGCATCAATAAATTGCTTTTCATTCTTCAAACTGCCATTATGCCTTGGAGTAGGGTGCAGATGGTGCTTTAGTGTGATGAGTAAAGACGGTCAACTTTTCCTCGGCTCATTTTGCAGCGTGAGGATTTGATCGACGTATCACTCATTTTCCATTATGCAGCGCTCAATGCGGGTGGTTGAAGCCTCACAAACACGGTTTCTAATGGAATCTATTTTGAGCATGCCTCCCCATATAGAGCAAATGTATGCTTTTATGAAATTGTTATATAGTGACTTTGTCACTGACAAATGCGGAGTCAATGCAGGTGAACTACATCAAATGCGGAGTCAATGCAGGTGAACTACATCAAATGCTGTCAAGGCAGGTGAACTACATCAAATGCTGTCAAGGCAGGTGAACTACACCAAATGCTGTCAAGGCAGGTGAACTACATCAAATGCTGTCAAGGCAGGTGAACTACACCAAATGCTGTCAAGGCAGGTGAACTACATCAAATGCTGTCAAGGCAGGTGAACTACATCAAATGCTGTCAAGGCAGGTGAACTACATCAAATGCTGTCAAGGCAGGTGAACTACACCAAATGCTGTCAACGCAGGTGAACTACATCAAATGCTGTCAACGCAGGTGAACTACATCAAATGCTGTCAAGGCAGGTGAAGGACATCTGCTCATTTTTTTATCCCTGTTAATTGTCCTCGTTATGTCCCAGGCAACATGGTTACGTTCTAAAAACATGTTGGTAGTGGCTGGCCGATATGAAATATGAAAAGTTAGTGCAAAGTAACTCGACATTCATTACAACTAAAATATTGGAATATGTAGAGTAGCTGTAGGATAATGTACTATCCTATAACATTTGTGCTGTTATGGCAGTATACATATTTGTTCATTATGTCACATAAGTTAGCCAATGTCCAGTCCACCTTAACATGGGACTTCTCAGAAATCACTGCTGAAAAGAAAACAACAACATCAAACTTCAAATAGAATCCACAATAATCTCATCATTATGTCCAAGGCATGCTAGTCACATCAATTCCAAGGATAGGCCTGCTCCAAATGTTAGAAAGATGAATTTAATTAGATAGTGCTAATGTGCCTTTGGATGTATTCCTGCACATATTTCTACTTTTGAGTAGCCATGTGAAGGTAAAAACATGAATCATTCAACAAATGTCTTGATTCATATTTTTTATGTACCACTACCTTTGATACAGAGCTGTGTCCTGGATATATTTATTATATGGTTGCATGACTGTCACTGATGCCCATATGAATACAGAGATCATGGCTCTCTGCAGAAATATTAAAATGTCTGTCTGCATTATCATCTCCCTTTGCAAATCAGAAATAATTTCCACCTGGAGACACAACACCTTCCTTCTCCAGTGATCTCTGTATGCACGTCAACATCTGGACCATCAAAATAGGATATTCAAAATGTATTTTATTTAGTGCTTAGATGTATATGCTGCCTTCCTCTCTAACTATCGTGGACTGTATGAGATAATGTAGTATCCTATAACATATTTGTGTTGCTTTGGTTAATACAATGTATTCCTTGCAGCACTGCCACCTTTGCCACCCAATTTCACTAAAGCCAGAAGAACTTGGGAATTGAAGAAAACAATTTGTTATGGTCAAATAGTTACTGAGCAAGAGCATGAGTCAGGACGGATGTCTACAAAACCACAGCATTTTCAGACATCCACTGAATCATTCAATGCCAATTGTTACCAAATGGAGGCAATGATAGACATGTGTGACCATCTATTATTCAACCCATCTGGACACAATACAAGCCTTGATGTCAAAGAACAAGACTAATGGAGTCAGAATTAATCATAATCCAAAGGTTTTTGAAAACAACAGAGAAGTTGTAACCTAAGGTATTTCAGAGTAGGCCTTCGCATCCTAAAAGAGAGGTAAGTATAGAATTCTCTCCACATGCATTGGAGAGTTTGTAATTAGCTAGCAATCTACTTGACATCCCCCACTAGTAATGCAGAGCATGGTTGTGTTCCAGGCTGCCTTAATCCATTATCTGTTTCACAATCAGACACCCAAGCCATTGGTCCACCACACAGATACAGGACTAGTGGGCTCTCTCAGCAATTGGCATTCAAAGAGCAAAGCTCAATGCAGAGATGGTTTTGACATATGACTCAGATCAGATGTATTTAGCCTCTGTGGTTTAAGCATTTCACTGTTAGTCTACACCTGTTGTTTACGAAGCGTGACAAATAATATCTGATTTAATGTGGAAATATTATTGAATTGAATTTATTTGGGTAAAAGACATATACAACAAAATGCACAATGTAGACACAGAATAGCACTTAAAAGTATTAATTAAAACACTTGTTTACAAAGTGGCCCTCGGTGGTAAAAACAAATAGCATTATGATTAAAAGGCAAGACAAAATTACAAACAACCACATTATATTCATTTATATTGACATCCTATAAAGTGGCACTATACATTTCCCTAACCTACATGTAAAGAAAAACTTGCTCTTCGCAGTACTGTTTACATAACACTAGCTCTGGTATTGTAACTTTGCTGATTATAGACCATGTCAATGTGGTTTTTCATTCAACCTGTATAATGCTTACTTACGGGCCCTTCCCAACAATGCAGAATACAATAAAAAAATGGTGTAACACAATGTTACGCTCGTCGATAGAAGGATCGGACCAAGGTGCAGCGTGGTAGGCGTACATTTTAAATGTATTAAATGAACACCGAAACAAAACAAATACAAACGAAACCGTAACGTACAGTAGGGCATACAGCACAGTACCAAAAACATGATCCCACAAACTAAGGTGGGAAAAAAGGCTGCCTAAGTATAATCCCCAATCAGAGACAACGATAGACAGCTGCCTCTGATTGGGAACCATACCCGGCCAACAAAGAAAGAGAAAAACTAGAATGCCCACCCAAATCACACCCTGACCTAACCAAATAGAGAAATGAAAAGGCTCTCTAAGGTCAGGGCGTGACACACAAGGAATAAATACACAATGAGCAATGATAGCTTGGCTATATACATGGGCTATCACAACAGAGTCCATGTGAAATGTAAGTACTGTAGATACAGTATGTACATATACAGTGGGGAGAACAAGTATTTGATACACTGCCGATTTTGCAGGTTTTCCTACTTACAAAGCATGTAGAGGTCTGTAATTTTTATCATAGGTACACTTCAACTGTGAGAGACGGAATCTAAAACAAAAATCCAGAAAATCACATTGTATGATTTTTAAGTAATTCATTTGCATTTTATTATATTTATATTTTATTATAAAATCAGTACACAGAAGTATCTTTTTTTAAACCTGAATATTTAGTTAAAAGAAATTCATGTTAGCAGGCAATATTAACTAGGCAAATTGTGTCACTTCTCTTGCGTTCATTGCACGCAGAGTCAGGGTATATGCAACAGTTTGGGCCGCCTGGCTCATTGCGAACCAATTTGCAAGAATTTTACATAATTATGACAATTTTGAAGGTTGTGCAATGTAACAGCAATATTTAGACTTAGGGATGCCACCCGTTAGATAAAATACGGAATGGTAATCCCTCCAGGCTTTTTTCCAAGGATTACTTCTTCAGGTTCCGGGCCATGGATTACCTCTTCAGGCTTCGTGCCATGGAATATCCCTACAGGCTCCGGGCCATGGATCATCACTAGAGGCTTAGTGCCATGGATCATCTATACAGGCGTCGGACCATCGATTATCAATGGAGGCTTTGTACGTGGAGCAGGAACCGGTCTCACCTGACTTGGGAGACGCACTGAGGACCGAGTGCTCAAAGCAGGCACCGGCCGTACTGGGTTATGGATGCGCACTGGAGGGAGAATGCCAAGAACAGGCACAGGACGTACTGGATTCTGGAGGCTCGCTGGAGGGAGAGTGTGAGGAGCAGGCACAGGACGTACTGTGCTATGGAGAGAGAGTGCGAGAGGCAGGCACATGCTCACCACAAAAAGCACGGGGAATTGGCTCAGGTCCCAGTCCTGGCCCAGCCAAACTACCCGTGTGCCCCCCCCCCTAATGTTTTGGGGCTGCCTCTCGTTCTTCCCAGGTAGGCTCCAATATCACTCGATTACCTGGCCCCAAGTCCAGTCTCTCCTCTCAATCCACTCCTGATGTGACCAGGTGTCCATTTCTGCCCGGGCACGCCATCTGATCCAATCATGGTGGGTATTTCTGTAACGCGGGTCGTCTAAAGGGGACCAAGGCGCAGCGTGTATAGTGCTCATATTTACTTTTAATGAATGTACTTTAACAAAACGACCGAAAACAGTTCCGTCAGGTGGCATACACTAAACAGAAAAACAACTACCCACAAAACCCAGGAAGAAAAACCCCTACTTAAATATGATCTCTAATCAGAGGCAACGAGGATCAGATGCCTCCAATTAGAGATCAACCCAAACAATCCCAACATAGAAATAGAAAACAAAGAACAACCCAAAACACCCCAACCTACTCTACTATATAAAATGACATCTTACTAGGGTCAGGACGTGACAAGTGTTCATTGTTCATTTAGTATTGTTGTAATTGTCATTATTACAAATATATATATAAAAATTGGCTGATTTAATTGGTAGCGGCTTTTTTTGGTCCTCCAATAATCGGCATCGGTATCGGCGCTGAAAAATCATAATCGGCCGACCTCTAGTTTACATACATTTCAGCCAAATACATTTAAACTCAGTTTTTCACAATTCCTGACATTTAATCCTAGTAAAAATTCCCTGTCTTAGGTCAGATAGGATCACCACTTTATTTTAAGAATGCAAAATGTCCGAATAATAGGAGAGAGAAGGATTTATTTCAGCTTTTATTTATTTCATTACATTCCCAGTGGGTCAGATGTTTACATACGCTCAATTAGTATTTGGTAGCATTGCCTTTAAATTGTTTAACTTGGGTCAAATGTTTGAGGTAGCCTTCCACAAGTTTCCCACAATAAGTTGGGTGAATTTTGGCCCATTCCTCCTGACAGAGCTGATGTAACTGAGTCAGGTTTGTAGGCCTCCTTGCTCACACACACTTTTTCAGTTCTGCCCACACATTTTCTATAGGATTGAGGTCAGGGCTTTGTGATGGCCACTCCAATACCTTGACTTTTATGTCGATATATGACTTGTTTTACTGTGGATATAGATACTTTTGTACCTGTTTCCTCCAGCATCTTCACAAGGTCCTTTGCTGATGTTCTGGGATTGATTTGCACTTTTCGCACCAAAGAACGTTCATCTCTAGGAGACAGAACGCGTCTCCTTCCTGAGTATGACGGCTGCGTGGTCCCATGTTGTTTATACTTGTGTACTATTGTTTGTACAGACGAACATGGTACCTTCAAGCAATTGGAAATTGCTCCTAAGGATGAACCAGGCTTGTGGAGGTCTCCAATTTTTTTTCTGATGTCTTGGTTGATTTCTTTTGATTTTCTCATTATGTCAAGCAAAGAGTCACTGAGTTTGAAGGTAGGCCTTGAAATACATCCACAGGTTGTCACGAGACTTTTTATCCCAATGGTTGAACTCAACTATCACTATAGCTTTGACCAATTCCCAGAAGTTTGTAAGACCCTGGTTATTAATAAAGCATTAGACAAAGCCCCCAGTCTGCAATAGGTTAGTTCTTTATTCAGAGAACATTCAAAGGTCAACAAAATGTGAACAGTCTTTTTACACCCCATACACACACACACACACAATAGGTGGGCTGTATCTTTTTCCACAGTTCACATTCCTCATTTATCACTATTCTACCAGCCTGGCAGTTCCTCGCCGTTCCTCTCCTCCCTGTCGTAAGTATTTTCAGAGTTACAACCAGGTCATGTGTAGTTCAATTGTCCTTTGTTTTCTCATCCATACATTTCTCACCCTTAACTTGTCTCACGCATACATTATTGGATTATAGTCTTATAATTCTAATACATTTCACATCGTTAATTACTTTTCAGGGTGGAATTCTGTCATTACTTTAAACATATACATTCCTTTATCACAGGTACACCTCCAATTGACTCAAATGATGTCAATTAGCCTATCAGAAGCTTCTAAAGCCATGACATAATTTTCTGGAATTTTCCAAGCTGTTTAAAGGCATAGTCATCTTAGTGTATTTAAACGTCTGACCCACTGGAATTGTGATACAGTGAATTATAAGTGAATTAATCTGTCTGTAAACAATTGTTGGAAAGATTACTTGTGTCATGCACAAAGTAGATGTCCTAACCGCCTTGCCAAAACTATAGTTTGTTAACAAGAAATTTGTGGAGTGGTTGAAAAACGAGTTTTAATGACTCCAACCTAAGTGTTTGTAATCTTCCGACTTCAACTGTAGATAATAGACAGTAGCAGCAGCATATGTGTTGAGTGTGGAAGTGCCGAATGTGTGCCTGTGTGTACATGTTATGTGTGTGTGAGTGAGTCAGTGAGTGAGTGTGTATTGGAGTGTCAGTGTATGTGGATGTGCGTGTGTGGATAGAGTCCAGAGTGTGTGCATAGAGTCAAAAAGAGTTAGTGCAAAAAAAGATGAATGCAGATACCCTGGGTAGCTTTTTGGTTAACTATTTAGCAGTCTTATGGCTTGGGGGTAAAAGCTGTTCAGGAGCCTTTTGGTCCCAGAATTAGCGCTCTGGTACTGTTTGCTGTAGCAGAGAGAACACTCTATGACTTGGGTGGCTGGAGACTGACAATTTTTAAGGCCTTCCTCTGACACTGCCTGGTATAGAGGTCCTGGATGGCATGGAGTTTGGTGGTACGTGTAAATGAACCCCTAAAATGAGTGTCCGATCACAATGTCTGCTCTATATTTAGACTTTGATTTTATTGTATGAGCTTTCTATCCTCACTGCATATTTGACAGTTTAGTGTGACTTTTATTTTGAAAGCAGGTGTTTTTTGCCTTCTCTGGTTCATGCGCCAAGGGTAAATGGGAAACGGGCGCGAGTTGAGGTTGTTAAGGTTGTTCAAGCACCCAAGAAACAACGTCAAACTGAGCACTTAGTTGGAAAGAGAACAAGGTATTTACTGTCTTTCAATATTGGTCTTGTTTCAGAAATCTTTCAACTTCTTTTGAACGGGTATTGAATGGATATTGTGTTGTAATTCATGTTCTAAAGTCTCCTAGCAATTTGACGTTATTAGCTGTAACTTAGCTCCACTGTTTGTGCTGGCTAATATTAGTTAATCTTGGGCCACATTAGCACGCTATTAGCACGTAATCAACTATTCTGGTAGAATAGTGCTTTTGATGTATCAAGCACACTACTGTAAAGTTGTGTAAAAGTGTATTATTTGTGGAATGTATTGTTCATCTTGTAAGTGCACTTTTTGTTTGTTTCTCTATCAGCTCTTACGGTGTGTTTATGAAAATGGTACCGCATTAAACTTTCATGAACCATCAGTTTGAGAGTTGATCATTCATTCAGTTGGGGATGCTACAGTAAGAACTACCCTCTGTAGCGCCTTGCGGTCGGATGCCGAGCAGTTGCCATACCAAGCGGTGATGCAACCAGTCAAGATGCTCTCAATGGTACAGCTGTATAACTTTTTGAGGATCTGAGGACCCATTCTAAGTCTTTCCAGCCTCCTGAGGGGGAAGAGGCGTTGTCATGCTCTCTTCATGACTATGTTGGTGTGTTTGGACCATGATAGGTCCTTAGCGATCTGGACACCGAGGCACTTGAAACTCTCGAGCCGTTCCACTACAGCCCCCCGTTTCCTATAGTCCACGATAACCTCCTTTCTCTTGCCCACGTTGAAGAAGAGGTAGTTGTCCTGCTACCACACTACCAGGTCTCTGACCTCCTCCCTATAGGCTGTCTAATCGTCGTTGGTGATCAGCGTGATTACTCACTTAGTAAAGACATGAATGGGACACTCCCAACATTTTTGTGATTTTTTAAAAGAGAAGGGGGTGGAGAGGTCAAATTCAGGGCTATTTAACAGACCTCTCCATATTGGAGTGGCAGGTAGCCTAGTGGTGAGAGCGTTGGGCCAGTACCCGAAAGGTTGCTAGATCGAATCCCCGAGCTGACGTTCTGAAGGTAAAAATCTGTTGTTCTGCCCCTGAACAATGCAGCTTAACCTGTCAAGGTATAGGGGGCAGTATTTTTGATTTCGGATGAAAAGCGTGCCCAGATTAAACGGCCTAATACTCGGGCCCAGAGTCAAATATTTGCATATTATTAGTAGATTTGGATAGAAAACACTCTGCCGTTTCTAAAACTGTTTGAATGGTGTCTGTGAGTATAACAGAACTCATATGGCAGGCAAAAACCTGAGAACATTCCAAGCAGGAAGTGGCCTGTCTGCAAATTTGTAGTTCTTCTTTTGGTTCTCTATCAAAACTACAGTATCCGTGGGGTTATATTGCACTTTCTAAGGCTTCCATTGGCTCTCTAAAACGTTCAGAAAGTGAATTGAGGCATCTCCTGTCTCTGGGCAGAGTATAGTAGCACAGTTTGTCAGTGGCCTGCCTGGTGACAAAGAGATTGGAGATGCGCGTTCACGAGACCATGCTGTTTTTTCTTTTCCTCTTTGAATGAATACAGTATTGTCCGGTTGGAATATTATCGCTATTTTACGAGAAAAATACCATAAAAATAGATTTTAAACAGCATTTGACATGCTTCTAAGTACGGTAAAGGAACATTTTGATTTTTTTGGTCTCGATATGCGCTTGCGCGTTACCCTTTGGATAGTGACCTGAGCGCACCAACAAAACGGAGGTATTTGTTTTTAACTATGGAGTATTTGGAACAAAAACAACATTTCTTGTGGAAGTAGCAGTCCTGAGAGTGCATTCTGATGAAGATCAGCAAAGGTAATACCATTTTTCTAATAGTAATTCTGAGTTTGGTGAGCTCCGAACTTGGCGGGTGTCAAAATAGCTAGCCTTGATGGCTGAGCTATGTACTCAGAATATTGCAAAATGTGCTTTTGCCGAAAAGCTATTTTAAAATCTGACATAGCGATTGCATAAAGGAGTTCTGTATCTATAATTCTTAAAATAATTGTTATGTATTTTGTCAAGGTTTATGATGAGTAATTTAGTAAATTCACCGGAAGTTTTTGGTGGGGATACATTTTCTGAACATCACACGCCAATGTAAAAAGCTGTTTTTTGATATAAATATGAACTTGATTGAACAAAACATGCATGTATTGTATAACATAATGTCCCAGGAGTGTCATCTGATGAAGATCATCAAAGGTTAGTGCTTCATTTAGCTGTGTTTTGGGTTTATGTGACATATATGCTTGCTTGGAAAATGGCTGTGTGATTATTTGTGGCTATGTACTCTCCTAACATAATCTAATGTTTTGCTTTCGCTGTAAAGCCTTTTTGAAATCGGACAATGTGGTTAGATTAACGAGAGTCTTATCTTTCAAATGGTGTAAAATAGTCATATGTTTGAAAAATTGAAATTATTGCATTTTTGAGGTTTTGTATTTCGCGCCACGCGGTTCCACTGGCTGTTGAATAGAGTGGGACGGTGACGTCCCACCTTGCCCATAGAGGTTAACCCACTGTTCCAAGGCCGTCATTGTAAATCAGAATTTGTTCATAACTGACTTGCCTAGTTAAATAAAGGTTAAAAAAATAAATGCCCTGTTAAAAGAATGAATGCATGCGGAAGTTGGGTACTCTCCCTAATCTACATACATGTTTGATGAGTGGAGAGAATTTTACATGGCCATTTACGCAGCACAGGCACTTGTGTTACATCACACAGCACTTGTGCTAACCAGAGCATCCTTGTTCTCTGGCAGTCAGGGTCACATAGTGAAGAGTATAGCGCAGGTGCTGCTATTAAAATGCTGCCCGTCTCCATATCCTCTGCCTATGGTGGCGCCACAGTCCTCCTGTCCAAGTGCAGCAGGTGCTGTTTCACAGGTCTCCCACAGAGGTCCCTGCCACTAATGGGATATATGACCAGAATCCAAACACGGGGGTAAGGCAACAAGGCAGCAGAGGAGTCTCTCACTGTCGCCCGCCTATAAAGAGTTTTCAAACACGGCCCAGGCTTAAGATGTGCGACAAGGCGAGCCACGGGGGAAAGTTGAGTGCTTGCCCCATGTGAGCATGTTACCAAGTGATAGAGGTCCTTATTTATTAGATCAAACTAAGGGAGTCTGGGAAAGACAGGAAATAATGACAAGGATGGCTGAAAAAGAGAAATTGTGGTCATTGCATTTGACAGCCCTGGGAAGACTGAATCCACTCTCCTACTGGCTGATGTGCGGAAAATATCATTATCCCACTCTGTAATGTAATTATGTTGCCTCCAATGAATATATGCATATAAATTGCTCTCATGAGGGTCCGTTGGCTGCGAGGTTGAATAAATACCCACTAAATCATCTATTAGAGTGGGTATTACTCTGATGCAACAAATACAACAAATTTTTATACTGACTAAAAAGGTTTTTGTTGTTGTAAAGTTAACACAGCTTTCATTGTCATTGCTCAAATGTTGTTCAAATATGGCCCTTCAACAGTTGATGGTCAGTTCTGAAGGTCTTTGAAAATCTTTCATTTCGCCTCTAAGCCTAAATATATTTTTTCATTAGAAGTATTATGATCCGACAAATCTGACATAACCTATACAGCAGGGACCATCAATTAGATTCAGGGGCGGGCCAACAGATTCAGGGTCGGGGGGCCGGGAACATAATTACAAATAATTTGAAGACTGTAAATTGACCGCAAGAAACCCAAACAGATATATTGTTTGAATAAAACATAATCATTTTAAACCTTGATTACATTTCTATACCATCACGTCTCTCTTTTGTGTGAGAATACTTAACATATTTATTTAATTAAAAATCACTTGGAGCTGATTTCCGGGTGTTTTAAAGACTTTTATGTAAAAAAAAAGCTTTGCTCAGAAAACTTGGGGGGGGGGGGGGTGGCAAATAAAACCACTGCCAGTTAGGGAACCCTGCTATACAGTATAGTTCAAGCTCACAGCATTGCTGTTTATTTGAAATTGTTCCGTTTTGGCAGGAGTGTGCTTTTAAGTATTGATTGTGCACATTCCACAATAATCATAATGTTCAAGAGAATATCCGCAAGTATTGCATTCTGAAGAACTGTTCTGTTACAGGTTTCTCCCACTAGATAGTATCACATTTGCATTATAATCTGATAGTGAGGCATGAGGGCTCTTATTGATCCAATACTCAGTGATGGCATAAACAATATTCATGATACTAGTCTTAAAACCACCTGTAATACATTATAACACATTTATAGGCATTTAAACAGGATGTTATAAGGAGCAGTCATAAAGAGCTGCCATGTTATAAGGAGCTGTCATGTTATCCTAAATAGCAAATAGTTTATCTAAAACAGTTGGGGTGACTCACCCAATGTTTAAAGAATGCACTTACATCAGCACACAATCTAAAATGCAACAACTACAACTACTAGGTTACTAACCAGATCGAAGACTTGTAGCATAAGCTACCAATTCTCTGGTAAACCAAATAATGAATACAACAATATGTTTATATTCCCTTAAAACATTTAGATTTTTTCAGACTTTGGCATGGCAGAAAACCAACTTCACCCTTTCATATACTTTGTCTGTCAAATTCAAGAGATGAGTAGTTATTTTAAAGGGGGCTGAACGCACCGATTCCAGAAGTGCGTTTCTGCTGCTCGTGGTTCGTATTATGTACGCTATATCGTACCCTGGCAGTTATTGTTTGTCCCTCTTGAGTCACAGTACCAACATTTCACCCTCAAAATAGTCAGAATTAATCTAAGATAAATAAAGAAATCTGTAATTAATTTTGATGTTTTTGGTGAGGAGGTCTCAGTTGCGCTATTTTACATCTAGGTGAATGGTGCAGAATTTCTCAAGTTGAAACATTTGCACTGCAGACAGTATCGGTCAGCTGCTGCTGCGGTCAAGACTGATTTCTGAGATCATGTCTATGACATCATCAGCAAGCTGTCAAGCAATTGTAAATAAAGCACAAGCTACACACAGTTTATCAGTGCCCAAAATCACTACCTAGCTAAATTCCAACACTGTTTGTCAATGAAGCTAGAGCAGGCAGTCTACGTTAGCTACATCAGCTTATCAAGTCACTGGGAAGTGGAAAAGTGCTTCGATAATGCAATTTTAATATTTTTGTGAGATCTTTTAATGACAAAATCTATTCACTGTTGCTATCGAAGTCATTCTAAAGGTTAGGTTTAACAAAGCAAATGAAATGTAACAATACTTTATAAGTCATATATTATCAATGATGCTATTTAGGTCTATATAGCCATTTGCAAAGGCATCAACAGCTATTGTTTCAATTGGAATTAAAGCCAGTATAAGGGCACAAGACGAGACCCAAATGCAGACACAGGAGGCAGATGGTTGAGCGCCGATATTTATTATACCAAAAGTGGTAGGCAAAAGTCAGGTTGTGTACAGGCGAGAGTTCAGGACAGGCACGGGTTCAGTAATCAGGTCAGAGTCCAAACGGTACAAGACGATAGGCAGGCTCGAGGTCAGGGGCAGGCAGAGTGGTCAGGCAGGTGGTCTCAGAGTCAGGACAGGCAAGGGTCAAAACCAGGATGGCAAGAAAAGAGAGACTAGGAAAAGCAGGAGCTGAGACACAAAAATGCTTGTTGACTTGACAAACAAGATGAACTGGCACCGAGAGACAGGAAACACAGGAATAAATTCCCCCGGTATAATAAGCGACACCAGGAGGGGGTGGAGACAAGCACAAGGACAGGTGAAACAGATCGGGGAGTGACAGTCCCCCCCCTCTAGGGGCGCCACCTGGCGTATACCTGATTGACCGGGGTGTCGGCGGTGGAAGTCGGCGATGAGGGCTGGATCCAGGATGTCTCTAGCGGGAACCCAGCACCTCTCCTCCGGGCCGTAACCCTCCCAGTCAACCAGGTACTGGAATATTGACTTTGATCTAAGGCCCTTCTTATGATCACATTTTCCTCTGTGAACAAGTCTTATAAATTGAAAAATAATTTTTACAGCTTATTAGCGTACACCTAATATGTTCCCCCTGTTGATGATGTTCATTATATATTAAGGTTGAACCAAAAGATTAAATGTAACAAAAATGAAATACAAAATGAACATGTGAAATTGAATGATACAATAATGTATGTTGATGCTGATATTCCATTAAGTTTCTATATGATAACAATAGCATGATATATTTAATATGTCATACTATTTTTTAACAGTTTCACTAATTCATTTTAATTAACTTAATCATTATGACACACCGCTCACTACTGTCATTGGTTACACTAATTGCACTGTGTGTACATAACCTGGTTCAAGTATTCATGACATTTCACTGAAGAAGGCACAGTAATGCCGAAATGTTGGTAAATACCCATTAAATTGCTGGGAAATTACACATGGAGTGTGCGACTTTCTTTATTTTGAAAGTTTGTACGGAGATATTCCAATTTTATGGTTGGTCCAAACCAAAAATGGCTGTTCTGCTCCTTCCAGCCAGTGCCTCCACTCTTCCAGCGCCATCTTGATAGCCAGAAGTTCTTAGTTGCCTACGTCGTAGTTCCTTTCTGCAGGATGGAGACGATGGGACAGGAAGACACAGGGATGGAGCTTTTAGTCCTGGGCAGATTGCAGGGACAGGATGGCCCCCACTCCAACATCAGAAGCATCAACCTCTACCACAAATTGACAGGACGTGTCCGGATGGACGAGGATGGGTGCTGTGGTGAACCGATGCTTCAGGTCCACAAAGACTCTGTCAACAGCTGGAGACCACGTGAATGGTACTTTGGGAGAGGTCAGTACAGAGAGGGGGGCCACCAGGGTGCTGTAGCCCCGAATGAAACGGCGGTAGATGTTAGCGAACCCCAGGAAATGTTGTAACTGCAACCTTGACGTAGGTTGAGGCCAATCTACCACTGCTTTCACCTTTTCTGGATCCATTTGGACATTTCCATCTGCGATGACATACCCCAGAAAGGAGATTGTAGAGCGGTAGGAACTCACACTTCTCAGCTTTCACAAACAACTGGTTCTCCAGGAGGCACTGAAGGACTTGTCTGACATGGAGGATGTGTTCTAGAGTAGACCGGGAAAAAAACAGGACGTCATCAAGGTAGACGAACACAAAACGATTTAGCACATCGTTTACCAGAGCCTGGAAGACAGCAGGGGTGTTGGTGAGTCCAAACAGCATGACCTGGTACTCATAATGTCGGCTGGCTGTGTTGAATGCTGTCTTCCACTCATCTCCTTCGCGTATCCGAACCAGGTGGTAGGCATTACGAAGGTCCAGCCTGGAAAAAAAATGGTGGCCCCCTGGAGAGGTTCGAAAGCCAAGGAGAGGAGTGGTACAGGGTAACTATTCTTGATCGTTATATCATTAAGACCCCGGTAGTCAATGCACGGATGCAGGGTCTTGTCCTTCTTCTCCACAAAGAAAAACCCTGCAC
This sequence comes from Salmo trutta, assembly GCF_901001165.1. Taxonomy (NCBI): domain Eukaryota; kingdom Metazoa; phylum Chordata; class Actinopteri; order Salmoniformes; family Salmonidae; genus Salmo; species Salmo trutta. The sequence continues at coordinate 24,273,094 of NC_042975.1, forward strand.
CGGCAGGAGATGCAAACGGACAGATGCCTCCAGTAGCCAGAGAATCCACAATGTACTCCTCCGTGGCCTTGGTCTTCGGTCCAGATAGAGAATATAGCCGACCACGAGGTGGTGTGGTGTGGTGCCGGGGAGGAGATCAATGGCACAATCATAAGGACAGTGCGGGGGAAGAGAAGTAGCATGTGCCTTACTGAATACCTCCAGGAGGTCATGGAACTCAGTGGGAATGGCTGAGACATCCGAGCCTTTGCTTATGCCCTGAGGAGGACATCTTGGGGACGGCTGTGCTGCTTTAATGACAAATTGGGCTCCAACTCAGGATGGAGCTCGGTGTCCAGTCAATAACAGGGTTGTGTTTATGGAGCCAAGAAAATCCCAGAACAACAGGAACATGGGATGAATCGATGAGGATTAACTTTTTGGTCTCACTGTGGTTTCCTGAAACCTGTATCTTAACGGGCACTGTGCTATGGGTGACTCTTCCAATTGAGCGGCTATCCAGTGCCCTTGCATCCATGGGGACAGAGAGAGGTTGAGTAGGAATATTTAATTCAGAAACCATGGTAGCATCCATAAACCTTTCATCAGCCCCAGAGTCAATGAGCACCTGGAGAGACTTAGACTGGTCTCCCCACAGCAGAATCACAAAAAAAGGTGTAAGGGTGATGGGAATTAGAGGACTCCCAGTCTGGCTCACCAGAGTACTTGTACGCACTAGAGGAAAAGGGCTTCTTAACAGAGCAGGTGGCTATATAATGTCCCACACCTCCACAGTACAGACAACAGTTAGAACTCAGCCTCAGCCGATAATCTAGCTCTTCCCAGTTGCATGGGCTCAGGAGTATCCAACTCACCCGTCACCGATGATTCTCGACGAAACTCGGGTGTTTTCGGCTCTCCTCGGAAATACACACTTTGGGGATTTCCAGATTCCTTAGGGCGTGCGCCAGCATCAACAGATGAACAAGTGTTTCCGAGGCCCAACCTCCTCTCACACCAGCGTTCTCTTAGGCGCTCATTAATCCTAATCAAAAGGGTGATGAGGGAATCGAGGTCCAGTGGTATTTCCCGAGCTGCGAGCTCATCCTTCATCCCCTTTCACTGTCCGTGGAGGAAGGTGTCGAACAGAGCCTCCGGATTCCAGGAATGTGTGAAAATGTTCCCCAATGTGCGAAAATCTACCACGTAGTCTGCCACACTACAGGAGATCTGACGTACCTGCAGTAGTTTGAGCCACCTCCCTCCTGGGCACCGGAGAATCGAAAACCTTCCTCACCTGCCATAAATTCCTCCAGGCTATGGCACACAGCGGATTGCTTCTCCCAGGAGAGCGCCCTTCTGGAAATTAGCTTCATTGAATACACTTTTTTCGATTGGTCCAACGGGAACGAAGAGGGCTGGAGTTTGAAAATGAGGGAGCACTGGGCAAGGAATGCCCGGCAGGTACCAGGATCACGTGCATAATGCTCCGGAGGAGGTAAGCGGGGTTCTTGGGAGCCGGGGTAGGTTGAACCAATCCACAACTAGTAGAAAGGTTACTGGGTGGTTGGTAGGTCTCAGATGTGGCGTGCTGCCTATGAGCTACTTCATGGATTTGCTTCATTATCACCTTGAACCCTTGGTCGTGGCATTCTGTCAGGGAACGAAGCCCTTCCAAAAGGTCCCAAAGTAGCTCCTCATGCCTCCCAATGGTGGCTCCCTGCAGGAAGACAATGTGACGGAGCTGGTCCAAGTCTGCTTGGTTTGTCATGGCCAGTTCATACTATAAGGGCACAAAGCGAGACCCAAATGCAGACTCAGGAGGCAGATGGTTGAGCGCCGATATTTATTATAACAAAAAGGGTAGGCAAAATGTAAGTTGGGTACAGGCGAGAGTTCATAAACCAGGTCGGAGACCAAACAATACCAGGCGATAGGCAGACTCGAGGTCAGGACATGCAGGGGTTCAGTAACCAGGAGGGCGAGAATAGAGAGACTGGGAAAAGCAGGAGCTGAGACACAAAAACGCTGCTTGACTTGACAAACAAGGCAACCTGCCACAGAGACAGGAAACACAGGGTAAATACACCTGGGATGAATAAGCGACACCTGGAGGAGGTGGAGATAAGCACAAGGACAGGTGAAACAGATCAGGGTGTGACAGCCATACTAAGTCAGTGGCACAAAAGATACATCTGGGCCGAGGGTACGTTGACTTCTTCTTCTGGGAAAAGCAGAGGGTCCCGTGGCTGAACAGGGAAGGGTGTTCCAGGCATACACCACACAGACCAGTTGTCAGCTCCAGGTAGTGGGGTAGGTTGAGACCAGGCATCTTAGGGTGGTTTCCAGGTCCTGGTTAGCTCGCTACGACAGGCCGTTGGATTGGGGCTGGAATCCGGAGGATGACCCAATGAGTGTGCACACTCATGACCCAATGAGTGTGCAAAACGCCTTCCAGAACCGGGACGAGAACTGAGAACCACGGTCGGAGACCATGTCCACCGAAAGTCCATTGATCTGGAAGACGTGCTGCACCATGAGCTGGGTCGTCTCCTTGGCAGAAGGTAGTTTGGGGAGGTGAATGAAATGGGCGGCTTTGGAAAGCCTGTCCACCACCGTGAGGATAGTGGTGTTGCCATTAGACAAAGGGAGACCAGTGATGAAGTCCAGTGATATATGTGATCAGGGACAGTGAGGGACAGGAAGAGGTCGAAGGAGGCCAGCCGAAGCTTGCAGAGGAGTCTTGTTCTGAGCACAGACAGTGCAGGTGGCGATGAACACGGAGACGTCAGGGACCATGGTGGACCAGCAGAAGTGTTGTCGCACAAAGGCCAGGGTCTGACGAGAGCCAGGGTGGCAGGCAAGCCTGAAGGAATGAGCCCATTCCAGGACCGGGGAACAGGCAACGTCTGGGACAAACATCCGGTTAGTTCCAGGGCAGAATGCTGGGACAGGACGGTCCCCACTCCGACATCCAACGCGTGTATCTCCACCACGAACTGACGGGACAGATCAATATAGGAGCTGTGGTGAAGCGGTGCTTAAGGTCCGGGAACACCCGGTCAGCAGCTGGGGACCACGTGAACGAGACATTGGGAGAGGTGAGTGCTGACAGGGGGGAAGCCAGGGTTCTGTAACCCCAGATAAAATGTTGATAGAAATTGGCAAATCCTAAGAAGCGTTGCAGCTGCACTCTGGACGTGGGTTGGGGCCAATCCACCACCGCTCTCACCTTTCCGGGATCCATCTGCACATTCCCAGCAGCGATGATGTATCTAAGGAAGAAGATGGTGGAGCGATAGAATTCGCATTTTGACAAAAAGTTGGTTCTCTAAGAGAAGGTGGAGGACCTTTCAGGCTTGGAGAATGTGTTCTTGAGCCGAGCAGGAAAAGAGGAGGATGTCGTTGAGGTAGACGAACACGAATTGAATCAACATGTCGCGGAGAACGTCATTCCCCATTTTTTGAAATATTATATTTACGTAAGTATTCAGACCCTTTACTCAGTACTTTGTTGAAGGACGTTCGGCAGCGATTATAGCATCGAGTCTTCTTGGGTATGACGCTACAAGCTTAGCACACCTGTATTTGCGGAGTTTCTCCCATTCTTCTCTGCAGATCCTCTCAAGCTCTGTCAGGTTGGATGGGGAGCGTTGCTGCACACCTATTTTTAGGTCTCTCCAGAGATGTTCGATCAGGTTCAAGTCTGGCTCTGGCTGGGCCACTCAAGGACATTCAGAGACTTGTCCCGAAGCCACTCCTGTGTTGTCCTGGCTGTGTACTTAGGGTTGTTGTCCTGTTGGACGGTGAATCTTCGCACCAGTCTGAGGTCCTGAACGCTCTGGAGCAAGCTTTCATCAGGGATCTCTCTGTACTTTTCTGCATTCATCTTTGCCTCGATCCTGAGTAGTCTCCCAGTCCCTGCCGCTGAAAAACATCCCCACAGCATGATGCTGCCACCACCATGCTTCACCGTAGGGATGGTGCCAGGTTTCCTCCAGACGTGACATTTGGCATTCAGGCCAAAGAGTTCAATCTTGGTTTCATCAGACCAGATAATCTTGTTTCTCATGGTCTGAGAGTCTTTAGGTACCTTTTGGCAAACTCCAAGCAGGCTGTCATGTGCCTTTTACTGAGGGGTGGCTTTTGTCTGTCCACTAAACTATAAAGGCCTGATGGGTGGAGTGCTGCAGAGATGATTGTCCTTCTGGAAGGTTCTCCCATCTCCACAGAGGAACTCTAGAGCTCTGTCAGAAAGACCATTGGGTTCTTGGTCACCTCCCTGACCAAGGCCCTTCTCCCCCAATTACTCATTTTGGCCAGGCGGCCAGCTCTAGAAAGAGTCTTGGTAGTTTCAAACTTCTTCCATTTAAGAATTACGGAGGGCACTGCGTTCTTGGGGACCTTCAATGCTGCAGAAATGTTTTGGTACCTTTCCCCAGATCTGTTTCTCGACAGAATCTAAGGACAATTCCTTTAACCTCATGGCTTGGTTTTTGCTCAGACATGCACTGTCAAATGTGCGACCTTAAAAATACAGTGTGTGCCTTTCCAAATCATGTCCAATCAATTGAATTTACCACAGGAGGACTCCAATCAAGTTGTAGAAACATCTCAAGGAAGATCAATGGAAACAGGATGCACCTGAATTAAATTGCAAACGGTCTGAATTCTTATGTAAATAAGATATGTTTATTTTTATCTGTAATACATTTAAAACAAATTCTAAACCTGTTTTCACTTTGTCATTATCTGGTATTGTCACGCTTGTGTGTAGTGGGTGAGGAATCAAATGCAGGAAGCTGCGATACAGGGTAGTGGCTTTAATAAGCACAACGGCAAAAACACAAGCCTTCCCAAAAAAACAGCGATCAAAGCGCACAACAAAACAAGGTGCCCCAAACACAGGGGACAAAACACTGTTGGTGCAAACACACGCACTACTGCAAAATACAAAATCAGAGTGTCACCAAGCAAAGCAAACAGAGAAACACAATCACGTACAAAAACCATACATCCTACGCTAACCTAAATACCCCCCCCTTACTAATGACTAACCCAAAACAGGTGCGTGCCTACCTAGACCTAACCAAACGAAAGTGAAACAAAACAGGGATCGATGGCAGCTAGTAGTTCGGCGACGACGACCGCCGAGCCCCGCCCGGCCGAGGAGGGGCGCCACCATCCGTCACAGTCGTGACAGTACTCCCCCCCTGACGCGCGGCTCCCGCAGCGCGCCGTCGCCGACCTCGAGGACGCCCCGGAGGGCGAGGCGCAGGGCGATCCGGATGGAGGCTGTGGAACTCCCGGGTGAGCGCTGGGTCCAGTATGTCCTCCACCGGTACCCAGCACCTCTCCTCCGGGCCGTACCCTTCCAAGTCCACGAGGTACTGCAGGCCCCTCGCCCGGCGTCTGGAGTCCAAGATGGATCGGACTGTGTACGCCGGGGCCCCCCCGATGTCCAGGGGGGGTGGAGGGACCTCCCGTACCTCATTTTCCTGCAGCGGACCAGCTACCACCGGCCTGAGGAGAGACACATGAAACGAGGGGTTAATACGATAATAAGAAGGAAGTTGTAATCTGTAACACACCTCGTTTATTCTCCTCAGGACTTTAAATGGCCCCACAAACCGCGGACCCAGCTTCCGGCAGGGCAGGCGGAGGGGCAGGTTCCGGGTCGAGAGCCAGACTCTCTCCCCTGGGGTGAACACGGGGGCCTCGCTGCGGTGCCGGTCAGCGCTCGCTTTCTGTCGCTCCCTGGCTCGTTCCAGGGATTCCTGCACAGCGTTCCAGGTCTCCCTTGAGCGCTGCACCCATTCCTCCACCGCAGGGGCCTCCGTCTGGCTCTGATGCCATGGCCCCAGGACCGGCTGATAACCCAACACACATTTGAATGGTGACATGTTGGTGGAGGAGTGGCGCAAAGAGTTCTGAGCCATTTCGGCCCATGGCACGAACCTTGCCCACTCCCCTGGCCGGTCCTGGCAATAGGACCGCAGGAACCTGCCCACCTCCTGGTTTACCCTTTCCACCTGCCCATTACTTTCGGGGTGAAACCCCGAGGTCAGACTGACCGAAACCCCCAGCCGCTCCATAAACGCCCGCCACACTCGGGACGTGAACTGGGGGCCTCGATCTGAGACGATATCCTCGGGCACCCCGTAGTGCCGGAAGACGTGGGTGAATAAGGCTTCCGCGGTCTGCAGGGCCGTAGGAAGACCGGGTAACGGAATCAGACGGCAGGACTTAGAAAACCGGTCCACAACGACCAGGATCGTAGTGTTGCCCTGAGACGGCGGGAGATCGGTCAAGAAATCCACCGCCAGGTGGGACCATGGTCGTTGTGGAACCGGGAGGGGTTGTAATTTCCCTCTAGGCAGGTGCCTGGGAGCCTTACTCTGAGCGCACACCGAACAGGAGGAGACATAGTGCCTCACGTCCTTCACCAAGGTGGGCCACCAGTATCTCCCACTAAGACCACGCACTGTCCGCTCAACCCCTGGGTGACCCGAGGAGGGAAGCGTGTGAGCCCACCGAATCAGCCGATCGCGAACACCGAGCGGAACGTACTTACGACCCACTGGACACTGCAGAGGAGTAGGCTCCGTCCGTAACGCCCGCTCGATGTCCGTGTCCACCTCCCAGACCACCGGTGCCACCAGGCAGGAGGCTGGAAGGATGGGCGTGGGCTCGGTGGACCGTTCCTCGGCGTCATGGAGACGAGACAGTGCGTCGGCCTTAGTGTTCCGGGAACCTGGGATATACGAGATGTTAAACCGAAATCTCGTAAAGAACATCGCCCACCTGGCTTGACGCGGGTTCAGTCTCCTCGCCGCCCGGATGTACTCCAGATTGCGGTGGTTAGTCCAGATGAGAAAAGGGTGGCGCGCCCCCTCAAGCCAATGTCTCCACACCTTCAGGGCTCTGACCACAGCCAACAGCTCCCTGTCCCCCACATCATAGTTACGCTCCGCCGGACTCAACTTCCTAGAGAAGAAGGCGCAGGGGCGGAGCTTGGGGGGGGGCGCCCGAGCGCTGGGACAGCACGGCTCCTACCCCAGCCTCGGACGCGTCCACCTCCACTATGAAGGGCAAAGAGGGGTCCGGGTGCGCCAGCACCGGGGCGTCGGTGAACAAAACCTTCAGACGACTAAAGGCCCTGTCCGCCTCCGCGGACCACTGCAACCGCACCGGGCCCCCCTTCAACAGTGAGGTAATGGGAGCCGCCACCTGCCCAAAGCCCCGGATAAACCTCCGGTAGTAATTGGCAAATCCCAAAAACCGCTGCACCTCCTTCACCGTGGTGGGAGTCGGCCAATTACGCACGGCTGAGACGCGGTCACATTCCATCACTACCCCTGATGAGGAAATGCGATACCCCAAGAAAGAGACGGCTGGTTTGGAAAACTCACATTTCTCAGCCTTGACGTATAGGTCATGCTCCACCAGTCGCCCAAGCACTTTACGCACCAGAGACACATGCTCGGCGCGTGTAGCGGAGTAGACCAGAATGTCATCGATGTACACCACTATACCCTGACCGAGCAGGTCCCGGAGAATCTCGTCCACAAAAGATTGAAAGACTGCGGGAGCATTCTTTAACCCATACGGCATGACGAGGTACTCATAATGGCCAGATGTGGTACTAAATGCAGTTTTCCACTCGTCCCCTCCTCGTATACGCACCAGATTATATGCGCTCCTGAGATCCAATTTCGTGAAGAAGCGCGCCCCGTGAAATGACTCCATCGCCGAGGCGATGAGAGGTAGTGGGTAACTGAAACCCACTGTGATGGCATTTAGACCTCTATAGTCAATGCACGGGCGCAAACCTCCCTCCTTCTTCTTCACGAAAAAGAAGCTCGAGGAGACGGGTGAGTGAGATGGCCGAATGTATCCCTGCCTCAAGGATTCAGTGACGTATGTCTCCATAGCCGCTGTCTCCTCCTGAGACAGGGGATAAACGTGACTACGAGGGAGGGCAGCGCCCACCTGGAGGTTTATCGCACAGTCTCCTCGTCGATGAGGTGGTAATTGGGTCGCCTTCATTTTACTGAAGGCGATAGCCAAATCGGCATATTCTGAGGGAATGTGCATGGTGGAGACTTGGTCTGGACTCTCCACCGTAGTCGCACCGATGGAAACTCCTATGCACCTGCCCGAGCACTCATTTGACCACCCCTTAAGAGCCCTCTGTCCCCACGAAATCTTAGGGTTGTGAGTGGCTAGCCAGGGAATCCCTAGAACCACTGGAAACGCTGGGGAATCGATGAGGAAAAGACTAATCCGCTCCTCATGACCCCCCCGCATTACCATGACCAGAGGTACAGTGACCTCCCTGACCAGCCCCGACCCTAGTGGTCGACTGTCTAGGGCGTGTATGGGGAAGGGTTGGTCCAACTGGACCAGGGGAATCCCTAACCTAGCCGCGACCCCACGGTCCATAAAACTCCCTGCTGCGCCTGAATCGACTAGCGCCTTAAACCGGGAGTGAGGGGAGAAACAAGGGAAAGACACTGACACATACATGTGACGTACAGGGGGCTCTGGGTGAGGCTGGTGCTGACTCACCTGAGGTGTCAAAGGAGCGCTCTGCCTGCCGTCTGGACTCCTAGGGGAGTCTCCCCAGCACCGGTCCACAGTGTGCCCTCTGCGACCACATGAGGTGCAGGAGCGACCCCCCCCTCCAGTCTTCCTGGCTGCTGCCCCCCCTATATCCATAGGCGTGGGAGCAGGAGGGCTGGAGGGTGGAATGAGCAGGGCCCGGGTCGGACGTCCGCGGGCGGCCAGCAGATTGTCCAGTCGGATGGACAGATCCACCAGTTGGTCCAGTGTGTGAGTCGTGTCCCGACAGGCTAATTCCCGGCGGACGTCCTCCCTCAAACTACAACGGTAGTGGTCTATAAGGGCCCTCTCATTCCACCCTGCTCCCGCGGCCAGGGTCCGGAACTCGAGAGCGAAATCCTGCGCGCTCCTCGTCTCCTGCCTCAGGTGAAACAGCCGCTCACCCGCCGCTCTCCCCTCCGGGGGATGATCGAATACTGCCCGAAAGCGGCGGGTGAACTCTGGGTAGTTGTCCCTGGCTGAGTCCGGACTGTCCCACACGGCGTTTGCCCATTCCAGGGCCTTACCCGTGAGACAGGAGACGAGGACGCTGACGCTCTCCTCCCCCGAGGGAGGGGGACGAACGGTCGCCAGGTATAACTCCAACTGGAGTAAGAAGCCCTTACACCCAGCGGCCGTTCCATCGTACTCCCTGGGGTGGGGGCGAGCTTCACCCCACTGGTACTGGGAGCTGTGGGTGCTGGGGGGGGGCGCAGGCTGTTGGACTGCCGCGTTCGGGGGGCCGAGAGCGCGTCGGTCCCAGCTCTCCAGGCGCGCCAACACCTGATCCATGGCGTTACCCAGCCGGTGGAGCAGGGTAGAGTGTTGATCCACGGTTTCCTCCATGGACATGGCTGGCGCTGAAGCTCCTGCTGACTCCATTACGTTTTGGGTACGTGATTTCTGTCACGCTTGTGTGTAGTGGGTGAGGAATCAAATGCAGGAAGCTGCGATACAGGGTAGTGGCTTTAATAAGCACAACGGCAAAAACACAAGCCTTCCCAAAAAAACAGCGATCAAAGCGCACAACAAAACAAGGTGCCCCAAACACAGGGGACAACACACTGTTGGTGCAAACACACGCACTACTGCAAAATACAAAATCAGAGTGTCACCAAGCAAAGCAAACAGAGAAACACAATCACGTACAAAAACCATACATCCTACGCTAACCTAAATACCCCCCCCTTACTAATGACTAACCCAAAACAGGTGCGTGCCTACCTAGACCTAACCAAACGAAAGTGAAACAAAACAGGGATCGATGGCAGCTAGTAGTTCGGCGACGACGACCGCCGAGCCCCGCCCGGCCGAGGAGGGGCGCCACCATCCGTCACAGTCGTGACAGGTATTGTGTGTAGATTGCTGAGGATTTGTATTCATTTAATCCATTTTAGAATCAGGCTGTCACTTAACAAATTGTGGAAAAAGTCAAGGGGTCTTAATACTTTCCGAAGTCACTGTAGCTGTCCAGTGACGCTCCCCATCCGACCTGACAGAGCTTGAGAAGAATGGGAGAAACTCCCCAAATACAGGTGTGCCAAGCTTGTAGTGTCATACCCAAAAAGACTCGAGTCTGTAATCGCTGCCAAAGGTGCTTCAACAAAGTACTGAGTAAAGGGTCTGAATGCTTGTGATATTTCAGTTTTTGATTTGTAATAAATTAGCAACATTTTTTAAAAACCTGTTTTTGCTTTGTCGTTATGAGGTATTGTATGTATTTTGATGAGGGAAAAAAAGCAATTGAATCAATTTTAGAGTAAGGCTATAATGCTACAAAATGTGAAAAAAGTCAAGGGGTCAGAATACTTTCCGAATCCACTGTACATTATTATGAATGTCAATATGATTACTATTGAGAGAGCACAACAGATCATAATTTGAGATCAAAAGGATACTGGCAGGTTCCATTTTCTCATAGTCTCAGAAATCCCAAACCTAGGGCAAGAGCACACAGCTCAGGCTGTGAGTGTGGTGCTATAGTATAATTTAGTTATGGATACATTTTTGGTCAGGGATATCAAAAATACAGTATCAGACATCCATATCAGTGACATTTCAAACATACCATGAAACTTTCTCCAACCTACAATGGTGTATTCTGTTTTGCTTTTAGCTCTGAAGTAACCAATTACACGTCTTGCGTCTTGTGTCTTGCTCTATTTGAAGTAGCTTTTGTTTGGAAGAAAATAATGCAATAGCTCTGGCCAAGGGCGGACTGGAAATCTGGCATTTCGGGAAAATGCCAGATGGGCTGTTCCATTTTTAGCCTGTTGGGCCTGTTTAACTAGATTTTTTTGTGCAAAATTATCATTATCTGGCTAATAATGGGGCCTCAATGAATAAAATTGGCCAGTGTGCCTTGAGGGGCCTTGAGGAAAGAAAATGGCAGTTATAGGGGCTTCAAGAAAAATAAATGTCAGGTGTGTTAGAAATGCCAATTTCTGGTCCCAGTCCTACCCTGGCTTTGACCTTGCAATCATCTACTCTATGGTCATTGATTAAATGTTCAACATTTTCAGGAGCAAGGATGAGCATAGCAACAACAACAAAAAAATGAATAATTCAACACCTATTCAAATATGCTGCAAAGCCCAGACATTTGGATTCACATTATTCTCCTCTATAATTAACCATCGATATCACACAATGAACACCGACTTTGTGTTATATCTGCATGTGGCGCCAGCAGTAACACTCAGGATATTAAGTTGGCCTGGAAAAGGGATAGAATTACAGTATCTGCCTTATCTACTGTATGTGTGTACTCAAGATGGGACCCAGTGAAATACCAATTGAATTCTCACATTGTCCTGTGCATTAATGTGATACTGATTGCTCTCGCAGCGCATACAGAATGCAATGCAATGCCATGTTTCCGCAGTCTATGCATTTCAATGGACTTTTCGGGGCACCAGCTTGAGTCAGATGAAGACTGCATTGGTTTCTGTGGATATTGCGCCATGTTAAAGGATGGCACAACTGCAGCCCACGGTCTCACATTAATAGGAGCTGCCAGCAAAGCCTCTCACGAACTCACCTGAACTCTGGGTTTTGAATTCATGGCTAAATCTGAAACCGAACACTTGGCCCCTAAGCCCAGTATCTAGTTGCCATTTGCTTATGTTCAATATTGATCACTCAAGTCTGTTTTAGGCAAAATAAGAATTGAGATGATGTGCACTCGACGTTCCAACTGCCATTTGTCAATATTCCAAAATTCTAAATTAATTTGCAAGCATTGCCTCCCAAGACCTGTCTTGTAGCATGACTCGCTATGAAACACCGGCACTCAGGCAGATACTAACGTACAGTACGAGTAAAAAGCTTGGACACACCTACTCATTCCAGGGTTTTTCTTTATTTTTACTATTTTCTACATTGTACAATAATAGTGAAGACATCAAAACTATGAAATAACACAAATGGAATCAGGTAGTAAAACAAATCAAAATATGTTTTTGATTTTATATTCTTCAATGTAGCCACCCTTTGCCTTGATGACAGCTTTGCACACTCTTGGAATTCTCTCAACCAGCTTCATGAGGTAGTCACCTTGACTTTTGTCTGGTACTGCATACTCCGATGGACAGTGAGAAAGTTGTTAAAACAAAAAGACATCTCTCTACTCCTGCACAAAATTTGTGCAAGTATATTGGTCGCCAGTGATTTAATTAGCTGATTTAGCTTGCTGTACTTCAGCATGTTTCCAAAGCACCAATCGCTACATTGTAACGTTGGGTCAGCTAAATGCACAGCGCAGTAGCAGACTCGATACTGTACTGACTCAGGGAAGAGCAGGTTGTTTGCTGCTTCATTAAAACTTGTTCCTTGTGGTAAAATAATGTTACTACATTAGTTAACTAACTAGATTGTCACACCCTGATCTGTTTCACCTGTCTTTGTGCTTGTCTCCACCCCCCTCCAGGTGTTGCCCATCTTCCTCATTATCCCCAGTGTATTTACACCTGTGTTCTCTGTTTGTCTGTTGCCAGTTCGTCTTGTCTTGTCAGGTCTTACCAGCGTGTTTTTCTATCTCCCTGCTTTCTCAAATTCGGTTTCCTATTTTCCCCGGTTCTGACCATTCTGCCTGCCCTGACCCCGAGCCTGCCTGCCGTTCTGTACCTGTCTGACAGGACCCATTTACGAACCTCTGCCTGTCTTGAGCCCGAGCCTGCCTGCTGTTCTGTACCTTATTGACTCTGCCCTGGATTACGGACATCTGCCTGCCTATGACCTCTCTTTTGCCTGCCCCCTGTTTGGGTCAATACACATCTGTGACTCTAGCTGTCTGCATTTGGGTCTAATCCTGAGCTCTGATATAGATAGCTAGCTTGGCACACCAATAAGTAGATTAGGAGAAACCCATGACCTTATTTTTCAATGGGAAAATGTAGATACACGTAATCTCCCTTCATCTAAAATCTTTGCTTTCATCATGATTTATTATGTTTTTGATACAAATGTAAAAGTTATGTCAAATATTCTTTCTCCCAATTAAGTTTCTATGCAAGTCATTTTTCGGGCTATCCTGGCGTGGAATCAACCTATTAGAGCTGTTTGTTTCTGAATTACAGTGAGAAGATTGGATGTAACAATATAATATAAAATAACCAACACTGGACAACATTCATACAGCACAAGATATGCACATGATTCATTTTCAAGGGACAAGCAACATATTTGTACATTTTCTGAGATTTTAGTTGGGTGCCAATAGTTATCACAATACAAAATAAAAACATAACAATGACTGAATGGTAATCCACATTAAAATGATGTAAACAGGAGTAGGACTAATACCAAAGGCAAATGGCTTCAGTTGGTTCAAGTTGATGACATTTTCCAATGTACAGTTGAGCAGGTAACATATCCATCTAATTTAAAGTCAACAAGACATCACCATATTGCACTTTGAAAATCACTCATTTAAATGATAATTTATTATGTCTAATTTGATCTCAGGTAATTTTACTGTGCAGCAGGAAATGCAAATGTGTAATGTATTCAAGGTTTAAAAAGGATTCTAAAGACTTGATTTTGCGCAGACTTGATTTGCCGTAACGAAAAATGTATCAACAAACCCCTACAAAAATGTCCATGAATTATAATAGTTCACATTTCCTGTTGCTGCAAGATAATTTTCCTGCTGTGAGAAACTGGAGAGTATTGTGTTTGAATGTTATGAGGTGGGTTGGATATTTAATTGGAAATGAAGGATGTATTTGAAATTGATAATGGAGGTCTAAGATCATATTCATAGTCTAATAAATGCTATTCGTCTTTTAATTTGACAATACATTTTAATTATTGTGGGAAATTGGTGGTAGATTAAGCCCTGACTTTGTGCTTTTTTCTTTATACATTTCAGCCAAAGGCAATACAGTTTGGTGTCACTTTTCATATACCATAACCAACAAGGTTGGGTTGGTTACTTTCTAAACGTATTCCCGTTACAGTTACTAGTTATCTTTACAAATTCAGTAATGTAATTTTGGATTACACAAACTCAGTAACTTAATCTGATTACTTTCAGTTACAGTTGAAGACAGAAGCATTAGCAGTAGCATTGCCTTTACATTGTTTAGCTTGGGTCAAACGTTTGAGGTAGCCTTCCACAAGCTTCCCACAATAAGAATTTTGGCCCATTCCTCCTGTCAGAGCTGGTGTAACTGAGTCAGGTTTGTAGGCCTCCTTGCTTGCACAGTTTTTTAGTTCTGCCCACACATTTTCTATAGGATTGAGGTCAGGGCTTTGTGATGGCCACTCCAATACCTTGACTTTGTTGTCCTTAAGCCATTTTGCCACAACTTTGGAAGTATGCTTGGGGTCATTGTCCATTTGGAAGACCCATTTGCGACCAAGCTTTAACTTCCTGACTGATGTCTTGAGATGTTGCTTCAATATATCTACATAATTTCCCTACCTCATGATGCCATCTATTTTGTGAAGTGCACCAGTCCCTCCTGCAGCAAAGCACCCCCACAACATGATGCTGCCACCCGTGCTTCACAGTTGGGATGGTGTTCTTCAGCTTGCAAGCGTCCCCCTTTTTCCTCTAAACATAACGATGGTGATTATGGCCAAACAGTTCTATTTTTGTTTCATCAGACCAAAGGACATTTCTCCAAAAAGTACAATCTTTGTCTCCATGTGCAGTTGCAAACCGTATTCTGACTTTTTTTATGGCAGTTTTGGAGCAGTGGCTTCTTCCTTGCTGAGCGGCCTTTCAGGTTATGTCGATATAGGATTTGTTTTACTGTGGATATAGATAATTTTGTACCTGTTTCCTCCAGCATCTTCACAATGTCCTTTGCTGTTGATCTGGGATTGATTTGCACTTTTCGCACCAAAGTATGTTCATCTCTAGGAGACAGAACGCGTCTCCTTCCTGAGCGGTATGGCGGCCGCGTGGTCCAATGGTGTTTATACTTGTGCACTGTTGTTTGTCCAGATAAAGTGGTACCTTCAGGCATTTGGAAATTGCTCCCAAGGATGAACCAGACTTGGAGGTCTAGAATTTATTTTCTGAGGTCTTGGCTGATTTCTTTTGATTTTCCCATGATGTCAAGCAAAGAGGCATTGAGTTTGAAGGTAGGCCTTGAAATACATCCACAGGTACACCTCCAATTGACTCAGATGGTCAATTACCCTATCAGAAGCTTCTAAAGCCATGACATCATTTTCTGGAATTTTCCAAGCCTTTTAAAGGTACAGTCAACTTAGTGTATGTAAACTTCTGACACACTGGAATTGTGATATAGTGAATTATAAGTGAAATAACCTGTCTGTAAAGAATTGTTGGAAAAATTACTTGTGACATGCACAAAGTAGTGCACGACTTGCCGAAATCTGTGGAATGTTTGAAAAACAAGTTTTATTGACTCCAACCTAAGTGTATGTAAACTTCCGACTTCAACTGTACTTTTAGAGGCATTAGAAGAATTTAAAAAAGGATGCATCAAACGCATTTGGTATGTCATCATACACTCTAAAAATCAAAGGTTCCTGGAAGATCTTTGAGGTTCTTCAAATTGAAACTGTGGGGGAATCTCTAAATTCTTTGAAGAACCCCCTTTAATTGTTCCTCGAAATAACATTTGTGGTACATGTTTTACCCCCCCCTCCTATTGTTATGATTATTAATCAGCGTAACAATAACACAATATTTTAGTTGTCAATGTTTATTATGATTTTAGTGGCAAAGCAGAATTCAAAAATTTAAATATGAGGCAAACTCCCCGCAGATCTCCAAGTTCAATCAGTATATCCTTTGGCGTGTTAATGTGTTGATATCCTTCGTGTCCATAGCCAGAATTATTTTGTGGTGCATGGTGATTGAACAGGTTTCCAGTTATATTCATCTGCGGTGTAGGGAGGGTGAAGTCTGTCAATTCAAAAATAATAATTATACAGATGATTAACAAAACGTCAACACGACAGTATTCATACCTTGTTTTGTTTGTGGTAAATTAATAAAAAATAAATCCCTTCACTTTTGACAATGGTTTTCATACATATACCTTGTCCATGATGTAGAGACCTCCAGGATCTTCATTGAAGAGGTCAGGGAGGAGGAAGATGGTTGCTGTGACTGAGTCCTATAAGGTTTTTGAGAAACCATTTTTGAGAAACCATAATTATCAATTTTGTACTTTACACTTTTTTCTTAAAGCATTGTTGGTTAAGGGCATGAAAGTAAGCATTTCACTGTAAGGTCTACACCCGTTGTATTCGGCGCATGTGACAAATAAACATTTTATTTGAAATATGGAATATTTAGTTATGCCACTGCCTGTCAGCTGACTTGTTATACATATTGTGGTGATAGAACTCAACTGTAACGTTGTTACATCTGTGTGGTGTTTGAAATGTGGTGAACAGACATGACGCCATCAAATCCTAGCTCTACTGCCTCTGCCTGTGTATTTGTTAGAGGAGGAGACACTGACATCACCATTAATTTAGTTTGCCTATGCGTCTGACTAGTCGTTAGCAATTTTGGGGCATGATGAAGTGAAGCTACCATTATCCTACCTTATATGCTTTTGATAGATGGCAATGATTTCTCAAGTGCCACCGTTTTTGGCAAAACCTCATATGGATGAAAATGCATGACAATCTGCTGTCAAAGAGATCTGCTCCATAGTTAACATATTTTTCTCTCTTAAATGTTGAATTCTCAATCAGTGTTACACAATTTTGAAAGAATGGAAAATGTTATGGGTTTCTATTGGGTAGATGATTGCATGGACCTGTGCAGGATACTATTTTAAATCAAGTGAACTAGAAATGGAAAATTACCAATTATCATTCTTATGACAACACTGAAATGGCTGGATACCAAAGTTGGAAATTCCATCAGTCTGCATGGCTTTTGTAACCTAGATACGTAAAGAGAGGCATTTCCAACTACTTATCTTGGGCTCCTCGCCAGAATTGTCCTCAACTGGAAAATAACTCAGCCAAGACAAGGTTCCACCTGGCCGGCTCTTGATGGCTGTATTACTGAAAATGATCCATTGCATTCGATTTGCTGACAAGGTTCTCAGACCCTTTGTGCACTGCGAAATTACCTCTTATTGCTCGGTCACATCTACTGCTGGCCAGCACATCTCACTGTTGCTTGCTCCCCCAAAAATATCCCTTTTCAGTCTGTCAGTGAGATATGTGCAGTCTTAAGGTGACAGCATATCAAGCCTAGTGATGAAACCAGGGAGAGGGTATGAACAGTCCCGTTGCAGAAGCACTGTGTTCTAATCATTGCACCAAGCGTTGCATTTCAAATGTCTTCAAATTATATGTGATTGCATTATTTCAGATCGAGCCTCTATAAATTACATAGTGGGATTATTTGCCTAAATTAGCACTTCCACTGTAATGGCCGTCGAAGGGAGTAGACCAAGGCGCACCGTGTTTTGAGTGCTCATCATGTATTTATTGTACTGAGAACACATAAACAAAGAAACAAAAATGACAGTCAAACAGTTCTGTCAGATAAGCAACACCAAACAGAAATTAACCACCCACAAAACCCAAAGGAAAACAGGCTACCTAAGTATGGCTCCCAATCAGAGACAACGATAGACAGCTGTCCCTGATTGAGAGCCATACCCGGTTAAAACAAAGAAATACACAAAACATAGAACACGGAACATAGAATGCCCACCCTATTCACACCCTGGCCTAACCAAAATAGAGAACAAAAACCTCTCTATGGCCAGGGCGTGACATCCACGATGTGAAGACATTTCACAATGTTTTATTTAGCTAGCGCTACATTTGTTGATATGCAGCCAGCCATTTGGAATTGATTAGTGGTGCTCGATTTGTAGATGAGACGGTAGGATGTTAAGCTATTGAACTTGAAACTAAAGCACCCCAGTATCTGTGAATGATAACAAGTTGTGAAGTGGTGATCCTGTGATATGCTATAGCTTACATCCTAAGTGGATTTGTCCTACAAGGGGTGTGTGACTTGAACTGTAAGTGGTTTGAGCCTAGTTATCCTCCTAATTTCACCGCAGTAGCTCAAAAGGTTCCCAACCTGCCATACTGTGTTATGGTCTTGAATGCAGAAGAGGCCATTTTCCCCCACTGCCTGTTTGAAATTTCAATGATTGACCGTGCCATTGAATGAAACTGCCATTATCTGGCCAGTCACACATGTAAGATTTTGATATCAACAATTGTATATCCATAGTACTTAGCTAAATTTTGTCCAAAAAAACTCTTATCTAAGCCTATATGGAGATGGTCAAACCCCTAACAACAAACAGCTTGAACATGAACAGAGGCGTTCTCTTCCGTAGCTGTTCTGGTCTATCCGCATGCATAGATAGTAATTCATGAATCCAATTATATTCCTTTATTTAGAGATACATAAGGGAACTATAGGGAACAATTAATTATTTCAGAAGCAGAAGAAAAACTTGAAACAACATTGCATACAAACTAATGTTGCGCACAGAAGTTATTGGAAAAAAACTGTAATGCCTAAATGTTTACCAGAATCATCTTGATGTTGTCAGTTCACAATGGGTACAGTATGGGGCACTTGATGCTATAACAGTGATTTGCAATACTATGAAACATGTTTTCATTAACGTATCTCTCAACTGTTCATTGTCAGAGGACATAGTGTACCTTCAATTAGCACAGAGACTGTAGGATCTTGTCATACTGTGATACACTTCTGAAGTGTCGGCGAGCTGGGACTTCGATCTGTCACTCTCATCATATGGCCACGCCCCCTAACAATGGATTGGGCGCTAAACTTGTCAGAGAAGATCAAGAGAGAAGTATATTTTCTATTAGCTTCTGAATACCAAACATATTTGGCATAGATATTAGAACTGCCTGTGGTCGTGTGCTTGTAGTTAACCTGGAATAACACCACTGATGTAATGCATTTGTCTTTTGTGGAGGACAATGAAGGTCATGGACTGGTGCATGAGCCAGGCTTGGATGAATATGGGGTTGGAGAGGAACCTGGGCTGATAGTACTGTAATAGTATGTGGCGAGGTTTCTCCGTGGTACTAGGTTATTCTTTAAACCTGGCCTTTGAGGCAGACACATCATATATGAAGACACCACACTGCTCTGACTTCCAAAAATAGTGTATTCTAAACCTCCAGCCCCAGCCATCCTGTACCTGACACTGCAGGGTATTGGAAAGAGAAGAGAGCATCAGTATTTCATCAGGCAGCCATGCACAATAGGATCTGAATTCAGTTAGGGGAAAGCACACTGTCTGTAGACAAGATGACAGCCAGGGAGCACGGCGCTGTGTTTACACTCGGCAAAGGTGAAGAAGTATCACTTTGAGGTTTTCCCTGAGAGCAAAAAGGTCAAATATACCCTTCACTCTCAAGGAGAAAATATACTATACTTGAGACATTTTATTAACTCCGTATTTTGATAAGCCTACAGTACCACACAAACACTGTTCCCTGGATATTGCTGTTGAGTTTAGCTTTTTTCAGGAAAATGTAATCTTAACTTCAAAGTTTGCATTTTCACATTTTAAGTAAGAAGACGCAATCTTAAACAAAGGCATTTGTGAATAAATGAAAACTGACTAAACGGGTAAGTGACGTATGAGTTATTTAAAACGAAAATCTGGCATTCAACTCTATTTTCCAGAGTGTACAGTAATACCGCAACGTGCCTCCAGTCTTCTATTGCTACATCTGGAAAGTATAAACTCCTGGGGTAGCATGCCTCAGTGGAGAGCCTTCTAAATACTTCCTAATGTGCGTATGAGACATATGTCAGAAGCGCGTGATAGGAATGTGTCGAGGAATCCCACAGCAGAGTGTCATACTGTGCCGAAACACTTCAGACAGACACAGAAAGCTGTGACTCCATCTTTCCATGGATGGATTACCAAGTCATGGAAACGACATGATACCAACGTATACGCTCATTCCTTCAGCCTTTTGCATCCCTTTACTGCTATGCCACGTTGTACTGTATTTCTCCTCCTGTACATTGATAAGCAGAGATGGAGAAAGTTGGAAACAGGAAAATTCTCCAACGAGATGCTGTGTGTGTTTGTGGCCAGTGGGGAGCAGTCTTCCCTCTGTACTGTAACATTGTGGAACATACTCTTTTTCCTTCACTGAAGAGGATCCTTTCAGTGTTTCCATGTACCATCATCACTTTCAGAGATGTCTTGTCTGTTCCGTCAGCAGTTTAATTGACTTACTAGGGCACACCCACCGACATCCAAGAGAATTGAATCTGAAGAATAGCTACTGTAAATTCTCAAACCATTTCAATGCATGGACAAGTAGTCAGCTACTACATATACTGCATTTAACAGCATTTTATAAGTAAGGAAGTGCCGATTGAGACTAATGCTTAAAGTGATAGACTCCCTGGCAGAGCACTTCAACCTTTCAATTTAAAGGAACTTCATCCATGAGTGAGGCAGTCTGGTCTGGGCACAGTAATGATCCAACTGGATTAGTCTGCCACAATTCCTTGTCTCACTAAATGCATCGCAACAGCTATGTGAACATTATAGCATATCTGATGACTGATCTTGTCACACCCTAATCTTATTCACATGTCTTTGTGATTGTCTCCACCCATCTTCCCCATTATCCCCTGTGTATTTATACCCGTGTTCTCTGTTTGTCTGTTTGTTTTATTCATTCAGACCTACCACCATTTTTCCCTTTGCTCCTGTCCTATCTATAGTGCCTGTTTCCTAGTTTTCATGGATTTGACCTTTCTGCGTGCAATGAGCCTGCCTATAATCCTGTACCTTTGCCCCACTACTCTGGATTAGCGACCTCTGCCTGACCTGACCCTGAGCCTACCTGCCGTCCTGTACCTTTGCCTACCCTTGTTTGATTTAATAAACTTTGTTACTTCGACATTGTCTGCACCTGGATATTACCTTCAAACCTGCCAGATCTAAGGGATACGGTACATCCTAGCTAACTTGAAGGAAACCCCCAGCGTCTGTTCTGTTTCACAGTGGACATTCTCCCATTGTGATGCACCGAATCCTTAGATCTGCAATATGGCGGTGAGCAGTGGTGGAAAAAGTACCCAATTAACACACTTGAGTAAGGGTAAAGATACCTTAATTGAAAATGACTAAATTAAAAGTGAATGTCACCCAGTAAAATACTACATGAGTAAAATAATTCACGCAGTCTCCTGTGCAGCAGGTAGCCTAGTGATTAGAGCGTTCGGCCAGTAACCGAAAGGTTGCTAGATTGAATCCCTGAGCTGACAAGATAAAAACCTGTCATTCTGCCCCTGAGCAAGGCAGTTAACCCACTGATCCTAGGATGTCATTGTAAATAAGAATTTGTTCTAAACTGACTTGCCTAGTTAAATTAAGGTAAAAACATATATATACAGCTGAAGTCGAAAGTTTACATACACCTTAGCCAAATACATTTAAACTCAGTTTTTCACAATTCCTGACATTTAATCCTAGTAAAAATTCTCTGTTTTAGGTCAGTTAGGATCACCACTTTATTTTAAGAATGTGAAATGTTAGAATAATAGTAGAGAGAATTATTTATTTCAGCTTTTATTTCTTTCATCACATTCTCAGTGGGTCAGAAGTTTACATACACTCAATTAGTATTTGGTAGCACTGCCTTTAAATTGTTTAACTTGGGTCAAACGTTTGAGGTAGCCTTCCACAAGCTTCCGACAATAAGTTGGGTGAATTTCGGCCCATTCCTTATGACAGAGCTGGTGTAACTGAGTCAGGTTGTAGGCCTTGTTGCTCGCACACGCTTTTTCAGTTCTGCCCACAAATTTTCTATGGGATTGAGGTCAGGGCTTTGTGATGGTCACTCCAATACCTTGACTCTGTTGTCCTTAAGCCATTTTGCCACAACTTTGGAAGTCCCATGTGCGACCAAGCTTTAACTTCCTGACTGATGTCTTGAGATTGCTTCAATATATCCACATAATTTTCCTACCTCATGATGCCATCTATTTTGTGAAGTGCACCAGTCCCTCCTGCAGCAAAGCACCCCCACAACATGATGCTGCCACCCCCGTGATTCACGGTTGGGATGGCGTTCTTCGGTTTGCAAGCCTCCCCCTTCTATTTTTGTTCTAGTTTTGTTTCATCAGACCAGAGGACATTTCTCCAAAAAGTATTATCTTTGTCCCCATGTGCAGTTGAAAACTGTAGTCTGGCTTTTTTATGGCGGTTTTGGAGCAGTGGCTTCTTCCTTGCTGAGTGTCCTTTCAGGTTATGTCGATATAGGACTTGTTTTACTGTGGATATAGATACTTTAGTACCTGTTTCCTCCAGCATCTTCACAAGGTCCTTTGCTGTTGTTCTGGGATTGATTTGCACTTTTCGCACCAAAGTACGCTCATCTCTAGGAGACAGAACGTGTCGACTTCCTGAGCGGTATGACTGCTGCGTGGTCCCATGGTGTCTATACTTGCATACTATTGTTTGTACAGATGAACATGGTACCTTCAGTGGAGGTCTCCACTTTATTTTCTGAGGTCTTGGTTGATTTTCCCATGATGTCAAGCAAAGAGGCACTAAGTTTGAAGGTAGGCCTTGAAATACATCCACAGGTACACCTCCAATTGACTCAAATGATGTCAATTAGCCTATCAGAAGCTTCTAAAGCCATGACATTTTCTGAAATTGTCCAAGCTGTTTAAAGGCACAGTCAACTTAGTGTATGTAAACTTCTGACCCACTGGAATTGTGATACAGTGACTTATAAGTGAAATAATCTGTCTGTAAACAATTGTTGGAATAATGACTTGTGTCATGCACGAAGTAGATGTCCTACCGACTTGCCAAAATTATAGTTTGTTAACAAGAATTTTGTGGAGTGGTTGAAAAACGAGTTTTAATGACCCCAACCTAAGTGTATGTAACCTTCTGACTTCAACTGTATAAATAATAATATGCACGTACCATATGCACCAGGAACAGAGGCGTGCTACAAAACAGTGAAAAATGAAAATATAATGAATCTGATGTATGAGGTGTCTTTGTACAGCCCAATTGCAATATAGTTTGCATTTTAGGAATGTTTTGAGACATTTCATTTTCATAATATTTCTTGATAGCGGTGTTCAAGGTGGGCAAGGTCTACTGACTGATATTGAGCTCTCCAAACAAATCCAATTATTTAATTTAGAGGGGAGGAAACCACTTTGCTAACAAGTGATTATCTTTCCTCCTCTTTCCTTCCATGCTTGGCTGCATAATGGTGTAATAATCCTATTACCTTGCCCATATTAGTCTACTCGCCATGTGCCTTTTAGAGACCTTTAAAATGGGACCGTCTAAGCTTACTATAGGTGGAAAGTGAACATTTTCATAATCTAAAAAATATACCAAAATTCTCGTCAAGCCACAGAAAGACGGAAAAATACCCAATTTTGCGCGAAATAAACTACATTTAGCTAAATTGTTTGGGGTCCCCAGCTCTCGATTGTCTATGGAGCTCGGAGCAGAAATGTGTTTACGTGAGAATTATCCTGCACACCAAATTTCATATTTATGTAGTAGTCAAAAGTTTGGTCGCACCTGCTCATTCAATGGTTTTTCTTTATTTTTACTATTTTCTACATTGTACAATAATAGTGAAGACATTAAAATTATGAAATAACCTGTATGGAATCATGTAGTAACCCAAAAAATATGTAATATTTCAGATTCTTCAAAGTAGCAACTCTTTGCCTTGATGGCAAATTTGCACACTCTTGGCATTCTCTCAACCAGCTTCATGAGGTAGTCACCTGGAATGCATTTCAATTAACAGGTGTGCCTTGTTAAAAGTTAATTTGTGGAATTTCTTTCCTTCTTAATGCATTTTAGCCAATCAGTTGTGTTGGTATACAGAAGATATACCTATTTGGTAAAAGACCAAGTCCATATTATGGCAAGAGCAGCTCAAATAAGCAAAGAGAAACGGCAGTAAGACATGAAGGTCAGTCATTCCGGAAAATGTAAAGAACTTTGAAAGTTTCTTAAAGTGCAGCTGCAAAAACCATCAAGCGCTATGATGAAACTGGATCTCATGAGGACTGTCACAGGAAAGGAAGACCCAGACGTACCTCTTCTGCAGAAGATAAGTTCATTTTAGAGTTAACTGCATCTCAGATTGCAGCCTAAATAAATGCTTCATAGAGTTCAAGTGACAGAGACATCAACTAATCAGAGGAGACTGCGTGAATCAGGCCTTCATGGTCGAATTGCTTCAAAGAAACCACTACTAAAGGACACCAATAAGAAGAAGAAACTTGCTTGGGCCAACAAACACGAGCAATGGACATTAGACCGGTGGAAATCTGTCCTTTGGTCTGATGAGTCCAAATCTGAGATTTTGGGTTCCAACCGCCGTGTCTTTGTGAGACGCAGAGTAGGTGAACGGATGATCTCTGCATGTGTGGTTCCCACCGTGAAGCATGGAGTAGGAGGTATGATCATGTGGGGATGCTTTGCTGGTGACACTGTCAATAATTTACTTAGAATTCAAGGCACACTTAACCAGCATAGCTACCACAGCATTCTGCAGCAATACGCCATCCCATCTGGTTTGCGCTTAGTGGGACTATCATTTGTTTTTCAAAAGGACAATGACCCAACACACCTCCAGGCTGTGTAAGTGCTATTTGACCAAGAAGGAGAGAGATGGAGTGCTGCATCATATGACCTGGCCTCCACAATCACCCGATCTCAATCCAATTGAGATGGTTTCGGATGAGTTGGACCGCAGAGTGAAGTAAAAGCAGCCAACAAGTGCTCAGCATATGTGGGAACTCCTTCAAGACTGTTGGAAAAGCATTCCAGGTAAAGCTGGTTGAGGGAATGCCAAGAGTGTGCAAAGCTCATCAAGGCAAAGGGTGGCTACTTTGAAGAATCTCAAATATATTTTGATTTGTTTAACACTTTTTTGGTTACTACATGGGTGTACTCAGTCTACTGTTGTCCAAATTGTGGTTTCCATACTGTGGTTTAAGGGCCTTTGTCTGAGCGTTGGTTGGCTTAAACATAATATTGCAAAAGAGAGCAACAGCATGAAATGTTCTTTCTCACAGGGAAAAGAGAATGTGGATCTGTAGTGTCTTTTTTTCTTAATTACACAGTGTGGGAAGGCTCTTTAAAATATAATCAAATTGAATTGGCAGTGCTGGGTGGTAGTTTCATAGAGAAACTGTGGTTTACATTCTGTGTACCAGAGGAGAGCGGTGTATTGTTGAGCACAGCACACTGAGTTAAGAAAGTTGAGATCAGGGACTGAGTGAACAGTGTTTTTCGAGTGCATTGGGTCTGTCTTCTTCAGGGGTCCGCAAATTGTTTCATTTTTTTTAAAGTACATTTATTTTTGGGATTTCAATATTTTGATGAGTATCACAAGCAACAACAAAATAAGCATATTTTTAATGACATACAGTAGAAAAGAGCAGAATATCTTATTTCTAATTTTGTGAACTCTTAATATTGAGCAAATTATCCTCACTGGCGCAAATTGCGCTCACTGGAGTATCTGAACTCCTGTAGGCTTTGAAAAAGCACCAGCAATAAGCTTTCTTGACTTGGACTTACATTTTTGCCAGCACATGGCTAACCTTTGTTTACCAGCTAAACAGCTGATACTAACAAAAACGTGTTTGGAGTTACAGCTAATAGGCTATGTTAGTGGTGAAACTGTAGGGAGGTCAAAATAATGAAAAACTCGGCTCGTGAGACCACTTGGAAATTAATCTTAATCACCAAAGCTTTATTCAAACATCAAGTTTGGGAGCAGCAAAACAGTGAGCAGTCATCTCCTTTTTATCTCTGTAGGCTATTGTACATTAATATATCCAGCTCCTGTTATTTGGACTCTGGCAGCTCCGGACAGGCAATGCGCACTGGAGGCCTGATGCGTGGGACTGGCTTTGGAGGTGCCAGACTGGTAACACGCACATCAGGGCTAGTGCGAGGAGCAGGAACAGGACGTACTGGACTGGGCAGGCGCACTGGAGGCCTGATGAGTGGGACTGGCTTTGGAGGCGCCAGACTAGTAACACGCACCACAGGGCTAGTGCGAGGAGCAGGAACAGGACGTACTGGACTGGGCAGGCGCACTGGAGGCCTGATGCGTGGGACTGGCTTTGGAGGCGCCAGACTAGTAACACGCACCTCAGGGCTAGTGCCAGGAGCAGGAACAGGACGTACTGGGCGATGGAGGCGTACCGGAGATCTGGAGCTCAGGGCTGGCACACACTGTCCTGGCTGGATGGTCACTATAGCCCGGCAAGGGCGGAGCGCTGGCACAGGGCGAACTGGGCTGTGCTGGGGAATGATGGCTGCCTTGCGTAGAGCAGGCGCAGGGTAGGCTGGACCGAGGAGACGCACTAGTGGCCAGATGTGCTGCGCCGGCACACTTCTCCCCGGCTGAGTGCCAACTTTAGCACGGCAACGCTGAGGAACCCGTATCGACCGCACCGCGCTATAGCTGCGTACTGGTGACACAGTGCGTAACTCAGGATAACAGGGTGCCTGCTTGATCCGTCGCTCCCCATAATAAGCACGGGGAGTTGGCTCAGGTCTCCAACCTGACTTACCAACTCCCCGTGTGCCCCCCCAAAAAAGTTTTGGGAGGGGCTGCCTCTCAGGCTCCTGTAGCTCCCTTAACTTGTCCTCCCAAAATTGACGTTCTGACTTACATGTCCATCCTTCTCCCCGGTGCTCCAATCCATGCTGCTTGGTCTTCTTTTGGTGGGTGGTTCTATAACAGCCGTCGAAAGGAGTAGACCAAGGTGCAGCGTGGTGAGTGCTCATTATGAACTTTTAATAAAACAAGAATATGAACGACAGCTAAACAGTTCTGTCAGGAACATGAACTAAACAGAAAGTAACCACCCACAAAACCCAAAGGAAAACAGGCTGCCTAAGTATGGCTCCCAATCAGAGACAACGATATAATGCTGTCCCTGATTGAGAACCATACTCGGTCAAAACATAGAAAAAAGGACATAGAATGCCCACCCTAGTCACACCCTGGCCTAACCAAAATAGAGAATAAAACCCTCTCTATGGCCAGGGCGTGACAATTGCGTTCGGTTTGTTAAAATAGAGCCCAAGAGTTTTAGGGATCCTGGGCTGGGATCCCTAAGCAAGAAAAGTTTGAAGACCCCATGTTGAAAAAGTCATTCTCATCTTGCCATATGGGTAGATTGGAGCCAAGGAAGTTTGCCGATCTTAATTTGATTTGAACTAATTACTTGATGTTTTGGGTGATTTTTAATTACTTAGAAAAGCAACGGATCTCATCCTAATATGTGGGTATTACTGCTAATTGCACTTGGCCTTGTGTTAAACATTCCTCGTTTCCTGAAATATTATGTACTTAATGTTGCTATTTTGTATCATATAAAATGTTTAATGACAGAATCTCATGCGTATGGATAATTTCATAATTTATAATATTAATCCATCATCACGTTACAATGTTAGCTCACAAACTATCCTTTTGCAACTTTCAGCACATTCAAACACATGCATAGCTCAATGTGGGGCAGTTATTAAGAATTGTTGTGTGTGTTGTTATGCCTATGCCATACTATGCTTTTAAAGATCAATGAGAATTGGTGGGTTTGGTCAGAGAGGAAGAGGTGAAGCGAGAGGTTTGACTCTGCCACCACATCTGTCTGCGCAAAAAGCATTAACCAGCTGTCACAACGTCCACAGAAGGTGGCGCCTCTCCCCGGTCGGGGAGAGCTGTTCTCCTATTGTATTATTGTGCATCCTGCCTTGTTGGGGCATTTTTTCAAGGATTGATTAAACGTGTGTTTCACGAACCTCAGTCTCCTGCGCCTGACTTCACCCCTCCTGCTATCGAAGTGTTTCGTGACACCAGTGAAAGATGGGGTCAATGAGAAAGTGTCGAATGTGGTCAACATAACATTAAATTGCTAAGTTGTTACGTGAGACTTAAATAAAAAAAATATTTAACCTTTATTTAACTAGGCAAGTCAGTTAAGAACAAATTCTTATTTACAGTGACGGCCTACATGGTATTTCTAAAATGTTTTTCCATGTCTAGTCCTCAATTCAAAATGTATTTATAATATACAATATTGAAAATTGAACTTAAAAAAACGTTGTTTTTCAGCTAACCTAAAACAATGAGATGGGGGGCTGGATGTCCTCAGTATTTGCAATGTACTCAAAGTGGAGTCTATCATACGAAGAAGGAGAAAGCAACAAAAAGCATGAAACTTGCAGAAGCCCAAGTAATGGTCCAGAGTCTTGCACCTAGTGTCCATATTTCTGAATCTCCCACTCCGTCTTTTTGATGAAATAAAAGTTTCAGAATGTTTAGGGTGTTACGAATGTACTGTTATAAGTGGACTAGTGGCATTCCGGTAACTGTGAGAGAAATTCTGGCTAGAATGTTCCCGCCTGATCACACCTTCTCTTGCCTGCCTTCTGCCATTGCTGATATTTATTCCGCAATGGCAGTATATATCTTGGCAGTATATAGATACTCTTTGGTTTGGTTGAGTTTGAATCTTCGTAGGCCACTCCCCCTGAGATGAGACAGTTTCCCTGAAGGTCAGACATATTAATCAAGCCCTGTCAGGAGTATCACACAAGCCATGATGCTCAGAGTGATCTCCCTATTCAGCATGTAATGATTGGAAGTTGTTGTTAAGAAACGTGTTGATGATGGGGATGATAATGACAACATTGTTTTACATGATAATAATGAAGACGATCGAGATGATGATGTTGGCTGTGGTGGTGGGTATGACGATAAGGGTGAAAGTGAGGATGATGATCATGTTGATGACAGAAAAGCATAGCGTGTGTGATACAAACACCTCGATACAATAAAGACATACAGCCAATCTGAAATATGGTTAGTCCCCACTGCTTAGTTATTTTTGGAGGATTGGGTTGTGGGTTGTGGGTTGTCTAGCCTTGGACAAGCTACACATCATGCCCAGTGGCTTGGACACAGGGTGCTCGACAACAAAAAAACAGGTTGTGTCACCAACTCGGTTGGATTTCAGCAACACTGTGCACTTGCAGCAATGATACTTCTCATTCCTCTCTCTGTGCAGCCCTACAAATCATCTGCGTCAATACAGCGACAGCAACCTGAAAGCAGCAGCTGCTTTCTTGTATCCTATAACACAGACTATTCGCATTTGAGGGTGTCGTACATCACATAAATGGTGGCATGGATCTCTTATGAGTTTGTCAGCTTGTTGGTGTTTTGAAGTAGATGACCTTGGCATCTTCAATGAAGCAGAGAGACACCTCTTTGCTCACCTATGATGAGAAATACAGATGACTCATTTAATATTGAATATGACTATGTCTGACAAAGGACTTAAATGTCAACAGGTTAAAGAAACACATGTAGCAAATACTTATAAGCCACTGTTTAAAAAGAGGGTGCATTACTTGCAATTGTTATTGTTGAACTTTAGGAGACATTTCAATGTTTTGAAGCACCTTCATACTATTAATTAATGTGTAGTCATACAAATGCACCCTTGAGTATTACTTTTGGCATTGTGTGCATTTTGTATTTATTTCTAGTTCATTATGTGGATTCATATTTTGGCTAAGACAAGGAATGAATTGTAATTGCTTAGAGGCAGGGGTTTATTGATTTCTAACAACAGCACGGTTGACTCCTTTTAATAAACAGTTTGGGGTTAGCTCCAGCAGAAATGGCTTTATTGTATTTCAATAACAATGCGTAGTTGAATTTGAATAGCAAAATCTCCTGCTCTCGACTACTGAAAGCACTGTAGCACTGACACCTGTTGTGGTGAGTGTATGAGGTCTCTAAAAGGCTGCTATAGTAAATTAGGCCAACATTTCTCCTCTGCACTGAATGTTGCTCTCACCATCATGTGATTGAAGGGTTATTTTAGTGCAGTGAAAAATGGATAAGCACAAAAGAAGTGAACACATTTTCTTGGTTTTAAAATATTGCAGGAGAACAAATAAGCATGCACTGTTTAATTAAATTAAAATATATCTCTGTAATTATTATCCCCATTGTCTGTTTCAATGAAATGCTTAATTATCACAATCAAAATATCTTACATCTTAGACTTCCTACAAACAAACCCCTTTGGGGTGGTAGGCTAGAACAGCTTTGCTTCTGGGCTTCCTCACATCATTCCATCACAGTTTAATTTCGTATAACCGCTCATCTAAAAATAATAGTTCATTGCATATTTGTTCCTCTGTCCTATTCAGTGTTACCATATTAAGACCGAAACTTGCACAATGATGGATTCCCCACCATGTTGCCGTTTTGTCTGGTGGGCTCAGAAAATTGAAAAGGAGTGACATGGCCAATTGTTCGAACGAATGTGAACTGTTTAAGAACAGCTGGAAGAGGGTTTGTCTGATAGGGGTTTGGAGGCCCACGCTCAGTAATGTATGGCTCCAAACAGTCATGCGAAAAGAGACCTCTGTTCTGTGGAGCTAATGGATATTTCATTTTCCCTCATTACACTGAAATGGTCTGTTAGTCCATGCTGGCTGCTTAATCACTTTCTATCAGAGTCCATTTGGAATGGCGGTCCCCACTTTGTCCCCGTCCCCACCCACTCAGACAGACGCTCACACAGCCACTTCCCAGGGAACCAGCCTAATGTTGTTTCAACCATTCTGTGCAAGCCACATTGACTCATTAAAAGGACTGAATTCATCAGTCACTTGGTTTGATGGATTGAGAACAGCCATGCAGAGAATTCAGTGTGCTCCTGTGACACAGGAAGTAAATTCAGACCAAGCCAATGGGTGTCATTGGCTGAATTGTGGCGGATCTCGTCAAAATACTTTTTAAAGAGCATGACCAGGAAATTGCTTTAACCAAAATTATATGTATTTTATTTAACGTTTATTTAACAGTTAAGAACAAATTCTTATTTACAATGATGGCCTACCCCGGCAAAATCCTAACCCGGACAACGCTGGGCCAATTGTGCGCTGCCCTATGGGACTGCCAATCACGTCCGGTTGGGATACAGCCTGGTATCAAACCAGGGTCTGTAGTGACGCCTCTAGCACTGAGATGCAGTGCCTTAGACCGCTGCGCCACTCAGGAGCCCATTTGAGCCTATTACTGTGTCATTTGCCGCCCGCAAAATGTGATCATTCCACTCCAGCTTCCAGCTCCCTCTTCACAGCCACAGGGCGTGACAGTTTTGAAGGAGACATCGGACTAAATAATATGGATTACCAATTAATTTCACGTTGATGGCAGTGTAGGTGAAATAAATGAGCTTGTTAGCTAGTGTTTAGACTTAAAGTCAGGTTAAAGTGCATGCATGATCAAGTCATATTTAAGTCAGTTAATATTAAAATCAGTCTTCGACTCGAAAATGAATACATGTACAGTGCAAATATCAGGCTGAGGGATATTACAAGCTTTCCAGCATTTTCGAGTTTGTCCTTTTCATTATATTCTCCTCTGGCCTTTAAGCACTGATATCAACCTGCACTCTGCAATGAGGTTCATAACATGTAGCATAAGAGCGTCTTCATCCAGTCATCCCAGTATTCTCTGAACTTTTGATTTGCCTGGGCTGTCTCGTCATTGCTGATAATCAGGCCTACTACTGTCATGTCGTCAGTGAACTTGATGATGGAGTTGGAACTGTGTGAGGCCACACAGTCGTGGGTATACAGAGAATACATTTTAGTCATTTAGCAGACGCTCTTATCCAGAGCGACTTACAGTAGTGATGCATACATTTCATACATTTTTTTCTCCGTACTGGTACTGGTCCCCCGTGGGAATCGAACCCACAACCCTGGCGTTTCAAACACCATGCTCTACCAACTGAGCCACACGGGACCATGGAGGGGGAGGGGACTGAGGACGCACCGTTGTGGGGCCCCTGTGTTAAGGATCAGAGTGGAGGAGGTAATGATACCTACCTTCACCACCTGTGGGCAGCCCGTCAGGAAGTCCAGGACACAGTTACATAAGGAGGAGTTCAGACCCAGGGCTGTGAGCTTTGTAATGAGCTTATAGGGCACTATGGTAATGAAGGCCGAGCTGTAGTGGATGAACAGCATCCTCACATATGCATTCCTTTTGTCCAGGTGGCTAAGGGCAGTGTGCAGTGCAATGGCGATTGCGTCGCTTGTGCATCTGTCAGGGCGGAAGGCGAATTGGAAAGGGTTCGAGTGTGTCGGGGAGGGAGAAGGTGATTTGGTCTTTGACTAGCCTCTTGAAGCACTTCATGATGACGAAAGTGAGTGCTACTGGTCGGTAGTCATTCAGTTCAGTTACTTTCCCTTTCTTGGGCACAGGGATGATAGTGGACATCTTGAAGCAGGTGGGTATAGAGGCCTGAGCTAGGGAGTGATTGAAAATGTCAGTGAACACAACAGCCAGCTGATCTGCACATGTTCTGAGAGCACGGCTTTTTGTTATCTGGGCCGGCAGCCTTGCGAGGGTTAACACGTTTGAATGACTTACATACGTCCTCAGTGGAGACTGTGTGTAGCCCACGTTGTCATCGGGGGCTCTCCTCAGCAGCCCAGAGTCATTGTGCTCGAATCTTTAGAAAAAGGTGTACAGTGTCTGATCTTGTTTCACCATTTCCCCCAGATGCACGCCGCAGCGGCTCTGCTGGTAAAACCACAGCTTGGCACTTGAATTGTGAATCTCACAGATACTTTTTGAAATGAAAGTACCGTTGTGCTCCTGCGTCACAGTCTGCCGTGTGTGGCAGTGTGAGGCGTCACCGTTAAAAGGAGCCCGAGATGGAATGAATCGTATTAGCAAGACAATTAATTTGTGATTAATACTCTATTCAAAGAGCCAAAGGGATTAGGGGAAATTATACCATTATGCTGGGGGAAAAAATGTCTTAATTTTGACAAATGGGCAGATAGGAGATTTCCCTTCCAGCCACACCTCAGGACACTCGGTTGCAGGCAACGTGGGGGATTCACCACCGTTTCTCACATTTCTCCTGGAGGTCCTGGTTTATTGTTGTTAGTGGAAAGCCAAAGCAATGACACATGTTTGTGTTTATTGTCAGCTGGCTCATATAAAAAAATGGGCTACACAGTAAAACTATGGTAGTTATAACTGGAGTGAGGGACAATGCATGAGCAAGCAAGGGGGGTGCAGCAACATGGTGCTTGTAGACTGCTAAAATATGAGAGGGAGAGGGAACTTTGTACTAAGATTTTTATTTGTAATTATCAGTGGATTAAGTGTGTTAAGTAGCAGCCCAATCGGCTACCTTCACTTTTACTAAACTGCACAGGTGTCTAGTTCAGAAGGACATTATGAGAAGGGGTGAAGTAGAGAGATTCTACATTTACATCATTTAGCAGACACTCTTATCCAGAGCGGCTTACATCAGCAATTAGGGTTAAGTGCCTTGCTGAAGGGCACATAAAAAAAGTCACCTCGGGGATTCGAACCAGCAACCTTTCAGTTACTGGCACAATGCTTTTAAACGTTACCTCAAGACTTACCTTTCCATTTCCTATATAAGCTGTATTACCCAAAGTGTACAGTATTTCCACTTAAGAATAATTCTCAAAAACAAAATCAGTTTATTCAAACAAATGGCTATGGTTTCATGTGCCGTTCACATGCTCCATCACTCCATTAAGCAAATTAAATAAAGGTCATCTCTATTCACTGAGCGATGATTGAATGCGCGATAAAAATTATATTAGGTCGGCATAAATTGTGAAAGTTCTTAAGTAGGGAAGCATTCACACTACCATTAATAAAGGTCAGTTAATTTGATGGAAAGTACTAATGTCGCCCTAAATTCTCAGCGTGGAGTCATGGCTCTGCTTTTGCTAGTCCTAAGTGTCTGTGCCCACTCAGATGTAGATCTACTGAGAATTTCAAATGTTTTGTGTGCATTAAGATAAAGTCAGAGAACGAATGTTTCAAATGTTAAGAATTGGCTACAAGGAGACAATCAGGGATAATGTGCACTTGAACAACTGCGGGTGGTGAAATGTATACTGAACAAAAATATAGAATGCAACAATTTCAACAATTTTACTGACTTATAATTAATGTAAGGAAATCAGTCAATTGAAATAAATTCATTAGGCCCTAATCTATGGAAGTGGAGGGCCTGGGATGGCGTAGTTACACGTGGTCTGCGGTTGTGAGCCGGTTGGACATTTTTTTTTTTTTTGTCATTTAGCAGACGCTCTTATCCAGAGCGACTTACAGTAGTGAATCCATACAATTCATACATTTTTTTTTCTTTTTTTCCCCGTACTGGTCCCCCGTGGGAATCGAACCCACAACCCTGGCTTGGCAAACAACATGCTCTACCAACTGAGCCACACGGGACCTACTGCCAAGTTCTAAAACAATTGGGGGGGGGGGGGGCGGGTTTATGGTAGAGAAATTAACATAAAATTCTCTGGCAACAGTTCTGGTGGACATTCCTGCAGTCAGCATGCCAATTGCATCTGTCACATTGTGCTGTGTGACAAAACTGCACATTTTAGAGTGGCCTTTTATTGCCCCCAGAACAAGGTGCACCTGTGTAATGATCATGCTGTTTAAAAATCAGCTTTCAGGTAAGACCCAAGTGCAGACTGTTGAAGTAACAATGTTTATTGCAACAGGGGCAGGCAAACGACATGTCAAGGCAGGCAGGATGTCATGGGTGTCGTACGGATTAGACCAAACTGCAGTGGGAATATGTATACTCATCTTTATTAAAAGAAGGAAAAACAAAAGAAACACCTATACAAAACAAACACTAAACAGTCCTGTCAGGTGCACAGACACAAAACAGGAGACAAACTACCCACAAACCCCCATAGCACAAACACCCCTATACATAGGACCTTCAATCAGAGGCAACGAGGAACAACTGCCTCCAATTGAAGGTCAATCAACAAACCCTAAACATAGAAATACAAAAACTAGACTGAACATAGAAAAACACTAACCTAGAACATAGACCAAAAATCCCGAAAAACTCTAAACAAACACCCCCTGCCACATCCTGACCAAACTACAATAACAAATAACCCCTTTACTGGTCAGGACGTGACACAGGAGTCAATAACCAGAGTAGCGGCAAAGGTACAGGACAGCAGGCAGGTTCACAGACAGGCAGTGGTCAGGCGGGCGGGTACAGGGTCAGGACAGGCACAGGTCAAAAACCAGAAGGACGAGGAAAACCAGCGACTAGGGGAAACCCAGGAGCTGAGACAAACTGCTCGTAAGCTTCCACAAACAAGACGAACTGGCAACAGACAGACAGAAAACACAGGTATAAATACCCAGGGGATAATGGGGAAGATGGGGGACACCATCTTCCCCACCAGATCAGGGTGTGACAAGCTTCTTAATATGCCACACCGGTCAGGTGGATGGATTATCTTCACAATATTTTTCACAATTATCTTCACAATATTTTTTATGAACTGAAGAAGAAAAAAGGTTCCTTACCAATGTTTTCAGGGCAAATGAGTGTGTTCGGAAATTGTAAAGTTCTATGTTTAAAAGCAGCAGTGGAGAAATTAAAGTTAGAAGTTCTAGACCAATTCGAAATGCTCTGTTGAAACTGGGAACTCGGTCGACTGTTCATGGGTAAGATCTCTAGACATTTTTGGAGATGAATCTTTCCTCAATCTCTTTCGAGATGCATGTTTCATATCGCTGGGTCTACCTTTAACCCACACACAGTCTGTGGTAATAGTTCAGTCAAAAGGAAGTTCAGAAAAACCTTGGATTATTTCGAAACAGACGTCTCACAAGTCCTCAACCGTCAGCTTCATTAAATAATAACCGCAAAACACCAGTCTTAACATCAACAGTGAAGAGGCGACTCCGGGATGCTGGCCTTCTAGGCAGAGTTCCTCTGTCCAGTGTTTATGTTCTTTTGCCCATCTTAATCTTTTATTTTTATTGGCCAGTCTGAGATAAGGCTTTTTCTTTGCAACTCGCCCTAGA
Organism: Salmo trutta; assembly: GCF_901001165.1. Classification (NCBI taxonomy): domain Eukaryota; kingdom Metazoa; phylum Chordata; class Actinopteri; order Salmoniformes; family Salmonidae; genus Salmo; species Salmo trutta. The sequence continues at coordinate 24,309,130 of NC_042975.1, forward strand.
AGGCCAGCATCCTGGAGTCGCCTCTTCATTGTTGACGTGGAGACTGGTGTTTTGCGGGTTCTATTTAATGTAGCTGCCAGTTCGGGACTTGTGAGGAGTCTGTTTCTCAAACTAGACACTAATGTACTTGTCCTCTTGCTCAGTTGTGCACCGGGGCCTCCCACTCCTCTTTCTATTCTGGTAAGAGCCAGAAGGGAGTAGTACACAGCGTTGTACGAGATCTTCAGTTTCTTGGCAATTTCTTGCATTGAATAGCCTTCATTTTTCAGAACAAGAATAGACTGACAAGTTTCAAAAGAAAGTTCTTTGTTTCTGGCCATTTCGAGCCTGATGGTTGCTGATAATGGGCCTCTGTACACCTATGTAGATATTCCATACAACAAATCAGCTGTATCCAGCTACAATAGTCATTTACATTTACAACATTAACAATGTCTACACTGTATTTATGATCCATTTGATGTTATTTTAAAAACAAGGACATTCCTATGTGACCCCCAATCTTTTGAACGGTACACCTACTCATTTAACATGTTTTATATTTGAGATTCTTCAAAGTAGCCATCCGTTAACTTGATGACAGCTTTGCACACTCTTGGCATTCTCTCAACCAGCTTCATGAGGTAGTCACCTGGAATGCATTTAAATTAGCAAGTGTGCTTTGTTAAAAGTGAATTTGTGGAATCTCTTTCCTTAATGTTTGAGCCAATCAGTTGTGTTGTGACAAGGTAGGGGTGGTATACAGAAGATAGCCATATTTGGTAAAAGACCACGTCCATATTATGGCAAGAACAGCTCAAATAAGCAAAGAGATATGACTGTCCATCATTACTTTAAGACATGAAGGTCAGTCAAAGCGGAACATTTCAAGAACTTTTAAAGTTTCTTCAAGTGCAGTCGCAAAAACCATCAAGCGCTATGATGAAACTGGCTCTCATGAGGACAACCACAGGAAGGAAGACCCAGAGTTGCCTCTGCTGCAGAGATTAGGTTCATTAGAGTTACCAACTTCAGAAATTGCAGCCCAAATAAATGCTTCAGAGTTCAAGTAACAGACACATCTCAACATTAACTGTTCAGAGGAGACTACATTAATCAGGCCTTCATGGTCGAATTGCTGCAAAGAAACCACTACTCAAGAACACCAATAATAAGAAGAGACTTGCTTGGGCCAAGAAACACGAGTAATGGACATTAGACCAGTGGAAATCTGTCCTTTGGTCTGATGAGTCCAAATTTGAGATTTTTGGTTCCAACCGCCGTGTCTTTGTGAGACGCAGAGTAGGTGAATGGATGATCTCCGCATGTGTGGTTCCCACCATGCAGAATGCAGGAGGAGGTGTGATGGTGTGGGGGTGCTTTGCTTGTGACACTGTCAGTGATTTATTTAGAATTCAATGCACACTTAACCCCCATGGCAACTGTGAGAGACATATTACGTATTTACCTGCTTGGTTTTATTAAAGGGATGGTTCCACTCTAGCTCCCTGCTGCTGGTCTGGGCGTATCATCGAGGACATGCGGTGACTCGGGTTAGAGAGAGATTTATTAACAGAACAGACCTGTTATCATCTTTGCTTCTGAGAAACTAAGCCACGGGTGGGTAAACAACACCCGGTGCACATAACCACAAGATGAACCCGAGGTGGTTTGTGATGCCCCTAGCTGCCGGGAGGGATTTGAACCAGCCATGACTAAGCATTTTTAGGTCTACATTAAAAGACCGTAGCTTTTTCCGGTATGGTTGGCCTCTCAACGATCACCAGCTCCAAAATTGCAGTAATGAATCGATATTAAATATAGGTGATTGTTTGAAGAAATTGAAAGTCTCTTCTCCCTTACTTGATTATAATTTCCACGACACTACCACAGCATTCTGCAGCGGTACGCCATCCCATCTGGTTTGCTCTTAATGGGACTATTATTTGTTTTTCAACAGGATAATGACCCAACACACCTCCAGGCTGTAAGGGCTATTTGACCAAGAAGGAGAGAGATGGAGTGCTGCATCAGATGACCTGGCCTCCACAATCACCCGACCACAATCCAATTGAGATGGTTTGGGATGAGTTGGACCGCAGAGTGAAGTAAAAGCAGCCAACAAGTGCTCAGCAGATGTGGGAACTCCTTCAAGACTGTTGGAAAATAATTTCAGGTGAAGCTGGTTGAGAGAATGCCAAAAATGTGCAAAGCTGTCATCAAGGCAAAGGGTGGCTACTTTGAAAAATAAAAAATATATATATATTTTGATTTGTTTAACACTTTTTTGGTTACTAGATGATTCCATATGTGTTACTTAATAGTGTTGATGTCTTCACTATTATTCTACAGTGTATAAAATAGTAAAAATCAAGAAAAACCCTTGAACGAGTAGGTGTGTACAAACTTTTGACTGATACTGTATGTATTTAGGTTTTTCTCATTCCCTTTCGACAATGGGAGACAGCAAAAATGTACAGTATGTCAATCACTATGAGAGGACTCTCATTCTCTTTTGTTAGTGGAGCACAAAAGGAAATTGTGTTTTTGTTCCTCCATTGTGCAGAACTAGTTAGGCTGTGATGTAAGCACTCTCTGTAATACGTGTGGTTGCTCTGCGATGTTAACCCCAGGTTATCTCAGCAGACATAATTTTACAAATGTTATTGTTCTCTACAAGACCCTGATTTCACAAGGTCTCCCTATGCACTGTTTAACACTGGGATTTGCAGCTTAAACATCTATTTCTGTTTCAAAGGTTGAGCGGAGAAAACAGGGATTAGTGCGATATGAAACAGTGTGGCTCATCAGTTCAGCTTATCTCTTCTCAGGCTACCTTCAGAGGTGCCCCTAAGGGCCAATCTCGCCCAGCCTCAAGCACGGTCTTCGCCAAAATAACCAACACTATTTAGATTGGCCTGAAATGTATGGGGCAGTATTTTGACTGAATAGCACTTTTGCTGAAGAGGCGCTGTATAATGGCTGTCTTTATTAGCAAAACACCTTCATAAGGAGTATGGATAGAAAATTGTCTGACAATTGTGAATTCTTCTTGGGCTAGCAATTGTATACTCCAGGCTTCTCTAGGTGATGTGAAAAATGTTGTGTATTAATGTGCTTATGGAAGCATCGTGATAATTATGAAAGTGACACTGTTGTTATGGAGCACTGTTGGTAAGTCAACAGTGAAGAGGCGACTCCAGGATGCTGGCCTTCTAGGCAGAGTTGCAAAGAAAAAGCCATATCTCAGACTGGCCAATAAGAAGAAAAGATTAAGATGGGCAAAAAAACACAGACACTGGACAGAGGAACTCTGCCTAGAAGGCGAGCATCCCAGAGTCGCCTCTTCACTGTTGACGTGGAGACTGGTGTTTTGCGGGTACTATTTAACCTCTCTGGGCCAGTGTCCCACCTACTCAACAGCCAGTGTAATCCCGTGGCGCGATATTCAAATAACTTGGAAATGCTATTACTTCAATTTCATACCATTTTAAAGACAAGACTCTCGTTAATCTAACCACACTGTCCGATTTCAAAAAGGCTTTACAACGAAAGCAAAACATTAGATTATGTCAGCAGAGTACCCAGCCAGAAATAATCAGACACCCATTTTTCAAGCTAGCATATAATGTCACATAAACCCAAACCACAGCTAAATGCAGCACTAACCTTTGATGATCTTCATCAGATGACAATCCTAGGACATTATGTTATACAATACATGCATGTTTTGTTCAATCAAGTTCATATTTATATCAAAAAACAGCTTTTTACATTAGCATGTGACTAGCATGTGACTAGCATTCCCACCAAACACTTCCGGTGAATTTAGTAAATTACTCACGATAAACGTTCACAAAAAACATAACAATTATTTTAAGAATTATAGATACAGAACTCCTTTATGCACTCGCTATGTCCGATTTTAAAATAGCTTTTCGGTAGATAGCCCGGCCATCATGGCTAGCTATTTTGACACCCACCAAGTGTTGTACTCACCAAAGTCAGATTTACTATTAGAAAAGTTTGATTACCTTTGCTGTTCTTCGTCAGAATGCACTCCCAGGACTTCTACTTCAATAACAAATGTTGGTTTGGTTCAAAATAATCCATAGTTATATCCAAATAGCGGCGTTTTGTTCTTGCGTTCAAGACTCTATCCGAAGGGTAAACAAGGGTGACGCGCCCGACGCGTTTCGTGACAAAACATTTCAAAATATTCCATTACCGTACTTCGAAGCATGTCAACCGCTGTTTAAAATCAATTTTTATGCGATTTTTCTCGTAAAAAAGCGATAATATTCCGACCGGGAGTGGTTGTTTTCATTCAAAGAGAGAGAAAGTAAACATGGTGTCGGCTCGGGCACGCGCCTCCAGTCTCATTGTCCTCAGATCGACCACTTACAAAATGCGCTAATGTTTTTCAGCCAGGGCCTGCAAAGCCACCATTCATCTTTCTGGCGCCTTCTGAGAGCCTATGGGAGCATTAGAAAATGTCACATCATGCCAGAGATCCCCTGTTTTGGTTAGAGATGATCAAGAAGGCCATGAAATGGTCAGAGAGAGCGCTTCCTGTTTGGAATCTTCTCAGGTTTTGGCCTGCCAAATGAGTTCTGTTATACTCACAGACACCATTCAAACAGTTTTAGAAACTTTAGGGTGTTTTCTATCCAAATCAAACAATTATATGCATATTCTAGTTACTGGGCAGGAGTAGTAACCAGATTAAATCGGGTACGTTTTTTATCCGGCCGTGCAAATACTGCCCCCTATCCCCAACAGGTTAATGAAGCTGCCAGTTGAGGACTTGTGAGGCGTCTTTCTCAAACTAGACACTCTGATGTACTTGTCCTCTTGCTCAGTTGTGCACTGGGACCTCCCACTCTTCATTCTATTCTGGTTAAAGCCAGTTTGTGCCGTTCTGTGAAGGGAGTAGTACACAGCGTTATATGAGATCTTCAGTTTCTTGGCAATTTCTCACATTGAATAGCCTTCATTTCTCAGAAGAAGAATAGACTGATGAGTTTCAGGAGAAAGTTATTTTTTTCTGGCCATTTTGAGCCTGTAATCGAACCCCCAAATGCTGATGCTCAAGATACTCAACTAGTCTAAAGAAGGCCAGTTGTATTGCTTCTTTAATCACAACAACAGTTTTCACCTGTGCTAACATAATTGCAAAGGGGTTTTCTAATGATCAACTTGGTTCTTAACCTATATATTTTTTACGGGCACAGTGTGCTTTACATTAGTTATCTTGTTGTTATTAGTCCCAACCTTCAGCTCCATTCAACCCCTCCCATCTATGTCACTCCCTGACCGTAGACATCCTTAGTATTCTCTATGTTTGGTTAGGTCAGGGTGTGACTCGGGTGGGAAAGCCTGTTTTCTGTTTCTTTGTTTGTGGGCTGAGTGTGGTTCCCAATCAGAGGCAGCTGTCTATCGTTGTCTCTGATTGGGAATCATACTTAGGCAGCCTGTTTTCCACCTGTGTTTGTGCGAGGTTATTTTCTGTTTAGTGTCTGTGCCTGACGGAACTGTTCGCTTTCGTTTTGTTGCTTTTGGTTATTCTTGTTTGAGTGTTTCTTGAAATAAAGTATCATGAACACTTACCATGCTGCGCCTTGGTCCACTTCTCCTTCTAACAACAAGCGTTACAATCTATCTCTTAACACAGTCTATATTGGATATCTATTTGCCATATATTTTTCAACTGTGCTGTCATGTTTCACAAAAGTTCTGAACTTTTCTATTCTCATGGTTTCAACAGTTTGTAAATATGTTTTTGCTCTAAGTATTATTATATTATTGATTGATTGCAGGGTTAGCTTCAGGTAAATATTACAATTCCTCAGCCATTCCAGTACCTGTGACCAAAAACAAGCTACTTATGGACAGTACCAAAACAAATGTAATGATTTTGCCTCTTCGCAGCAAAATCTGCAGAGCTGGGAAGGTTGTATCCCCCATATAAATAACATTATGTTGTATGCAAGAATTCTGTATAATAATTGAAATTGAAAAATTAAATGTTTTGATTCTGGCATTGTTTTGCGTATCAGTTCATAAACCATGTGCCATGGAATCGGTACATCGAAAATCTCTTCCCAACTATTTTGCAATCTGTTTGGCACGGCTGTCAATTTTTTGGTCCTTAAATGAAACTGATATACTTTTTTATTTATCACACTTTTCTTTCAACAATTATGGTCTTTAATCAGGGCTGACAGACAAGTTCCTTTCTTTTTACCCCTTCCACATTCTTCCATTTTTGCGGTAATGCTGCAATTAGTTGGTTGTAATTTTGGGTAGAGCAGACATTTCCATATGATTTAGTTAGCTGCATGTATGACATAACTCCACCAGTAGTATTTATGATATCATTTATGAAGATAATCCCCTTTTTTTATTTTTTATCAATTAGTATATTTCAATTTAACCACAATATTTGTTGTATTATTTGTTCTGTATTTTTTGGTGAATTAAATTGAAATTGCAACCATCTTTCTACGGCTTGTTTTAAAAATAGCGATATTTGGGAGATGATTTCCTTTTCAAAAAACTGAAAGTGAGAGGTTGTAATCTAAATAAAGGGGAAAAGTCCTTTCTTGAGAATACTGTAGGGTGAGACATTCTTACTAATTTGCTAGTATGTATGACTGAAGCCTTTAGTGAGAGGTCTAATGCCTTAATATTTAATCATTTCTGCCCTCCGAATTCATATTCATTATATAAAAGGGCCGTTTAATTTTGTCTGGCTTGCCGTTCCAAATAAAATTGAATATGTTATATTGGACAACCTTGATTTACTCCTCTTGACAGTTAACCATTTTCTGAGAAGTAGCCATTATAAGAGATTCTCCAAAATTGAAATGTTTCAGGCATTTATATATAAACTCTATGAATAGCAGGCCTGGTTTCCCAGGTGTTTCATAGTGTTCTATTGTTTCCAGTACAGGCCTTATATTATCGCCAATATATCGTCCATGTAAAAAACCTGTCTGATTAGAATGAATAATGTCCGGCAATACCTTTTAAATTCTATGCGGTATAGATTTTTCTAGAATTTAGCATCACGAGACTGAAGTGTAAGGGGCCTTTCAAAACATAATTTGGTGAATCATAGGTAACTCCGTCATTTGTAACAAGTTTCAATAAATTATTTTTGGTAACATTTCTATGTTGAAGATTAAAAAATAATTTGGTGCATTTTTCCCCATATTCCATCCAGTTTGCTTTATTATTATAATACATTACACTTTATCTTTGTTGAATAAGTTCCTCCATTTCTTTTTGTTTTCCCTCTAACTTATTCTGTGCCTCCATTATTCACTTTGTATTGCTATCTATCTGTTCTGTTAGATCTTCTATTTCCTTTGTTAGTATGGACTCCTAATTTGCTTTTGTTTTAAAGTTGAGTACTGAATTGCATGGCCTCTAAAGGCACATAAAAAATGTCCCATACAATAAGTGGATTTGCTGTACTTACTGTATGTTATGTCGGAAAATTTCAGTTATAAATTCCTTTGTCCTAGTTAAAAACAAGTTATCATCAAATAGGCTTTGATTAAATTTCCAATATCCTCGCCCTCGCCCACGGGTAATGTATATGCCAATTATCTGATGGTCCGAACACATTCTATCCCCCTATCAACACTTTTTTCACTTTTGGTGCCAACGAGAACAACATAACAAAGAAGTCAAGACGACTAGCTTGATTGAGATAAATCTTTATGTGGTAAAATTGTATCATGTGCCATCATCCAAATACAACTTTTCTGTATTGCCGTTGAAGCACTTCTCCATGAATATACCAGAACATGGCTGGACCAATGTTTTGTGACTAACATATTTATTGTGATTTAGCACTGCTGTCAAAACTGTTGACGTTCCCATATCTTATATCAACCTGTGAAGTGAATACATTTTGTTAATGCCCCTTATTTAATTTCCCCATTTAATGATTCACACCAACATCTGACTCAGCTTTGGATGCTGAACTGAAGCTTTAGACTGTAAACAACAGAGTGATAATTTCCCAAAGCTATTGTTTGTCTACTAGCCTTGCACTGTACTGAACTATATAACAACTAAACTGTAGAGTTGTCAAGGAAGTGTGGAAATAATGCTGTGTTGAGGGATATCATATTGTATGTTATGTAATGTGATGACTCCGTTGTCCCAGTCACCAGTCATTTATATGTCATCATGGCCAAGTGGATCAGTTCTGATGGCCAGGATGATCTGCTGGAACTTTATGCGGTATGTGAGGGACAGTGTAAAACGTTTGGCCTGCAGCTCCTGTGAGACAGCAGTCCTGTCAAACTCTGGGGGAATGGAGTCGTTAGTTAGATGCCGTTTATACACCCAGGTATCAGCTCTTGGCCTGGCAAAAATTCACTGCAAAATGTAAGTTATCTAGATTTGCTACAAGGAAAATCGCCTGATCACAAATTGGAATATCTGCAGAGAAATCTCTCTTCCTGAAATGACCTTGTTTGAAATATTTGCCACGTTGAGACGAATTGTAGTGTAGATAAGGTAATCAGGAAAGATGTACGTAGATTTGCTATGTCGTGTCTTTGGCTATGCCGGATTAAGTGATATGACATGCTAACTTATAAAATGATTTCTCTGTAATTAATATTACCTGATTAAGCTAATCATGTAAATGTAATTAACTAGAAAGTCGGGGCACCACGGAAGAACGTTTATAGAGCTGTTATCTTCCGAATAAACTCTTAAAATACTTAGTAATATTTTACATCGATAGCAGTCAATATTAACCCTTAACTTATTTTCAGTCTCAATGAAAGTTGTAAATTCTTGGTTATCTTCACGAACCCTGGCTAACAAGTTGAATCAGCAATACAAAATTGGGTTTAATTATTTATTTACTAAATACCTAACTAATCACACAGAATTACAAATACACAGAATACCAATGATGTCATACAGAAAACATCCCGGTGGACGGAACCTGGTTACACAAAGGAAAGGGGGTTGGGCTTGAATGAAAGAGCGGGAAGATTTAGGAACAGAGAAACAGCAGCTATGCTATCGTAAATACATTATCCTATGCATTCTAAATTACCGCCCATTTGGAAAAGGAAAATGCAATAAATATTTACTCTGAGCTGCGCTTCGGTAGATTGGTCGTAGATGCTGGCCGGGTTGGCCAACAGGTCTTCCTGTACTCGGAACAATGTCTCTGGTGGTAAATTGGATACGTGGTGGTATCTTCGTCTGTTTGTTAGACTGGATCCGTCGTCCGTCCTTTCCTAGCCCACGTTAGCAGCGGCTAACTCAACGGCTAGGAAGTATCACTTCTGTAGTGAATAAGCTCAAAGTTCATACCAGTTCATACCATAGCTCACGCCGAGGTTGGCTTAGTTCTGTCCTTTACATGTGTGTCCTTCTAACGTAGAGGCTGCAGACCTCCCGTACTGGAACTACTGGTTATCTTTTCGTCAAAGGCTTATATAGTGGAGAGGGGGGTAGGAGGTGTTTCATCGTTTATAACCCCTGTCTCTTCACAGGGTTGGGCCACTGATCGAGCAGGGCACTTTCCTTATGAAAACCCAATTCTCTCATTTGGAAGCTAAAATTACATTTAATCTCCTAACAAACAATTTCAATATCAAACATTTCAATTGCATAACAATTCCATGTGACTCTGATAACTAGAGGGTGTATACTTTCTCAGGTACAGTTTATGTCGTCCTGTCATCAATCATAATGTCCCAGATAACAATGAACTGACCTCCATACTCATTACGTTATCAAGCATATTTCCAACTGGTTTTATTACCAAAATATGGTTCCTTTCCCCATTTGTTTGATGTTCCCAGACTCTCTATATTTAACAGGACAGCAGTCCTTCAGTAGGGTCAGTAAGAGAGGGGAAGGGAGAAAGGTATTTATGGGGGGGGCATAAACCTTACCCACAGGCCAACGTCATGACAGCTACTTTGCAATAATGTTGAGAGCCCATTTGCGTGCCAGAAAGCATTGCGCTATTGAACATGTCACCTATTGACCTATCACACTGTCACATCCTATTAGTTCAGACAAATCCTCTTAAAGTTTTTACAACCTTTGCGTAGCTTTCACTGTAGACTATGAATTGAGTGTGGAGATGGCACAAACTACTCGATTTAGACACTTGAGTGCCATTACCCAACAGCATGTTCACTAGTGCCCTGTAAATTGTTAATCCTTGGGCTACTGGAGAGAGTGGATAAAGTGTTGCTAATTGAATGTTAATGGAGCTCAATGGTTGTTAGGTACTGGCGTAGAAGCCTGTTAGCACGGTGACCCTTAAGGTAAAGAAGGACTCAAGGACAGGGTTCTAGAAGGGAGGAGGAGGCATTATCCACCTGTTCATTTTGTCTGTCTCTAATGCTCAATAAGCTTAGAAAGAGTAATTCTTTGAAGATCAAGATTTATACACCTAGATAGTGGTTGTGAGATAAAATGTATTTCCAGTTTATACCTTTTAAATCCTTCCATCTCTTATGTTTACTTTATTGGTCATATTATAACATTTCCTTAGTGGTCTATGCACATGGGAAAAAAAGCACATTAACGCATCTTTGTCAAAGTTGAACTATCTTACACAGATATTTTCTTCTTATGAATGAGACTGATGACTCATGGTCTACACAGAGGCAGCCAGAGATGGGCACAGTCCATGCACATGTCAGTGTCACAGCCATGGCCTTCGTTTCTGACCTCCATCCCCACTCAGCAGCCTTGTATAGCGACTCAGTTACTATGATTGATTTACGACCGCCCAAGACTCTAAACACTCCCTGTCTGAGAAAATGGTGGCCTCTGTCCAAGGCAGCACCAGATACCGTACCGCTGGCAGCAGCATCACCCACTCAGATGTGGTGACAGCAATGCTGTTGCCAGTTATTACAACACCTCAAAAAGCACTTTATGAAGAAGTATGGGGGTGATTAAGAAGGGTGCAGCTGTAGCATGTTATAATGTGGTGTAGTCACCCACTGTGCCTATGGTACTGTTTCATTTTTGGGCCACGGAACAGTAGGGCAGACAAAGGTAGAAGGTTTAAATATTTTAGCTGTGTGCTTTTAATAAGGTACTGTGGGACATCCCTCCCTTTTGAAAGATCACTACTTTTCTTAGAACTGATGAATAGAACTTCTCCATACAGTGTCATAAGATACTAAATGACACAAACCATGTGTTAAAATACTGTAAAGCGAAATATGATTAACTTTACAAGATGTCTTTTTGGTAGCTTACGTTTGTCTCAAATGTGGCCAAGATCATGTCACTGTAAGAGAGTGGAGTTTATTGTCAAATTCACATGGCATATAGACCCATTTCTGGGCCATGTTATGAAAAGTTGGGCATGCCATTTGGAATCAGAAAACTCTTTGTTTACCTAGCAGTGGATACGATCAGATTTAACTTCAAATACAGCTCATGCATGTTAACAAACACGTAATCAAATGGTTATTGCCTACAACATCGCAGATGTCATCAGAGGATTGATTACCTAGCAAGCCAGCGAGGCAAAGTACAGTTGAAGTCAGAAGTTTACATACACTTAGGTTGGAGTCATTAAAACTTGTTTTTCAACCACTCCACAAATGTCTTGTTAACAAACTATAGTTTTGGCAAGTTGCTTAGGACATCTACTTTGTGCATGTCACGACTTCCACAAGTCGGCTCCTCTCCTTGTTCTGGCGGCGTTCGGCGATCGACGTCACCGGCTTTCTAGCCATCGCAACTCCATTTCTCATTTGCTCATTGGTTTTGTCTTGTTCCATTACACACCTGGTTTTCATTCCATAATCACTGCATGTATTTAGTTCTCTGTTCCCCTCCATGTCTTTGTGTGTAATTGTTATGTGGATATTGTCAGGCGCTATACTTTTGCTATGTTCCGTGTTTTTGGCACGTTATTGTTTTAATGTGCTGTAATTTTTGGACCGGAATTAAAGTGCGCCTGTTTACTACACTCTGCTCTCCTGCACCTGACTTCGCCTCCCATACACACCCCTAACAGAATTACACACCCAACCATGGAGTCCGCAGGAGCAGGGACCCCGGTTAGAGGAGTCGAGGAGTGCGTCCAGGAACATTCTGCTATGTTACATCATCTTGGTGCCATGATGGATCGCGTTGTCCAGACTATGGACCGCTGGGAGAGACAGGAAGTCTCCCCAGTGCCTCGACCAGCGCAACCGGGTTTACGTCTACCCGTCCCGTCCGGAACCAGTCCCAGTGGGATGTGTCTCTCTCTTCCCAGGGAGAATGATGGGACGGCAGCACAGTGCCAGGGATTCCTTTCACAACTGGACCTCTACCTGGCCACTGTGCACCTAGCTCCCTCGGAAGAGGAGAGAGTGTCTGCCCTCGTCTCATGCCTCTCGGGGTGAGCTCTGGAGTGGGCAAACGCCGTGTGGGGAGAAGAAGACGCGGCGTTGGACCACTTCGGGGAGTTCACCCGTCGCTTCCGGGCCATCTTTGACCATCCACCCGAAGGTAGAGCTATGGGGGAACGGCTCTTTCATTTGAGGCAGGGGACGAGGAGCGCCATAGAATTCGCCCTGGAATTCCGGACCTTGGCCGCCGGAGCAGGCTGGAACGACAGGGCCCTCATCGACCACTATAGGTGCAGCCTGCGCGAGGACGTCCGACGTGAGCTGGCCTGCAGGGATGCCACCATCTCCTTCGACCAACTGGTGGATTTGTCCATCCGGTTGGATAACCTGCTGGCCACCCGCGGACGTCCAGAGGGGGCTCTGTCGGTGCCATCTTCCAGCACCCCCGCTCCTGTGCCCATGGAGTTGGGAGGGGCTGCGCGTAGGGAGACTGGAGGAGGAGCCATCACGTGCACCATCTGTGGCCGCAGAGGGCACACTGCTGGTCGGTGCCGTGTTGGTTCCTCTGGGAGTAGAGGCAACAGGCAGGGCACTCTGGCGTCACCCCAGGTGAGTCTGCACCACACTCATCCAGAGTCCTCTGTTGACCACCTGTTTGTACCTGTTTGTCTCCCTGATTTTTCCCCGCATTCCCAGCATAAGGCGCTCGTCAATTCAGGCGCAGCTGGGAATTTTATCGACAGAGCGTTAGCCCTTAGTTTAGGGATCCCCATTATTCCTGTAGTTAGACCTTTCCCGGTCCACGCTCTGGATAGTCGACCATTAGGGTCCGGGCTAATCAGGGAAGCCACCATCTCCTTGGGCATGGTGACACAGGGGAGTCACGAGGAGAGAATCCGTCTCTTCCTCATTGACTCTCCTGCATTTCCCGTGGTTAGCTCAGCATAACCCCACTATCTCCTGGCAACAGAGGGCTCTCACGGGGTGGTCGCGAGAGTGCTCGGGGAGGTGTGTAGGGGTTTCCGTTGGTGCTACCACGGTGGAAAGTCCAGACCAGGTCTCCACCGTGCGCATCCCCCCAGAATATGACGATTTGGCTCTCAGAAGGCGACTCAATTACCACCTCATCGACGGGGGGATTGTGCGATACATCTCCTGGTAGACGCTGCGCTTCCCAGGAGTCATGTGTATTCCCTGTCGCAAGCGGAGATGGTAACTATGGAGACATATGTCTCTGAATCTCTGTGTCAGGGGTACATTAGTGGAAGTGGAAGACAGCGTTTAGTACCACCTCAGGGCATTATGAGGACCTCGTCATGCCGTACGGGTTGATGAATGCTCCATCAGTTTTCCAATCCTTTGTAGACAAGATTTTCAGAGACCTGCATGGGCAGGGTGTAGTGGTGTATATCAATGACATTCTGATATACTCCGCTACATGCGCTGAGCATGTGTCCTTGGTACGCAAGGTACTTGGACGACTGTTGGAACATGACCTGTACGTCAAGGCCAAGAAATGCCTGTTTTTCAGCAGGTCGTCTCATTCCCAGGGTATCGCATTTCCACATCAGGGGTGGAGATGGAGAGTGACTGCATTGCAGCCGTGCGTAATTGGCTGACTCCCACCACGGTAAAGGAGGTGCAGCGATTTTTATGGTTTACCAATTACTACCGGAGATTTATCCGGGGTTTTGGCCAGGTGGCTGCTCCCATTACCTCACTGCGGAAGGGGGGGTCCCGTACGGTTGCAGTGGTCAGCTGAGGTGGACAGGGCTTTTGGGCAGCTAAGAGCTCTGTTTACTTCGGCTCCCGTGCTGGCCCATCCGGATCCCTCTTTGGCGTTCATAGTGGAGGTGGACGCGTCTGAGGCTGGGATTGGAGCCGTGCTCTCACAGTGCTCGGGCACGCCACCAAAACTCCGCCCCTGTGCTTTCTTCTCGAAGAAGCTCAGCCCAGCGGAGCGTAACTATGATGTGGGGGACCGGGAGCTGTTGGCTGTGGTTAAAGCGTTGAAGGCATGGAGACATTGGCTTGAGGGAGCTAAACACCCTTTTCTCATCTGGACTGACCACCTCAACCTGGAGTACATCCGGGCAGCGAGGAGACTGAATCCTCGTCAGGCAAGGTGGGCCATGTTCTTTACCCATTTTGTGTTTACCCTGTCCTTCAGACCAGGTTCCCAGAATACGAAGGCAGACGCACTGTCCCGGCTGTATGACACAGAGGAATGGCCCATGGATCAGACTCCCATACTCCCGGCCTCTTGCCTGGTAGCGCCGGTCATGTGGGAGCTGGACGCAGATATTGAGCAGGCGTTGCGTACAGAGCCTGCTCCCCCACAGTGTCCTGTCGGGCGTACGCATTTTCTGTCTGCTGTCCGTGACCAGTTGATCTATTGGGTCCACACATCACCCTCCTCTGGTCATCCGGCGATCGTACAGTGCGCTGTCTGACTGGGAAGTACTGGTGGCCCACCTTTGCTAAAGACGTGAGGGTTTATGTTTCCTTCTGCTCGGTGTGTGCCCAGTGTAAGGCTCCGAGACACCTGCCCAGAGGTAAGCTACACCCCTTACCCGTTCCATAACGACCTTGGTCACACCTGTCTGTGGATTTTTTAACCGATCTACCTCTTTCACTGGTCATTGTGGATTGTTTCTCTAAGTCCTGTCGTCTCCTCCCTCTGCCCGGTCTACCTACGGCCCTACAGACTGCAGAAGCCCTGTTAACTCATGTCTTTGGGCACTACGGGGTGCCTGAGGATTTAGGGTCTGATCAGGGTCTCCAATTCACATCGAGAGTCTGGAAGGCATTCATGGAATGTCTGGGGGTCTCGATCAGCCTTACGTTGGGTTTTCACCCCGAGAGTAACGGGCAGGTAGAGAGGGTCAACCAGGATGTGGGCAGGTTTCTGCGGTCCTATTGCCAGGACCGGCCGGGGGAGTGGGCAGCATTCGTGCCATGGGCCGAGATGGCACACAACTTGCTTCACCACTCCTCCACTAACCTCTCCCCCTTTCAGTGCATATTGGTGTACCAGCCGGTTCTGATGCCGTGGCATCAGGGTCAGACCGAGGCTCCTGCGTTGGACGACTGGGTCAGGCGTGCGGAGGAGACATGGGAGGCCGCCAATGTTCACCTCCAGCGAGCCGCGCTTCGCCAAAAGAACAGCGCGGACCGTCACCGCAGTGAGACCCCGGGACCAGGTCTGGCTCTCGACCCGTTGCTCTCGACCCGTTACCTGCCCCTCCGCCTGCCCTGTCGGAAGCTGGGTCCGCGGTTTGTGGGGCCATTCAAAGTCCTGAGGAGGGGGAACGAGGTGTGTTACAGATTACAGCTTCCCTCTGATTACCATATTAACCCCTCGTTCCATGTGTCTCTCCTCAGGCCGGTGGTGGCTGGTCCACTCCAGGAACCTGAGGTGCGGGAGGGCCCTCCGCCCTTTCTGGACATCGAGGGGGCCCCGGCGTACTCCGTTCGTTCCATCCTGGATTCGAGGCGTCGGGCAGAGGGCCATCAGTACCTCGTGGAGTGGGAGGAGTACGGTCCGGAGGAGAGGTGCTGGGTTCCGGTTGCGGATGTTTTGGACCCCGAACTGCTGCGGGAGTTTCACCGTCGCCGGCCGGATTGCCCTGCGCCTCGCCCTCCGGTGTCGGCGCGCCGCTGGAAACTCACATCAAAGGGGGGGGGAGGCACTGTCACAACTTCCACCGAAGTCGGCTCCTCTCCTTGTTCGGGTGGCGTTCGGCGATCGACGTCACCAGCTTTCTAGCCATCAACGCTCCATTTCTCATATGTCCATTGGTTTTGTCTTGTTCCATTACACACCTGGTTTTCATTCCATAATCACTGCATGTATTTAGTCCTCTGTTCCCCTCCACATCTTTTTGTAATTGCTTATTGTAATGTGGATATTGTCAGGCGCTATACTTTTGCTATGTTATGTGTTTTTGGCACGTTATTGTTTTTATGTGCTGTCATTTTTGGACCCGAATTAAAGTGCGCCTGTTTACTACACTCTGCTCTCCTGCACCTGCCTTTGCCTCCCGTACACACCCCTAACAGTGCATGACACAAGTAATTTTTCCAACAATTGTTTACAGATTATTTCACTTATAATTCACTGTATCACAATTCCAGTGGGTCAGAAGTTTACATACACTAAGTTGACTGTGCCTTTAAACAGCTTGGAAAATTCCAGAAAATGATGTCATGACTTTAGAAGCTTCTGATAGGCTAATTGACATCATTTGAGTCAATTGGAGGTGTACCTGTGGATGTACTTCAAGGCCTACCTTCAAACTCAGTGCCTCATTGCTGGACATTATGGGAAAATCAAAAGAAATCAGCCAAGACCTCAGAAAAAAAATTGTAGACCTCCACAAGTCTGGTTCATCCTTAGGTGCAATTTCCAAATGCCTGAAAGTACCACCTTCATCTGTACAAACAATAGTACGCAAGTACAAAACACCATGGGACCACGCAGCCGTCATACCGCTCAGGAAGGAGATGCGTTCTGTCTCCTAGAGATGAACGTACTTTGGTGCGAAAAGTGCAAATCAATCCCAGAACAACAGCAAAGGACCTTGTGAAGATGCTGGGGGAAACAGGTACAAAAGTATCTATATCCACAGTAAAACGAGTCCTATATCAACATAACCTGAAAGGCGTTTCAGCAAGGAAGAAGCCACTGCTCAAAAATTGCCATAAAAAAGCAAGACTACGGTTTACAAATGCACATGGAGACAAAGATTGAATTTTTGGAGAAATGTCCTCTGGTCTGATGAAACAAAAATAGAACTGTTTGGCCATAATGACCATCGTTATGTTTGGAGGAAAAAAGGGGAGGCTTGCAAGCCGAAGAACACCATCCCAACCGTGAAGCACTGGGGTGGCAGCATCATGTTGTGGGGTTGCTTTGCTGCAGGAGGGACTGGTGCACTTCACAAAATAGATGGCATCATGAGGGAGGAAAATTATGTGGATATATTGAAGCAACATCTCAGGACATCAGTCAGGAAGTTAAAGCTTGGTCGCAAATGGGTCTTCCAAGTGGACAATGACCCCAAGCATACTTCCAAAGTTGTGGCAAACTGGCTTAAGGACAACAAAGTCAAGAAAATGGAGTGGCCATCACCAAGCCCTGACCTCAATCTCATAGAAGATTTGTGGGCAGAACTGAAAAACTGTGTGTGAGCAAGGAGGCCTACAAAATTGACTCAGTTACACCAGCTCTGTCAGGAGGAATGGGCCAAAATTCACCCAACTTATTGTGGGAAGCTTGTGGAATGCTACCCAAAACATTTGACCCAAGTTAACAATTTAAAGGCAATGCTACCAAATACTAATTGAGTGTATAAACATCTGACCCACTGGGAATGTGATGAAATAAATACAACTGAAATAAATCACTCTACTGTTATTCTGACATTTCACATTCTTAAAATAAAGTGGTGATCCTAACTGACCTAAGACAGGGAATTTTTACTAGGATTAAATGTCAGGAATTGTGAAACTTTTGTTCCAACTTCAACTGTATATGTAAAATATCACAAATAGAGCTAGATAAAGCCAGAAGAATAATATACTTGTTGAACAATAATAAACAGTTTTCTCCCTTCAGTCTTTGTTTGTTAAGGTCCCGACTTTAGCATTAGCTATCCTGTAACAGAGCTTTTTTGGTGCGGGATGCACGCGCATCGCTCGAATATGACGTTTGCATGTAACCAAAGAAATTATCTGTAAGTCCATGAATTTCATCCACTCCACATAGTTGAAATAAAACCAATATAAGGTCAAGGGTTAATAGAATGCAGTAGAAAACAGTTATTTGTTTGTGCAAAGGAACTCCAAATATCATATACCCCCCTCCAGAACAGCCTGAATTAATCTCGGCATGGACTCTACAAGGTGTCGAAAGCATTCCAAAGTGATGCTGGCCCAAGTTGACTCCAATGCTTCAAACAGTTGTATCAAGTTGGCGGGATGTCCTTTGGGTGGTAGACCATTTTTGTTACACATGGGAAACTGTTGATGGTGAAAAACCCAGCAGCGTGCAGTTCTTGACACAAACCAGTGCGCCTGTAACTAATCCACTCAGGAACATTCAATGTCGTCTTGGTAAGCAACTTAAGTGTATATTTGACCTTTAGGTTATTGTCCTGCTGAAAGGAAAGGAAAGTAGAATTAACCAGGTTTTCCTCTAGGATTTTGCCTGTGTTTAGTTTTATTCAGTTTATTTTTATCCTAAAAAACTCTAGTCCTTGCCGATGACATGCATACCCATAACATGATGCAGACACCACCATGCTTTAAAATATGAAGTGGTAATCAGTGATGTGTTGTGTTGGATTTGCCCCAAACATAACTCTTTATATTCAGGACATAAAGCAAATTTCTTTGCCACATTTCTTACAGTTTTACTTTAGTGCCTTATTGCAAGTAGCCTAATGCTTAGAGCGTTAGGCCAGTAACCGGAAGGTTGCTGAATTTAATCCAGAGCTGACAAGGAAAAAATCTGTTGTTCTGCCCCCGAGCAAGGCAGTTAACCCACTGTTCACCGGGCACCGAAGATGTCGATTAAGGCAGCCCCCGCACCTCTCTGACTCAGAGGTTGGGTTAAATGCGGAAGACACATTTCAGTTGGACAACTGACTAGGTACCCCCCTTTCCAAACAGGATGCATTATTTTAAACATTTTTATTCTGAACTGGCTTCCTTCTTGGAATTCACTTTTCACTTTTCACCTTTCACTTAGTCATTTAGGTTAGTATTGTGGAGTAACTACAATGTTGTTGATCTCTCCTCAGTTGTTTCCTATCACAGCCATTAAAGGGATACTTCGGGATTTTGGCTAAGAGGCCTTTTGTCTAGTTCCTCAAAATCAGATGAACTCATGAATACCTATTTAATGTCTCTGTGTCCAGTATGAAGAAAGTTAGAGGTAGTTAGCATAATGGCTGGAGGTCTATGGGTATTTGCTAGCATGACTCTTGGGAAGTAGGTAAAGGGCCTCATTGCCAAAATCCCGAAGTTTCCCTTTAAAGCCACCATTGGCCTCATGGTGAAAGCCCTGAGTGGTTTCCTTCCTCTCAGGCAACTGAGTTAGGAAGGACGCCTGTCTCTTCTCTTTGTAGTGACTGGGTGTATTGATACACCATCCAAAGTGTAATTAATAACTTCACCATGCTCAAAGGGATATTCAGTGTCTGCTTTTTTTATTTGTACCCATCTACCAATAAGCGCCCTTCTTTGCGAGGCATTAGAAAACCTCCCTGGTCTTTGTGGTTGAATCTGTGTTTGAAATTTACTGCTCGACTGAGGGAACTTACAGATAATTGTATGTGTGGGTTACAGAGATGAGGTAGTCATGTTAAACACTATTATTACACACAGAGTGAGGCCATTCAACTTATTATGTCAAATCAAATCAAAAATCAAATGTTATTAGTCACATGCCCCGAATACAGCAGGTGGTAATCAGTGAAATGCTTACCTACGAGCCTCTAACCAACAGTGCAGTTTAAAAAAAAATACAGATAAGAATAAGAGATAAAAGTAACAAGTAATTAAAGAGCAGCAGTAAAAAATAACAATATATACAGGGGGATGCTGGTACAATGTATGGGGGCACCGCTTAGTTGAGGTAGTATGTACATGTAGGTAGACTTATTAAAGTGACTATGCATAGATGACAACAGAGAGCGGCAGTGGTGTGGGGAGGGGGGGCAATGCAAATAGTCTGGGTAGCCATTTGACTAGATGTTCAGGAGTCTTATGGCTTGGGGGTAGAAGCTGTTTAGAAGCCTCTTGGACCTAGACTTGGCACTCCGGTACTGCTTGCCGTGTGGTTGCAGAGAGAACAGTCTATGACTGGGGTGGCAGGAGTCTTGACTCGTTAAGCAAATGTTTACTTATTTAGGCTTGCCATAACAAAGGGGTTGAATACTTAGACATTATGGGCTATTGTGTGTATGCCAGGGACTCAATCTCATTTTAAATTCAACAAAATGTGGAAAAAGTCAAGGGGTGTGAATACTTTCTGAAGGTACTGTAGAATACCAAATACTCTACATTATTCCTCACACACGTCCTTCAGTTTTTGTAAATACTTTTCTAATATTGATTGATCATTAGCAATCAAATACATTTATAAAGCCCATTTTACATCAACTGTTGTCACAAAAGTGCTTATACAGAAACCGAGCCGAAAACCACAAAGAGCCAGCAAATGCAGATGTAGAAGCATGGTGTCTAGGAAAAACTCCCTAGAAAGGCAGGAACCGGGGTGGCCAGTCCTCTTCTGGCTGTGCCAGGTGGAGTTAAGAGTACATGGCCATTAAGGCCAGATCGTTGATCAGTTTAATTAGTGATGGGTGAAAAATGTATACAGTTGAGTATAGCGATATTCTCTTTGACGATATTATATAGATATTCTGACTCGGTAGTTAACGCTTGCTAGTCAGCTGTACCTGCACCAAAACTCTGGTATTTTTCATCCTATAGCTTGTTCCCCATCTTTTCAAATAGTGAGTCAACATGTTTCCAGCACTTTCATACATGAAGGGACATCACGTGCGCCATCCGTATGGTTAGTGAGAAAGTCCATATTGCAAATGTACGCTCCCTTACTAGACGTCCGACCACGTCCGATAAATCCGCGGACGGCGTCGGGCCGCTCACAGGGGCCGGATCTTCCAGGAAGTCATCGAACGGAGTCTCTCGGACCTTCCGTTTCCGTTTAATTAAATTTTCTAATTTTGGTCATTTCCTTGCAGTCCCGGATTATTCCACGAGAGGGCGTATGGAATCATATTGCAAATGTAACATATATCACCAATCGCGACATGGCTTTTTCTCCTAAACGGAAGATAATTCAAAGACGAAACTCGGTCTGCGTGGGTTTGGCATAATGGGCAGTTGGCCCCGAACAGGATGGAGTCGAGGCCTCGACGCTTTTCGAGTTAAGGCTATTTTTCTGGGATTGAAAGTCAAACAGGAAAATAGAGTGCTGATTTGACCGCTTCACATCAAACTACATGAGCCTACGGTGTCAGGAGAAAAGGAACCATGCATTTACCAATGTTCATTTCAGAGAAATTGTACAATGACACATTGGTGATATTCAACAACAAGAGGTTTTTTTTTCAAAAAAGTTACATATCCAGTTGCAGCGTGTTCAGATGAGTCCGTTAAGGCAGGTTTCGGAGCTCTGCGAGATTTCTGTGATTTTCTGTGATTTTCTGAAACAACACACACTTGTTCAACCCTCTGTAAATAAGTCAGTTCTTAACAGAAACACTTAAAACTCAATATTCTATAAGAGCCTAACGTTCAGATTCCTGTGTCAACCAGAAATGCCTTATAAAGGTGTCATAGGGGCTGTTTTGAAGGGTTAAAAAGGTCAGATCTTTCCACAACTTCATATGTGTGACTAGGCAACCCTCATGAACTGTAAATCAGTCATTTATCCCATCAGATGTCAAAGAAAAGCTCTCTCAAACACACACACAGCAAGGACGGAGTGACACAGTGCGTTGCTTAAAGACACAAAGAGCCTGCAATGGCATTACCATTATCTCTAGGCTGAGACGAGTTCAATGAGATGCCCCGCTTGACCGTAGCTTGCTCGGTATGAGCGCAGCGACCGTGAGAAAACTAGGCCCAAAATGAGGCCTGCACCAATATGTCAAGTGCTTATGGGTGACAGTGAGAGAACCATTAGGGTTATAAGCACAATTCAACCTCAGAAGCGTTCCTGAGGTCCTCCCGATCTGTGCAAGCCTAACCTTGACCCTGTGACATAAACCCTTCACAGTGAAAAGAAGGTGTTTAGATCAAACTGTGTGCAATGACTTCTCTCCCCATAGGAATACATTGACAATTCTCCTAAATTCAACCTGAAGTCTATGTGGGTTATGAATGCCTTATGAACCTGTCTTCTATAACAATCCATCAGGCTACTGTGAGGTCTACCTGTGTCGATTCTAAGGTTCCTGGAGCAACCGGAAAATGTTAAAATCACCCTAGAGCTATTGTCATATAAGCAACCTGCAGATAGTGAAAATCACGCAACTCAACCATCTGTCATTCAGTCAATTCTTAAGGTAGAGACTTCATATTCAGGATTCTGTTTATGTCTACCCCAAAGACAACGTGTGTGAAGCAAGAGCTTCCTGTGACAACCGGAAGTTGTTAAAAACTGCCAAGAGCTATTGTCATATGGTCAACCTGCATATAGTGAAAATCACGCAACTCAACCATCTGTTATTCAGTCAATTCTTAAGGTAGAGACTTCATATTCAGGATTCTGTTTATGTCTAACCCAAAGACAACGTGTGTTGAATAAGAGCTTCCTGTGACAACCGGAAGTTGTTAAAAACAGCAAAGAGCTATTGTCATATGGTCAACCTGCATATAGTGAAAATCACGCAACTCAACCCTATGTCATCCAGCCAATTCTTTAGGTAGAGACTTCATATTGAGGATTCTGTATATGCCTACCCCAAAGACAACGTGTGTCTATTCTTTTTGCAAAAAAAACAAAAACACACACACACAATTTGGCCATAGGGACATAGTGTGGGGCTTAGAGTCTTATACCGCCTTCAATAGTTACTTTTGTTCAAACGATTCAAGAACCGTCAGACCTAGAGCTCCGAAATTTTAGAAACCTGTTCTAGAGCTCAAGTCGATAGTGCACGGTGATTTATGGGGCTCTAGAAGGTTCTCTGACCGAGAAACCGCCTCGTACATTTGCAATATTTTCAATTCATTTTGAATATCACGGACATGGCGACATGTAGAAATGTCCCAGAGTCGCAAGACTAGGTGCATTGAAACCGCCTCGGCCCATAGAGACGGACCCCAATGTCTCTGTCCGATAGCTCATTCAGGGACCCCGTAGTAACGCCCTGAAAAAGTGGATTTTCAGCACCAATTAAGGCCATTGCTCGGGCACCGAATGACCTATCAAGCCGAAACTTGGGATTCGGGGTCGCCTCACATAGGTCTACACACAATGTCAGAGCTGGACCCGCAGCTATAACGTAACTATGTGTTTTATGTTTTTTTATGGTTAAAATTGAAAGCACTGTGAATTATGGGCCTTCTCTGACATATGTGATAGTTGGCTTCTATACGAGTTGGAAAAAGTGGATTTTGTGTCAGATGCTATCAGTTTGGTGTCAGAATGACATCTAATTGACTGATGGACGCTGACTGCTGTGTGACGAGCAATGGAGAGGAACCACAGTCACTGCCCGGCCATCCCGAGTTCATCGGGCCAGTCAATTATGCATTTCGGCAGTATTTTTGAGCATGCCTAAATTTGTGATGCTAAATGCCCATTAAATCATATTGCAAACGTAACGCGCTATATTGCAAACGTAACGTGCGTTTGCAATATGATTCAACAGCAGAAAATATCACCAAAGTTGACATGATGAAATCAACACAATAAGCGACAGAGAGGAACCACAGTCACTGCCCGGCCATCCCGAGTTCATCAGGCCAGTCAATTATGCATTTCTGCAGTATTTTTGAGCATGCCTAAATTTGTGATGCTAAATGCCCATTAAATCATATTGCAAACGTAACGCGCTATATTGCAAACGTAACGTGCGTTTGCAATATGACTCAACAGCAAAAAATATCACCAAAGTTGACATGATGAAATCAACACAATGAGCGATAGAGAGGAACCACAGTCACTGCGCGGCCATCCCCAGTTCATCGGGACAGTTAATTTTGAATTTCTGCAGTGTTTTTGAGCATGCCAAATTCGTGATGTTGAGGCCCATTGAATCATATTGCAAATGCGCATCCGTGGACATGGTGACCCGAAATGGGTTACCAGGAGTAATTTTTTAGAATGGTTTTAAATGCCTTTAGGGTGGTGCAAGGGGTGCACGGTTGGGTAGGGAGCACCTTCCATCAGTGCCCATCCAGTATGGGGCGCCCCTAGTCATTTTGGACATTTTTCAAAAAATTGCTAAAAATCGACAGTCCCACTTCTCTCATGTCACCATCAAGTCATGGAGAGGAACCACAGTCACTGCCCGGCCATCCCCAGTTCATCGGGACAGTCAATTTTGCATATCTTTAGTGTTTTTGAGCATGCCAAATTCGTGATGTTGAGGCCCATTGAATCATATTGCAAATGCGCATCCGTGGACATGGTGACCCGAAATGGGTTACCAGGAGTAATTTTTTAGAATGGTTTTAAATGCCTTTAGGGTGGTGCAAGGGGTGCACGGTTGGGTAGGGAGCACCTTCCATCAGTGCCCATCCAGTATGGGGCGCACCTAGTCATTTTGGACATTTTTCAAAAAATCACAAAAAAAACTCACCATTAAGCCATGGAGAGGAACCACAGTCACTGCACGGCCATCCCCAGTTCATCGGGACAGTCAATTATGCATTTCTGCAGTGGTTTTGAGCATGCCAAAGTTGTGATGCTAAATGCCCATTGAATCATATTGCAAATGCGCATCCGTGTATTTGTAATATGATTCAACAGCAAAAAATATCACCAAAGTTGACATGATGAAATCAACACAACGAGCGATGGAGAGGAACCACAGTCACTGCACGGCCATCCCCAGTTCATCGGGACAGTCAATTATGCATTTCTGCAGTGGTTTTGAGCATGCCAAAGTTGTGATGCTAAATGCCCATTGAATCATATTGCAAATGCGCATCCGTGTATTTGTAATATGATTCAACAGCAAAAAATGTCACCAAAGTTGACATGATGAAATCAACACAACGAGCGATGGAGAGGAACAACAGTCACTGCACGGCCATCCCCAGTTCATCGGGACAGTCAATTATGCATTTCTGCAGTGGTTTTGAGCATGCCAAAGTTGTGATGCTAAATGCCAATTGAATCATATTGCAAATGCGCATCCGTGTATTTGCAATATGATTCAACAGCAAAAAATATCACCAAAGGTGACATGACGAAATCAACACAACGAGCGATGGAGAGGAACCAGGAGCGTTCCTGAGGTCCTCCCGATCTGTGCAAGCCAACCTTGACCCTGTGGCATTAACCCTTCACAGTGAAAAGAAGGTGTTTAGATCAAACTGTGTGCAATGACTTCTCTCCCCATAGGAACACATAGACTATTCTCCAAAATTCAACCTGAAGCCTATGTGGGTTATGAATGCCTTATGAACCTGTCTTCTACAACAATCCATCAGGCTACTGTGAGGTCTACCTGTGTCGATTCTAAGGTTCCTGTGACAACTGGAAGTGGTTAAAAACACCCAAGAGCTATCGTCATATAACCTGCACATAGTGAAAATCACGCAACTCAACCATCTGTTACTCAGTCAATTCTTAAGGTAGAGACTTCTTATTCAGGATTCTGTTTCTGTCTACCCCAAAGACAATGTGTGTGAAGCAAGAGCTTCCTGTGACAACCGGAAGTGGTTAAAAATAGCCTAGAGCTATTGTCATATTGCCACCTGCAGATAGTGAAAATCACGCAACTCAACCATCTGTTTCTCAGTCAATTCTTAAGGTAGAGACTTCTTATTCAGGATTATGTTTATGTCTACCCCAAAGACAACGTGTGTTGAGTAAGAACTTCCTGTGACAACGGGAAGTGGTTAAAACAGCCTAGAGCTATTGTCATATGGTCAACCTGCATATAGTGAAAATCACGCAACTCAACCATCTGTTACTCAGTCAATTCTTAACGTAGAGACTTCTTATTCAGGATTCTGTTTATGTCTACCCCAAAGACAACGTGTGTTGAGTAAGAACTTCCTGTGACAACGGGAAGTGGTTAAAACAGCCTAGAGCTATTGTCATATGGTCAACCTGCAGATAGTGAAAATCACGCAACTCAACCATCTGTCATTCATCCAATTCTTAAGGTAGAGGCTTCTTATTCAGGATTCTGTTTATGTCTACCCCAAAGACAACGTGTGTGAAGCAAGAGCTTCCTGTGACAACCGGAAGTGGTTAAAAACAACCAAGAGCTATTGTCATATTACGTGCGCATAGTGAAAATCACGCAACTCAACCATCTGTTACTCAGTCAATTCTTAAGGTAGAGACTTCTTATTCAGGATTCTGTTTATGTCTACCCCAAAGACAACGTGTGTTGAGTAAGAACTTCCTGTGACAACGGGAAGTGGTTAAAACAGCCTAGAGCTATTGTCATATTACGTGCGCATAGGGAAAATCACGCAACTCAACCATCTGTTACTCAGTCAATTCTTAAGGTAGAGACTTCTTATTCAGGATTCTGTTTATGTCTACCCCAAAGGCAACGTGTGTTGAGTAAGAACTTCCTGTGACAACGGGAAGTGGTTAAAACAGCCTAGAGCTATTGTAATATGGTCAACCTGCATATAGTGAAAATCACGCAACTCAACCATCTGTTACTCAGTCAATTCTTAAGGTAGAGACTTCTTATTCAGGATTCTGTTTATGTCTACCCCAAAGACAACGTGTGTGAAGCAAGAGCTTCCTGTGACAACCGGAAGTGGTTAAAATCACCCAAGAGCTATTGTCATATTACGTGAGCATAGTGAAAATCACGCAACTCAACCATCTGTTACTCAGTCAATTCTTAAGGTAGAGACTTCTTATTCAGGATTCTGTTTATGTCTACCCCAAAGA
This sequence comes from Salmo trutta, assembly GCF_901001165.1. Lineage (NCBI taxonomy): Eukaryota > Metazoa > Chordata > Actinopteri > Salmoniformes > Salmonidae > Salmo > Salmo trutta. The sequence continues at coordinate 24,336,103 of NC_042975.1, forward strand.
CAACGTGTGTGAAGCAAGAGCATCCTGTGACAACCGGAAGTGGTTAAAAACACCCAAGAGCTATTGTCATATTGCCACCTGCAGATAGTGAAAATCACGCAACTCAACCATCTGTTACTCAGTCAATTCTTAAGGTAGAGACTTCTTATTCAGAATTCTGTTTATGTCTACCCCAAAGACAACGTGTGTTGAGTAAAAACTTCCTGTGACAACCGGAAGTGGTTAAAAACAACCAAGAGCTATTGTCATATTACGTGCGCATAGTGAAAATCACGCATCTCAACCATCTGTTACTCAGTCAATTCTTAAGGTAGAGACTTCTTATTCAGGATTCTGTTTATGTCTACCCCAAAGACAACGTGTGTGAAGCAAGAGCTTCCTGTGACAACCGGAAGTGGTTAAAAACAACCAAGAGCTATTGTCATATTACGTGCGCAGTGAAAATCACGCAACTCAACCATCTGTTACTCAGTCAATTCTTAAGGTAGAGACTTCTTATTCAGGATTCTGTTTATGTCTACCCCAAAGACAACGTGTGTGAAGCAAGAGCTTCCTGTGACAACCGGAAGTGGTTAAAAATAGCCTAGAGCTATTGTCATATTGCCACCTGCAGATAGTGAAAATCACGCAACTCAATCATCTGTTACTCAGTCAATTCTTAAGGTAGAGACTTCTTATTCAGGATTCTGTTTATGTCTACCCCAAAGACAACGTGTGTGAAGCAAGAGCTTCCTGTGACAACCGGAAGTGGTTAAAAATAGCCTAGAGCTATTATCATATTGCCACCTGCTGTTAGTGAAAATCACGCAACTCAACCATCTGTTACTCAGTCAATTCTTAAGGTAGAGACTTCTTATTCAGGATTCTGTTTATGTCTACCCCAAAGACAACGTGTGTGAAGCAAGAGCTTCCTGTGACAACCGGAAGTGGTTAAAAACAACCAAGAGCTATTGTCATATTACGTGCGCATAGTGAAAATCACGCAACTCAACCATCTGTTACTCAGTCAATTCTTAAGGTAGAGACTTCTTATTCAGGATTCTGTTTATGTCTACCCCAAAGACAACGTGTGTTGAGTAAGAACTTCCTGTGACAACGGGAAGTGGTTAAAACAGCCTAGAGCTATTGTCATATTACGTGCGCATAGGGAAAATCACGCAACTCAACCATCTGTTACTCAGTCAATTCTTAAGGTAGAGACTTCTTATTCAGGATTCTGTTTATGTCTACCCCAAAGGCAACGTGAGTAAGAACTTCCTGTGACAACGGGAAGTGGTTAAAACAGCCTAGAGCTATTGTAATATGGTCAACCTGCATATAGTGAAAATCACGCAACTCAACCATCTGTTACTCAGTCAATTCTTAAGGTAGAGACTTCTTATTCAGGATTCTGTTTATGTCTACCCCAAAGACAACGTGTGTGAAGCAAGAGCTTCCTGTGACAACCGGAAGTGGTTAAAAATAGCCTAGAGCTATTGTCATATTGCCACCTGCAGATAGTGAAAATCACACAACTCAACCATGTGTCATTCAGTCAATTCTTAAGGTAGAGACTTCATATTCAGGATTCTGTATATGCCTACCCCAAAGACAACGTGTGTCTATTCTTTTTGCAAAAAAAAACAAAAACACACACACACACAATTTGGCCATAGGTACATAGTGTGGGGCTTAGAGGCTTATACCGCCTTCAATAGTTACTTTCGTTCAAACGATTCAAGAACCGTCAGACTTAGAGCTCCGAAATTTTAGAAACCTGTTCTAGAGCTCAAGTCGATAGTGCACGGTGATTTATGGGGCTCTAGAAGGTTCTCTGACCGAGAAACCGCCTCGTACATTTGCAATATTTTCAATTCATTTTGAATATCACGGACATGGCGACATGTAGAAATGTCCCAGAGTCGCAAGACTAGGTGCATTGAAACCGCCTCGGCCCATAGAGACGGACCCCAATGTCTCTGTCCGATAGCTCATTCAGGGACCCCGTAGTAACGCCCTGAAAAAGTGGATTTTCAGCACCAATTAAGGCCATTGCTCGGGCACCGAATGACCTATCGAGCCGAAACTTGGGATTCGGGGTCGCCTCACATAGGCCTACACATAATGTCAGAGCTGGACCCGCAGCTATAACGTAACTATGTGTTTTATGTTTTTTTATGGTTAAAATTGAAAGCACTGTGAATTATGGGCCTTCTCTGACATATGTGATAGTTGGCTGCTATACGAGTTGGAAAAAGTGGATTTGGTGTCAGATGCTATCAGTTTGGTGTCAAAATGACATCTAATTGACTGATGGACGCTGACTGCTGGGTGACGAGCAATGGAGAGGAACCACATTCACTTCCCGGCCATCCCGAGTTCATCGAGCCAGTCAATAATGCATTTCTGCAGTATTTTTGAGCATGCCTAAATTTGTGATGCTAAATGCCCATTGAATCATATTGCAAACGTAACGCGCAATATTGCAAATGTAACGCGCATTTGCAATATGATTCAACAGCAAAAAATATCACCAAAGTTGACATGATTAAATCAACACAACGAGCGATGGAGAGGAACCACAGTCACTGCACGGCCATCCCGAGATCATCGGGCCAGTCAATTATGCATTCTGAGCATGTCAAATTCGTTAAAAATGTTAAAAGCAACAGAGTCCCACTTCTCCCTCATCATACATGACAAGTAGACCATCTGCGTTGATTGATGGCTTAACATAGGGATATATATCATTTGGGCAGTATAAATGCCATTTGGACCATGGTTCACTGACTTTTGGGTTTGGAAACCGACTTCCTATGATCGTACATGGCAAACGGACAAACATACTGATTTGGCACATTCAATACTTTCATACATGTATAATTGACAAAAAAAGAATTGGACATTTCATTTGCACATTTCTAATGGCATTTGGCAAAAAATATAAATATGTCACTTTTGACTTCCTATGAAATCATATTCCAAATGCACAAATCATATGCCTTATGCACAAGCAAATATGTCACTTTTGACTTCCTATGAAATCATATTCCAAATGCACAAAACATATGCCTTATGCACAAGCAAAAACAACCCAAAAAATTATGTCAATAAAATATGTCAAAAGTATGTCCATACAGCTCTTATACATGTGTAATTGACATAAAAATCAAAAAAAAATCGAAAAACGGTCCAGAAACCACTTTTTAAGGGTTGAAAAGTTTTCAAAAAATATGTCATTTTTTCAAAATTTGACTCTTGGGACTTGAATTGTGTTACATTTGCAATATGAAAATTCACTGCGGAGAGCTCTAGCTATCTATTGGATATTTCCTGTGATTTGGCACATGCAATACTTTCACAATTGACAAAAAAAAGCATTGGATATGTCATTTTGCAAAAAAAATGAAAATAAAAAAGTCACTTTTTTCCTATGAAATCATATTCAAAATGCACAAAACATATGCCTTGTGCACAAGCAAAAGCAACCCAAAAAACGACGTCAATAAAAAACGTCAGAAGCATGTTCATACAGCTCTTATACATGTGTAATTGACATAACAATCGAAAAAAAATCGAAAAACGGTCCAGAAACCACTTTTTTACAAGGTGCTAAGTTTTCCAAAAAAAAATCATTTTATCAAAATCTGAGACTTGGGTAAGAATTGGGTATCATTTGCTGTATGAAAATCCAAGGTGGAGCACGCTCGCCATCTAAAGGAAATTTGGGGTTTTACAATTGGCAATTGCCATCGGAAAATTGCCATATGATTGGCCCGGAGATGGGCCGCTTTGGGTGGTTTTTGCAATCGTGTGTATGATTCGTGCTATGCCAATATGTTGCCATGTTATTTTGTCCAAATCAGGGGGGTATTCCCTTACATATCCATGACTGTCTTTCTCTTGTCACTCTGCAGCAGACAAATAGTGAGCATATTGTTTGGAACATAAAATCGCAGTATCGAATGTTAATACATATAGAATCGTGATACGTATATACTGAGTGTAAGCTATGATCCCTTATTGATGTCACCTGTTAAATCCACTTCAATCAGTGTTGATGAAGGGGACGAGACAGGTTAAAGAAGGATGTTTAAGCATTGAGACGATTGACACATGGATTGTGTATTTGTCACATGGATTGTGTATTTGTCACATGGATTGTGTATTTGTCACGGGTGTCGTTGTGTAGAGAGGACCAAGGCACAGCGGGTTGCATGTTCATCATTATTATTATTTATTAAGTAAATGTGAACACGGGAAAAACAATAAACAAAGAGGACGACAGTTTCACATGCTACGACAACTAGCAGTGCGAAATACAACTACCCACAATTAACAACCCCAAACACATACCTATATATAGGACTCTCAATCAGAGGAAAATAGAAACACCTGCCTCCAATTGAGAGTCCACACCCAAACCTAAACATAGAAAAACTAAACTAGACAGAACGTAGAAAATACAACCTAGAACATACCCAACACCCAGAACTAATAAATCACACACCCTAAACACAACCAACCACCCCCAACCAACCAAAACAAATACCCTCTGCCACGTCCTGACCAAACTACAATACAAATAATACCTAAACTGGTCAGGACGTGACAGTATTTGTGCCATTCAGAGTGTGAATAGGCACAACAGAATATTTATGTGCCTTTGAACGGGGTATGGTAGTAGGTGCCAGGTGCACAGGTTTGAGCGTCAAGAAATGCACCGCTGCTGGGGTTTTCACGCTCAACAGTTCCATGTGTATATCAATAATGTTCCACCGCCCAAAGGACATCCATCCAACTTGACACAACTGTGGGAAGCATTGGTGCCAACATGGGCCAGCAGCCCTGTGAAACGCTTTTAACACCTTGTAGAGTCCATGCCAAGACAAATTGAGGCTGTTCTGAGGGCAAAGGGGGGTGCAACTTCATATTAGGAAGTTGTTCCTAAAGTTTTGTACACTCAGTGTAGAATCACAATACATATTGTATCAGCACCTAGCATAAGTACCGTGCTAATATTGTATCGTGATGTCATTGTCATTTCCCAGCCCTAAGTTTCATACTCCTTTTGTATGCACCATCTATCCCTAAGGGCCATTGAAAAGAAATTCTTAATATTGCATTTTAAGCTGGCAGTACTGTTTCTCTGTGCAGTAGATGCATATCATGAATAGCAATGGCTGTTTTTTTATCTGCCTTTTTTCAAAAGCACCACTCTACTCAGGAGAGTATGGCCTTGTCTGTTTATTGCATAATGTATGGAATTTATAATCCAGCATATAAAAAAGCTTGACAGACAGGACTGTATTTTCAGTCAGAATCAGCTTCCTTAGGCTTTTGGCCGGGTCTCGGTGCCTCCAGTGTAACTGATTTTCTGACAAGATTTATTTGATCACTGGAGGGAGACAAGCCGATGCTGTCTCATGTCCAAGGTCAAGCCCTGTCAATACTGATTGTTAAGGCAGGGGTTGGAGTGTCTGTCTCTCTCTCTCCTCCCCCCTCACCACAGATGGATTTTCAAGAAAAGTTAAAACCTTGCTGAGGGTACAACTAAGTGTTTAGTAGGAATTCACTGTGTTTGGCATCCGAGGCTGCCTTCCTGTATGCCATAACGTTGGAAATTAGCACATTGATTCAACCAGGATCACTTACTTAAAGCACTTGACCTTTTTTGTTTCTTGAAAGTGATGGTAAACTGTATTAAGGTAAACTGTATTAAGTACATGCGAAAGGCGAGAGCATGCACTTCAGTTGATTTGGTCCTAAGATGAAGACGTTTACTGCTTGGAAGAAGTGAGGAAAACCGTGTTCACAGCATAGTGACTTATTTCCTCCCGTTTGAGTTACTGGTTACAGCAAGGTTAATAGAGAAGCTAATAATAATAAAAAATACAGCACTAAGCACGCAATCTTAGTTCAAATAAGTTTTATATTCATACGGGTGCACAGGCTGAACAAACAATGTTTGACATAATGTATTGTGACACCTGCTTTTGACTTTTAGTACATTTACATTTTTTGTACTGCCCCCCCGTGGGAATCGAACCCACAATCCTGGCGTTGCACACACCATGCTGGCATTGCAAACACCATGCTTTACCAACTGAGCCACAGGGAAGACTAGTACCATTATTACTTTCACGTCCTGACCAGTAAGGGGTCATTTTGTTATTATAGTATGGTCAGGGTGTGGCAGGGGGTGTTTGTTTTGGGTGTTTTGGGTTTAGATCTATGTTATTCCATTTCTATGTTTAGTATCTAGTTTTTCTATTTCTATGTTTGGTTTTGGTAATGACCTCCAATTAGAGGTAGCTGGTCGTGGTTGCCTCTAATTGGAGGCCATATTTAGTTGTGTTTGTTTCACTTGTGTTTTGTGGGTGGTTACTTTCTGTTTAGTTAAAACCGGTTGGGGCTAGGGGGCAGTATTTGCACGGCCGGATAAAAAAACGTACCTGATTTAAACTGGTTACTACTCTTGCCCAGAAACGAGAATATGCATATAATTAGTAGATTTGGATAGAAAACACTCTAAAGTTTCTAAAACTGTTTGAATGGTGTCTGTGAGTAGAACAGAACTCATTTGGCAGGCCAAAACCTGAGAAGATTCCATACAGGAAAAGCTCTGTCTGACAATTTGTTGTCCTTCTGTTGCATCTCTATCAAAAATACAGCATCTGTGCTGTAACGTGACACTTTCTAAGGTGGAATGGGGTGTCTGCTGTGACACTTTCTGGTGTCCGCCAGAAAGTGGAATGGGGTGTCTGCTGTGTCTGGGCAAAGTACAACAGCTCTGTTTGTGAGTGGTCAGCCTGGGGACAGTGAGACTGAGATCCGCGTTCACGAGAATTCTCCATTTTTTTCTTTCAGCCTTTGAATGAATACAACGTTGCCCGGTTGGAATATTATCGCTATTTTACGAGAAAAATAGCATAAAAATTGATTTTAAACAGTGTTTGACATGCTTCTAAGTACGGTAATGGAATATTTTGTATTTTTTTGTCACGAAATGCGCTCGCGCGTCCCCCTTCAGATAGTGACCTGAATGCACGAACAAATTGTGATGAAGAACAGCAAAGGTAATCCAATTTTTCTAATAGTAATTCAGAGTTTAGTGAGTCCCAAACTTGGTGGGTGTCAAAATAGCTACCCATGATGGCCGAGCTATGTACTCAGAATATTGCAAAATGTGCTTTTGCCGAAAAGCTATTTTAAAATCTGACACCGCGATTGCATAAAGGAGTTCTGTATCTATAATTCTTAAAATAATTGTTATGTATTTTGTGAACGTTTATCATGAGTAATTTAGTAAATTCACCGGAAGTTTTCGGTGGGTATGCTAGTTCTGAACATCACATGCTAATGTAAAAAGCTGGTTTTTGATATAAATATGAACTTGATTGAACAAAACATGCATGTATTGTATAACATAATGTCCTAGGAGTGTCATCTGATGAAGATCATCAAAGTTTAGTAGTGCATTTAGCTGTGGTTTTGGTTTTTGTGACATATATGCTTGCTTTGAAAATGGCTGTGTGATTATTTTTGGCAGGGTACTCTCCTGACATAATCTAATGTTTTGCTTTCGCTTTAAAGCCTTTTTGAAATCGGACAATGTGGTTAGATTAACGAGAGTCTTGTCTTTAAAATGATGTAAAATAGTCATATCTTTGAGAAATTGAAGTTACAGCATTTTTGAGGTATTTGTATTTCGCGCCACGCGATTCCACTGGCTGTTGACTAGGGTGGGACGCAAGCGTTAGGACCTAGCCCAGGGAAGTTAATGTTCCTGACAGAACTGTTTGGCTGTTGTTCGTTTTTTCTTTGTGTATTGTGTTCTCAGTAATAAATATTTAATGATGAGCACTCAACGCTGTGCCTTGGTCTACTCCTTCAGACGGCCGTTACAATTACCTTATATTATTAATCTATATGAACTGTTGAGCATGATGAGCACTCAACGCTGCGCCTTGGTCTACTCCTTCAGACGGTCGTTACAATTACCTTATATTATTAATCTATATGAACTGTTGAGCAAAAGAAAGACCCATTTCAGGTGAAGAGGGCATCGTGTTCACTGGCTGGGTATCCAGATTTCCTTTGATCTTTATCATTTTTTCTCTTTTCACATATCCAAAGTGCTTTAATGACAGTCAACACTGATAGGTTTCTGGCACGGCCTCCATTTTTTGGGGATACCCCTACCCGAGGTAGAATAAAGCACAACTAATGTCTCCCATTTATGAAATGGATGGTTGTGTAACAATATTTGACTGCAAAAGTGGTCACATTTATAGATATTGTGCAGAATAATGCCTCGCTGGAGGGGGAATGGGCCACATAAACTCTTGTAGCGCAATACCGCAAGCTCTGAAATTGCTAAAATGTGGAAAACAAGTAGTCAGTTGTCTGCTGTACATGCACAAACAAACAACATTAGGTATGTTAATGCATATTGGAAATATAGACCTGTAAACACAGATACAAAAGGCGAAAATAACAACTGTGAATATTTATGATGAATGTAAGCTTTACTTTTTGGTAGCTGATTAATAGACAACTTTCCAAGTCAAACTTGCTCTCATTCAGTGCAGTATGGTCCTGCCTAACAAACATACATACAGTTACACGTCTTTTGATGTTGTGGCTATTGTAATCAGCTCTAAGGAAAACAACAGGAAACAAAGTTATTTGAAGAATTTTGTATCTTTAGCCTCTGATCTTGCAATTTAGTCAGGGGGCCACCACAGATTATCTTTCAAGCCACCCTGGATTTGGCCTCAAATCCAATATGACTGCCATAAAACCATTTGATGGAGGTCAAATCACATGTAAATATGAATTTTGTTGATATTTTTAAGAATAATGTACAACACTCATGCCCATAAAGACTGTTTTGGTGTGAATACAATTGTATTCTGAATCCAATATGGCCAACATAATTCATCTCACACACCTTTTGCCTACATATAAACTGCCCTGTTTTATTTTGTATTGTCTTACCCTTTTAAAGACAGAATATCATACAGCTCTTGGTATAACCAGGACTATGAGTGGTACTGCCATGCCTCTGTTGTGTTTGAATAGCTGAAGCCAACTAGCTTTTCAACGTGTGTTCATGTTTTTCACGAAAGAAGCACATAGAAGCATAACCATGTTAAAGGAAAGCAATCTGTAATACAACAGTCAGTCACTTGTAGCGTATACTGTATGTACAGCTCTAACATTTCTCTTTTCCCCACTGAAACTAAGTGTGCAAGGTTGATTCAAAGTCTTGGAGGTGACCAAGGCATGAGTGTGTCCTAATGGTAAGTATCCAGTAGTGGTTGAAATTCTGGGGCCTGAACAGGTTGCACAGCTAACTGATCATTCTGGACAAGCTGCAGTGACAAAGGCAGTATCCGTATGACTGGTCAGGTATTCAAGGCTGTGCGGTGACCAGTTTTACAACAGTTGGGTGCAGGCACTTAGCTGATGCAGCTTGCATGCCAACGAGACCCGTTGACTAACTGGAATGTTATCTCAGCCTGAATGCTCAGAATACTCCAGAAGTGGAATGTTGGTTGTCTGGTTATGAGGGAGAGTCTGGGAAAGGGATGTCACAAACAGACATGCCCTTAGATCTTTCCAATACCTAATTTATATTGAATGTGGCAAAAAGTCCTGCTGGTCACATCCTATATATTCCTTTATATTCCTTTGGAAGTCGGGTAGGATGAATATTTGGCAGATATTTACTGTGGGTAGTTGCCTTTGATTACGGTTCGGGGCAGGCCCAGCAGGAGATGAGGAAAGTGACAGAAGTTGTGAGAGTGACCTCAGGTTACCTAGAGATTGTAGGTCATAGACTACAACTAGGAAGTGTTGATTATGAGGGAAGTAGCATAGCTCCACGCATATATATATATATATATATATATACACTGCTCAAAAAAATAAAGGGAACACTTAAACAACACAATGTAACTCCAAGTCAATCACACTTCTGTGAAATCAAACTGTCCACTTAGGAAGCAACACTGATTGACAATAAATTTCACATGCTGTTGTGCAAATGGAATAGACAACAGGTGGAAATTATAGGCAATTAGCAAGACACCCCCAATAAAGGAGTGGTTCTGCAGGTGGGGACCACAGACCACTTCTCAGTTCCAATGCTTCCTGGCTGATGTTTTGGTCACTTTTGAATGCTGGCGGTGCTTTCACTCTAGTGGTAGCATGAGACGGAGTCTACAATCCACACAAGTGGCTCAGGTAGTGCAGCTCATCCAGGATGGCACATCAATGCGAACTGTGGCAAGAAGGTTTGCTGTGTCTCTCAGCGTAGTGTCCAGAGCATGGAGGCGCTACCAGGAGACAGGCCAGTACATCAGGAGACGTGGAGGAGGCCGTAGGAAGGCAACAAGCCAGCAGCAGGACCGCTACCTCCGCCTTTGTGCAAGGAGGAGCAGGAGAAGCACTGCCAGAGCCCTGCAAAATGACCTCCAGCAGGCCACAAATGTGCATGTGTCTGCTCAAACGATCAGAAACAGACTCCATGAGGGTGGTATGAGGGCCCGACTTCCACAGGTGGGGGTTGTGCTTACAGCCCAACACCGTGCAGGACGTTTGGCATTTGCCAGAGAACACCAAGATTGGCAAATTCGCCACTGGCGCCCTGTGCTCTTCACAGATGAAAGCAGGTTCACACTGAGCACGTGACAGACGTGACAGAGTCTGGAGACGCCGTGGAGAACGTTCTGCTGCCTGCAACATCCTCCAGCATGACCGGTTTGGCGGTGGGTCAGTCATGGTGTGGGGTGGCATTTCTTTGGGGGGCCGCACAGCCCTCCATGTGCTCGCCAGAGGTAGTCTGACTGCCATTAGGTACCGAGATGAGATCCTCAGACCCCTTGTGAGACCATATGCTGGTGCGGTTGGCCCTGGGTTCCTCCTAATGCAAGACAATGCTAGACCTCATGTGGCTGGAGTGTGTCAGCAGTTCCTGCAAGAGGAAGGCATTGATGCTATGGACTGGCCCGCCCGTTCCCCAGACCTGAATCCAATTGAGCACATCTGGGACATCATGTCTCGCTCCATCCACCAATGCCACGTTGCACCACAGACTGTCCAGGACTTGGCGGATGTTTTAGTCCAGGACTGGGAGGAGATCCCTCAGGAGACCATCCGCCACCTCATCAGGAGCATGCCCAGGCATTGTTGGGAGGTCATACAGGCACGTGGAGGCCACACACACTGCTGAGACTCATTTTGACTTGTTTTAAGGACATTACATCAAAGTTGGATCAGCCTGTAGTGTGGTTTTCCACTTTCATTTTGAGTGTGACTCCAAATCCAGACCTCCATGGGTTGTTAAATTGGATTTCCATTGATTATTTTTGTGTGATTTTGTTGTCAGCACATTCAACTATGTAAAGAAAAAAGTTTTTAATAAGATTATTTATTTCATTCAGATCTAGGATGTGTTGTTTAAGTGTTCCCTTTATTTTTTTGAGCAGTATATATATATATATTTGAAAATGATCCCTGGGCTTTGATGGAAAGTAAAGGGGTTGCAGAGGTGGTGGAACTGATCAAGCATGGTGCACAAAAACCACTATCTTGGCAGCAGCTAATGGGGATCCTAATAAATACTAAATACTAAAATACTAAATATCTCAGTCAGTCCCCAGCCGCCATACACGATCACATACAGCATCTTTGTTTAAGTTTAACTATCCTAAGGGGCCTCTTGTTTGACGTTGATGACATGATGTCCTTATAGGGATGCTGGGATTACTGAACAGTTTCCCAAACTAATGCATGAATCACCACTGCATGAGAGCTCATTTTTCACATACGAGTTCATCTCAGGTGTCACATGGCTGGCAAGCTATGGGTGGTAGCAAAATAGGTACATATGAGGGCAATGCACGCCAGCAATTTCCAGATGACATTTTGGCTGTTGAATGGCCTCCTGGCATGTGGCAGTCCAGTTACATGGTGTCTCTGTCTTTATTAACAGCCAGAGGTGGACTGATGGTGGAGTGGGCCTATCGAGGACAGTTCCTCTGAGATTCAGGATGGCATTGAAATTGGAGAGGTGTGTTGGTTCAATGTGGTCTTATGAGCTTGTCATCATATGTGGTTGCATCCTCCCAATACACCATAATGTCACCAAGTCAACATATACGACAACTCCACGGCAGATTCAAGATGGCATTGACATCGGATAGACACAATTCCTATGACGCATTAAGGACTACTAAGTTGATGGCATTTCTTGTCAATGCGTTTCAGGTTGTGTTGTTTTATTGTTGTGGACACTTACCTCATGCGCTTGTGTGCTTGGTTACGTCCACTATGGGGATTTTTCAGTAGCATATTGTGAAATAATAATGTAATGAAACAGAATCATTAACCTCTCTGGGCCAGTGGGACGCTTGCGTCCCACCTACTCAACAGCCAGTGTAATCCCGTGGCGCGATATTCAAATACCTTAGAAATGCTATTACTTAAATTTCTCAAACATATGACTATTTTACACCATTTTAAAGACAAGACTCTCGTTAATCTAACCACACTGTCCGATTTCAGAAGACAGCTAAATGCAGCACTAACCTTTGATGATCTTCATCAGATGACAATCCTAGGACATTATGTTATACAATACATGCATGTTTTGTTCAATCAAGTTCATATTTATATCAAAAACCAGCTTTTTACATTAGCATGTGACTAGCATGTGACTAGCATTCCCACCGAACACTTCCGGTGAATTTACTAAATTACTCACGATAAACGTTCACAAAAAACATAACAATTATTTTAAGAATTATAGATACAGAACTCCTTTATGCACTCGCTATGTCCGATTTGAAAATAGTTTTTCGGTGAAAGCACATTTTGCAATATTCTGAGTAGATAGCCCGGCCATCACAGGCTAGCTATTTTGACACCCACCAAGTGTGGTGCTTACCAAACTCCGATTTACTATTAGAAAAGTTTGATTACCTTTGCTGTTCTTCGTCAGAATGCACTCCCAGGACTTCTACTTCAATAACAAATGTTGGTTTGGTTCCAAATAATCCATAGTTATATCCAAATAGCGGCGTTTTGTTCGTGCGTTCAAGACACTATCCGAAGGGTAAAGAAGGGTGACGCGCCCGATGCGTTTCGTGACAAAACATTTCAAAATATTCCATTACCGTACTTTGAAGCATGTCAAACGCTGTTTAAAATCAATTTTTATGCGATTTTTCTCGTAAAAAAGCGATAATATTCCGACCGGGAGTTGTTGTTTTCATTCAAAGAGAGAGAAAGTAAACATGGTGTCGGCTCGTGCACGCGCCTCCAGTCTCATTGTCCTCAGATCGACAACTATCCAAATGCGCTAATGTTTTTCAGCCATGGCCTGCAAAGCCACCATTCATCGTTCTGGCGCCTTCTGAGAGCCTATGGGAGCGTTAGAAAATGTCACGTTATGCCAGAGATCCCCTGTTTTGGTTAGAGATGATCAAGAAGGCCATGAAATGGTCAGAGAGAGCGCTTCCTGTTTGGAATCTTCTCAGGTTTTGGCCTGCCAAATGAGTTCTGTTATACTCACAGACACCATTGAAACAGTTTTAGAAACTTTAGGGTGTTTTCTATCCACATCAAACAATTATATGCATATTCTAGTTACTGGGCAGGAGTAGTAACCAGATTAAATCGGGTACGTTTTTTATCCGGCCGTGCAAATACTGCCCCCTATCCCCAACAGGTTAAAAGCTTTAAAGGAACCTGTAAGCACACATGTATAGCATAAGAAAAACCAATATACAAAAGAAACAGACACACATTGTAATCCAGATGCATGCCTGGATAAGAAATGTCATAATCAATATAATGAATGTTCTTGTAACTATAGCCTGGTGGTCGCTGATATAATCTATATAATGAATGTACTTGTGACTGCAGCCTGGTAGGGGCCCCTATAATTTTTTTACCAAACTGTCACAGTTGCCCCACAAATATAATCGGTCCAGTGATTTGTAAAGTGTTAAATGATTTGTTGAGGCGGGAAAAAGCCAGCCTCAAAGAAGAACTTAGGGTGGGAAAATAATAGTGGTGTGAAGCCAAAAAGAGTTGATCATTAACATAAAGAGGAGTAACCATGTATGTGATGTAAGGATGAAAACTGTATAAAAGGCGTGTGCCGAGGCTGGGAAGAGTTGATCGATGGACCAGCTAGGCGTGTTACTTTGTTATAAAATCTATTTGAATTCACAAGTTCCGGTATCTTAGAAATATTATTGGACCAATACTTCTACGAGACCACCCCAACACCATAATGTCACCAAATCAACATATACATATATTTCTCTTTTAAGAAATGTGTGCCAGCTCAACCCAAACAGCATAAGAGTGCACCGGAACATCCCAATGCAATGAGCCAGCAGAAGGTCATTTTTAATTCAGGCAGTCGTATTGGACTAGCAATGAATCAAACCTTACTTCTAAATAATGAGGTGACTTAAGAGCCCATTCCTGGAGACACAAGTTATACCACAGTTGGTATACCGCAAGTTGTAGAGCTAGGGAGAGGGTGTCCAGGGTTCTTTTTCTTTTTGTTGGAGCCTCCGAGTTGCCTCATTGATCCTCAAAGAGGCTTGTGACTTGGTTTACTGACCTTTTCTATTTCCAGACAATGGTGTTTGAGTGTAATTATGGAAGGGTCAAAAATAGTTGAATTACACAAAACTAGTATTGAATACAGTTCATAAGTACAGTACACAAATCTGAAAGATGTCTCTCATTTAAAACATGTATACAGGGGATTAAACCACGATTTAATGGTATTGTGGCAGCAATATAGGATTGTTGACTACATAATATATTTGGAGTCAAATCTCCAAATATATGGGGCTGAACAAATAAATGTTCGTAGGCTGAACATATAAAATCCACAGAGGAACATTTGACTGAAAGTAAATCACCATTTTCTCTCAGCCCACTTGTTCCCTTAGAGCTGATTACAATAGCCATAACATCAAAAACTGTGTCACTTTATGTATGTTTGTTAGGCAGGACCATATAGCACTGAAAGAGAGTACATTTGACTTGGAAAGTTGTCTATTAACCAGCTACCAAAAAGTAAAGCTTACATTCATCAGAAATATTAATAGTTTATATCTCTGCCTACTGTATCACTGTGTTTACAGGTCTATATTTCCAAGATGCATTAAGATATTGTAATTATGTTTCTTTGTTTATGTAGGGTAGACAATTGCCTACTTGTATTCAACATTTTAGCAATATCCGAGCTTAAAATACCCAGGGATTATTCTGCACTTTTTTAGTTTAGGGGTGGTTTACAATATATATCAATTTAACCACTTTTACAGTAGAATATTTCTACTTGGAACCAAAAGGGTTCTACCTGGAACCAACAAGCGTTCATCAAAGGTTTTCCTGTGGGGACAGCCTATCCCACAATCCCTCCTCCCCCGGCTCCTGAGAAAGCATGGTTCACTCCATTCCACATCATCAGCAGGGAATAATCAACAGAATTTATTTGCAATGCAGAGATCAATGTGGCACCTCTTGGCTGTAATAAAGGACACTGTGGGGGGTGGATATTGGCCTCACACCAAATGCCCCCCCCCCCCCGCTCCCAGATTACCCACTGTAGTCATCGATAAACTGAATGGATAGCTTGGCTGCAGGTTCGCGGCTTGACACAGTGAACTGTAAGCGTATTGGATGCTCAAACGGAATTGTAAGAGGGGGAGAAAGCTTTAGCCACAGAATACACAGCCATTAGTTCCCTTGATCCTTACAGTATGGAGGATTCCAAACACTGATGTACAAGCCATGCACACATGTTCTCTAATTAATGATATGTGCTTATAGGCTTCCCCTAGCACGTAAAAGCCGTCAAATGATGCAAGTGACATGTTTGTTTTAATGTTTATTTGTAAAGGTTTCATTGGTTTACAGTGTTCCCCAGTGAACTATCTATTTTTTCTATTAGAATAGTTTTACTTGATGGCTTGAACAGTGATTATAAATTGAAGTGGTCCTTTAAGTACTGTACATCTCTGTTTTGGATTTTAATTCTCTGTTTTGGATCTTAACAAATTGTGTTAGGTGTAGCATTACTCAATGTTTATAAAGTGAATATAGAGTCTGGTGAATCTTGAATATGAAATCTCCTCTATGCATTCATTACATTTCTATCTGCAATATTAAAAAGCACAACATTGCGTTGTAAACCAACAAGGTATAATATGGAGACATCAAAAGAGAGAGCAGTCCATATCATTTGTCAGGCGATTGCACCTTTGCCCCAAGTGCAAATATTGATACATAGTTCCTAGCCGAGCGCAAAAACTCCAAACTTAATATTTAGCCATAAACAAGATAATTAATTCTTATGATTCAACCTGCACAGCGAGCGCAAACAATACTGGTCGAAGTCTTGTATTATAGAACCTAATGCAGCGGCATGATTTGTCATATCGATTTCGCCACCAAACTCTCTGCCTTGATTTATGACAAAAACAAAGGAGAGGCACACTGCGGTTGCACCCAGCATAAGGAGTGCACTGCACACACACAAACTTTATAAAGCTCTACTCGCCTTCAAGGTTAATAGACCTCAAATCATACAGCGCAGAGAGGGTGGCACTCGCAAAGAGCCAAGTGAAGTGGTTGTCAGGATGGAAATGAAAGAAGTTAGCTACAGTGGTCTGCTCATTATTCCAAGGTATTGACTATTACAGGCATACGTGTAAAGTAGTGAAACACATTTAGTATGCGTGCCTGACCCACTGCAGATGTTGAAACTAAAAAAGACCTATGATTCTGAAAATCCCATAGGCTGTATGTTTAATAGCCTCTCCTTATAATCAGAGTAAATCAAATATTGTTAGATAATAAACATACCTATACACCGCCATTCCATAAATTGTACAGTGCTGAAAATTATTTGATATTCATACATGTGTAAGAAGTAAGGATATGACATTTGGAGGTTTTCCATGCTATCAATCATCAAATGTTAGCCCATTGAAAGCTTGTTGATGCAAAGCGCAAGGGAACTACCATTGGCTAACCTTGTACATGACATTTACGTTAGTTCCTTCACATGTTGGCGTCATTATGATGATGATGAAGTGTTAACAATGAGGAACAAAAGTCAGGCAGAATCTCCAGTGGAAATGTTCTGTCATTGGCGCTTCATCATTTCATTAACACATAATTATCAAGTCCCATTTCCTCAGTGTCAATGGAGCAGCAACAGTTCAATTATTCCAACAGACAATGCACAGAAAGTGATTATTGCATGTGGGGTGATAGCATTGCTCTGATACATACATGACTGAACCATAGTGAATGGGAAAGACACACTAAAGCCAGAATTCAACCCATCCTCAAACACTGCCTGGCGTAGGTGTGATGTATTGGGTCATCTACGCCACCCTCTGTAGAGCCTTCCGGTTGAGGGCAGTGCAATTGCAGTACCAGACAGTGATGCAGCTGGTCAAAATGTTGTAGAACTTCCTGAGGATCCGAGGGCCCCACGCCAAATTTATTTTGTCGCCTGAGGTTGAAGAGGTGCTGTTGCGACCTCTTCTCCACGGTGGTGGTGTGATTGGTCCATGTCAGGTCCTCTCCACTGCAGCACTGTCGATGACAAGTGGCGGGGCACTTAAAATGTTGATAAGACAAACTAATATTCGGTCATGTAACCTTGCAAGGGGTTCACTGTTGAGGAACATTCTCAGTTTGGATGGGATGCGGTGGTGCAATTATTTATTTAACCCAGAAATTAAGGGATACTTTTAATCTCATCTACCCATCTGCGCAACATGCAACACAGTAGATAGAAAATACATTTTCCAAGCAATTTATTCAGCTTTTGTGTATACATGTATTCTGCTGGACGATTTAGCATAGGTAGTTAACTGGCATTTTTGTTAAGCCTACCAACTAGCTAGCTAGCTATTTACCATCTACAGAATAGACTTTCCATGCAGGTTAGCTAGCTAACTAGTCACTTGTGTCAACACAATATGAGTAATGTTAGTTATTTTCAATGTAGCTAAACACTAGCTAGTCTTTAGAAAGAGTTTTATGCTGGTTTTTGGAAGAATGAGCCAGAAATTGTAGTTTTTCTAGATGGCTCACATTTTGGCTGTAGTGTTTCCAAGCGCGTGGAAGAGAGCGCGTTCTTTGGTATTTTTTGAAATCTGACACAACGGCTAAATTAACAAGAAGTTAAGCTTTATTTTGATGTACCTCAGGAGGCTGAAGAAATTAGGCTTGGCCCCTAAGACCCTCACAAACTTTTACACATGCACAATTGCCTGGTATGGCAACTGCACCGTCCGCAACAGCAGGGCCCTCCAGAGGGTAGTATGGTTCTGCCCAACACATTACCGAGGGCACACTGCCTGCCCTCCAGGACACCTACAGCACCCGATGTCACAGAAAGGCCAAAAAGATCATCAAGGACATCAACCACCCGAGCCACGGCCTGTTCACCCCGCTATCATCCAGAAGGCGAGTTCAGTACAGGTGCGTCAAAGCTGGGACCGAGAGACTGAAAAACAGCATCTATCTCAAGGCCATCAGGCTGTTAAACAGCCATCACTAGCCGACTACCACCCGGTTACTCAACGCTGCCCATAGACATGGAATCACTGGTCACTTTAATAATGGGACACCTGTCACTTTAAAAAAAAATGTACATACTGCTTTACTCATCTCTTATGTACATACTGGATCCTATTCTACTGTATTTTAGTCAATGCCACAACATTGCAGTCCTAATATTTATATATTTCTTAATTCCATTCATATACTTTTAGATGTGTGTGTATTGTTGTGAATTGTTAGATTATACTGCACTGTTGGAGCTAG
Source organism: Salmo trutta (assembly GCF_901001165.1). Taxonomy (NCBI): domain Eukaryota; kingdom Metazoa; phylum Chordata; class Actinopteri; order Salmoniformes; family Salmonidae; genus Salmo; species Salmo trutta. The sequence goes on from NC_042975.1 coordinate 24,354,970, forward strand.
GAACACAAACATATCACTACACCCGCAATAACATCTGCTATATATGTGTATGTGACCAATAACGTTTGATTTTATTTGAGCTGGGTGAATGGAATATGACTGACGGTCATCCAATATGCTGTAATAGAAATAAGGCCATGCTCATAAAAAATTCAATCGTCCTCCCTTGTCTTAAACGTCACCGACCGCCACTGGCGTCCGGGGATACCATCTGGGCCGGCTGCTTAGTGAGTATTCAAACGCTTGAAGGTCTTAGTCACGTCGGCCACAGAGATTGAGGCGCTTCCTGCTTTTATTTCTGCTTATAGGCTGGTAGAAGCAGGATGGAGGGGGGGGTGGAGAGCCAAGCGTTTGTGAGTGGCTTACAGTGTATGTGAACAGAAGTGGTGGGACACCCGTAAATACATGTAAGAGGAAGGTCTGGAAATTGTAGGTACAATTGCTGCATGAAAGGGAATATTTTTTTTTATAAATCACTGCTAACTTACAGAGGAGGCCATTTGCATTTTATGCAGACACAAATAAGTCATTTGAAAAAGACAACTTATTATCTGTGAAATATTATTTTCATAGCGAGTGATTTGAGCGTGTCAACTTAAGCTTCAGATGGTAAAATGACACTCATGTCCCCATTTTAAGCCCACACACACACACACACACACACACACACATTTGTGCACACATGTACAGTTCTTCTCTGTGTGGATTCCTACAGTCTTATTATTGATTGAAAGAGCTATCTCAGAAGTTATGTTTTTTAAAATCAGAGCTTAATCAGGTACTGTAGTGAATTAAAACATTTCTGAATATCAGGTTAATGATAGATTGAGCTACATTTCCACAGTAATCAACCCTGCTTTATAGGTGATGATTTTCCATATAAAGTTTGATTGGTACTTATGGAGCTTTATTGGAGTTTATGCTTGACTTCATCGCACGCTGTTTGGGTATCTCTTACTGTTTGGCCTAGTAATACCCAGCTGTTTCACACACCATGAGTTAGCGATGTCTTCCCGCTAAATATTATGTGAATGTATGAATAATGCATTGTCACTTAAAGTAGAACTGACAACAGTTTAACTACTTTGTAGATATGAAACAAACAGACAATCATAATATCAGTCAAAAATATCAAATTCACCGTTTGCTACAAAACCAACTTTATAAGAGGTTTTAAAAATACAGTAGGTTCTATTTGACTCAAAATTCTATTATGTAGAGTCGGGCATTGTTGGCAGACTAGATGGAAGCAGTCAATGCATAATTCACCAATACATTGCTTGCTATTCCAATAAATACTGCTATCAGGTTGTAAATCACAGCTTGTACATTGTTTGCTGCCTGCAGCCGATCGGGTGATGAACTGTTTGAGTTTCCCTTACTCAATATTTTGGACAAAAATGGACAAAAGTTAAGTGCAGTGACGTCATGGCTAATAGGCTAACATCTATTTATGTATTTATTTAGCAAGCTAAAAACACAGAGCCTTGTAGCTAGCTAGTTGCTGTGATGGGATGTCATGTCATACAAGCTTGGATGAGTTGGTGAGTGACAGACTTTTTTCCAAAACATTTTATGCAGATTCAGTGGCTACAAGTCGCATATGTGATTTGGTTAACTAACAAGAAATAAGACTCACTTAGCGAGATATGCTGACCTTGAATGACTGTTATCCACAGTTAGCACATATCTCTTTGTTGTCAATCAAATGTATTTGGGCAAGCAAGCAAGCTGGTAAATCCCATTCAGTTGTAAAGAAAAATGTGAGTAATGATGACAGAAGCAGGCATTGGCAGGCAATTGAGTAGGCAAATGTTCCCCATGGTATCAGTGCAATTTTGACTGCCAACTAGGACTAGGCTACATCTAAATCTCTTATTTCCCAACATGGGGACAATTGGGAACCAAGTTTTTGTAATTGTTTTATTTACTGCAGTGTCTATCAATTGCCCGAATGAACATATGCCTTCCGATTCATATTACGATAGAATTTTAGCAAATACCCAACTCTATGTAATTTCCAAATATTATTGTAAAACATATAACATTGTTTTGTCATATCCTGACTGAGGGTGTTTGATGGTGCTAAATCTGTTTCAGTTCCTATTTAACTGTCAGGGAGGCACTGATGTGAAATTTCTAGGCCGATAGTGCTAATAGATATTTTCTTGGCTATGGTGGTCAATACTGATACTATTATGGTACTGTATTTTTTTTAAATTAATAAATTAGATAAAACGTTCATGTCCTCAATGAGACAATTCATTTTTCAGCATACATAGTATATAGGCCTGTTCAGCATTGATAACAGAGTAAATTACAGGGTTAGTTCAGCTAAATTACAAATGGATAGATTTGTTTATTTACCTTTAAAGCAGTTTAGGGACAAGGAGAGAGTATAATCCACATATTTGTTTTCTTAAACTAGCCACTGCCACCGACCGCTAATACTAAAAACCCATGTAACTCAAGGTCCCCTAGTTATAGTAATATGCTTCAATCATACCTAAAGTTTCAAAGTTTGAGCCATGCAATCCCTTTCAAAGATTATTCTGACAATAATTATATCCTCACATACTTGTTTACGGCATAGAGTAGTAGCTAGTCTAGTTGGTTTGTGGCATGTAGTTTAGGATAATATTTTTATATTCTTAATCACTGCCCCTCTTAAACATTTTTTGTTAGCTCTCTTTCCCATCCTTGTTTTCAAAGGTCAAAAAATGGCTATCCTCAGAGGGAAGACATTATTTTTCATCCACAAAGGGGTTTCAAGTCATTTCAAAGGGTAAGCATCAATAATAACTAATTTAAATATCATGCATCTAATTGAACTTGCTAACAAGAATATCCAAGCAGTCATATTTCTAAAGTCAAGGACACATTTGATGTGAACTTTCAAAAATAGAAGGTACAAGAAATTTAAGAGATTCCCAGGGACTTGTGTTTGGGAAAACTGGTGAGGAGGAAACACTGGGGACAATCTGTGAAAAAATTAAATCAACACAGTGATTAATACATTTACTCAGCAAAGAGCTTAGGCCTTATCTCACAGGGTGTCACGGTTGTCGTAGGGTAAAGACCAAGACGCAGCGGGAAAATATATACTCATCTTATTTTTATTTGGTGAAGAAGGAAAACACAAATAAACGTATACAAAACACAAACGAATTGGACAGTCTTGTCAGGCACACAGCTAAACAAGCACAATCTCCCACAAACTAACAGGTGAAAACAGGCGACCTAAGTATGACTCTCAATCAGCAACAACGATGTACAGCTGTTCCTGATTGCGAGCCACACCAGGCCAACACAGAAATACAACACTAGACCAGCCCCCTAGAAATACAATACAAGAACATACCCAACAACCCGGAACACCTAAATCAAACACCCCATCTTACATAAATACATATCTAATAAACCCCTTAAATCAAATACCCTTTCTACATAGATACACCACTAAACCCAGAAACACTCTACACAAAATAACCCTCTATATAAACACATAACCAAAAACATGTACAACAAATACCCTCTGCCACGTCCTGACCAAACTACAATAACAAATAGGCCCTTTACTGGTCAGGATGTGACACAGGGTGACATATACACTGAGTGTACATAACATTAAGAACAACTTCCTAGTATTGATTTGCACCCCCCTTTGCCCTCAGAACAGCCTCAATTCATTGGGGTATGTACTCTACAAGGTGTCAAAAGCGTTTCACAGGCCCATGTTGACTCAAATGCTTCCCACAGTTGTGTCAAGTTGGCTGGATGTCCTTCGGGTGGTGGATAGTTTCTGATACACGCGGGAAACTGCTGATCATGAAAAACAGCGGTGTAGTTCTTGACACACTCAAACCAGTGCACCCTGGCACCTACTACCATATCCCGTTCAAAGGCACTTAAATATGTTGTCTTGCCCATTCACCCTCTGAATGGCACACATACATAATCCATGACTCAATTGTCTTAAGGCTTAAAAATCCTTGTTTAACCTGTCTCCTCTTCATCTACACTGTTTGAAGTGAATTTAACAAGTGACATCAATAAGGGATCATAGGCTACACCTGGTCAGTCTATGTCATGGAAAGAGCAGGCGTTCCTAATGTTTTGTACACTCAGTGTATGTCTGAGCCCCTGTGAAGTGCTCAGATTTTCCCCTAACAAAATACAGGTTGAATATGTGGTCATTACCATAAATAAACATGGGCGGTATTTTACCTCATATCATTATGTGTAACTGAAAAAGTTATTTTTGCAGTTGTTCCCATTTGACAATACAATGGTCAGTGGTCCCTTTCGTAGGCCCCCACCCAACCCCACTCCCGCCCTTATCTAGGGATTGAAATATGTTTACTTACAACTACTGGACAGTTTTTGAAATATAAAACTGTGTTCTGAAAAATGCTTGAAAGGAATTACGCCTATGCAAAACACTTTTCTGGAATATATTCCAGCCTGGTGTCCAGTTATGGTGGTTTTGAAGTTTGGAAAGCCTTTTGCCTCAATCCATCTGGATGTCATTTTCTCTCAGAGAACTACAGACCCACAATTCATCCCCTCAAAAGCTACCTCCCAAATTGACCATTTTTGATTCACAGTGCCATTGACTTTGAGGTTACATTTCATGTTGGTTGGGTTCTGGGATACTGGCTCTACCATATAGCTGAAACAGGAGGTTTGTGGAACCTTAATTGGGGAGGACAGGCCTATGGTAATGGCTGGAGTGGAATAAGTGGAATGGTATGAAATACATCGAAGACATGGTTTCCATGTGTTTGATGCATTCCATTTGCTCCATTACAGCCATTATTATGAGCCATCCTCCCCTCAGCAGCCTCCTATGGTAGCTGAAATGTCTAAGGTATTTGCACCAAACTATCATTTTAATAACATATTGCTCAATGACAACCAGGATTTCAGTCTTCTTCAATCCCTTCACATTGCGTATTTTTTAATACATCTGTATGGAAATTATATTTTTTGACAAATAAATGCCATGGACATTTGTCATTATGTGTGTCTCATCATTTGACCTCTTATTAGGATTAGTTCTCGTCGAGTCAGAATGAGGCGATTGTGGCTTTTTCACTAGATATCAATTTTAATTCAAGGTTACTTTATTTAGATTTGTGCTGACAGTTTTGCCTTTAAATTGTAAACAACCTGCTGAAAATTACATGTCTGCCACACTGGCGAGGTTTGGTCATGCATTTTATAGTGTCTGGTTTCTCTTAATCTCTGTCTGGGTTCTCGTCATTTTTTTTTGTATCCGACCTTTTGCACTTTCAACGATCCTCATTATATGTTTCTACCAAGGTTCACAGAAAGCCACTGATTATTTCCACCTGCTAGCTCTTTTGGCATGGGGGACTCAGGTTTCAGGGTTTGAACTTGTGTGTGGACTGTGAATAAGTGGTTGATGAAGTGAACCCTAACCCTTTGGTGTCTCTTTTTTGAAAAATAACTTCATATGGGCCTGCTACAGTTCTACCATCCTCAGCATGCATGTTCCTTCTTCTGGAAGTAGGAAGACAGGAAGCCTGTCAAGATAGTGGGGTGAAAGTTTTGTTACTTTCAGTTTATACAGATTAGAAAGGGGCTTTTGGTGTTTTATTCCTGTTTGAAATAATACCAAATAAGTATCAAGTGTTCTTTTCTTATCTCATGAAATGCATTTGGTTAATTGAGAGGTGAGAGGTAAAAACTACATCAATAGATAAAATCAGTGGCGGTTCCAGCTTGTATGGCTCCGTAGGCGAACCCCACCTTCAGCCCCCTCCCCCCCAAAATAAATAATCATAATGTCACGTCCTTACCATAGTAAGATGTTATTTTCTATGGTAGATTAGGTCAGGGCGTGACAGGGGGTGTTTTGTGTTTTTCTATGTTTTGTATTTCTATGTTTAAGTTCTAGTTTTCTATTTCTATGTTGTTTTTTGGGATGATCTCCAATTAGAGGCAGCTGGTCCTCGTTGTCTCTAAATGGAGATCATACTTAAGTAGGGTTTTTTTTCCACCTGTGTTTGTGTGTAGTTATCTTCTGTTTGGTCTATGTACCTGACAGAACTGTGCGCTTTTGTTTTTTCTCTTTGTTATTTTTCCTTTAGTGTTTTGAGTTTAGTGTTTTAAATAATCATCATGAGCAATCAACACGCTGCGCTTTGGTCCCCTCTCTACGACAGCCGTTACACATAACCTTTAACTATATAAATATATACAAAAATAAGACTCGTAAATATCAAAAAGAAGTAACAAAGACAAATGTTGATTTGACACTCAAGCGTCAATGCATTACCCATCCCCCAACACTGTCAACCAAGAGTCAAGACTAAACCAATTCACCTTGGTGGTGTGCAGACTGGTTTTATATTATTCTGAACGATTTCGCACAAATCAGAAAAATGCAACAATATGTCTGTGAAACTATATATTCACAGTATTATGAATGAATTGTGGTTTATTTGGTAGCATTTCGTAGTGTGACTGATTTTACTAATTGCATTAGTACTGTACAAAGTTAGAGGTGCGCTATTTGATAGATTCCCCACTCCCCCTACCTCAGGCTTCCAGTGGGGAGACCTGAGGTCAACCTACCCCCACAGTCCCACATGGTGACATGATATCATTGACGTGATGTGCAAATGAGCGATAGAAAACCAATTGCGCAAATGTCACCATTCCAAATTGTTTGTGCGGGCACCCCGTGCCGCCCCCGGCAAGATGCCGCCCTGGGTGGCTGCCCATGTCGCCTATACCTAAATCCGCCACTGGAGAAAATAATCACATCTGCAAATCAAAATGGCAGGGCTAAACCTTTTTCCATCTTGACTTCACTCCAGCCCTTGGCTTGGATGCCCTATATCTCACTCGCTCGGTTTATGGCAAGTTCTTCTAGGACGATGGCAGTCTGAAGACAGCGGTGCAGAATGACTCAAGACAAAAACGTAATATTCAATATCTGTAAATCTGACTAAATATTAACACTTCACTCCACATACTCTAACTGGATACTGGATAACAAAACAAATTATAAGGCTAGAGAAATGTATCTACCAATATTACCAACACAGTCAACACCAAAACATGTCGGAGAGTAAGCATGGAGAACCAATCCCCAAATGAAAATATGACTCCTCGACTGACACAGACGATGCTTTCCACCACCTGGTATGGTAAGTGTAGAAACCGACTTGCTAAAGTCGATAAATTGTCGATTGGGAATACTTGAACTAATCAGTAAATCTATAAAGGAGTAGAGGGCGAGGGAGATGAATGATAAAAAAGCTGCGACAACGGAGAAAGAAACAAACAAGCTAAAAGGTACAGTAATTACTATTGAAACGGATGTTAAAGATCTTAAAAAAGAGAACATGTTTCTGAGAGAAGCCTTACTTGAAATACAGACTAGATCTATATAAACTAAAATCCGGGACGTAGTGGTATTAAAGAGAATGAGGGTGAAGATCCAGAACGGCGCAAAGTGCTGTACCCACTCTTTAAAGTGAATAGACTAAAAGGGAAATGTGTAGCTCTCGTAGTCGATAAATTGTACATTGATGAAACTGTTCCGAGTCACCAAGACCAATCCATGGTTTTTCTAAATAATACAAAAGGTTCCCATAGAGGAGTCGAATAATGGAACACCCAATACTATCCATGGTAGAGATTGTAATAAAAAACAGGAAAACAATAAAATACAACAATTAATAAAGAAATAATACTTCAAATACACTATACCATTCAAGATAGGGAATGTTGTAAAATAATTAGTATTCGACTTTCTATTTATAGTATTTATAAAAAGATAAAAGACAACATAATAAAAGACAATTATTGAAAAACTACATCTTCATATATAAGGAACTGGAACACAAAAGTACAAAAGCCCAAAATTAGGTAGGAATCAACATGGTAGAGATAAAAACAGAGGACATAGAAGGAACAGTACGTGGGTATGTGCGGGTGTACATGTGATGTGGGGGGAGTGTGGTTGTGATGGAAGATGGGGTGTGTGATTTTGTGATTGGAAAAGTATGGTGAGTTAAGTGAGTGAAAAAGGAAAATGGTTACAAATGCCAGAGCCCATGTGTATCTGCGAGCAGGAGTTGTGACAGAGAGTATTCAATTTTGTGAAGATATTGGATATACATTATAAAATAATTTAAACAGTTTATTTATTTATTGTCCTATCATGATGGAAGGGTCCCCAACCCTATACCCTAGACACCCACCTGATCGAACCACACACTAAGGAGAAATCCTTAACTGTTTTATAGGCCTACTGCAAGTAGAAAAGTGTTACCAAGATAAAACAATCCCCAAAATTCTAACCTCTGTTGTCATTGGTAATGGTGAGAGGTTAGCATGTATTGATGTAGCCTCTAACTTTCTCACACATCATTATTCAGGATTTTTGTTAATCATGGCATTTTCAGGATTCATTTAGAAGTGTTCAGAAACAAAATTACTCCTGTCTATATAAAGCGCTTATATTATATAAAGTGCTTTCATTTCTAAACAGTAAAACAGATATATATGAGAAACACCCTAAAATAAAAGGTACTGTCACCTCATGAAACGTTTGATCTAAAATCCAAAATGCTGGAGTATAGAGACAAATAAAACATGTAGCTTCAATGTCCAAAAACAGTACATATTGAGGAGAGTGTAGTTTGCAAATCGCTCATACACTCTTTTTCTAGCTATCGTAGCACTCTCACTAAAGGCTTCAGTCATACAAAAGCTATACCTAAATCCAAACTGGTTCTCTAGCAGATTCGTAAGAATGGCTCACCCCATGTTCAACAATGGCCTTTTTCCTTTTATTCAGATTATAACCTCTCACTTTTGATTATTTGAAAATGAAATAATCTCTAAAATAACGCTTTTTTAAAACAAGCAATAAAACTTGGTTGCAATTTCAGTTTAATCCACCAGAAAAGACAGAACAAATATTACAACAAATTCTATGGTTAGACACAACTATACAAATTGATTATAAAAAATTAAAATATTATCTTTGTAAATTATATCATAAATAAGACTGGCAGAGTTATGTCACACATGAAGCTAACAAAATATGGAAATGTCTGCTCTATCCAAAATTACAACCAACTAACTGCAGCATTATAGCAAAAATGGAAGAGGCAAGTGGAAGGGGGAGGAAACTAGGCATATGTCGCGGGTCACTACTTTACAGGAGAGCCATTTGAACGTAAACTTTTAAAAAATATTCGTTTTTGGGCAGAAATGCCTTCTCGAACATGTGACCTTTCATCTGCCTTAATAACAAACTTGTATGCCATCTGTAAATACGAATAAAATTGTTCAATTATGAGCCTAGTTAGTTTAGCCACAGACAAAGTCAGCAACCTTCCTGCTAGTCATGATTGGCTGAGATAATGAGTGGGCTGGACATGCCGAAAGATGAGTTTGGATTGGTCTGCCATATAGCATATTTGGTTAAAGAAAATTATGATAAATAAAAAAGTAGACTAGTTTAATTTAAGGACCAAAAAACTGACAGCTGTGCCATACAGATTGCAAAATAGTTGGGAAGAGATTTTCGATGTTCCGATTCCATGGCACATGGTTTATGAACTGATACACAAAACGACTCTGGATTCAAAACTTAAGAGTTTTTCAATTTAGATTATTATATAAAATTCTTGCAACCAATAGAATGTTATATAAACTCAGCAAAAAAAGAAACATCCCTTTTTCAGGACCCTGTCTTCAGGACCCTGTCTTTCAAAGATCATTTGTAAAAATCCAAATAACTTTACAGATCTTCATTGTAAAGGGTTTAAACACGGTTTCCTATGATTGTTCAATAAACAATGCACCCGTTGAACGGTCGTTAAGACACTAACAGCTTACAGACGGTAGGCAATTAAGGTCACAGTTAGGACACTAAAGAGGCCTTTCTACTGACTCTGAAAAACACCAAAAGAAAGATGCCCAGGGTCCCTGCTCGTCCGCGTGAACGTGCCTTAGGCATGCTGCAAGGAGGCATGAGGACTGCAGATGTGACCAGAGCAATAAATTACAATGTCCGTACTGTGAGACGCCTAAGACAGTGCTACAGGGAGACAGGAGGGACAGCTGATCATCCTCGCGGTGGCAGACCACGTGTAACAACACCTGCACAGGATCGGTACATCCGAACATTACACCTGCGGGACAGGTACAGGATGGCAACAACAACAACTGCCCGAGTTACACCAGGAACGCACAATCCCTCCATCAGTGTTCAGACTGTCCGCAATAGGCTGAGAGAGGCTGGACTGTTGTAAGGCAGGTCCTCACCAGACATCACTGGCAACAACGTCGTCTATGGACACAAACCCACTGTCGCTGGACCAGACAGGACTTGCATAAAGTGCTCTTCACTGACGAGTCATGGTTTTGTCTTACCAGGAGTGATGGTCGGATTCGTGTTTATCGAAGGAATGGGAATGAGCGTTACACTAAGGCCTGTACTCTGGAGCGGGATCAATTTGGAGGTGGAGGGTCCGTCATGGTCTGGGGCGGTGTGTCACAGGATCATCGGACTGAGCTTGTTGTCATTTCAGGCAATCTCAATGCTGTGCATTACAGGGAAGACATCCTCCTCCCTCATGTGGTACCCTTCCAGCAGGCTCATCCTGAGATGACCCTCCAGCATGACAATGCCACTAGCCATACTGCTCGTACTGTGCATGATTTCCTGCTAGACAGGTATGTCAGTGTTTTGCCATGGCCAGCGAAGAGCCCGGATCTCAATCCCATTGAGCACGTCTGGGACCTGTTGGATCGGAGGGTGAGGGCTAGGGCCATTCCCCTCAGAAATGTCCGGGAACTTGCAGGTGCCTTGGTGGAAAAGTGGGGTAACATCTCACAGCAAGAACTGGCAAATCTGGTGCAGTCCATGACAAGGAGATACACTGCAGTACTTAATGCAGCTGGTGGCCACACCACATACTGACTGTTACTTCTGATTTTGACCCCCCCTTTGTTGAGGGACACATTGTTCCATTTCTGTTAGTCACATGTCTGTGGAACTTGTTCAGTTTGTCTCAGTTGTTGTAACGGCCGTCGTACGTCACGGACGAAGGCGCAGCGGGTTGAGTGCTCATTATGACTTTTATTGAACACAAACGAAACAAGAAAACGATCGAACACACAGTAATGCAGGCTACGCACAGCAATGCACAAACACAACCTCCCACAAAGGGACAGGTGAAACAGAGCTACCTAAGTATGACTCTCAATCAGCAACAACGATGTACAGCTGTTCCTGATTGAGAGCCATACCAGGGTAACACAAAGAAATACACAACAAAGAAATACAAAACAAGAACATTACCCAAAAACCCCGGAACACATAAATCAAACACCCCTCTTACATAAATACATATCCCATTAAACCCCGAACCACATAAAACAAATATACCCCTGCCATGTCCTGACCAAACTACAATAACCAATAACCCCTTATACTGGTCAGGACGTGACAGTTGTTGAATCTTGTTATGTTCATAGAAATATTTACACATGTTAAGTTTGCTGAAAATAAACGCAGTTGACAATGAGAGGACGTTTCTTTTTTTGCTGAGTTTATATATTCTAGGTGTCACCAGTTTTCTCCATCTGGTCCCATATATAAATATCCAAATAAACAAATTCAGTCCTCTTGGGTAATATTTCTGTAAATACAGCCTTTAGCCACTTTTCCCTAGATATTGAATGCAAGCTGTCATGAAGTAGCCAATCCTTTTTTTTGATGGATATACTGAAAACCAGCAAGGGATATTCATTAACAAAGAGATAGCAAAGACATGCTCTAGTATCAGGATTTTCTCTGATTTGTCAGTTACTAATGGCATCCTATTTAATACTTGATTTTGAGTGTGAATTAAGTTGTCATTACGATGGAATTCCCCCATCACATCCTGACCAGTAAAGGGGTTATTTGTTATTGTAAGTTTGGTCAGGACGTGGCAGGGGGTGTTTGTTTTAGGCGTTTCGTTTTTTTTTGGTTAATGTTCTATGTTAGTCTATTTCTATGTCTGTGTCTAGTTATTCTATTTCTATGTTTAGTTTATTGGGTTGACCTTCAATTGGATGCAGCTGTTCCTCGTTGCCTCTAATTGAAGTTCCTATTTAGTAGGGGTGTTTTTCTATGGGTTTTTGTGGGTAGTTGTTCCATGTGTAGCTGTGTCTCTCACAGGACTGGTTTTTCATGGTTGTTTTTGGTTTTCTTCGTAATAAAGAAGATGAGTTTACACATTCCCGCTGCGCCTTGGTCTAATCAGTACAACGAACGTGACATCCCCACAACCAATCTACATACCGCTGGCTAGTTCTGAATGCACGACTGGTCTTTCAGGTAGCCAGCAGGTGTGAGCTTTTTTCTCTGCAGGAGAAGTGTGTGTGTGTGTGTGTGTGTGTGTGTGTGTGTGTGTCCCGGCAATCTAAAACAGATTACTTGCCAGTAGACACCCACTGGGCACACCACGTAATGTGGAGAATTGGGTAATATTTGATAGATACGTTGATCAATGAGAACCTTTTTTCACCCACTCAAAAAGACAGACAATTTGTTGAATGATCAATGTGTTATCATTATTCTTTCAACCATCTAAAAGCACAGTCAAATTCCAATGGAAAATCAATGTTTGATTTTTGGTGTAGTTTTCACCTAAAGGATTTATCACTGCGCTTTCACCCATTTAAAAGCACACAAAAGTTCAATTGGGAATACAATGTCAGATATTTTGTTTATTTATACAACAACTTAATGTGTTATCACTGTGCTTAATCTAATACCACAACCAAATTACCTGGATTGCAGTTAGTTCTGTGCAGCTGATTATAGAAATAGTGAAGATTTCCACAGACCTGCGGCCCTGAACACTTTCTATGATTACATAAGAATACATTTATTCTTACAGTAAACTCAATGTGGTCTTGGATGTGTTACACATTTTAAGGTTGAATAAATACTGTTACATTAAGGGAGTATGCGAGTGTGCTTTGGCTCCTTTGGCTCCGGCTTACCTCTAGAAAAACTGTTGTGTGCCCGAACAGCCTAAAAAACCCTCACCGAAGTCCAAAACGAACAAAAACATCACAAAATGTAGTCAAAATATACAGTGCCAGTCAAAAGTTTGGACACACCTACTCATTCAAGGGTTTTTCTTTATTTTTACTATTTTCTACATTATAGAATAATCAACACTATGAAATAACGTAGCAACGCAAAAAGTGTTAGATTCTTTAAAGTAACCACCCTTTGCCTTGATGACAGCTTTGCACACTCTTGGCATTCTCTCAACCAGCTTCATGAGGAATGCTTTTCCAATAGTCTTGAAGGAGTTCCCACATATGCTGAGCACTTTTTGGCTGCTTTTCCTTCACTTTGCGGTCCAACTCATCCCAAACCATTTCAATTAGGTTGAGGTCTGGTGATTGTGGAGGCCATGTCATCTGATGCAGCACTCCATTCTCCTTCTCGGTCAAATAGCCCTTACACAGCCTGGAGGTGTGTTTTGGGTCATTGTCCTGTTGAAAAACAAATTATAATCCCACTAAGCGCAAACAAGATGGGATGGCGTATCGCTGCAGAATGCTGTGGTAACCATGCTGGTTAAGTGTGCCTTCAATTCTAAATAAATCACAGACAGTGTCACCAGCACATCACCCCTACACCATCACACCTCCTCCTCCATGCTTCACGGTGGGAATCACACATGCAGAGATCATCTGTTCACCTACTCTTTATCTCACAAAGACGCATCAGAGTCAGTCGGTCTAATGTCCATTGCTCGAGTTTCTTAGCCCAAGCAAGTCTCTTTTTCTTACTGGTGTCCTTTAGTAGTGATTTCTTTGTAGCAATTCGACCATCGCAGCTTCATTAAATAGTACCCGTAAATACCAGTCTCCACGTCAACAGTGAAGAGGCGACTCCGGGATGCTGGCCTTCTAGGCAAAGTTGCAAAGAAAAAGCCATATCTCAGACTGGCCAATAAGAAGAAAAGATTAAAATGGGCAAAAGAATACAGACACTGGACAGAGGACTCTGCCTAGAAGGCCAGCATCCCGGAGTCGCCTCTTCACTGTTGACGTTGAGACTGGTGTTTTGCGAGTACTATTTAATGAAGCTGCGATGGTCGAATTGCTACAAAGAAACCACTACTAAAGGACGCTATTTAATATTTAAGGAAGCTGCCAGTTGAGGACTTGTGAGACGTCTGTTTCTCAAACTAGACACTCTAATGTACTTGTCCTCTTGCTCAGTTGTGCACTGGGGCCTCCCACTCCTCTTTCTATTCTGGTTAGAGCCACTTTGCGCAGTTCTATGAAGGGAGTAGTACACGGCGTCGTATGAGATTTTCAGTTTCTTGGCAATTTCTCATATGGAATAGCCTTCATTTCTCAGAACAAGAATAGTCTGACGAGTTTCAGAAGTTATTTGTTTCTGGACATTTTGAGCCTGTAATCAAACCCACAAATGCTGATGTTCCAGATACTCAACTAGTCTAAAGAAGGCCAGTTGTATGCTTCTTTAATCATAACAACAGTTTTCAGCTGTGCTAACATAATTGCAAAAGGCTTTTCTAATGATCAATTAGCCTTTTAAAATGATAAACTTGGATTAGCTAACACAACGTACCATTGGAACACAGGCGTGATGGTTACTGATAATGCGCCTCTGTACGCCCATGCAGATTTTCCATTTACGTCTACACTGTATTTCTGATCAATGTTATGTTATTTTAATGGACAAAAAATTTGATTTTCTTTGAAGAACAAGGAAATGTCTAAGTGACCCCAAACTTTTGAACCGTACTGTATATATTTTTTATTTACTAAAAATGTGTCTCAGCCCCACCTGCCCTGAATGACTGATCGACACTGGTTATTTCATAGTTTTGATGTCTTGACTATTATTCTGCAATGTAGATGTAACGAGTGTGCTGAGAGTCGGGAAGCAAGTTCAGGGAGTGAGTGTTTTAATAAATAAATGTAACATAATACAAAACAAGAAACCACGAACAACGCACAGACATGAAAAAGAAACAATGACACCTGGGGAAGGAACCAACGGGAGTGACATATATAGGGCAGGTAATCAAGGAAGTGATGGAGTCCAGCTGAGTCTGACAACGCGTGTGTGTGCATAACAATGGTGACAGTTGTGCGCCATAACGAGGAGCCTGGTGACTTAGAGGCTGGAGAGGGAGCACATGTGACAGTAGAAAATAGTTTTAAAAATAAAGAAAAACCCTTGAATGAGTAGGTGTGTCCAAACTTTTGACTGGTATTGTTTGTGCAACCTCTTTCGAAGTGTTTCGGCTTGGAAGCATGCGGATGCCTTTGGTTTGTAAGATAGCTTTAACATTAGGCTACTTACCATACTGCAAAAGTGATATTTTATTGTATTTGTGTCACATGGATGACGCTGGAGAGACAAAGCAGGTACGGGGAGTCATTTAGTATAGAACGGACATGGAACGAGTATAGAACGGACATGGAACGAGACAGGAACAGAGTCAGCAAACGAGTAATACAGACAAAAAAACAATTAATGCAGCAGCGGGGAACAGAGTAAGGGAACTGACAAATATAGGGGAGGTAATAAACAGGTGATGAGTGAGTCCAGTATCGCTGATACGCATGACGAGGGAAGGCAGGTGTGCGTAATAGATGGCAGGAGTGCGCAATGCAGGGCAGCCTGGCGCCCTCAAGCACCGGGGGTGGGGTAGGGTGGGGGCAAGGAGAGGAGAGGGAGCAGACGTGACAGTTTGGTTGTCAACGCAACCAACCAAATATCAATGTTTGAAGGTGTATCTTTTGCTTGGATAGGTCCATCTCTGCCACTGAGTCTAATAAGTTGAAGATCTGACATTGTTTTAAAGGTACAAATTCAACATATTTTACACAAGGTTTATCTATGTTATAAAATTGGTTACTATTATGACAAATCCTGGGGTTTAAATTTTACCGTCAAAATAAGAGTAGATTACTTTAAAAAAAAAATCCAATTCATTTTCCATGTCAAAATACATTGACAAATTACGTTGAAACAACATTGATCTAACCAGTTTGTGCCCAATGGGCAGCAATTTCCCTTTCCTAACCCTTTCCAGCATTGCATTTTCTCCAAACTTACTCCGCTTTTGACCGGTTTCAGCTTTATCACACTGTCTTTGAGTCATCTACTATCTCACTTTTATGTATTTCCAGTCGATGCTCCCACAGATGATTAGATGCATTGCCTCTCAGCTCTGCTCCATCAACCACTGTGAGAACTTATGCAGAGGCACAACTTGCATATTTTAAACTTGGTAAACAGAATGTATGTTAGAATTCATTATTCCACCACTAAGCAATATCTGAAACAATTAATAGTTTGTTTTTGTAAAATACACTTTGAGAGAACAAAATATATAATTCTGGTATTTTCTTTGCCCACATCTGACTACTCTTTCAGAGGCAAATGGTTTAGGGAAGGTCTCTTAATGAGACAATGTGTTGTATTGGGAAACTGACATTTCTGAGGTCCCAACCCAGCTTTTACTGAAAACAATCTGCCCTCATGACTGGCTTTTCTTTTTAAAGGAAATAAATGTCTAATATTTTTCTGTGACAACTGTATAACCTTATGTGTGCCTTTTTTCTATATCATTAGAAATGGTTCAACCAAGATTACATGTGAACACAATTATATACCTACATTTAAATGTGTTTCAAGAGTTTATTTCCAAAATGCTATATCCACCAATTTTTCACCAGAAGTTATTGATTGTGGGTGCCTTTGTGTGTGTGTGTAAAATATGACTGTTTTCAGATTTTTCATTCACAGAGTTTAAATGTGAATTAATAAGTTTTTTTGCAAAACTCTATCTGAGAGTGAGGCGGATATGTAGCATTCTCAGCAGGTCCCTTGATTTCCATGGAAGCATCACTTATCAGCAGAGGTTGAACCAGTTCAGGGAACAGAACCGAAAACCGGACAATATCACATTTTTTTGAGGAACAGAATCGGAACTGAGAACTAAAGTGATCTAGATGTAAACTGTTGTGGAACAGAATTGTTAATTTGAAAGTATGAGAACCGGTTAATAACGATCTTTTACATTCCTGACATTTTTTCCCCAGTCCCACAAAAAAACGCAACAAAGCACCTATGCAAAGCCCTTACTCTGTCACTCAGAAACTTATTCCAGTGTCTGCCTGCTAGCTGAAAATCTTTTACAGTGTGCATGTGCAGGCTACCTGCACCTCCCCCTCCGAAGCATAGGCTACTGTAGCCTACTGACATTACAAGCATGATTCAGAAATTAGGGAGAGATTTTTAATTAGAGAACAATGGATTCACTTTTTCAATGTTAGTTAAGGATACTATAGTTATTACATTTCACATTGGATTTATTAACTACAAACAGGTAAGACCTGTATATATTTTTATTCTGGTGCCACTCTGCACATGCAGGCTTGCTAGCTAGCTCTGGTCCAACGTTCAGCCCACTCTCTGAAGTTTAAATACACTCAAAGTTCCATCATAGAAGCCGCTCCTCCGTAGGTATAATTCTGTGAGCCTAATTCAGATAATGCATGTCATAACAAGATACCCAGTGCTTCAAGCCAAGCCTCCTCCCCTACCCTCTCTCGCTCTCTCCCCTCCTGCAAAATTTGAGTAGCATCTCACGCCCTACACTTGTCTGTCCAATTCATGTAGGCTAAACAACTATAGCTTGCCCGCTCCATAGAAAAGATCAAGCTGCTCTGAAGTAATTTAATGTTGTGCTAAATACATTTTGAAAGGATTTCAGAGGTGTAAAAAGGAACAGAAAGGAACGTTATAAACCGTAACTTTTTGGGGTTTTGAATCGGTTCAGAACTTTATTTTGCTGGTTGGAACAGCAAAATAAAATAATGGTTCTGTTCAGAGTGAACCGATTGGAAAATCATTTCGGTTCCAGCCCCTGCTTATCAGACATCTTATGTTAGATTAAGACCAAATACACTCGATTCCAAGTCAGATGTCACCTTGAGGCCGTTATGGCCCTCATTTTTGCTGTCTGAATAGAGGGTCCGTCATAAATTCCACAGTGATCAAATGCGTATTTTATTATTCTGCGCTTCACAGCCTATTCAAGGTTTTATTGCCTCCAAGATCCACATCACAGCCGAGGGGGTCATTACAAACAATCCATTATGCCACTGACGAATAAACTTGCAATAACAGATAGATATTTCAATGAGGATGTTTGCCATTGTTATTCTCAAATTACAGTTACAACGGCTCAAATGCCCAGGGAGTTGGGGATATAATTACTGAGCGAAGATTTCTTGTAGAGCAGTAAGAAAATCTGAGACTGTAAATCTTCAACTACAAAAAAAAATCCAGTTTGCCACCTATCATATTCAATCGTTATTTTTTTATTTTTAATCCTTTTTTTAATAAAAAAAAATATATTTTTTTTTAGGGGTGGATTAGCTTAATATTGCTTCCATCAATGTAATTGTCTGCATCATTTCCAATCCCCCATATATTTTTGGGGTAAATATATATATCCATACACGCATGCATACATATACACATATATACATACCTATATAGACATACATACTTTTTTAAAGAATATACCTTTATTATTATTCCCCGCAAACTCTACCACCGATCCCCCAATTGGAGTAAACTAATAAACACATTTCGGCTTTTACCTTCCATTTATTCATCTTATACACATTTTACAGACACAGTCTATTTTACAATAGTTATTTTTTGTTTGTTTTTAGTCCTTCCTCTATTTCTGATGTCCATCCAGTTTGATTTCTATTTGTAACTGTGCTATATCACAAAAGTTCTGAACCTATATACATTTTACAGACCTCGTATGTTTTACATTGTTTATCTTGTTATTAGTCCCACCCAACCCCTCCCATCTATCTCTCAACATCATCCATTTCGGATTTCTATTTGCCATATATTTTTTCAACTGTGCTGTGATGCTTCACAAAACAATTGAACCTTTCTATTCTCATAGCTTCTACAGATTGTAAATTAAAAATAAACATTTTTGCTACAATAATTATTATATTATTGATTGGTTGACTATGGTTTTTCAAATCACCCAGTATTGCTATCTGCAGCGTTAGTTCTAGGCAAATGTTGCAATTCTTCAGCCATTCCTGGACCTGTGACCAAAAACGAGCTACATATGGACAATACCAAAATAAATGATCTAATGACTCTGCCTCCTCACAGCAGAATCTGCAGAGCTGAGAAGATTGTATCCCCCATATATATAACATTCTATTAGTTGCAAGAATTTTGTATAGTAATTTAAATTGAAAAAGTCAAAGTTTTGAATCCGGCGTTGTTTTGCGTATCAATTCATAAACCATGTGCCATGGAATGGGTACATCGAAAATCTCTTCCCAACTATTTTGCAATTTATATGGCACGGCTGTCAGTTTTTTGGTCCTTAAATGAAATTGGTATATGTTTTTATTTATCACACTTTTCTTTAACCATTTATGTTCTTTAATACAATATTCAATCGTTATTAGTTATTAAATTTAGGTCCAGTCCAGACTCTTTGGCGCAACAATATGACACCGGGATTGGAGCACTAGTGGACTCACGCTGGTGAGATGAGGTCAGTTATTTGAGACATCTCAGAGATTTAAAAGGACACCAAGCTAAATATTGTCACCAAGATTCACAATATTCAACCTCAGCTGGAGGCAAATAAATCTCTTAAATTAAATATTCAAACAACAATGGGAGGGTAAACAGCCACTGGTTTTCACTAATGGGAAGCCAAAAAAGCGATAGATGAGTGTCTGTCGGGATTTTTTTATTACTCAGTATTCACTGTGATGACTGGCACACAACCTGCATTTCAAATTCTGCTTTGGGATATTTCCATGCTGTGCTTTCGCTGTCATCATTGTGTTATTCCCTGGAGCCCTACCACCAGTCACACAGTAAACAGGTCTGTCCAACAACAGTTGGTGGCCCGATTATTATCTTGGCAGCCATAAGGTTTTGAGATAATGAGAATTAAGATGACGGTAATTCTCTCGCTCTCATCACAAGCCCTGTAGCAGGTTTTAGCTCTGAACCGTCTGAACGTCCACAGAGGTTTAGACCTGTATATCATTCCCAACCTTAGCAATTCACTGATAACGTAAGGTGGGTCTTCACTGTATATGGTAAAATACTTCACTGAAGAATGTTAAACCCTGCCATGGCCAAGTCATTATAGTGGCAGGTTAAGGGAAGAGGCCAGGGCCATGATGAGTTCATGACTGATAAATCTCAGACATTAATGACGATAACCCTATATGACCTCCAGCTGTGTCAGTACAATATCCTGCAGTATAATGTTAAGTAGGTTGTGAGGTCAAGGTCTTTGAGAGGGTCAGATGTTTTTTCTAAATTGCAAAACCTCTTGATTTTCCTTAGAGTCATATTCAATATGTTTTGAACAAAAATAAGGTGATCTGCTCCATTTAATCCTCTTGCTGAACTGTCAGCTTTTCTGTAACATAGCTATCAGGTTTGCCTTGTAACCAGTATGTGAGCCAATTCTAAATCATTTCTGCAAGGCATTCAAGTGTAAATAGAACTGATGTTCACCTCAAACATTTTGAGTGGCACAATTGCTAGGGACTTTCAGAGTAGCCTACATGACAATTAAATCTGAAAAGTTTAACACTGTAATCCTTTTAACCTTGCATGAAATCCATGCAGACAGTGCAAGTTATAGCCTTGATTCCAAAAATGGAAATGTTCTGTTCATGAGCTGCGGGTCCTCATACTTGTGCAGCAGGTTGGGGGTCAATTAAAATTCAATGAAATTGCATTAGGCCTTTATTTTTTATGAGGATTTCTTTAAGTGTTGAATTGACCAAGACTCTGAAGGCCGGGTCCATCTTTCCCTGCATACGTATCACAGCAGCTAGGACATACAGTACTTCTTGGGTATACAGTGCATTCGGAAATGTTGTTACGTTACAGCCTTACAGTTACGTTACAAAATTGATTAAATACTTGTTTTCGCTAATCAATCTACACACAATACCCCACAATGACAAAGTATAAACAGGTTTTTAGACATTTTTGCAAATGTATTAAAAGTAAAAAACAGATATCTTATTTACATAAGTATGAAACTCGAAATTGAGCTCAGGTGCATCCTGTTTCCATTTGATCATCCTTGAGATGTTTCTACAACTCGATTGGAGTCCACCTGTGGTAAATTCAATTGATTGGACATGATTTGGAAAGGCATACACCGGTCTATGTAAGGTCCCACAGTTGACAGTGCATGTCAGAGCAAAACCAAGCCACGAGGTCGAAGGAATTGTAAGTGTAGCTCCGAGACAGGATTGTGTCGAGGTACAGATCTGAGGAAGGATACCAATAAATGTCTGCAGCCTTGAAGGTCCGCGAGAACACATCGGCCTACATCATTCTTAAATGGAAGAAGTTTGGAACCACAAACACTCTTCCTAGAACTGGCCACCTGGCCAAACTGAGCAATCGGGGGGGGCCTTGGTCAAGGAGGTGACCAAGAACCCAATGGTCACTCTGACAGAGCTCCAGAGTTCCTATGTGGAGATGGGAGAACATTCCAGATGGACAACCATCTCTGCCGCACTCCACCAATCAGGCCTGAACCTGATTGGTGAACCTACTCCAGAGCGCTCAGGACCTCAGACTGGGGTAAAGGTTCACCTTCCAACAGGACAACGACCGAAAGCACACAGCCAAAACAGCGCAGGAGTGGCTTTGGGACAATTCTCTGAATGTCTTTGAGTGGCCCAGCCAGAGCCCAGACTTGAACCCGATCGAACATCTCTCCAGAGACCTGAAAATAGATGTGTAGCGATGCTCCCCATCCAACCTGACAGAGCTTGAGGGGATCTGCAGAGAATAATGTGAGAAAGTCCCCAAATACATTTATTGGTGTGTCAGTGTCCCTAGTGAATGCACTAAATGAATGGTTTGTTTCTTCCAGCATATAGACTAAAATGAATATTAATTGTGGCGGGATTAAGCTTGTTTTCTTGCTTACACTATCATTCAATAAAATGTGTGAATATTTTGTAAAGGACTAGATAGAAAATTCTGGAACTTGAATAGCTCATCCAATGTTCTTGCACAATGGCAGCTGAATCTGTTGAGAGTTGGATGGTAGGCCTACAAATCAAATGTATTTGTCACATACACATACACATGGTTAGCAGGTGTTAATGCAAGTGTAGCGAAATGCTTGTGCTTCTAGTTCCGACCATACAGTAATATCACAACAACAACTACCTTATACACACAAGTGTAAAGGAATGAATACGAATATGTACATAAAAATACACTGCTTAAAAAAATAAAGGGAACACTTAGCATAGTACCCAGTTTATAGCAAAATGTGATTTCCCAGTAAAGTTATTTTGAGATCTGGCCATTCGGTAGCAATTACGAGATGATAATATATTATTCTTTGAATGACAATATTATAATTTACCAATGTTTTCGAATAGTAATTCCGTGATTTGTAATGCTGGATTCACTGGGAGCATTCGAGCCGAAAAAAATTCTGAATTTCACCGCGACTGTAAATGCTGTTTTTGGATATAAATATGAACTTGATGGAACTAAAAATGCATGTATTGTCTAACATAATGTCCTATGAGTGTCATCTGATGCAGATTGTCAAAGGTAAGTGCATAATTCTAGCTAGTTTTCTGTCTGTTGATGCCCTTCTTTGAATTGGCTAAACATTACACGCAGCTATTGTCAATGTACTCTCCTCACATAACCTAACTTTATGCATTCTCCGTAAAGCCTCTGAAAATCGGACAGCGTGGTTAGATTTAGGAGATATATCTTTCAAATGTAGGAAAATAGTTGATTATTTGATTATTTGAAATGATTACTCTTGCAGTTTTGAATTCCCCGCCATGGTCACATGACAATGAATCCCAATACCGGGATAAGATCCTGCCCCCTGGCCTCAACAGGTTAACAACATAAGCTAAGCTATAAGCTAAGCTAAGCTAAGCTATACCGTTAGCATTAGCATCATCTAATATCGATAATAACATTCTAAATATCCCCTTACCTTTGATTATCTCCATCAGAAGGCGCTGCCAGCGATCCCAGGTCCAGAACAAATGTGGTTTCTTTTGACAAAGTTCATAATTTATGTCCAAATAGTTAGCGTTCAGTAGGCTCCCACAAAATGAGGTGGGCAGTGTAAAGTCACGCCGAAAAGCTAAAAAAAACCTAGTAAATAATCTATTTATGTTTGTTCAAACATGTCAAACGTTGTTTAGCATTAATCTTTTGGTCCATTTTTAACGTGAAACATCAGTAAACATCAGTAATATTTTCACACAACCTATCAAGTGTCTAGAATAAACGATTATGACAAAGACACTCTTCTCAGATTCATGCGCAGGCGCAAAAAATGAAGTGATGACGTGTCAACTTGTAAGCATTCTAATTCGGTCTGTATTCATGACAGATGCTTCCAACAACTTTCTAAAGATCGTTGACATCTAGTGGAAGCAGTAGGAGTTGCGAACTGAATCCTTTCTCACTGTGGTATCTATAAAACAATGACACTAAATAGTACAGTCACAAAATTCTCATTTTTTTAAATCTATTTTTCACAGGTTTTTGCCTGCAATATGAGTTTTGTTATACTTACAGACACCATTCAAACTGTTTTAGAAAATTCAGAGTGTTTTCTATCCGAATGTGTTAATAATATGCATATCCTAGCTTCTGAGTTGGTGTAGGAGGCAGTTAAAAATGGGCACATATTTTTTTCAAAATTCTCAATACTGCCCCCGTGGCCCGTAGAGGTTAAACAACACAATGTAACTCCAAGTCAATCACACTTATGTGAAATCAAACTGTCCACTTAGGAAGCAACATTGATTGACAATAAATTTCACATGCTGTTGTGCAAATGGAATAGACAACAGGTGGAAATTATAGGCAATTAGCAAGACACCCCCAATAAAGGAGTGGTTCTGCAGGTGGTGACCACAGACCACTTCTCAGTTCCTATGCTTCCTGGCTGATGTTTTTGTCACTTTTGAATGCTGGCGGTGCTTTCACTCTAGTGGTAGCATGAGACGGAGTCTACAACCCACACAAGTGGCTCAGGTAGTGCAGCTCATCCAGGATGGCACATCAATGCGAGCTGTGGCAAGAAGGTTTGCTGTGTCTGTCAGCGTAGTGTCCAGAGCATGGAGGCGCTACCAGGAGACAGGCCAGTACATCAGGAGATGTGGAGGAGGCCGTAGGAGGGCAACAACCCAGCAGCAGGACCGGTACCTCTGCCTTTGTGCAAGGAGGAGCAGGAGGAGCACTGCCAGAGCCCTGCAAAATGACCTCCAGCAGGCCACAAATGTGCATGTGTCTGCTCAAACGGTCAGAAACAGACTCCATGAGGGTGGTATGAGGGCCCGACGTCCACAGGTGGGGGTTGTGCTTACAGCCCAACACCGTGCAGGACGTTTGGCATTTGCCAGAGAACACCAAGATTGGCAAATTCGCCACTGGCGCCCTGTGCTCTTCACAGATGAAAGCAGGTTCACACTGAGCACATGTGACAGACGTGACAGAGTCTGGAGACGCCGTGGAGAACGTTCTGCTGCCTGCAACATCCTCCAGCATGACCAGTTTGGTGGTGAGTCAGTCATGGTGTGGGGTGGCATTTCTTTGGGGGGCCGCACAGCCCTCCATGTGCTCGCCAGAGGTAGCCTGACTGCCATTAGGTACCGAGATGAGATCCTCAGACCCCTTGTGAGACCATATGCTGGTGCGGTTGGCCCTGGGTTCCTCCTAATGCAAGACAATGCTAGACCTCATGTGGCTGGAGTGTGTCAGCAGTTCCTGCAAGAGGAAGGCATTGATGCTATGGACTGGCCCGCCCGTTCCCCAGACCTGAATCCAATTGAGCACATCTGGGACATCATGTCTCGTTCCATCCACCAACACCACGTTGCACCACAGACTGTCCAGGAGTTGGCGGATGCTTTAGTCCAGGTCTGGGAGGAGATCCCTCAGGAGACCATCCGCCACCTCATCAGGAGCATGCCCAGGCGTTGTAGGGAGGTCATACAGGCACGTGGAGGCCACACACACTACTGAGCCTCATCTTGACTTGTTTAAGGACGTTTAAGGACGTGTATATAAATGAGTGATGGCCGAACGACATAGGCAAGATGCAGTAGATGGTATAGGGTACAGTATGAGTAATGTAGGGTATGAAATGAGTAATATGAGGTGAGTAATGTAGGGTATGAAAACATGATATAAAGTGGCATTGTTTAAAGTGGCTAGTGATACATTTAATTACATCAAGATGGCAAGATGCAGTAGATGGTATAGCGTACAGTATATACATATGAGATGAGTAATGTAGGGTAAGTAAACATTATATATATATATATATATATATATATATATAAGGTGGCTAGTGACAAATTGATTACATCAATTTTTCCATCCTCCTAAGGTTGAAGAGGCGCTGCTGCGCCTTCTTCACCACGCTGTCTGTGTGGGTGGACCATTTTAGTTTGTCCGTGATGTGTACGCCGAGGAACTTAAACTCTCCACCCTCTCCACCACTGTTCCGTCAATGTAGATAGGGGGCTGCTCCCTCTGCTGTTTCCTGAAGTCCACGATCATCTCCTTTGTTTTTTTTACATTGAGTGTGAGGTTATTTTCCTGACACCACACTCTGAGGGCCCTCACCTCCTCCCTGTAGGCCGTCTCGTCGTTGTTGGTAATCAAGCCTACCACTGTAGTGTCGTCTACATAGCTGCCTGCACAGTGCACACCCAATTCACATGTGATAGATTGTAAATAACCACTTGAGGAAGGCACTAGAGGTACATATTTCAAATGGTGGTGTCGGTATTGGGTGTCATCAGTTCAGAGCGAGTTAAAATAATGAATGCAGTGCAATATAGGAGCGTTAAAGCAGATGCTGATGTGGAGTGGTACAATGACTCGAGTCAAATCCCACTGGGACAGTTTAGTATGACATAGGTTGGATGAAAACATGTGACTCTTTTTTAAGGCGTCAATTTCAATCAGCATTCTGTTTATGTTCAGTGGAGAACACTGTAGCAAATGGTTTTGAAATATATGTATGATACACAATTGACTAAAGCATATCATTTTAGGCACAAATATGGTTGAGTCAACGTTGTTTCAACAATTTGTCCACATATTGTGATGTGGAATCAACATTTTAAATTACATTGGACTTAAAAAAAGTTATCAATTTAAACTGTTATTATATCTTCTTTTAAGAAATATTTTGGCTGGGCAGCACCTACTACTGGAGAATTGATCTATCTACAGATACCATTTGGTCTCCCACCCAGTGTTTTAACCAAGCCCATCGCTGCACAGCTATGATATATGTTACTTACTATTACCAACGTGCTATTGTGAGATGTGCTATCATTAAAAAGTAAAAAAATGTACTGTTGCTATTGAAGTAATTCCAAAGGGTAGGTTTAACTGAGCAAATTAAATGTAACCATACTCAATCATTCAAATATTGTCAATGATGCTATTTAGGACTATATAGGCATTTGCAAAGTCATCAACAGCTATTGTTTCAATTCAACCCAGGATTCACATAGTCCTAGGGTTTCAAGCTCTGGTTGATTAAAAATGGAACGATATTTAGTGATATTGAATTGTGTTTGGTTGTCAACACAACCAAATATCAACATTTTGAAGGAGACGTATCTTCTGTGCCACTGACTTAGTTTGGCTTTAACTCCAGTTTGTCTACAAATTAATAATTTATATGTTGGATTCATGTCTCCATCTCAACCAGAAATCTAAGTTAAATAATAGGGCTAAATAAAAAATATTGATTTGATTTATTTTTTATTATTATTATTTTATTTTTTAACTTTGATTTTGGTTGAGATGGAGATGTGAATCCAGCATATCGATTATGAATTTGTAGACAAACTGGAATTAAAGCCAGACAGTGGCAAGCGAAAGATAAATCTCCTTCAAATGTTGATATTTGGATGCGATGACAACCAAACACAATATAACTCAATATCACTTCTGGAATACAATAAATAGCCTATTAAGTTGTCGACAAGTTAACAAATTATATTCAAGTCTCCAACTCAACCAAGAGTAAAAGAATGGGCATAAGCCAGTTGCTCAAATGGAACTATCCAAGCAGTACATACATGGTGTTCAACCTTCCCATGTCACCCCGCTCCTCCGCACACTACACTGGCTTGCAGTAGAAGCTCACATTCACTACAAGACCATGGTGCTTGCCTACGGAGCAACAAGAGGAACTGCCCCTCCCTGCCTATGGAGCAGCAAGAGGAACTGCCCCTCCCTACCTTCAGGCTATGCTCAAACCCTATACCCAACCCGAGCACACCTTCCTGCCACTTCTGGTCTATTGACCCTCCCACCCCTATGGGAGGGCAGCTCCCACTCAGCACAGTCCAAGCTCTTCTCTGTCCTGGCACTCCAATAGTGGAACCCTCTTCCCCTTGAAGCTAGGACAGCAGAGTCCCTGCCCATCTTCTGAAAACATCTGAAACCCTACCTCTTCAAAGTGTATGTTAAATAATCCCGCAGCCTCCTCACCCCAAAATCTTTTCATGAACTAACACTCGCCCCTCATTTTATTCCCACTTACTTGCTCTGACTTTGCTGATAGCTACTTTTTTGAGGAAAAATGTGGTTGTCCTATCTAGCTATCTTAAGATGAATGCACTAACTGTTAGTCGCTCTGGATAAGAGTGTCTGCTAAATTACTAAAATGTAAATGTAAAATCTCCTTTAAAATGATAATATTTGGTTGCATTGTCAACCAAACACAATTCAATATTACTTTTGTAATACAATAAATAGCCACAAGGCTATCTTACAAACTAATGTAACATTCAACCTTAAAAGGAGTATCACATCCATGACCACATTTTGAGGTTACTGTAACTATAAATGTATTTTTATGTAATAGGTCGTCGCGGGTCTGTGGAGATCTTCACAATTGCTGTAATAATCTCGAACGGCATTGATCACTTGCAACATGTACTTTTAATGTAATCTCAACTGAAATCCAGGTTGTTTGGTTCTGCTATTACATGAATCACAGTGATAAGTAACATATTAATCTGTTGTATAAGTAAGAAAAATATCTGACATTGTATTCCCATTTGAACTTTGCTGTGGTTGAAAGCTCTGTTAGACATTTGGGTGACAGCTAAACCAAAAATCAGACAATGTTTTTCATTGGAATTTGGTTGTGCATTTAGATGAATGCCTAGTAATAATACGTTGGCAGTCTTTTTGAGTGGGTGAATATAGGTTGTAATCTCATCGATCAACGTCTCAACCAAATATTACCAAATTATCCATGTTGAAATGACATGGTGTGCCCAGTGAAACTAGTCTATAATCCCAAAGTTTTTTAAAATAGATTGTGTAGCTTATTTAATTTACTTTAAGATGTTTTTACATTAAATGAAAAATGATAACATCGGGAGACTAACTTGCATTGGTTTTTGGATGAAAATGCTAAAACGTTTGGAGACAGTGACTAGGTTAACAAAACCAAAGCATGGATTGCTGTCTTACCTAGTCTAGAGACTGCTAATCTCTCATTTACAAAGGATTTAACATAAATGGTATCAAAGCAGCTGCCAAAAGACTGTACAATGTGTCAACAAACAAGCAACAATTTCCTACAGCCTCCTCACCCTAAAATCTTTTCATGAACTAACACTCGCCCCTCACTTTATTCCCACTTAGTAGCTCTGGCCACTTTTGAAGGTAGATATGACATCATTAGCAATATGACATCATCATAGACAGCAGGATGACTTCCTGCTCACAGACATGAACAACATGACTTAAATCTGCCCAAAAAACTTTTTAGGAGATAGACTTTGCTTGCTAGCAAAGAGTGGTGAGCAGCTAATTAATGGTCAATAGCTAGATTTTTTTGCCTCACAGTTAGCCAAGATGGTTAGCTATCTATCCAAGGTTGTTTAAATATACACTCCCCTCCATATCTATTTGGACAGTGAAGCAAACATAAAACGTGGCTCTATACTTGTCACGCCCTGATCTGTTTCACCTGTCTTTGTCTCCACCCCCCTCCAGGTGTCGCCCATCTTCCCCATTATCCCCTGTGTATTTATACCTGTGTTCTCTGTTTGTCTGTTGCCAGTTCATTTTGTTCATAGACCCTATCAGCGTTTTGTTTCCCTGCTCCCGCTTGTTCCTGTTTTCTAGTTTCCCGGTTCTGACCGTTTAGCCTGCCCTGACCCTAAGCCTGCCTGTCGTCCTGTATCTTTTCCCCACTACTCTGGATTACTGACCTCTGCCTGACCTGACCCTGAGCCCACTTGCTGTCCTGTACCTTACACCCTCTCTGAATTATTGACCCTTGCCTGCCTTGGCCTGTCGTTTGCCTGCCCCTGTTTGAGGAATAAAGGTTTGTTTCTTCAACACTGTCTGCATCTGGGTCAAACCTTAAAACGTGATAATACTCCAGCATTTTAGATTTGAGAGAATATTTTATATTAGGTGACAAATAGCTTTTATTTATGGGTATTTTCATACATACCTGTTTTACTGTTTAGAAATAAAAGCACTATATGTATTTAATCCCCCCATTTGAAGAGGTCATACAGAGAGAACATCTGTCTGAAATTCAAATCATCTTACAGTTAATCATTATACACATTAGAGGAGACTTCCTGTTCACAATAAAATAATTCCAAACTTACTGCCACTATTGGCTCTTCCCATTGTGGACATGCCTCAAGGAAGAGCACAAATACACATGGAAAGTAAATGGAAGGTGTGTCATAATAGCTAAATAAACAACTTGAGACAAGTCATTTTGGGAGACAAGTGTTTGTCACGACAGTGCTACGATAGCTAGCAGAAGAGTGTATGAGCGATTGCTAACTACACACTCCTTTATATGTATTCAGACATTGAAGATGTATTTGTCTCTAAATTCCAGCATTTTGGATTTGAGATCACATTTTTTATATTATGCGACAGTATAGAATGACAGCTTTTATTTTAGGGTATTTTCATACATATCTTATTTACGGTTTAGGGGAAAAAAGCACTTTATGTATCTAGTCCCCCCATGTGAAGAAGTAATACGTTTTTGGATAAATTCACTTATAATGTATTGAAGTAGTAAAAAGCTTTGTTTGGTCCCATATTCGTTGCACACGGTGACACATGGTGTTTGCAACGCCAGCATGGTGTGTGCAACGCCAGGGTTGTGGGTTCGATTCCCACGGGGGGCCAGTACAATTTTTTTATTTTTTTTATTCATGAAATGAAATGTATGCATTCACTACTGTAAGTCGCTCTGGATAAGAGCGTCTGCTAAATGACTAAAATGTAAAAGAAGATGTTTCTGAACACTTCTACATTCATGGATAATCCTGAATGGAATGTTCACAATTAGAAGTGAACAAGTTACAGAGGCTCAAAGATCATGCTAACACTTTACTTGACACCCAGCGTCTTAACACCTTATGACACGGTCATAACCAGATTTTTCTTTGCAACTCTGCCTACGGAAGCCAGCATCCCGGACTCACCTCTTCACTCTTGATGTTGAGACTGGTGTTTGCGGGTACTATTTAATGAAGCTGCCAGTTGAGGACTTGTGAGGTGTCTGTATCTCAAACTAGACACTCTAATGTACATGTCCTCTTTCTCAGTTGTGCACTGACAAAAGGACATTTCTAAGTGACCCCAAACTTTTGAACTGTAGTTATTATTGCGTTATTTTAAGGTTGGTTATGACACCTACAAAACCTACCACAAAAGGCAAACATTACATTAAACGTTTATATTCCTGTACCCCTTCAAACATTCAACCTCCAGCTGTGAACCCCCTCTAGCACCAGGGTCAGCGCAATCTCAAACTATACGATACATTTATTAAACATAATAATGAGTGTGAGTTTTTGTCACAACCCAGATCGTGAGAAGCAACAAAGAGCTCTTATAGGACCAGGGCACAAATAATAATAATCAAGAATTTTGTTCTTAATTTACATATAAAACCGTATTTGTTCATCAGAAATTGTAAATAACTCACCACAGGTTAATGAGAAGGATGGGCTTAAAAGGATGCACATAACTCTGCAATGTTTGGTTGTGTTGGAGGGAGTCGCAGTCTTAAATCATTTCCCACACACAGTCTGTGCCTGTATTTAGTTTTCATGCTAGTGAGGGCCCAGATTCCACTCTCACGTAGGTACGTGGTTGCAAAGGGCATCAGCATCTTAACAGCGCGATTTGCCAAGGCAGGATACTCTGAGAGCAGCCCTATCCAGAAATCTGCAGTGGCTTTTGATTAAATAAAATTTTCACAGAACCGCTTGTTGCAATTTCGATGAGGCTCTCTTGTTCAGATATCGGTAAGTGGACTGGAGGCAGGGCATGAAAGGGATAATGAATCCAGTTGTGTCATCCACTTTCGGGAAAGTACCTGCGTAATTGCGCACCCAGCTCACTCAGGTGCTTCGCTATATCACATTTGACATTGTCCATGAGCTTGAGTTCATTTGCACACAAAAAAACATACAATGATGGAAAGACCTGTGTGTTGTCCTTGTTAATGCAGACAGAGAAGAGCTCCAACTTCTTAATTATAGCCTCAATTTTGTCCCGCACATTGAATATAGTTGCGGGGAGTCCCTGTAATCCTACATTCAGATCATTCAGGCGAGAAAAAACATCACTCAGATAGGCCAGTCGTGTGAGAAACTCGTCATCATGCAAGCAAGCGGTCAGACAAGTGAAAATTATGGTCAGTAAAGAAAACTTTAAGCTCGTCTCTCAATTCAAAAAAACATCCCTTGATAACCAGCACACTTCTCTATGTTGTAAAAGCGTTACATGGTCGCTGCCCATATCATTGCATAATGCAGAAAATACACGAGAGTTCAGGGGCATTGCATTAACAAAGTTAACCATTTTCACTGTAGTGTCCAAAATGTCTTTACCTTGGCAGCAAGAGCCTCTCGGTGGATAATGCAGTGTACCCGCGTTACCACTCCACTATGTCTCCCTGTCATGGCTTTTGCACCATCAGTACAGATACCAACACATCTTGAACACCAAAGTCCATTTGATGTCACAAAGCTGTCCATTACTTTAAAAATATCCTCTCATGTTGTCCTGGTTTCCAGTGGTTTGCAGAAGAGGATGTCTTCCTTAATTGACCCCCCATAAACATAACGGACATATACCAGGAGCTGTGCCAGGCCTGTCACGTCTGTTGACTCATCAAGCTGTAACGCAGAGAATTCACTGGCTTGTATGCGAAGCAGTAACTTTTTTTTAAACATCTCCTGCCATGTCACTGATGCGTCGTGAAAGTGTTGTTTGGTGAAGAAATTGTCTGTATAGTTTTTTGGGCCTTTTCCCCCAGCATTGTCCCAGCCATATCCGCAGCAGCAGGAAGAATGAAGTCCTCAACAATAGTATGGGGCTTGCCTGTCCTAGCTACTTGGTAGCTCACCATATAAAACATATCTGTTGCTTTTATACATGTCTTACTACTCGAAAGTCGTCTTTATTCTCGCGCAAAAACCTCCCGTGACTTATTTTTCAAATTGGCATGTATAGTTTCTAAATGTCTGCGCAAGAGTGAAGGTTTCATCAAGTTGTGAGATAGTACTTTTGCACATATAACACACCATTTCTGAGGAAAGGCAGTACTCCCAAAATAAGTGAACCCCAAATCAATGTAGTTCTCATCATATTTGCACCTCTTCAAAGGTCCAACGTCACTGTTTGTTGTTCAATGCTTTCCCAGGTAAGGGGGCAGTAGCTCTTCTGCTGCATCAGATTCACAACTGTCAGTGTCCATGCTAGCTGAGCTAGCAATAAATGTAGAATTACTGATGCTAGTATTGGATGTGCTCGTGGAAGCAGAACAACTTGTGTTGTCGACAGGTTCAGGTGTAGTAGAGCTGGTGTGTCTCTGTCTCTTTTTTTAATCATCTATTTTCAAGCAAACGTAATGAGCAGCAGCTACGATTGGCTACATACGAACTGTTAGTAGAATTTCCGCACAAGTATCACAGCTGTCTTCAGAAATGGACCAAAATGCAGCAGAGTTAGTGTTCAGCATCATTTAATTAAAAAAAAGATCACTGGAACACTACAAAACAAGAAAATACCGACAGCTCAACAGTACTGGCAGCATAACACACTGAACAGAAACAATTACCCACAACCCCAAAGAAAAACACACACTCCTATATAGGACTCCCAATCAAAGGCAACTCAACACACCTGCCTTCAATTGGGAGTCCTAATCACCAACACAACCATTCACACACACCAAAAACCCTGCCATATCCTGACCAAAACTAATACAATTACTCCCTCTGCTGGTCAGGACGTGACAGTACCCCCCCCTAAAGGTGCAGACCCCGGAATGCACCTTAAAAAAGAAAAAAAAATCCCCAATACCCCAACAAAACCAATAAACAATATCCCCTAAACAATAAGGGAGGGAAGGGAGGGTGGCTGCCGTCAACGACGGCACTGTGCTACACCCTCCCTCCCCAACCCACCTATCCTGGAGGTGGCTCAGGTGCGGGACGTGGACCTCGCTCCACCTTCGGCGTCGCCCACTTCGGTGGCGCCGATAGCTGCGCCGGGCAGACGGGTCGCTCAGGCTGACCCTGGCAGACTGTCCGCTCTGGCTGGGCCTGAGGGCAGGCGGGCCGCTCTGGCTGGGCCGGAGGGCAGGCGGACCGCTCGGGCTGGGCCGGAGGGCAGGCGGGCCGCTCGGGCTGGGCCGGAGGGCAGGCGGGCCGCTCGGGCTGGGCCGGAGGGCAGGCGGGCCGCTCGGGCTGGGCCGGAGGGCAGACGGGCCGCTCGGGCTGGGCCGGAGGGCAGGCGGGCCGCTCGGGCTGGGCCGGAGGGCAGGCGGGCCGCTCGGGCTGGGCCGGAGGGCAGGCGGGCCGCTCGGGCTGGGCCGGAGGGCAGTCGGGCCGCTCGGGCGGCACTGGGCAGTCGGGCAGTTCTGGCGGCTCCGGGCAGTCGGGCGGCTCCGGGCAGTCGGGCCGCTCTGGCGGCTCCGGGCAGTCGGGCCGCTCTGGCGGCTCCGGGCAGTCGGGCCGCTCTGGCGACTCTTGACTGGCGAGGCTTAGCTGACGCACTAGACGCCTGATGCGTGGGACTGGTACCGGACGTGCCAGCCTGGAGACATGCACCTCCATGCTAGTGCGTATAGCGGGAAACACCGGACCGTAGAGGCGCACTGGCGGTCTTGAGCGCAGGGTTGGCATCACCCCTTCAGGCTCGATGCTTACTTCGCCCTGGCACATGCGGGGCGCTGGTACTGTGCCTACCGGCCTGAAAATCCCAGGCCTCACCACAGCCCCAACCCCAAAGCACGGGACCTGTCCAGTCTGTCTCTGCCCTACAAGGGTACGGGGAGCTGGCCTGGGGCTCCAATCTCGCCCCGCCAAACAGCCCTTGTGCCCCCCCAAAAAAAATTATTGGGGCTGCCTCTCGGGTTCCCTTAGCTCCCTTAACTTGTCCTCCCAGAATCTTCGCTCCTTCTGCCAAGTCCATCCATCAACGCTGTTCTCCGCTGCTTGGTCCTTTTGTGGTGGGTAATTCTGTCACATGTGTCGTAGTGGAGAGAAGACCAAGGCGCAGCGGGAATGTGGATACTCATCGTTCTTTAATGAAAAAACACGCAAAGCATCCACAGGGAAAACAATAAACAGTACTCACGACGACAGGAACAGTTTGCAGGCATACAAACGCAGTGCAAAAACAATTACCCACAAACACACAGACAAACACACCCTACTAATATAGGACTCCCAATCAAAGGCAACTCAACACACCTGCCTTCAATTGGGAGTCCCACCCCAATTAACTCTACATAGAAAACCAAAGCTAGACAGAACGTAGACACACATACCAAAAACACAAAGACCTCTGCCACGCCCTGACCAAAACTAATACAATTACTCCCTCTGCTGGTCAGGACGTGACAGAACTTGTCAGTTGGCCATGCATTAAAGACCAAAATTGGTTAAAGAAAGAAAAATAAATTGCAATAAATAAAAAAGTAGACCAGTTTCATTTAAGGACTAAAAATGTACAGCTGTGCCATACAGATTGTAAAATAGTTGGGAAGAGATTTGCGATGTACCGATTCCATGGCACATGGTTTATGAACTGATACACAAAACGACTCTGGATTCAAAACTTAAGAGTTTTTCAATTTAGATTATTATACAAAATTCTTGAAACCAATATAACGTTTTATTTATATGTGTATATATAGATACAACTGTCCCAGCTCTGCAGATTTTGCTGCGAAGAGACAGAATCATTAGATCATTTGCTTTGTGCTGTCCATTTGTAGCTTGTTTTTGGGATGCAGGTTCAGGAATTCCTGAAGAAATGTAACAACATTTACCTGGAATTCACTCTCCAAATAGCACACTGGGTGATCTGAAAAGTCAGTCAATCGATCAATAATATAGTAATACTCTTTGCAAAAAAATGTATGTTTAATTCACAATTTGTAACTAGGAGAATAAAAAGGTTCAGAACTTTTGTGAAACATCACAGCACAGTTGAAAAATATATGGCAAATAGAAATCAAAACTAGATGGTGTTCAGAGATAGATGGGAGGGGTTGAGGGTAGCAGAAGGATGGGACTAAAAACAAACAAAAGATAACTAATGTAAAATATACTGTGTCCGTAAAATGTATATGTATAAGCTGGAAGTAGAAGCTTAAGGGTTGTTGTCCATTAGTTTACTCCAATTAGGGGAGTGGTGGTAGGGTTATGGGAAAATAATAAAGGGGGAAGAATAAATAAATAAATATATATATATATATATATATATATATGGGGCTTGCCCCATATATAATATGTATATTTATCCGCAAAAATATTTTGGGGATTGGAAATGATACAGACAATTGCATTGATTGAAGTCACCATCTATTTGCAATATTAAAGCTGATCCAGCCCATACATTTTTTGGTTATTATTATTAAAAAAGCACCAGTCTCCAGAAATGGCAAGGTGTCTCCAGTTGTTTATTAAGATATTGTGACGCACCTTCCATTTACTTTGTGTATTTGTGCTCTTCCTTGAGGCATGTCCACATTAGGAAGAGCCAATAGTGGCAATAAGTTTGGAATTATTTTATTGTGACTAGGAAGTCTCCCGGGCTGTTTGATGATAAACTGTAAGATGGTTGGAATTTTCTGTACCCAATCAAGTAATACCTGAATCTGGTAGAAATACTTAATATTGTGTTTAAAAAATAAACATACTTTACCATACTGAACTTACAGTATTTCATTATACTAGAAGATTTGAAACTCAGATTAAAGCCCTGCATGAGGGAATTACCTCAGACGACAAAAGACAAACAATTAGAACATGGCATAAGTTGAAGTAATTTGATTGCACAGTACATATTTAAATGTCAACTAATAGCAAGCCTTGCTTCTTATTATCCACTGTTGACAGCACTCCTTGAAATGTTACATTAATGACAACCATAAAATGTCATGTAAAATCGAAAGTACTATGCAGTAACTTGAAGTATTGCAAATAAAACTGAGTGCGCGGATTGCTGGTCAGAAGAGTGAGAAAAATGAGATGGTGAATAACAAGGCATACTGTACCAACCAATTAGAGTAGAAGACTCACATCTCCTATTTAAGGAAAAGTCAATAGGCTACATTATATAGTTCTGAAATTAAACTCCCATTAGTAGGACTCTGAGGTGTATTGTATTTTACTTAATTGAACATTTTGGGAAAAGATGAGCTGTGAATCATAAACATGCCCACTGTGGCTACTCTCTGATTGAGTTAATCAATTGATATGAATTAAACATAGATCCCGCTTTGCTGGCATTAAAATGATGATTTCCATCACAGAGTCCACTGTTTTCATATTCTACCTTTTCACCTTGTGCTTTATGGGATTTAGCTGTGCAGTTTGAATGCACTGATGGTGAAAATTATGCACTGATAAAATAGTTTCTAAATGACCTATTCTGTACATGTAGTTTGTGGTCGCTGAACAGCCGCACTACAAACAGACCTTAGTGTTTCGTTGTTTTGCCTACCTCCAGACATCGAGGCACAGGGTAAATTGATTGTGGTCTGCAAACAAGCCATGGTTATAATACCTTGATTGCACAGTACAACATATTTTTTCTATATTATTATTTGCTTTCCCCATCACAAAAGTATAGCATTTGTAAGACATTTGCCAAGTGCTTTGGTGTCTCTCTGTCACTGAATCACACAATATGTCTGATGTGAGTGTTGTTTTGTTCTTGAGGAGCTCATTAGTGAGGTTGCAATTTATTCCACAGTGACAGTTGAAACTACTCATCCCCCTACTGTGTCTGTCACAAGTTCTCCTGATATTCATAACACAGAGATCCAGCACCGTGTAGCCTAGAGGGGGCTATACAAGTTTTATTTTCTTGTTGTTTTGACAGTTCATGATAATATACTGCATACCTACTGTATATACACTGAGTGTACAAAACATCTTTCCATGACAGACTGACCAGGTGAATGCTATGATCCTTTATTGATGTCACTTGTTAAATCCACTTCAACCAGTGTAGAAGAAGAGGAGGAGACAGGTTAAAGAAGGATTGTTAAGCTTTGAGACAATTGAGACATGGATTGTCTGTGTGCCATTCAGAAGGTGAATGGGCAAGAGAAAAGATTTAAGTGCCTTTATTTATTTATAGGGGACAAGGCACATCAATATAACAATAATGCAACATCCATGTAAATGTGCCGGGGTTAGCCGAAAGCTAATTTACATTACATCCAATAATATATCATTCTAAACGACAACAACAACACTGTCATCAACTCTCGTCTTACATATGAGGAACCACAGATAACTCATGTGTACAGGTTTGGATAGATTTTAGTCATGTTTTCAATTGAAATTTAAAAGTACAATAATCAGTGCAGCTTCTCAAGTCCATGGGCATTGCATTCCAGTATATTATAGCTCTAACAGAGAAGACCGATTGGCCGATTTTACTGTGTCGAAAAGGGCCGACGCAATCCCCTCTAGTTACTGCCCTTGTTATCCTGGAGATGCTTTTCTTGAACATGATATGCCGACATAGGGGTGGAGGGGCAAGAACATGCAGGATCTTAAAGACAAGGCTTGCATCTACATACTCCTTAAAGCTAAATTATGTTTGTAAATGATATGACAATGGTGGTAACTGTTTGGTTTGTTATAAAATCTGAAGTGTTTGTTTGTAGAGGGATTTAATTGGTTTCAGAATAGTAGCTCCTGCTTGTGAGCAGCATGTGACAAAATCATAGCCCTTTGAACGGGGTATGGTAGTGGGTGCCAGGCGCACCGGTTTGTTTCAAGAACTGCACACTGCTGAGTTTATCACGCTCAACAGTTTCCCGTGTGTATCAAGAATGGTCCATCAGCCAACTTCACACAACTGTGGGAAGCATTGGAGTCAGCATGGGCCAGCATCCCTGTGGAACGCTTTTAACACCTTGTAGAGTCCATGCCAAGACAAATTGAGGCTGTTCTGAGAGCAAAAGGGGGTGCAACTTCATATTAGGAAGGTGTTCATTAGGAAGATGTGCCATTTAGCTGATGCTTTAATCCAAAGCGACTTCGAGTCATACGTGCAGTGACCCCAGCGGGAATTGAACCTACACTCTTGGCATTGCAACATGTCATCAGAGGGATTAAAGCAAACACACTGAATTATTATACAACTGTCAGAGCACTTGTCAGAATGTTAACCACTGTGTTAGGCAACTTTGTTTTTTTTTGTAATTGGTTTCTTGCAACTCAGAAGGATACAGCGAATGTGGAATTGCAACTGATATTATAGAAGAGACATGGCAAAGGTGGCATGAAGGTAGTTGACAAACCTCTGTCCATGATGACAAGTCAAGGTTGGAGCATTCAACCCAGCATTTCTCATTGGGGACTACTTTGTCTTATTATGGCCTTGATATTGACACAGGGAAACATCCCACTGGGCACAAACTTGTTGAATCAACGTTGTCAACGAATGGTTGAATCAATTTGTCAACATATTGTGACATGGAATCAACGTGGAAAATACATTGGATTTGAAATAATGTCATCAACCAGTAGTGTTTTCATCTAATTTCAACCAGCGTTGTAAACATTATAATGAGGGTAAAATTCTAATGTAAATACATTGACTTAACCTGACTAACAGTTACATCAGTCTAATTTCAACATAATCATCAGAACTATGTAGATATTGGAATTGAAAATTATACGTAGAAATGTAAAAAATATTTATCATCCAATATATACACTGAGTATACAAAACATTATGAACACCTTCCTAATATTGAGTTGCGACCCCCCCAGAACAGCCTCAATTCGCTGGGATATGGACTCTACAAGGTGTGGAAAGCATTCAACAGGGATGCCCATGTTCACTCCAATGCCTCCCACAGTTGTGTCCAGTTGGCTGGATGTTGTTTGGGTTGTGGACCATTCTTGATATACATGGGAAACTGTTGAGTGTGAAAAACCCAGCAGCGTTGCAGTTCTTGACACTAACCGATGCACCTGGCACCTACTACCATACCCCATTCCAAGGCACTCTTTTCTCTTGCTCATTCACCTTGTCAGTCTATGGCATGTAAAGAGAAGGTGTTCTTAATGTTTTGTATACTCAGGGGTTGAAATTATGTTGAATTTCATGTATGATTAGACATACGGTATGATATTTTAACTTGTTTCAATGTTGACAGTAAAATGGTATGTTTTAATCAACGTAATTTTTTCAACGTCATGCCATCAACCTAAATAAAGCAGAATATTGAAATAAAATGTCAAACCACAGTCCCACGTTTCCTGCCTGAACAGGCATTACTAATCAAATTTCAACAAATTTCAACCACCCAATATACTGTATATTGAATAAAAAATATTTTACATTTGTGGAATTTTCAACACAGTTCCAACACATACAATGCATTTGAAAAGTATTCAGACCCCTTGACTTTTTCCACATTTTGTTACGTTACAGCCTTAGTATAAAATGTATTAAATTAACTGTTTTCCTCAGCAATCTACACACAATACCGCATAATGACAAATCAAAAACAGGTTTAGACATTTTTGCACATTTATTAAAAATAAACTGAAATACCTTATTTACATAAGTATTCAGACCCTGTACTGTAAGACTCTAAACTGAGCTCAGGTGCATCCTTTTTCCATTGATCGTCCTTGAGATGTTTCTACAACTTGATTAAATTGATTGGGACATGATTTGGAAAGCCACACACCTGTCTATATAAGGTCCCACAGTTGACAGTGCATGTCAGAGCAAAAAACAAGCCATGAGGTTGAAGGAATTGTCTGTAACATTTCCACAGCATTGAAGGTCCCCAAGAACACAGTGGGCACCATCATTCTTAAATTGAATACATTTTGAACCAGCAAGACTCTTCCTAGAGCTGGCCACCCGGAGTTTGAGCAGCCGCATGAAGTTTGCCAAAAGGCACCTAAAGGACTCTCAGACCATGACAAACAAGATTCTTGAACTCCTTGGCCTGAATGCCAAGCGTCACGTCTGGAGGAAACCTTGCACCATCCCTACAGTGAAACACGGGGGTGGCAGAATCATGCTGTGTGGATGTTTTTCAGCAGCAGGTACTGGGAGACTAGTCAGGATCAAGGGAAAGATGAATGGAGCAAAGTACACAGAGATCATTGATGAAACCCTGCTCCAGGGTGCTCAGAACCTCAGACTGGGGTGAATGTTTACCTTCCAACAGGACAACGACTCCAAGCACACAGCCAAGACAACGGAGGACAAGTCTCTGAATGTCCTTGAGTGGCCCAGCCAGAGTCCAGACTTGGACCTGATCGAACATCTCTGAAGAGACCTGAAAATAACTGTGCAGTGATGCTCCCCATCCAACCTAACAAAGCTTGAGAGGATCTGCAGAGAAGAATGGGAGAAACTCCCCAAATACAGGTGTGCCAAGCTTGTAGCGTCATACCCAAAATGACTCAAGGCTGAAATCGCTGCCAAAGGTGTTTCATCAAATTTTATTGGTCACATACACATGGTTAGCAAATGTTAACGCGAGTGTAGCGAAATGCTTGTGCTTCTAGTTCCGACCATGCAGTAATATCCAACAAGTAATCTAACAATTTCACAACAACTACCTGTCACGTCCTGACCAGCAGGTGGAGTAGGTGTATAAGTTTTGGTCAGGGCGTGGCAGAAGAAGTTGTGTTTTCTATGTTCTGTCTAGGTTGGGTGTTTCTATGTAGAGTTAATTGGGGTGGACTTCCAATTGAAGGCAGCTGTGTGGTGTTGCCTTTTGATTGGAAGTCCTATATTAGTTGGGTGTGTTTGTCTGTGTGTTTGTGGGGAATTGTTTTTGCACTGCGTTTTTGTATAGCCTGCAAAACTGTTGCACTGTCGTTGTTTATTGTTTTTGTATAGTGTTCACGTTAGCGATTAATTAAATTCAAAGATGAACACAACCTCCGCAGCGTATTGGTCTACTTTTTCTGACGAGGACTTTTCTATTTCTTCGGAGGAGGAAGACAGCTGTGACACTACCTTTTACACACAAGTGTAAAGAAATGAATAAGAATATGTACAAAGTACTGAGTAAAGTGTCTGAATACTTATGTAAATGTGATATCAGATTTTTATTAAATTAGCTAAGATGACTAAAAACCTGTTTTTGCTTTGTCATTATGGGGTTATTGTGTGTAGATCGATGAGGGGGGGAAACAATTTAATCAATTGTAGAATAAGGCTTTAACATAACAACATTTTGAAAAAGTCAAGTGGTCTGAATACTTTCCGAATGCACAAGTTGATCATTGTTGATTAGTCAGGTTAAGTCAATGTATTTAAGTTTGTTTTACCCTATTTTAAATGTTTACAATGCTGGTTGAAATTAGATGAAAAAATAAATGTTTTCAGATCTAATGTATTTTCCACGTTGATTACACATAACAATAAATTGACAAATTACTTTGAAACGTTGATTGAACCAGTTTGTGCCCAGTGGGATAGCCCCTAGCACAAAGCACCCCAGGAGGGCTTGGGAAGGTTCCTGTCAAACTGACTATATACCGTCCTGGATGCTGTAATGGTTCATAGGCCACATACTACAGAGAGTCACCAGAGACAATGATTAGAAAAGGGTAGGAGAGAGCATACTCCAAGGCCATATCGTATTTCATTGATTTACTATAAACCACGGTTCTTCACATGCCTGGCACTGGGAATCGATGTTTCAATTACTGTTTTTTGTCCCAGTTGTCTCAGATAAAACGTGATGCAACACTTTAATAGAGTTAATAAGTGTATGCTAAATACACTTGGTGCTTGTGGAGATATCTCAGTCAATAAAAAGATCAACCACCAATCACTTGAGTCAATTAAAGTAGCATACCGTTATTCAAAGTGTCATCTAAAAGATACAAACTTGGGGTTACCCCAGACCATAACTTTTGACCATTATTCATCAGTATTGCCTTTCTCTGGGGATCACCTTTCAAAAATAGAGGCACTTTTAGGCTCCTAAACCCATATTAATGATATATGCTACTGTGATACCGTCAGCCATACCTCTGCTCCAGATGGATTTTTAACAGACAACACTTACTATGTCCCTGAGATTTATCTCAGCTAGCATACTTCCCGTTCCTGTGAAATGAATACTCAGGTTATTAGGTGCAGTAATAAATTGCTTAGGCTGAGAGATCCTCTGTAATGGAAGGCATGGTCCAATATACTTAATGGTTTACAGATGTAAAATGTTGGTCTTTAAAGCCCTAAGATGGACTTGGAGGCAAACAAAAAGAGTTGAGTGC
This sequence comes from Salmo trutta, assembly GCF_901001165.1. Taxonomy (NCBI): domain Eukaryota; kingdom Metazoa; phylum Chordata; class Actinopteri; order Salmoniformes; family Salmonidae; genus Salmo; species Salmo trutta. The sequence goes on from NC_042975.1 coordinate 24,397,960, forward strand.
ACTTTTGGAGCCAACGTTGTGAAGTTTCACAGCTTGGATTAATGAATCGCTCTCTCCCTCATCAACTTCTCATTCAGTCCCTCTCCAACTTCCAACACTAAAACGGCTGGCTGTCAACTATACATTTCTTGTTAGGTCTTAACCTCCGTAACATAATTAAAATGAACATTTTTACAGCACAAAGTCATGAAATGAATACATTTAATAACACTTTTCAATTTCAACATAAGCTCCATCGCTCCCTCACTTTAATTATTTTAAAAAGTAATATCAAACAAACAATGAGCCACATACTATTACTTCAATCAGCACATTCTGTAGCTTAATTTCCATGAACTTTGAGTTCAGTTCATATGTAATTTCCAAAGTGAATAAAGACTTTTATAATGTGACTTCAGAATTACTGATACGGAAAGCCAGAAGTAAAAAATATAAAATAATGGTTCCACTTATCCAGGGGAAAGAAGGAATTTCTACTCGTGAGCCTACTGTGGTGTCTATATATCAGTTCCAATATTCAGCAGTCAATGCTGGAGAAGAAGGAAACAGCATCCACTCAATGGAACGAGACACTAGATCATGGAGAATAACATATCCCCCCCAAAAAATCTCAAAAGCCATATCTGCATTGAGAACAGATTGGATTTGGATGCCCGCTTAAAAGGCCCACTTATGTTGAATCCCCAAAGAGAGCCACAGACAGTGAATGGTAACGGATTTCATTCAGAATGTCTAACTTGGGAACATTTATGGGAAATTACAGCAGCTCTATTCAGCCTGCCAGCCCTATTCAACGAAACTAACTGCAGGTGGAGCGGATTATAAGACCCCAAGTCATTTAGCAATGCGACAACGTCAACAACAATGGACCCAAACAGAATAAATCTCACTTTTCTCCCAGTTCGCAAATATTGTAAAATTACTGGTTGATCACTAAAGTGTGGTGCAATAATTCACAATTTGCTTAATGTACCAGGGTGCTCTGAGAGGTCGCACTGATTGTCATTCCAGTGCGCCGCACACATTGCTTTCAGTCCAGCATCTGGCCATTGATTTTGAGGAACCTGTATTTGACCTTTTCCCTGGATGCAAACTTGCCCGACTGTTTCCAAGCTCTATAAGTGACAGGCGGAAGGCGAGAGTTGCTGACACAATGAGCCTCTTCAGGATATCAATGGACCTGGCTTACCTCAGATTGACAGAGTACCTGTCTCTTCCTCTCTATCTAACCTCTCTCTCCTGCTTTATTTCCCCTCCTCCCCCTCCCTGTCTCTGTCTCTGTCTCCTGATTTTTTTCTCTCATCCTCCTCCTTGTCTTTTTTGGCTAAGGCCCCTCTGTGTAATGGAGTGAGCTGCGGCTGCACTCCAATCACCTCCCCTTAATCCCAACTTCACACCACAATCCAGGGGCTCACTGTCACAGCCAACCCTCTCTACAAGCAATGACTCCCTCCCAACCCCCATCCTCCTCTCGCTTCTGACTCCTGCACAGCCTGCTTGCACCTGGTTTATTCCATGTCACCCTTATTATTTGTCACATACTGTATACTGCGACATACTCTTCTGTCTGTATACCCTGCTGTATCTCTCACACCTACTGTAACAACATCACACTAACAGACACACGCGCGCGCACACACACACACACACACACACACACCATACTGCTATACAATTTCTGACACACTTCTCCTCAGCCTCACACACTATTCCCTATCACACCAGTCACATGATGACACACACTTCCCAACCTTCATCTCTGTGTGTTTCATCACCCCTCCCTCCCGCCATCCCTCCCTGCCTCACAGAGCTCCAGCGAGTGAGCAGGTTGTTTACTGCGGCTTGCCGAACTTTCACCGGCTGAGTCTGCAGGGACTGTGCAGTAAATATGGTGACAGACAGAATACAGGCCTCATGTCTCATCACATCCCCGGACAGCTCGGAGCTAGGAAGAGGAGAATAGTAGGAAGGGGGCAGGAGTACAAGGCAGAGAGTGAACTAACTGGATGTGAAGCCATTCCCCTCAGGAGGGGTTGTGTGCTGAGCCCGTGGTGCTCTCCTACAGCCGGCACAGCATGTACCGCCACTGATAGTTTTTAAATTGATATGATATCTAATGCATTATGAAAACGCTCAGCAGAACCGCTTGCTTTTCTCGCTGGGACACCACAGTAATATGAATTATGGTAAACACATTAGCCTTGATTGGTGGAACAAGAAAGATGTAAAATCTTTTGGATTTGTGCTGACGTGCTCTGACAGAGAGGACGGGAGAAAAAAGAGAACTCTGTATAAGGAGCCGCCCACTCTCTCCTTAAACTCTGATTGTAAACAAAGGGAGCGTGATGGACTATAAAGTATGTCCATGCAGAGCCCATTTGTCTAATTTTGTAATGGTATTTTGGCAGTGACCCCAGTGGATAGGCTATATTTGTGATGTTGTTTCCCATAACAGAAAGTAGGTAGTCACATAGTTAACATGATTGATAATGGTGCAGGAACAGCAACAACAAAAATTCTGTCAACATACTTAGCCAGGGTTAGAATGGAAAAATACTCCTTCAAATTGGTAGCCTGAGAAGGGAGACACACCAGACTATCTATGGCCGATTCACTGTACAATCAACCAAAATACCACGAGACTGGAAGGCCAAAACCTAGGACATGAGTGTACTTACGTGGCCCTAACTGTAATTATATCGTTAAACCATTGACCATGAAATACGAGCTTTCACTTTAAGTCGTCTCATTGGGGGAAAATGCTCAGAGTGGAATGTCAGTAGGAAACGGCAGTAAATAAACACGTTGTCAACAAAAACATAAACAAGTGCTGGAGGGAAACTATACTGAAGGCAGGGTCAACGGTCAAAAAGGGAAATCGAAGGGTCAGTGCAGTACAGTTGATAGTGTATATTACAGAAAGCATGGTATAGTCTCTAGTATCCTGCCAAATGTTCTTCTTCAAGTTATAGGTGAAATAACTCAAAATTGGCTTTTGAATTCTCAGACTGCAGCGCATACTCAGAGCACCAAATAAGAAGAATTTAGCTCCAGACTTGGCTTAACTTAATATGCTCAATTATTCTTCAGCAGCCCAGGCCTAAATGTGATATACATGATGTACAGCAGCATCTCTCTGTATGATGAGGCAAAGAGTATGAGAGGGCTGAGCATTTGGATCTGTCAGTGTTATTTCCATGCCCCTGGGCACTGTGCATATGGCAGGCAGCATTCAGAGCTTTCCGGTAAACAGAATCCTATGTTTGATATGCCAGGCTTACTGCAACTCAGCTCAGCAATATCCTCCAAAGCTGAGATCAGTACAGCATAGCCCCCATCTGCTCCACACGCTCCCAGCCTCCCAGCTAGAGTAGGGTACAAGTCCAGTTCACCTTTGTTGCATTGCATTATTTGGGAAGCGTTCCTTCTAAAGTAAAGGGAAAGAAAGCATTGGGTGGGTTAGCGCTAGTGTTTAGCGTTTTAATGCATATTCATAGTGATAGCCTTACTTATTTTTCGCTTCTTTAGCTCGGAACTTTAAATGTGTACATCGCACATCAGCCAACTCTCATCGACTAGGCCCCTGCCATGCATACCAGAGACTTGGATGTGATCCAAGCCACTCTGTGCCAACAACGTACAAAAGTTATTGTTGTGAATTTCCTCCCTCTCAGACTGAAATAGGTTTGTTTTGATTCGCTTTTCATCATATTTATTGTATTTTTATTTACAAGCATCCTATAAAACTGGTATGCATATGCACCAAAAACACTGTTGGTTTGACAAGTGGCAATGAATCACTCATATTGATTAGGACACAACTAAGAAAGCACACATAAACTGGAAATATTGTTTACATCACTGGTTAAAGGACAATCTGCTTCAGGGGGGGTGGTCGCCAAAGAGAAACGCAACACTTATTTGTCAATCACTCATATCGATATCACGTTGAAATAAATAGAACAAGAGGGTCAGGTTACACATCCTGTTCAAACAAACTCTACTGAAAAAACACAGAATCGGGGAATAATATGTATATCATTGGTAAGACGATAACTTTTAGAAGAGAGCCAGCTGAATTTTGGATTCTTGCATTTTGTTTCAACTAGGTCACCAACGCACAAAAGTAAATGCAACACAATTTTGATAATCACTCATATCATTGTCACATTGAAATCAATAGAACGGGGGCAAACATTTGGGTTGTTTAAACTAACAGTATTCAAAGGCCACACTGAATCTGATAAAATGTTTTATATCACTGGCTAGAAGAAACTTTGCTTAAGACAGTAGTCTACATTTTGTCGGATGGAGATTCTGGGAAGAAACAAATCAGTTTCTTTGTTATTTAACTTAAACTAATCACGACCAGACATAGGATATCAACACTGACAAGGGTTAGATGTTATTGGAGTAATAGTTTGACTCTCAAATCAGTATATTGGTGTGAGGCCAGTGACTTTGATAGAGAGAAGGCCCAAAATTCTCTGTACCATTTGTTAGAAAATGATTGCAGAGTTCTGCGACCCCAGTGCATATGATAAAATCAACAGTACAAAACCAAATATATTGATATTTTTTAAGCAATTGATATGGTGTCATCGTGCTGACAAACTTTTATATAAAAATCACCAATCTGATGTGTAATTGCCCCCAATTCGATGTGGTCAAAATGTCAGCTTGTGAAATGCAGTTACACATACTGTCCACAGCAAGGAAAGTAATATACATTAAATATAGCAAAATAATTCTTGATTTTAATTTAGGATGATAGTAAATGAGGCAAACTCACAGATGTTTACAATAATCACATTTATTTCTCACTAGTTTAACCATTTAGAAAGTAAAAAAATGCTTAAGCAAAATTTAACCAGACATTCTAGGAACAGTGCCCATAGTAGTCCACCCTATCACCAGGTTGCGACGATAATACATTTGGTAAACATCCCGAAACGTTATTCCAATGCAATACACATTTAAGAGAAGGCATTGAATGACCACTGTGGCGCTACCTGGAGAGAACACGCCTCATGAGGATATGATGATGAAATAGCAAAACAAACCCACACATCTCTCTCTTGGCCCCCAGGATTACCTACCTTGTGTGTGTGTGGAGAAAGTGTACGTGCACCTCTAAACGAAGCAATAAGGCAGTTTTTCTCAGTGTCAGGATGAAATGCAATTCATCCTAGCCTGATCCATCATAACGCTAGTAGTAGAAGTCAGGAAGTTTACTTGATTTGTGTCAGAGAAAACTAAAGTATGAAGCGCCTAATTCGGATTGTGCTACAATACTACCCACTCATAGTTAGGAATTTCATCAAGTCCAGTGTTACACATTCCAATTTCCACACAGATACATACATGTGTTTGTTTAACAGAGGATCTCCAGAGTCACCCTGTTTTGGGGCTACATGAACAAGAATGTAATAACACTTTCATTGACACTATAAGCATTCATGAATGCTGTCTGAACCCTTAAGAAGCTTTATAAAGGATTGAGCACTTAAACATTAATGTTACACGTGAGAATGTATTCTATAGCTATCGCATATGAATGTGTTTCGTTGTTCTTCTGTGGGCTCTGAGGCATCACCATGCCGTCCATGGTAGGGGTACGTCACTTGAGTGGGTTGAGTCACTGACGTGGTCTTCCTGTCTGGGTTGGCGCCCCCCCCTTGGGTTGTGCCATGGCGGAGATCTTTGTGGGCTATACTTGGCCTTGTCTTAGGACGGTAAGTTGGTGGTTGTAGACATCCCTCTAGTGGTGTGGGGGCTGTGCTTTGGCAAAGTGGGTGGGGTTATATCCTGCCTGTTTGGCCCTGTCCGGGGGTATCATCGGATGGGGCCACAGTGTCTTCTGATCCCTCCTGTCTCAGCCTCCAGTATTTATGCTGCAGTAGTTTATGTGTCGGGGGGCTAGGGTCAGTCTGTTACATCTGGAGTATTTCTCGTCTTATCCGGTGTCCTGTGTGAGTTTAAATATGCTCTCTCTAATTCTCTCTTTCTCTCTTTCTTTCTTTCTCTCGGAGGACCTGAGGCCTAGGACCATGCCTCAGGACTACCTGGCATGATGACTCCTTGCTGTCCCCAGTCCACCTGGCCATGCTGCTGCTCCAGTTTCAACTGTTCTGCCTGCGGCTACGGAACCCTGACCTGTTCACCGGACGTGCTTGTTGCACCCTCGACAACTACTATGATTATTATTATTTGACCATGCTGGTCATTTATGAACATTTTAACATCTTGACCATGTTCTGTTATAATATCCACCCGGCACAGCCAGAAGAGGACTGGCCACCCCTCATAGCCTGGTTCCTCTCTAGGTTTCTTTCTAGCTTTTTGGCCTTTCTAGGGAGTTTTTCCTAGGGAGTTTTTCCTAGCCACTGTGCTTCTTTCACATGCATTGCTTGCTGTTTGGGGTTTGGGGTTTGGGGTTTCTGTACAGCACTTTGAGATTTCAGCTGATGTACGAAGGGCTATATAAATAAATTTGATTTGATCACCTGACTCAAAAAGTGAACATTTTGGACTGGAGCACTGGCCTTGTTGTGCAAACGGTGAAAAACTACATGGCAGGAACAAAAGCCATTGGTAGAGAGTGAAACGAAATTCTAGGCTTTGGAGTCATTTTGAAATGGGGGAATGGAAATGGGGGAATGAGGGAATGGCAGGAAGTAAGAGGAGCTAGCCCTAGTGCACAATCAAATAAAAGTGATATTGAATTTGTTTGTGAATAAGTCCATTATCTCTCCCTTTTCAAACCCCTTTTCTCAGTCAGTCCCGCTCTCATATGTCTTTCTTGAGTTGAAAGGCTCCTAAAGAGTATAATTTTCCACTCAGCGGTACAGTCTTCCATCCTCTACCTGCCTTCCGCTTTGGTTGAAAAGAACCCAGGAGGTGATGCCTGCGGTGTGTGCCAAAACCCTGACACCACTTATACTTGTTTCACACTACTGAGCTTAACTGAGCTGTACTGGTTAAGTTATCCACCCTCAATATGGTATCTTTAGAATATGTCAAAAATAGTGACATAACCATTGTAGTTATACACTCCGCTACATCTTTATTTGGACAGTGAAGCTAACATGTTTAATTTGGCTCTATACTCCAGCATTTTGGATAAAATGTTTTATATGAGGGCACAGTGCAGAATGTCACCTTTTATTTGAGGGTATTTTGATACATATCTATTTCACCATTTAGAAATGAAATCCCTTTATGTATCTATTCCACCCATTTTAAGGTCTTATAAGTATTCACTTATAGTATTGTAGCAGGTTCAAGGGGTGGGGTTTCCATGTCACCAAGTTCAATAACCAAACACGCACGCGAACCACAACTAGAATACAAATAGGTTATTTATTAGGGAGATTTGCAAACTGTGGGAAAGGGGGGAATTCAGCAACCAGTTTACAGTCTACAATCCGTTGTCATTGTCCGTTCCGTAGGGGTAATCCTAAAACTCAGGTCCTCAGCCAAACCGGTTCGGGACACACTAGGGGTAAGCAGACAGTCTAGGTCACAACAGGTAATCACACAGCTAATTCTCTCTCTTCTCACACTCTTCATAACACACATTTCCCTCTGTCTTCTTCCTGTTTCTGCAGCCCGCTTCCTCTTTTATCCCCAAGCACTCCATGGCTTAATGAACAACAGGCTTGCCTTGTTGGGGCAGGAAGTTCATATAAGGCTCTGGGGTGGAGCCAGCGGGCTGCAAGATATCCCCCTTCACTCACCACTCCCCTTACCTCTCCCTGCCATGTGCCACAGTATATTCAATTTAGTCAAAAGTGTAATTTTTGTCCCATATTCCTAGCTCTTGTTAGATGCATTTGCAGTTTGTTTTGGTTGTGTTTCAGAAAAATGTTGTGTCCAATTGAAATGAATGGTAAATAATGTATTGTGTCATGTTGGAGTCAATTTAATTGTAAATAAGAAAATAATATGAATGTGCATAAATATCATACCCCCCCAAAAAATGATAACCTCCCCTGTTATTGGTAATTATGAGGTTAGCATGTTTTGGAGGCATGATCTTTCTGCATCTGTAACATTCTCACTCATCATTATCCACAATTCATTCATGATTATCCAATCATTGTAGCATTCACATTAATGTAGAAATGTTCAAAATCATATGATTTGTTTATTGACAATAAAAGTGACTCCAAAATGACACAAAATCAAATTTTATTGGTCACATACACATGATTAGCAGATGTTAATGCGAGTGTAGCGAAATGCTTGTGCTTCCGACCATGCAGTAATATCTAACAAGTAATCTAACAATTTCACAACAACTACCTTATAAACACAAGTGAAAAGGAATGAATAAGAATATGTACATATAAATATATGGATGAGCGATGGCCAAACGGCATAGGCAAGATGCAGTAGATGGTATAGAGTACAGTATATACATATGAGATGAGTAATGTAGCGTATGTAAACATTATATAAAGTGGCATTGTTTAAAGTGACTAGTGATACATTTATTACATCCAATTTTTAATTATGAAAGTGGCTAGAGATTTGAGTCAATATGTTGACAGCAGCAACTCAATGTTAGTGATGGCTGTTTAACAGTCTGATGGCCTTGAGATAGAAGCTGTTTTTCAGTCTCTCGGTCCCAGCTTTGATGCACCTGTACTGACCTCGCCTTCTGGATGATAGCGGGGTGAACAGGCAGTGGCTCGGGTGGTTGTTGTCCTTGATGATCTTTTTGGCCTTCCTGTGACATCGGGTGCTGTAGATGTCCTGGAGGGCAGGTAGTTTGTCCCCAGTGATGCGTTATGCAGACCTCACTACCCTCTGGAGAGCCTTGCGGTTGTGGGCGGAGCAGTTGCCTTACCAGGCGGGGATACAGGATGCTCTCGATTGTGCATCTGTAAAAGTTTGTGCGTGTTTTTGGTGACAAGCCACATTTCTTCAGCCTCCTGAGGTTGAAGAGGCGCTGCTGCGCCTTCTTCACCACGCTGTCTGTGTGGGTAGACCATTTCAGTTTGTCCGTGATGTGTACGCCGAGGAACTTAAAACTTTCCACCTTCTCCACTACTGTCCCGTCGATGTGGATAGGTGGGGTGCTCCCTCTGCTGTTTCCTGAAGTCCACGATCATCTCCTTTGTTTTGTTGACGTTGAGTGAGAGGTTATTTTCCTGACACCACACTCCGAGGGCCCTCACCTCCTCCCTGTAGGCCGTCTCGTCGTTGTTGGTAATCAAGCCTACCACTGTTGTGTCGTCTGCAAACTTGATGATTGAGTTGGAGGCATGCATGGCCACGTAGTCATGGGTGAACAGGGAGTACAGGAGAGGGCTGAGAACGCACCCTTGTGGGGCCCAAGTGTTGAGGATCAGCAGGGTGGAGATGTTGTTTCCTACCCTCACTACCTGGGGGGTGGCCCGTCAGAAAGTCCAGGACCCCGTGCACATGGCGGGATTGAGACCCAGGGTCTCAAGCTCTATGACGAGTTTGGAGGGTACTATGATGTTAAATGCTGACTAATCGATGAACAGCATACTGTACATGACTGTGATTATAATCGAAGAGAATTCTCTTGGTAGATAATGCGGTCGGCATTTGATTGTAAGGAATTCTAGGTCAGGTGAACAAAAGGACTTGACTTCCTGTATGTTGTTATGATCACACCACGACTCGTTAATCATAAGGCATACATACACCCCCGCCCTTCTTACCAGAGAGATGTTTGTTTCTGTCGGCGCAATGCGTGAAGAAACCAGGTGGCTGTACCGACTCTGATAAAGTATCCCGAGTGAGCCATGTTTCCGTGAAACAGAGAATGTTACAAACTCTGATGTTTCTCTGGAAGGCAACCCTTGCTCGGATTTTGTCTACCTTGTTGTCAAGAGACTGGACATTGACTAGTAATATACTCGGGAGCGGTGGGCGATGTGCCCGTCTACGGAGCCTGACCAGAAGACCGCTCCGTCTGCCCCTTCTGTGACGCCATTGTTTTGGGTCGCCGGCTGGGATCCAATCCATTGTCCTGGGTGGTGGACCAAACAGAGGATCCGCTTCAGGAAAGTTGTATTCCTGGTCGTAATGTTGGTAAGTTGACGTTGCTCTTATATCCAATAGTTCCTCCCGGCTGTATGTTATAAGACTTCCTGGGGTAACAGGTAGAGCAACTAGTGTTGAGCTGCCTTTTAGTAACCCATGGCTCAGTGTTTGGGCTCGTCTCAGTCATTTACTTTGGTAAATAAATACCAGGGCTGAGATGTGTTAGCCAGAAGGGCTGGTGTCAGTTAGCTTTATCGATAGCGATAAGCGGCATGTCATACATTACGCCCCATTCAAACATTATATGTCCTTAATTAGATCTATGCCCCATTCCAACAACTTCTTGTCAGTAGGAGTGAGTCATGTAGATCACACACACCCTCACTACTCACATAAAACTCACAACTATGTACAAGTAAATATACTTTTGTCATTGCTGTGCAGTTTTTAAGGGGTGGTTGAGTTTGAGATGGACAGGGCTCAAATCAAAGGTGGTTTGTGGATTGCATAACTGTCAAGATTGCTTTGTGATAACTCACTGAGTGTATAAGGATTTGTATGTGCTCATTTCTAAAACCACTCGTTTTGGACTGCACATAAACTGGTTAGAATGTGTTCTTCATAAGGAGAGTGTCTTCTTCCCACAAAAACAGACTTCCTAAAGGAGGTTTGGACATTTTGGCATCAACGATGACTGCCGAGACCACATTTTGGAGCTGTCTGTTTTAAAAGCAAATGCAGTTCGCTGTTTTAGTGCTAATGCTAGTCTTTGCCTTGTGTGCAAACTGCCATTACACTCCAAACAGTGCTGTTTGTCCTTGGTTGAGCGTAATTTATTGTGAAATGAGAGACAGATTGTGTTCTCCCCTCATCAACGATGGTCATTCAGAGTTTATCATAATTTGAGATAATAGTGACAATTTGGCACACAAAAACAAACCGACACACTCTCTGGTGCTGGCCAAAAACAGAACTGTGTTCAAATCCCTTTGCCTTTTCATTCCACTATAGATACACATATTTTATAGCGAGAAATGCCAGGAAATTCTACATTATTTATAAGTTGCCTTTACCTTATCAGATCATAGCCTTTTATAATTTACATTTCATTTAATATGACAGGAAGAAAGTTGCAGGTCTTGAGTATTCCAAGGAGCAGAAGGCCAAAAACTTACAGAAAGCTCTGTCATTCATATCTGCATAATCAGAGGTTTAGAATGTCTAATTGAATGAGATATATTATTTGTTGCTGATAGTGACTCATGCTTGACCTATGAGTGTTTGCTGAGGGGAAATGTTTTATGAATCAGCCCCCATTGCACTTTAAATCGTCAGTCTGGATAGCTCTAGCAGATTAATGGGACTATGATGGCGTTAGACCAGGTCCATGTGCAGGGAAGAAGAATTTTCCCCAAGTCGTTTCCAGCTCCACTGTTACGGCACAGTGATCACACCTGGCAAATATTTACTGTGATTGAGGAGTTTTTCCCGCCTTGGATGAGTGAGAAAATCACACCTCAGTCCTAGAAAAAATTGTTTCAAAAGGGTTCTTCGGTTGCCCCCATAGAATAACTATTTTTGGTTCCAGGTCGAACCCTTTTGGGTTCCATGTAGAACCCTTTCTAAAGAGGGTTCTACATTGAACCCAAAAGGGTTCTTCAAAGGGTTATCCTATGGGGACCTCAGAAGAACCCTTTAAGGTTCTAGATAGCACATTCTTTTCTAAGAGTGTAGTAGTGGAAAGTTAAAAACTTCTTTCAGGTGTCTGAAAGTCACACACAATGGATTCCTGAATGTTTGCTCAGGTCCATTAAGTGTAAAACTTCAACTGACCACAGTGTCAACATTCTTACATTTCTTAACTTTCTTAGATAAATAGCCCCCAATGGAAATAGTTGGTTCTGGAGCAAAAATATATTCCACTCTCTGGTCTCAAGGTATTATTCAATTTCATAAAGGATATAGCAACATTTATGTCTAAGAGCTTACGTAAGTTGCAGTAAGAACCTAAGTAGTCACCAAGTTATGGGGATAACACTAGAATATGGTCATTACTGCACTATGAGATAGCATGTTTGAATTTCAGGGGTAGTTGTCTAAAAATGCATAATTTCTTAATCTCTTACTAGTCCGCTTTTGATTGAGTGTGGTCCATTGGTCCTCCCGATAACGGCATAGCACAGGGACCTAGTCCCGTATGACGGTGGCAAAGGTTTTTTTGCCCCACAAGAAACAAATCAATAACCAAATTGATGTGCCTCGTGCACTTATTCTAACAAATCTGCCGATGCCATATTAATTGGGACCACATCCAAGCCCCTATAGTTCCCCTCAAGGCTACCTTTCACCACCAATTAGACATAATGACTTAGAGTGCATTAACGAAAATCAAAAGAACAAAGACAGATGGAATACGTCAGAACTGTCATTAAGTTGGGAAGGAACTCCAGAGACTTAAGTCTTTGCTGTCTTTTTCCTTTGTTATAAATGCCTAATGAAATGCTGGCTATGGTAAATGTGTTCATAATTAGCTGTTAAGACGATGCACCGAAATCAGTCAATTTTAATACTCTTACATGGTTATCAGTTTCAGTTATCAAAACCTTTGAGTGGATTTATGAAATCACTTTGAACAATCAACAAGGCTTTCACTCTTCGATACTCCACAATAATACGCCTGTGGGTGTATGTGGAGTATGCTCAATACATTTCACTACACTTCACTACTGTCTTCAAGACATTATACAAACAAATCATACACTGGGCAGCTTGCTTCACCAACAGAGAGAAAATAGCTTTTCTGATTTCCTATACCCCCCCAGTATAACAGTCTCCAGAATTGTACATTATACAATTATCACAATAGTCATCCATTCTCAAAAATGAAATTCATGACACCTTGGTGGCCGCAACAGACGTGATGTGCACACTGCCATCATTCACAGACAAATGTTCAGTGGCATTCACTTCAAATCTAATGAAGCTACAAATCAGAAATCATGCTTTAGTTCATCACTAATAACAGCTGTTGCCATTCTAACCGAATTGTATCACAGGGGATTAAGGATAATGTTTTTGACTCATCGAATCAGCAGCAAACACGAAAATCACTACCATTACACAAACCAAGGTTAATTTTAAGAAGGGGCATATCTATCTTTCTGTTGGTTGTAGGTCATAATTCCTCTCGTTACAGAAATGGACATATATATATTTCTGCAGCCAGATAAACGTATTTAGGGAGCTGTTTCAGACTGTTGCCTCTGATATTTCCATACATCAGATAAAAATGTCCCCTGAAGGATAAGGAGCCTGATGCTATGATATGAAATGCCTGTAAGCCCACTGCATGCTTGGGGATACCGTCCAACTTATACATATTTCAAATACTGAACATGTCATGCTATACAGGCTTCTGTAAAATAATATGCTAATGCATGCCACTGCTTGGCTTTGATTTATGGTACGGGGAAAATTGTACCACCACACATTATCATTCAGACGTTACAGTCAACAACTTAATATTCTCTCAACAGTAACCCCTCCATCAGCCAACCTGGCTATACTATTAACAGTGTGCAATACCTTGTGCTTGCTAATGTTCAATGAGTAGGGAAAGGCTATGAGTTTGACAGGTCTTTGCCGGGTGTTTCTCCCATTGACAATCAACCAATGGCTAGCTGAATGCAAGGGGGAGATGGAGATACTAACTTGAAGCAGTGCTTTAGAAGTGTTGAAGTGTGCTGCTTCTACTTGCTAGATATAGACGTCAATGTTCCTAATTTGTAGGTTGTTACTACAGTATATATGTCTCTTGGACCTTCACAACCCTTAAATATTTCCCAACACTTGTTTGACCTCACCCAATCCCTTGCTTGACCTCACCTTAGTCCTTGTTTAAGACCTCACCCAATCCCTTGTTTGACCTCACCCAATCCCTTGCTTGACCTCACCTTAGTCCTTGTTTAAGACCTCACCCAATCCCTTGTTTGACCTCACCACAGTCCTTGTTTAAAACCTCACCCAATCCCTTGTTTGACCTCACCCTAGTCCTTGTTTAAGACCTCACCCAATCCCTCGTTTAAGACCTCACCCAATCCCTCGTTTAAGACCTCACCCAATCCCTCGTTTAAGACCTCACCCAATCCCTCGTTTAAGACCTCACCCTTGCCCTCGTTTAAGACCTCACCCTTGCCCTCGTTTAAGACCTCACCCTTGCCCTCGTTTAAGACCTCACCCTTGCCCTCGTTTAAGACCTCACCCTTGCCCTTGTTTAAGACCTCACCCTTGCCCTCGTTTAAGACCTCACCCTAGTCCTTGTTTAAGACCCCACCCTAGTCCTTGTTTAAGACCTCACCCTAGTCCTTGTTTAAGACCTTGCCCTTGTTTAAGACCTCACCCTAGCACTTGTTTTCGAGGAAAAGCAGAGATTCAGATTCAGCCCCCTTTGCTATCCGACACCATAATGAACCTACCGATGATATTAAGAGGTGAAGGAAGGGGATTAATCATTCATGAATTACCCCCCAATGATAATGGCTTCCTGAAGACTGTCATTAAATACTTTAATGGTGACTTTGGCCATTGACGTCCTCGAGATACTGCAGCATGGCAAGTTTTAGCATAGCTTCATTTAAAAGCGATGCCCTTTGCTCCACTAAGAGCAAAAATGAATAGTTCCAGTTGTCAAATTAAAAGCGTTGGTTGAAATTTCAACGTCGTATCTTGTGTAGGGTCTGTGATAGTCATTGTACACATTTTGCAACTGAATTAGCTTATTCTTGATTTGATGTGATCAAAGGAGCTCTTCTACGTTACAATTAATGTATTGGTACAGTTTTATAACACTTATTTATTGCTACTAAATATTTGGTGGCCATCTGATCGTGGACTGAATTTATATAATGCATTTTTTTGGGGATCTTTCTTACTGCATAAGCACATCCGTGATCTATCCATTTTAGTGTTATTAGTTTACAATCCTAATTGTATTCAATTGAAAGACATTTGAAATTAGTCATTTCTTTTCAAGGTCATCAATCTGTCTGGTAACCAAATTGAAATTAGAATATTCAAATCTGGCTAAAATGAGAATTAGATTATGAAAGCAGGAAAGGCATACAATCTACCATTTAAATAAATAATTATCGCTCTCTGTCACTCTTAACTTTGCAATCTGGAAAAACAAAGTTAACAGAAGGGAAAAATCTATAAGTATCCCACGGAGAGACACAAGGAAACCCAATAGTAATTTACTTTGACCCAGCCTCCCCTCACTAACTTTGCCCTAATCAGAGTATTGCGGGGCCTCTCCTGGCGTGTGTCCATTTCGGCCCCACACCAGCACTGATGGAGGGGACCCCAGAGGGACTCACAACCTGAGACATCTGGAAGGGGAGGAGGAGGATGGTGTTTCGGAAGAGGGGGTAACAGACTCCCACTCGGCCTCCCTGACAGCCCATTGACAAGATGCAGCTGCTGGGTAGACTCTCCTGCTGCTCTGCTGCTCTGGGGGCTTCTGTTGCGCACGTGCCTGAAGTCAAGAGTCCTCTGTTCCATCACTTCCTGGCCCGCTAAGATTCCCTGCATTCCACTTTGTCTTTCTTTCCATTCATGAAATCAAATTAACATAATAAAAAAATAAGACTCTCACGAACACCATTTTGCTCTAGCCTCACAAGACTCCTCTGAAGGTCCCCGGTGTAGTATCGGTGATCTATAGCTGTCTATATTAGTTACTATGCTGTTACTAAGCAGTAATGTATTACGGCAGTGTTCTGTTACGACACCTAATAAGAAGTGCACATGCGCACTATTGGGCCAGGGGCTGTACTAAACAACATTAAACTGTACTCCGTCTCCTGCCTGTTGATATTCTCCACAACACAAATATTACACCCGGTACCAGTTTTAAAAAAAATTAATGGAAGTATATATGGAGATATTTTAGGTACTGAACTATGGGAATAAATACATGTACATTTAAATTTAAAAAATCCCTCATATAGGACAGACACTTCAGAACAAACTTCCTTTAGATTTTTTGGGGGACTATCTATTGGCTAACAGCAGTAACGCCAAATTCAATATTTCATGCAATAATTTAAGTATTTTTTGTATACCGTAAGGCAGAGATCATTAACTAGGTTCAGCCGCGGTCCAATTTTTTCTTGACCAAATGGTATGGGGGCCCGAAACATAATTACAAATCATTTGTAAACTGCAATTTGACAGCAAGAATCCCAAACAGATCATTTAAAACCTTGCTAACATTTTCATACGATCACGTTTCTCTCTATTATGGATGTGAATACTTGGGAACATATTTCCAAAATTAAAACCACTTAGAGCTGATTTCCTGGTGTTTTCACAGTCTTTTTTGCTCAGAAAAGATGGGGGGCCAAATAAAACCACTCGCGGACCGCCAGTTGGGGAACCCTGCCTTAAGAGGTCTTAAAATTCTAAATCAAATAGCTAAACTATCCTTGGTATGACCATATTAAAACATTTCCAGATGTTATCTTAGTACCCCGGCTAAGACAGAGCTTAGAATATAGACGGTTAAACATATTGAAGAGTAATAATAGGGGTTAAACTTTGTGCGTCCCCTCTCTGACCCACACAGCTCAAAAGAACACACAAGAAGTGGTACCTCCACAGTACAGAACTCCAATTTCACTTTATGGAACTTGAAATGAGATCCCACTCAGTGCTATTTTTTCTCCTTAGTTCAAGTAGTCAAGTCATCTGTCAGATGCCTCTCACTTTAATTTCCTGCTTAGTAAGAGCAGTCCACTGGAGAGTTGCTCGAACCAGCAGCCCAGAGTTAATTTATGTATTATGTAAAATGGTCCTTTTCCCTCTCTGTGCCACAGTTCCTGCATGTCACATTTGAGTCTTTGATTCATTCTTTGTCTCCGTCTGAGGCCTGTGCATTGGCAGCCTTCGACATCCATCTTATTTGTACATGCATTAATCACCTTGCAGTAAAGTGGGCACCTTTTCAATGGAAGAGGGCCACAGCCACTCACCTCCATGGTAGATAGAATGAACAAACAGAAAATAAACTGAGTTTCTTTTGGAATGCGTAACAACCTAATGTGTCTATAGTTGCACCATAATATGTTTTTCTCAAGGGTTAAAGGCATTCAAGAGGTTATGGATATACCCCATTGAAGTCTCCAATATTACATTTTAATTTTTCTACTAGTGTTCAATGATATTCTCCTGCTGTATTACTCTGTAAATGCCTGGGTGAAAGTTAGCCGGAATAGTCTGGTACAGAGCGCAACATGCAACAATTTCAAAATACTGAGTTATAGTTCATAAGGAAATCAGTCAATTGAAATAAATTAATTCGGGTTTGGTCAGGGGGGGCTTTACTTGGCTCACCGCGCTCTAGCAACTCCTTGTGGCGGGCCGGGCACCTGCAGGTTGACTTCGGTCGTCAGATGAACATTGTTTCCTCCGACACATTGTTGCGGCTGGCTTCCGGGTTAAGCAGGCGGGTGTTAAGAAGAGCGGTTTGGCGGGTCATGTTTCGGAGGACGCATGACTAAACCTTTGCCTCTCCTGAACCCGTTGGGGAGTTGCAGCGATGAGACAAGATCGCAATTGGATATCATGAAATTGGGGAGATAAAGGGGGGTAAAATACACACACAAAAAAATGGGAGCTCGTGCAGCATCTCCTTTGCATACAGTTGATCAGGCTGTTGATTGTGGCCTGTGGAATGTTGTCCCACTCCTCTTCAATGGCTGTGCGAAGTTGCTGGATGTTGACAGGAACTGGAACACGCTGTCATACACGTCGACCCAGAGCATCCCAAACATGCTCAATGGGTGACAGTTCTGGTGAGTATGCAGGCCATGTAATAACTGAGACATGTTCAGCTTCCAGGAATTGTGTACAGAGCCTTGCGACATGGGGCCGTGCATTATCATGCTGAAACATGAGGCGGCATGACATTGGCCTCATCACGTGCATTCAAATTGCTATCGATAAAATGCAATTGTTTTCTTTGTCCGTTGCTTATGCCTGCCCACACCATAACCCCACTCTGTTTGCAACGTTGACATCAGCAAAACGCTCGCCCACACGACGCCAGCGTTTGTGAGGCCGGTTGGACAACGTTGGAGGGGCGGTTTATAGTAGAGAAATTAACAATGAATTATCTGGCAACAGCTCTGGTGGACATTCCTGCAGTCAGCATGTCAATTGCACACTCCCTCAAAACTTGAGAAATCTGTGGCATTGTGTCGTGTGACAAAACCGCACATTTTAGAGTGGCCTTTTATTGTCCCCAGCACAAGCTGCACCTGTGAAATGATCATGCTGTTTAATCAGCTGCTTGATATGCCACAGCTGTCAGGTGTATGGATTATCTTGGCAAAGGAAAAACATTCACTCACAGGGATGTAAACAAATTGGTGCACAAAATTAGATAAATAAGCTTTCTGTGAGTATGAAACACTTATGGGATCTTTTATTTCAGTTTATGAAACATGGGACCAACACTTTACATGTTGAGTTTATATATATTTTTTTCAGTGTAGTATTCTAGACAAGCATTAATTAATAACAGAAAAGAAGCTGCATTTTTTCCCACACACCCTGTCATTCAACTGTCCCTGAGTAACATGCTGTAGGTAGCCTACATGAGCCTTTGAAGTAATTGTTTGATAAATCAGATAAAAACATCATGACTGGTTGGTGTTCATGCCACATTAGAAGTTAGACTAATACATTTTAAAAGTTAAACAACAAATCTTTACTATTAGGCCCACAGAGATCCTATTCAATTAATAGGGATTCTAAAGTGCCTTCAGAAAGTATTCACCCCCTTGACTTTTTCCACATTTTGTTGTGTTACAGCCTGAATTTAACTTCTTACATCTACACGTTCCGCTAGCGGAACGTCTGCTCCAATATCCAATGATGGGCGGGGCGCGAAATTCAAACTCCTCTAAATCCGAAAACTTACACTTTTCAAACATATGACTATGTTACAGCTATTTAAAGACAAGACTCTCCTTTATCTAACCAAACTGTCCGATTTCAAAAAGGCTTTACAGCGAAAGCAAAACATTAGATTATGTCAGCAGAGTACCCAGCCAGGAATAATCACACAGCCATTTTTCAAGCTAGCATATCATGTCACATAAACCCAAACCATATCTAAATGCAGCACTAACCTTTGATGATCTTCATCAGATGACACACCTAGGACATTGTGTTATACAATACATGCATGTCTGTTCAATCAAGTTCATATTTATATCAAAAACCAGCTTTTTACATTAGCATGTGACGTTCAGAACTAGCATTCCCACCGAACACTTCCGGTGATTTTACTAAATTACTCACGATAAACGTTCACAAAAAGCATAACAATTATTTTAAGAATTATAGATACAGAACTCCTCTATGCACTCGATATGTCCGATTTTAAAATAGCTTTTCGGATGAAGCACATTTTGCAATAATGTAAGTACATAGCCCGGCGTTACAGGGCTAGCTATTTAGACACCCACCCAGTGTAGCCTTCACCAAAATCACATTTCCAACAAGAAAAATGTTCTTACCTTGCTTGTTCTTCATCAGAATACACTGCCAGGACTTCTACTTCAATAACAAATGTAGGTTTGGTCCCAAATAATCCATCGTTATATCCAAACAGCGACGTTTTGTTCGTGCGTTCTAGACACTATCCCAACGCTAAATCTCGGCCACGAGCATGACGCAAAATATGACAAAAAATTTCGAAATATTCCATTACCGTACTTCGAAGCATGTCAACCGCTGTTTAAAACCAATATTTATGCAATTTATCTCGTAGAGAAGCGATAATATTCCGACCGGGAATCTGCCTGTCTGTAAACTGAGGAAAAAACCAAAAGCCGGGGGCGGGGCGTGTCACGCGCCTAAGGCTTAGTCCATTGACTGACCACTCAGCATTTGCTCTCGTGTGCTTCAGCCAGGGCTTTGAATGACATCATTCCTGTTTTTCCCGGGCTGTGAGACTCCATTGTTGACGTGACAAGTGTCACGTAAGAGCAGAGATCCTTTGTAAACGATAGAGAGAATCAAGAAGGGCAAGAAATGTTCAGACAGGGTACTTCCTGAACAGAAGCATCTCAGGTTTTTGCCTGCCATAGGAGTTCTGTTATACTCACAGACACCATTCAAACAGTTTCAGAAACTTTGGAGTGTTTTCTCTCCAAAGCTAATAATTATATGCATATTCCAGTTTCTGGGCAGGACTAATAATCAGATTAAATCGGGTACGTTTTTTATCCAGCCGTGAAAATACTGCCCCCTAGATGTAACAGGTTAAAGGGGATTACATTTTGTTTTTTTGTCACTGGCATACACACAATAACCCATAATGTTTACAAACTAATAACAAATGAAAAGATGAAATGTCTTGAGTAAATAAGTATTCAACCCCTTTATTATAGCAAGCCTAAACATTTGCTTAACAAGTCACAAGTTGCATGGATCTTTCCTCATCTCTGTACCCCACACATACAAGTATCTGTAAGGTCCCTCAGTTGCGCAATAAATTACAGATTCAACCACAAAGACCAGGGAGGTTTTAAAAGCCTCGCACAAAAGGCCACCTGTTGGTATAGAGGTTAAAAAAAGCAGATATTGAATATCCCTTTGAGCATGGTGAAGTTATTAATTACTCATTGGATGGTGTATTAATACACCCAATCACGACAGAGATACAGGCATCCTTCCTAACTCAGTTGCCGGAGAGGAAGGAAACCGCTCAGGGTATTCACCATGAGGCCAATGGTGACTTTAAAACTGAATTTTACTCCACAATACTAACCTAATTGACAGTGAAAATAAGGAAACTTGTACAGATCAAAAATATTCCAAAACATGCATCCTAAGGCACTAAAGTAATACTGCAAAAAAATGTGACAAAGCAGTTTTACTTTTTTTCCTGAATACAAAATCTTACGTTTGGGGCAAATCCAATACAACACATTACTGAGTACAACTCTCCATATTTTCAAGTATAGTTGTGGCTGAATCATGTTATGGGTATGCTGGTAATCATTAAGGACTGGGTAGGTTTTCAGGATAAAAAAAATACAGAATGGAGCTAAGCACAGGCAAAATCCTAGAGGAAAACCTGGTTCAGTCTGCTTTCCAACAGACATTGGGAAATTAATTCACCTTTCATCAGGACAATAACCTAAAAATCAAGGCCAAATCTACAGTTGCTTACCAAGACTGTGAAAGTTCTTGAGTGGCCGAGTTACAGTTTTGAGTTAAATCTACTTGAAAATCTATGGCAAGACCTGAAAATGATTGTCTAGCAATGATCAACAACCAATATGACATCGCTTAAAGAATTTTGAAAAGAATTATGGAAAAATGTCTTAGAGACTTACCCAGAAAGACTCAGATCTGTAATCGCTGCCTAAGGTGCTTCTACAAAGTATTGACGTTGGGTGGGGTGTGAATACTTATGTAAATTCAATATTTCTATATATAATTTTCAATAAATTTGCAAAAATATCTAAAAACATGTTTTTGCTTTGTCATTATGGGGTATTGTGTGCAGATGAGTGAGAAACTATCAATTTAATAAATGTATTATTCTGACTAACAAGAAAATGTGGGATAATTCAAGGGGTATGAATACTTTCTGAATGCACTGTATATGTAATTCTATGATTAAGCCAATAAAAAAAATATTTATAAAAGCTCATGCACACATAGGAGGTCCCCGTACCTTGAAGAAATTAAATCTACTTTCACCCCTGTCTAAATGTGAAGATCACTTTTACTCAATGCTCATACAAAAGTTATTTACAGTACTGCAATGTTGTCGTCAGAGAGCCAGCAATCCGAACATTACTACCACCATTGACAAATGCAATTTCACAACTACAATCACAGCACTGTAAGGGACAGTAGGCCACAGAAGTGCTTTCATTCATCGTTTCCCTTTCAAGGGCAGAGTAGCATTCCTGTTAATTCACTGTTTGTCTGACAGAAAGAGTCCTCTGCCTGGAACTTTTTGAAGTCTGTGTATGACCTCACGTAATATGGAGAGCATTGTTGAAGAGAGACGGGCCTTAACATTCCAGAAATTACCCCCTTGACAAACTGCACAATTAAATACAGGTTTCAAGCAACATTAAATCCACTCACCACAACTCCTGCTTGGGTTGAGCTCTAGTTTTCCTTATGCTGAAGATGTATTTTTTATTAATTCACCATGACACCACATTTTATTTTAACCTACGAATGATAGAGACTTTACCAAATTGACTTTCGGGGATGGAACAACAACTAAAATGTAAATGTGTCCCAAACTTAAACTGTTGTAAAACATGGGTTAGGATAGTTCTTGTGCATGTTGGGTTTGTAATAGCTTTTTTGGGGGGGAGCTCAAGAACATTTCTGATAAGCGATATTATCTACAGTATACAAAGTTTTCATTTAGAAAAAGTCCAGAAAAGGTTTCAAGCAAAATACCAATGGTTTTGTTTAAATGTTATTCTTCAACCTTGTGGGGTTGTCCCTCATAAAAAAAAAAAAGCAGATTCCTGAACTATAGTATAGGGTGTCCCTATTAGGAAAGCCTCAGAGTTCCTGGAGATAAGTTTAGATCTCACATACTGTCTTGAATAATTTTGTGGATATTACACAGTTGTAGGCCTATGCACTAAAGTAGCGACTGACAACTGTTGCTTTGCCAGAACTTTAACAGGCACACAGAAGCAGTACACTGGTTCGCTAACTCCTGGGAGATCTACATGATCCAACCTACTGTAGCGACCCATCTGGAAGCACTTCCCCATTTCCCCTGCTGGAGTTTCAGATCCCAGTCACGGTGGGTCATCGGAGTATGATTTATGTTCGCACATGTGAACGCTTTCCAGCTTCAGCTGCGGCCATCAGACTTTCAAATCTGACAGCCAGCTCTTTTGGTCCTGAAATGTGGTAAAAACAGATCTAGAAAGATGGGGGAGATAAGAGAGAGACAAAGAATGAGGGAGGGAGGGAAAAGGAGAGTGAAGGAGGGCAGTAGTTTGTCATGGGGGGAGCACATGTGACAGGATAGACAAGATGTATTGGATGGGAAGGGGAAGGAGGGAGGGAATGCTGTCAGATGGTACTGATTTCACAGCTCAGTGAGCAGTCTCTCTGCAAACACACAGAGCCAGATCTGTTGTGAGGCAAGGCGGAGAGAAATAACAGTCCCTCCATAATTCATTCTAATTACCTCCGCTGTCAGACCTGGTTACTTATCAGTACAGTGAAAGCTTATTATTCCCCCCCTTTTACTTTTATCCCTAGTTCCCAGCAGTGTGTTGATAGTCACTTTTAACACTCCTTATATCTCTTTTCAATAGTGCCTTGCTCATTCCCCCTCATTCCTCATGCTGAACACTAGTTCAGTTTGACAGGTAATTAGAATGGTTCATTTGAGCAATGTGTTGTTACATTCTCCCCTAAAATGTGTTTTAAATGGAAATGTCGTCAATTTAGCATTGTGGGAAAGGTAATTACTGATTTAAAAGATGTGTTATGGAACTTAACACAGAGCTTGCAGGTGGATCAAGGATCATTGTTTGACTGAATGATATTCCATGATTTACTGTTCGAAATCTGACGTTAATTTAGAGAAATTGAAATGGGGTCTAGGATTAGCCTACAGTGTTTAAATTCAACAAACAATGTTTGACCACATTACCTTACTGCTCGATTTAGTCATTAGCACAGCCAGGAGACCTGCTCCACGGACCCTAAAAAACACAGCTAAGCACACTCAATAGCTTACATTTTACATGTTTATGTTTTAGTCATTCAGCAGACACTCTTATCCAAAGTGACTTACAGGAGCAATTAGGGTTAAGTGCCTTGTTCAAGGGAACATCGACTGATTTTTCACCTAGTTGGCTCGGGGATTCTAACCAACGACCTTTCGGTTTCCAGCCCAATGGCCTTAACCTCTAGGTTACCAACCTGTTGCCATATACTGCAGCATAAATGAGAGTATAAATTGTAAACTGCAGATAAATACTGAATGAAAATCCATACCTTACATTGAGGACCGTTGAATGTGGATATCCTTCAATTACAGTAGCTAACTGGACCAGTTTCAAGATGCTGACAAGACCATTATATTTTGAAACGCAAAAACTATTTCAAGCATTTTAATGCAATATGAACGAGGGGCATCTGATGGAGTAAGATAAAAGACAGTTATGCCATGCACCTGTACTCCCACAGCAGAAACTATTTCATCTGGGTCTGTTTATGAAGGAGCACTTTAAAAGAGAGCGCAGGTGTTGCACAGTCAGTGACGCCAACTCTGAGAGGGCAAACACCGAAGCTACACAATTCTGAGCTGCGTTTCAAACTCATAAAAGAAACACTCTCGTCCACCCTCACCTTCTGCCCTTGGTGGAATCCCCACCACCATCTAGGATGTTGGTCCAAACGATTAGCCAAACAAGTGAAGTTCGCAACGTAAGCCCTTCAGCCCTCGTTTTTGATTGAGTTTGCGAGTGTACAATTATGTTCACTTCGGGGCCTGAAACGCCCCATAATTCAATTTGCAATGATTGTACATCTGCAAAGAAAAGTCAGCCGAAACTTAAAATCTCAACGTCAATATGGATAAGTCAACATATAAGTGTTAGTAAAAACTAATGTGAAAAGGTTCGAAATTGTGCTACTAATGCACATGACGGCACAAGCACGTCTCGTAAAAGTAATGATCTTTTTGTTTGGTTAGCTTTTGGAAATTGTAGAAATAAAACATTTTCCTTCTTCAGAAGTTCCAGCTAGGCAGGCTAATGTTAGTGAGCTAATTAATTAGCTAGCTATCATACAGTAGGCGTATATTAATAATGATATAGTTAATATAAGTACACATGCAATCATAGTTGACTGTAGCACATATAAAGCACCCACAAACTACCGGTGGCTGAAAACGCAATCATCACTGAATGAACGAGTGACGAATTTCCAGGCAAGGGCGGTCCATTTAAAAATCATTCCTTCCTCCTTAGGCCCTTGCCCTGCAAGTGTATACTCTTCAGAGGTCATGATGTCACCAGAAGTGTCCACTTAATTTGAGGGCTGAGGGGATAGGGTGTCTTTTAAGTGTTTGGAATTCAACTGGAGTCTCATGAAGTATTATTACCCACAGCACTCTGGGGGATGGAGTGTACATAGAAATAGAATGAATAGAACGGACTTGGAACATTTAACCCTGGCAATTGGACTGGTAAACTCATAATGGCTGCCTGTTATTATGATGCAATAATTTCCATGGTAATGTAGAATGTTCATCCAAAAGATGTTAACCGTTGTGACTCATGTAATAGACCCAGTCGGTATTAGATAGGACGTCGCGACCCTGCCAGCCTGTGGGGAAAACAACCTGTGGTTACATAGGTTACCCCATTGGCTCACAGCAAAAAATATGTTTGTTGTTTGCTTGTTTTAGTCAATTACAAAACCACATTTATGAAAAGTACAACCTGTCTAAAGATTACTTTTCAACATTGCCGGCTCCCTAGCATTCTCACTACTTAGAAAAAAGGCATTTTCATCACGATGCTAGCAGCCACTTGAGTGAGGAAGTGCTAGCTAGCTATCGACCGGAACATTAAGCTAGCCAAGACTGACAACACAAACAAATGGACTATACATCTACAAGAAGTGAGTGGAATTACAAACAGACTGTACTAAACAAGTTAATAGTCTTACCTGTTATTAAATGTTTTCCACACACATAGCTACCTGTAGCCTACTTGGACACCACGTCCCCACATGTCCCACTGCCACACTGAATAGCCTGAAGCCACAGGGCTCTTCTCTCACACTCTATTTCTCTACATGGGAGCATTGCGAACCGTAAATCTGGATGTTTTACCTGGCTACATTTACATTGAACAACACAACATCTTTTTGGCGTTTTGTTATTTCTGTATAACAAAAAATCAACGACATAGTTGCCTCTTTTACAATGGGGGTCAATAGGAAATAATCTTGGTTTTCCCCAATTTGTGGGCGTGGTCTAGGGGAATTATTTATTATTAAATGTATACCGACTGGGACTATAGAATGTATTTTTTGTAATGTCAGTCGAGTTGAATCAACAAATCACAGCACATATTGAAGAGTATATTTCCTGCCCTGATCCTACGGGTACACTCGCAATGGCCACCAGTCCACCCATTATCATTGACTTGAATGGGGAATCCCATTCTATATCTATGGGAGGGTATCCATAAAGCTGTAGCTGCAACTGCCTCCTAGGGTCTACCACACACATCTTAACTAGGCTACTGTCAATTAATCTCGATTAGCAGCTTTGGAATGTGTGGGGAGGCTGGAATCAGTTGGGTTTGAAAAATCATTGGAGATTCAAAAAACAATATTTCTCACTGAATGAGAGGAGACTCTATTCTGTGCAAAATACCTCTGTCGTATGGGCCATATACTTTGAGTTGAGTCCATGTCTGATGAACGTGTGAAGCTGTGTGACAGGCCTGCTTCAATCCAAATTAAGGCCCTCATTGTGGGATAACCACTAGGACCATTTCCAAAGCAGTGCACCAGAATCATTGAGTGTTTAAGACAATTTGTTACATGCAAGCCCCCAACTGTACGCTGAAACATGCAAGTGTGCCATTTCTACTTAAACTCATTGGGTCTGCCAATTCAATTAAGGTATTCACAGTTTAAGAATTTGAAGAATGCCTTGGAATGTTTCAAATATGAGGTCTTCAAAACAAATATGAGATTTTAAAACATGTTGATGTAGTATCCATAGATGCAGCAGGGGAATTTGTGAAAAGGATGGGCAGGTGCAGACCCTGGACCTTTAACCTCAAGCCAAGCTGGAGCGTAAATAAATTATTCTCATCTCTCTCTTGGAGACTGGACCCCATACCACTTGAGCGAAATGAATGCCAGATCAAAAATAAGGCTTATGGTTATAGTAAAATACAACAATACAGAATAACTTTGGTTGCTGAAAGATTATGTACTTTCTAGTGTGCCAGGAGACAAGTTTGCCCTGTCTGATGTATCAATGTAATAAGCCTATTTCACAAAGATTTATTGGTTTTAGAAAATGCATCTCTCCAAGTCTCCACTGAGCATTACTAGGCTTCTGTCCTTCATGATTTTACAAGATAGAGTCGATATCATTTTTTGAAGTTTGAAGACTTCCTTTGTTCTTTGATAAAGGAAGAGAAAATCTGAAAATAATGTGATGATAATGTTCCAGGCTATGCAAAGGTTCAAAGTCCTGCGCCTCAAAGTAAAAAACACTGTGATGTCTTTTTATCTAACATAAGGCTCTTGAAACCCTTTTATGTGGCGACTCCAGAAGCAAGGCCCTTTTCCAGTAATCTATTCCATGTCCTCTAGGTGTGCACTGATTGCAGAATATCTTCTTATCAGATGTGGCATGTAACAGACAATGTTTTCAGCTCCTGGATACTGCTGGATCAGGCCAATTCCAAAAATTGGAGGCAAAATTGTTTGAGCTCGTGTTTCGTATCAAAGGATACACATCTTTTGGACAGAGCCATGCTTAAAGACATCCCACTGGTCACACCACATAATTTCAACATGGATAATTGGGTAATATTTGGTTGAGACGTTGATCAATGAGATTAAAACCCACTCAAAAATATATTTACCCACTCAACCAAATTCTAATGGAAAAACTAAATCTGATTTCTGGTTTAGTTCTCACCCAAATGTCTATCACTGCGCTTTGGACCATTTAAAAGCACAGTAAAGTTCCAATGGGAATACAATGTCAGATATTTTGTTTATTTATACAACAGATTAATGTGTTATCACTGTGCCTCATCTAAAATGCTTTTAGATTTGGATTTTAAAGAACAGATTTTAGCATTAAAAGACTAAAAAAAACAGCCAATCATGTCAGGTCCAGTAACATCGTTGGGCCGCGGGTGTGAAAGAGTCAGCAGAATGCTGGCATTACAGATCTGGCTAAAAGACTACTGTAGCTCTGCTGGAGTCACTTTTATAGACAACTTTGCACCTTCTGGAAACAGAAGATACTATACAGCAGTGGTTGCCAAACTTTTTATAGTCCCGTACCCCTTCAAACATTCAACCTCCCACTGCGTTCCCCCTCTAGCATCAGGGCCAGCGCACTCTCAAATGTTGGTTTTAGCGATCATTGTAAGCCTGCCATCATTGTAAGCCTACCACGCACACATATGATACATAAGAATGAGTGTTAGTTATTGTCACAACCCGGCTCGTGGGAAGTGATAAAGAGCTCTTATAGGACCAGGGCACAAATAATAGTATAATAATAATCAATCATTTTTTCTCTTTGTTTAACCATCTTACATATAAAACCTTATTTGTTCATTGAAAATTGTGAATAACTTACCACATGCTAATGAGAAGGGTGTGCTTGAAAGGATGCACATAACTCTGCAATGTTGGGTTGTATTGGAGAGTCTCAATCTTAAATAATTTTCCATACACAGTCTGTGCCTGTATTTAGTTTTCATGTTAGTGAGGGCCGAGAATCCACTCTCACATAGGTACGTGGTTGCAAAGGACATCAGTGTCTTAACAGCGCGATTTGCCAAGGCAGGATACTCTAAGAGCAGCCCAAACCAGAAATCTGGCAGTGGCATCTGATTAAATAGAGGCAAGGCATGAAAGGGATAACGAATCCAGTTGTTAGTCATCCGTTTCGGGAAAGTACCTGCGTAATTGCGCACCCAGCTTCACTATATCACATTTGACATTGTCCGTAAGCTTGACTTCATTTGCACACAAAAAACCATACAATGATAGAAAGACCTGTGTGTTGTCCTTGCTAATGCAGACAGAGAAGAGCTCCAACTTCTTAATAATCATAGCCTCAATTTTATCCCGCACATTGAATATACACTGCTCAAAAAAATAAAGGGAACACTAAAATAACACATCCTAGATCTGAATTAATGAAATAATCTTATTAAATACTTTTTTCTCTACATAATTGAATGTGCTGACAACAAAATCACACCAAAAAAATCAATGGAAATCCAATTTATCAACCCATGGAGGTCTGGATTTGGAGTCACACTCAAAATTAAAGTGGAAAACCACATTACAGGCTGATCCAACTTTGATGTAATGTCCTTAAAACAAGTCAAGATGAGGCTCAGTAGCGTATGACCTCCTGTATGTAGCCTGTATGACCTCCCTACAACGCCTGGGCATGCTCCTGATGAGGTGGCAGATGGTCTCCTGAGGGATCTCCTCCCAGACCTGGACTAAAACATCCGCCAACTCCTGGACAGTCTGTGGTGCAACGTGGCGTTGGTGGATGGAGCGAGACATGATGTCCCAGATGTGCTCAATTGGATTCAGGTCTGGGGAACAGGCAGGCCAGTCCATAGCATCAATGCCTTCCTCTTGCAGGAACTGCTGACACACTCCAGCCACATGAGGTCTAGCATTGTCTTGCATTAGGAGGAACCCAGGGCCAGCATATGGTCTCACAAGGGGTCTGAGGATCTCATCTCGGTACCTAATGGCAGTCAGGCTACCTCTGGCGAGCACATGGAGGGCTGTGCGGCCCCCCAAAGAAATGCCACCCCACACCATGACTGACCCACCGCCAAACCGGTCATGCTGGAGGATGTTGCAGGCAGCAGAACGTTCTCCACGGCGTCTCCAGACTCTGTCATGTCTGTCACATGTCCTCAGTGTGAACCTGCTTTCATCTGTGAAGAGCACAGGGCGCCAGTGGCGAATTTGCCAATCTTGGTGTTCTCTGGCAAATGCCAAACGTCCTGCACGGTGTTGGGCTGTAAGCACAACCCCAACCTGTGGACGTCGGGCGCTCATACCATCCTCATGGAGTCTGTTTCTGACCGTTTGAGCAGACACATGCACATTTGTGGCCTGCTGGAGGTCATTTTGCAGGGCTCTGGCAGTGCTCCTCCTGCTCCTCCTTGCACAAAGGCGGAGGTAGCGGTCCTGCTGCTGGGTTGTTGCCCTCCTACGGCCTCCTCCACATCTCCTGATGTACTGGCCTGTCTCCTGGTAGCGCCTCCATGCTCTGGACACTACGCTGACAGACACAGCGAACCTTCTTGCCACAGCTCACATTGATGTGCCATCCTGGATGAGCTGCACTACCTGAGCCACTTGTGTGGGTTGTAGACACCGTCTCATGCTACCACTAGAGTGAAAGCACCGCCAGCATTCAAAAGTGACCAAAACATAAGCCAGGAAGCATAGGAACTGAGAAGTGGTCTGTGGTCACCACCTGCAGAACCACTCCTTTATTGGGGGTGTCTTGCTAATTGCCTATAATTTCCACCTGTTGTCTATTCCATTTGCACAACATCATGTGAAATGTAGTGTCAATCAGTGTTGCTTCCTAAGTGGACAGTTTGATTTCACAGAAGTGTGATTGACTTGGAGTTACATTGTGTTGTTTAAGTGTTCCCTTTATTTTTTTTAGCAGTGTATATAGGTGTAAATAGCATCATTGATAATATATGAATGATAGAGTATGGTCACATTTCATTTGCTCTGTTAAACCTACCCTTTGGAATGACTTCAATAGCAACAGTGAATCGACTTTGTTTATTAAGTGGCGATCTCTCAACTTTCATTCTCACGATAGCACATAAGCACAATGCTAATAGTCAGTGAGAAATAGCATTGCTAAACAGGGCTGGGCTTGGTTTAAACCTTGGAGTGGAGACCAGGAGGCACTGCCCAGCAAATTTGTATTTATTAATTGATTCAACCTTGAAGATCTGATGTTGTTTTAAAGGTACAAATTCAACATATTTTATACAAGGGTTGTCTATGTTGAAATTTGGGTACCATGATGACATATTCCTGTGGTTGAAATTTCACCCTCAAACAATAGTTTACGTTGGTGACTTTTGTTCCAGTGTATTTTCCACGTAGATTCCACATCACCATACGTTGACGAATTACATTTAAACAATGTTGATTCAACCAGTTTGTGCCCAGTGGGATTGTTCTGTGAAATAAAACAATTTTGAGTGACATAAATAATGCAAAGAAGAAGATAAAGCTCCGTAACATGATCATTTTTATTCCAGTGTGATGTAGAAGTGTTTAAGAACAGAGCCTTTTTTAATACATTTTTTATTTCACCTTTATTTAACCAGGTAAGCTAGTTGAGAACAAGTTCTCATTTACAACTGTGACCTGGCCAAGATAAAGCAAAGCAGTGCGACACAAACAACAACACAGAGTTGCATACAGTAATAACACAATAGAAAAAAGTTTATATACAGTGTGCAAATGGCGTGAGGAGGTAAGGCAATAAACAGGCCATAGTAGCGAAGTAATTACAATTTAGCAAATTAACACTGGAGTGATAGATGAGCAGATGATGATGTGCAAGTAGAAATACTGGTGTGCAAAAGAGCAGAAAAGTAAATAAAAACAATATGGGGATGCGGTAGGTAGATTGGGTGGGCTATTTACTGATGGACTACGTACATCTGCAGCGATCGGTAAGCTGCTCAGATAGATCATGTTTAAAGATAGTGAGGGAAATATAAGTCTCCAGCTTCAGCGATTTTTGCTATTCGTTCCAGTCACTAGTAGCAGAGAACTGGAAGGAAAGGCGGCCAAAGTAGGTGTTGGCTTTGGGGATGACTAGTGAGATATACCTGCTGGAGTGCGTGCTACAGGTGGGTGTTGTTATCGTGACCAGTGAGCTGAAATAAGGCAGAGCTTTACCTAGTATAGACTTATAGATGACCTGGAGCCAGTGGGTTTGGCGACGAATATGTAGCGAGGGCCAGTCGACTAGAGCATAAAAGTTGCAGTGGTGGGTGGTACAGTGGGGGGGGAAAAGTATTTGATCCCCTGCTGATTTTGTACATTTGCCCACTGACAAAGAAAGGATCAGTCTATAATTTTAATGGTAGGTTTATTTGAACAGTGAGAGACAGAATAACAACAAAAATATCCAGAAAAACGCATGTCAGAAATGTTATAAATTGATTTGCATTTTAATGAGGGAAATAAGTATTTGACCCCCTCTCAATCAGAAAGATTTCTGGCTCCCAGGTGTCTTTTATACAGGTAACGAGCTGAGATTAGGAGCACACTCTTAAAGGGAGTGCTCCTAACCGCAGCTTGTTACCTGTGAAAAAGACACATGTCCACAGGAGCAATCAATCAATCAGATTCCAAACTCTCCACCATGGCCAAGACCAAAGAGCTCTCCAAGGATGTCAGGGACAAGATTGTAGACCTACACAAGGCTGGAATGGGTTACAAGACCATCGCCAAGCAGCTTGGTGAGAAGGTGACAACATTTGGTGCGATTATTCGCAAATGGAAGAAACACAAAAGAACTGTCAATATCCCTCGGCCTGGGGCTCCATGCAAGATCTCACCTCGTGGAGCTGCAATGATCATGAGAACGGTGAGGAATCAGCCCAGAACTACACGGGAGGATCTTGTCAATTATCTCAAGGCAGCTGGGACCATAGTCACCAAGAAAACAATTGGTAACACACTACGCCGTGAAGGACTGAAGTCCTGCAGAACCGGCAAGGTCCCCCTGCTCAAGAATACATATACATGCCCGTCTGAAGTTTGCCAATGAACATCTGAATGACTCAGAGGACAACTGGTGAAAGTGTTGTGGTCAGATGAGACCAAAATGGAGCTCTTTGACATCAACTCAACTCGCCGTGTTTGGAGGAGGAGGAATACTGCCTATGACCCCAAGAACACCATCTCCACCGTCAAACATGGAGGTGGAAACATTATGCTTTGGGGGTGTTTTTCTCCTAAGGGGACAGGACAACTTCACCACATCAAAGGGACGATGGACGTGGTCATGTACCGTCAAATCTTGGGTGAGAACCTCCTTCCCTCAGCCAGGGCATTGAAAATGGGTCGTGGATGGGTATTCCAGCATGACAATAACCCAAAACACATGGCCAAGGCAACAAAGGAGTGGCTCAAGAAGAAGCACATTAAGGTCCTGGAGTGGCCTAGCCAGTCGCCAGACCTTAACCTGTTGGGGGTAGGGGGCAGTATTGACACGGCCGGATAAAAAACGTACCGATTTAATCTGGTTACTACTCCTGCCCAGTAACTAGAATATGCATATAATTATTGGCTTTGGATAGAAAACACCCTAAAGTTTCTAAAACTGTTTGAATGGTGTCTGTGAGTATAACAGAACTCATATGGCAGGCAAAAACCTGAGAAGATTCCTTACAGGAAGTGCCCTCTCTGACAAGATCTTGTTCTTCTTGTCTCTGTTTATTGAAGATCTTTGCTGTAACGTGACACTTCCTACGGCTCCCATAGGCTCTCAGAGCCCGGGAAAAAGCTGAATGATATCGAGGCAGCCCCTGGCTGAAACACATTTGCGCTTTTGGCAAGTGGCCGATCAGAGGACAATGGGCTTAGGCGCGTACACGAGTCGACCCCGTACTTTATTTTCTTTCGTCTTTTTACCTAAACGCAGATTCCCAGTCGGAATATTATCGCTTTTTTACGAGAAAAATCGCATAAAAATTGATTTTAAACAGCGGTTGACATGCTTCGAAGTACGGTAATGGAATATTTAGAATTTTTTTGTCACGAAATGCGTCGTGCTCGTCACCCTTCTTTACCCTTTCGGATAGTGTCTTGAACGCACGAACAAAACGGCGCTGTTTGGATATAACTATAGATTATTTGGGACCAAACCAACATTTGTTATTGAAGTAGAAGTCCTGGGAGTGCATTCTGACGAAGAACACCAAAGGTAATCAAACTTTTCTAATAGTAAATCGGAGTTTGGTGAAGGCTAAACTTGCTGGGTGTCTAAATAGCTAGCCCTGTGATGCCGGGCTATCTACTTAGAATATTGCAAAATGTGCTGTCACCGAAAGCTATTTTAAAATCGGACATATCGAGTGCATAGAGGAGTTCTGTATCTATAATTCTTAAAATAATTGTTATGCTTTTTGTGAACGTTTATCGTGAGTAATTTAGTAAATTTTTTGTAAATTCACCGGAAGTTTGCGGGGGGTATGCTAGTTCTGAACGTCACATGCTAATGTACAAAGCTGGTTTTTGATATAAATATGAACTTGATTGAACAAAACATGCATGTATTGTATAACATATTGTCCTAGGGTTGTCATCTGATGAAGATCATCAAAGGTTAGTGCTGCATTTAGCTGTCTTCTGGGTTTTTGTGACATTATATACTAGCTTGAAAAATGGGTGTCTGATTATTTCTGGCTGGGTACTCTGCTGACATAATCAAATGTTTTGCTTTTGTTGTAAAGCCTTTTTGAAATCGGACAGTGTGGTTAGATTAACAAGAGTCTTGTTTTTAAAATGCTGTAAAATAGTCATATGTTTGAGAAATTGAAGTAATAGCATTTCTAAGGTATTTGAATAACGCGCCACAGGATTCCACTGGCTGTTACGAAGGTGGGACGATTTTGTCCCGCCGACCCTAGAGAGTTTAATTCCATAGAAAATCTGTGGAGGGAGCCAAAAGTCAGCCTCGAAACCTTAATGACTTGGAGAAGATCTGCAACGAGGAGTGGGACAAAATCCCTCCTGAGATGTGTGCAAACCTGGTGGCCAACTACAAGAAACGTCTGACCTCTGTGATTGCCAACAAGGGTTTTGCCACCAAGTACTAAGTCATGTTTTGCAGAGCGGTCAAATACTTATTTCCCTCATTAAAATGCAAATCATTTTATAACATTTTTGACATCGGTTTTTCTGGATTTTTTTGTTGTTATTCTGTCTCTTACTGTTCAAATAAATCTACTATTAAAATTATAGACTGATCATTTCTTTGTAAGTGGGCAAATGTACAAAATCAGCAGGGGATCAAATACTATTTCCCCCCACTGTATAAGGGGCTTTGGTGACAAAACGGATGGCACTGGGATAGACTGCATCCAGTTTGCTGAGTAGAGTATTGGAAGCTATTTTGTAAATTACATCGGCGAAGTCGAGGATCAGTAGGATAGTCAGTTTTATGAGGGTATGTTTGGCGGCGTGAGTGAAGGAGGCTTTGTTGCGAAAACAGGAAGGCCGATTATAGATTTAATTTTGGATTGGAGATGTTTAATATGAGTCTGGAAGGAGAGTTTACAGTTTAGCCAGACACCTAGGTATTTGTAGTTGTCCACATATTCTAAGTCAGAACCATCCAGAGTAGTGACGCTAGTCGGGCGGGCGGCGAACGGTTGAAAAGCATACATTTGGTTTTACTAGCGTTTAAGAGCAGTTGGATGCCACGGAAGGAGTGTTATATGGCATTGAATCTCGTTTGGAGGATAGTTAACACAGTGTCCAAAGAAGGGCCAGATGTATACAGAATGGTGTCGTCTGCGTAGAGGTGGATCAGGGAATCACCCGCAGCAAGAGCGACATCGTTGATATATACAGAGAAAAGAGTCGGCCCGAGAATTGAACCCTGTGGTACCACCATAGAGACTGCCAGAGGTCCGGACAACAGGCCCTCCGATTTGACACACTGAACTCTGTCTGAGAAGTAGTTGGTGAACCAGGCGAGACAGTCATTTGAGAGCCTGAGTCCCCTCATCAATAAAGCACTCAACTGATTATCCCTTAATGTCACGCCCTGGCCATAGAGAGGGTTTTATTCTCTATTTTGGTTAGGCCAGGGTGTGACTAGGGTGGGCATTCTATGTCCTTTTTTCTATGTTTTGTGTATTTCTTTGTTTTGGCCGGGTATGGTTCTCAATCAGGGACAGCTGTATATCGTTGTCTTTGATTGGGAGCCATACTTAGGCAGCCTGTTTTCCTTTGGGTTTTGTGGGTGGTTACTTTCTGTTTAGTTCATGTTCCTGACAGAACTGTTTAGCTGTCGTTCGTTTTCTTGTTTTGTTGAAAGTGTTCTATTAAAAGTTAATGATGAGCACTCACCACGCTGCGCCTTGGTCTACTCCTTTCGACAGCCGTTACAGAACCACCCACCAAAAGAAGACCAAGCTGCGTGGATTGGAGCACCGGGGAGAAGGATGGACATGGAAGTCGGAATGTCGATTCTGGGAGGACAAGTTAAGGGAGCTACAGGAGCCTGAGAGGCAGCCCCCCCAATAATTGGGGAGTTGGGGTAAGTCAGGTTGGAGACCTGAGCCAACTTCCCGTGCTTATTATGGGAAGCGATGGATCAAGCAGGCACCCTGTTATGCAGAGTTACGCACTGTGTCACCAGTGCACAGCTATAGCCCGGTGCGGTCGATACGGGCTCCTCGGCATTGCCGTGCTAGAGTTGGCACTCAGCCAGGGAGAAGTGCGCCGGTGCAGCACATCTGGCCACCAGTGCATCTCCTAGGTCCAGCCTACCCTGCGCCTGCTCTACGCACGGCAGCCATCATTCCCCAGCACAGCCCAGTTCGCCCTGTGCCAGCGCTCTGCCTGTGCCGGGCTATAGTGACCATCCAGCCAGGATGGTGTGTGCCAGCCCTGAGCTCCTGATCTCCGGTACACCTCCATAGGCCAGTACGTCCTGTTACTGCTCCTCGCACTAGCCCTGAGGTGCGTGTTACTAGTCTGGCGCCTCCAAAGCCAGTCCCACGCATCAGGCCTCCAGTGCGCCTGTCCAGCCCAGTACGTCCTGTTCCTGCGTGTTACTAGTCTGGCGCCTCCAAAGCCAGTCCCACGCATCAGGCCTCCAGTGCGCCTGCCCAGTCCAGTACGTCCTGTTCCTGCTCCTCGCACTAGCCCTGAGGTGCGTGTTACTAGTCTGGCGCCTCCAAAGCCAGTCCCACGCATCAGGCCTCCAGTGCGCCTGCCCAGTCCAGTACGTCCTGTTCCTGCTCCTCGCACTAGCCCTGAGGTGCGTGTTACCAGTCTGGCACCTCCAAAGCCAGTCCCACGCATCAGGCCTCCAGTGCGCATTGCCTGTCCGGAGCTGCCAGAGTCGCCCGCCTGTCCGGAGCTGCCCGCCTGTCCGGAGCTGCCCACCAGTCCGGAGCTGCCAGAGTTGTCCGCCAGTCCGGAGCTGCCAGAGTCGCCCGCCAGTCCGGAGCTGCCAGAGTCGCCCGCCAGTCCGGAGCTGCCAGAGTCGCCCGCCAGTCCGGAGCTGCCAGAGTCGCCCGCCAGTCCGGAGCTGCCAGAGTCGCCGGCCTGTCCAGGGCCTGCTGCAATGGTCCCCAGTCTGGGGTCAGCGGCGAGGGTCCCACTCCAGAGGCGCCACCTAAGTGGGCCAAGCCGAAGGCGGAGCGGAGTCCACGTCCCGCACCAGAGCCGCCGCCGTAAGGAAGGCCCACCCGGACCCTCCACTTTAGAGTCAGGTTTTGCGGCCGGGGTCCGCACCTTTGGGGGGGGGGTACTGTCACGCCCTGTCCAGAGAGAGGGTTTTATTCTCTATTTTGGTTAGGCCAGGGTGTGACTAGGGTGGGCATTCTATGTCCTGTGTATTTCTTGGTTTTGGCCGGGTATGGTTCTCAATCAGGGACAGCTGTATATCGTTGTCTTTGATTGGGAGCCATACTTAGGCAGCCTGTTTTCCTTTGGGTTTTGTGGGTGGTTACTTTCTGTTTAGTTCATGTTCCTGACAGAACTGTTAAGTTGTCGTTCGTTTTCTTGTTTTGTTGAAAGTGTTCTATTAAAAGTTAATGATGAGCACTCACCACGCTGCGCCTTGGTCTACTCCTTTCGACGGCCGTTACACTTAACTAATTAAAACCTCCAAGATGGGATGTCTGAGACTGCACCTAAATAAAGAGAGAGAACTTCTCGGAGACTGGATATAACACAAATGATGGAGGGAGGTAGAGAGAGCTTTGTAAGGATATCCGTCCCTGTCACAGATACACAGCTCTTTTAGGGATTCACAATGCACCTCGCCAATGTGTCTGAATGTCAACTAGCCAGATGTCCTGCCTCAGCCCAGATGCCACAACAGACAGATACCCTTGTATCTCTCAAAGTGTCTGATGAGGAGACATTGGGTACAATGTTTATGTGCTTCAAGACTTTTTATTGTATTCTTTTGTCATTCTTTTGAGCAGTCCAGTTTATGTGTGGGAATATAGTCCTCAGAACCAGACAGTCACCTTCCATCCCAAAGGCTCAGAACGTCCCCTGGTAATACTTAACAATTGCAGATGACATGCCAGTTGTAGTTTAAAACATAAGGCCTAGAAGTCTGAAACATTTTCAGTCTTACTATACCACAAAAAATGCAGAGGGGCGATTTCAAAAGTAGGGTGTGTTGTGGGGGGATTTGACAAGGAAATCAAATAAAATCACTCAAGCTCTCAAAAAGAGTCTCCCCCCATTTTACATCAGTGCTGTATACATCATGCCCTGTTCTCCCCTCGTATTAAGTGTGCCTAACTTGCTGCTCTGCTGATTGTCAGGATGCTCTATTTAAAGAGATGAGAGTTAGTGTGTGCGACAAAATCAAAGATGTTTTTCTCCAACTGTAATCCAGTTTTTGGAGCTAGCAGTTTATATGATGACTGACCCAGCTGCTTCATCATGTTATTGTCATCATAAAAGATCTGTACCCTGCTGAATAACAGTAAAACACCTCCTCTTCAGACCTCGTCTTCATTCCCAAACCTTTTATCGGGCTCTATGTGTGACAAAATACTTTAAAAGGAGAACCACTCGTGTTTTTTTAATGCAAAATATCCCTGTCCTTTTGTGAAAACCATAACCATGTTTGGAGCCATGCTCAATGAAATATCTGGGGACAGCACATAGAGCCACACTTAAAATCTCTCAATTCTAATTTTGTGTTTGTTTAATTCAACTGTAAAAGTGAATAACTATGCTAGGTACAGTACAAAAGCTTTGTGAGCTTCAGGGGAGTTCAAGCAGGCAGAGAAGGGAGTGAAAATAACCTCTTCAAAGCAAACAGCCTTATTTAGATAATAACTTAACAAGGTCCAGATTGGCCAAAGGTTGTCAATTTGAAGTGTTAAGGCAAATTCATCAATCTCTCTCTGTCTCTTGGTTGCCAGGTCCATAGGTGTCACATTATCAGCACGGTGTTGACAAGCAATGCATAAACATAGTTTTCCTAGCAAAGTAATTGGCTTGACCTGTACCTTGCTGCTCGTTGGCCATGTTTGTTTTTACGGAACATGTCAATTTTTGGGGGGAAGTTCGGGTCATGTCGTTCGCCTTGTACCAGGAAGAAGAAGGGCAAGGGTCGATGTGGGGGAGTTGCCCAAACCTAAAGACTTTCATTTAAATGTGTCTATTCTTTTGAACATTCCCTAAGGGGGGGATTGAACAGTGCACTTTATTATTTGTGTTGATCCTCTGGGAATGCTGACTATATTGTGGCCAAGCTAACTCCACATACAGATTATGACAGTAAGGTCTATGGATTGAATAAACCAGTGCCTCTGTATACAAGCATAATGCAGTTCTCAGGATTATTGGTGTTTTATGATTCTATTCTATTCATTCTATCAAAAAGGAAATCATTATTTTCTGTCAGGGACCAGATCCCTCATTCAGCTTGGTTTGATTTATATGGCCATGAAGCAGGAGTGTTATGTAAGATGATCACTGGTAAATTGTCACTTCCATTTATCTCATCTTCTGTAAAGGAAAGCTACATTCTCTTGAATTGAACTGATAATTGTGGTTGTGTTATATCTCAACGTTTATTGTGTTGTTTCATTACAGTATGACATCACCAGATGTTGTCAACCAAATACACCATTCCTTAGAATCAGTGGTGTAAAGTACTACTAAAGTTGTTATTTTGGGGTATTTGTACTTTACTATTTATATTTTTGACAACTTTTACTTTACTACATTCCTAAAGAAAATATTGTACTTTTTACTCCATACATTTTCTATCACGACTCAGGATATCAAATCCAAGTGTATTTGTCACGTGCGCCGAATACAGCAGGTATTTACAGTGAAATGCTTACTTACAAGCCCTAACCAACAGTGCAATTTTTAAGTAAAAAAATAAGTATTGGGTAAACAATAGATAAGTAAAGATAATTGTTTTTTTAAAGTAAAATGACAGTGAAAATAACAGTAGTGGGGCTATATACAGGTGGTACAGGTACAGAGTCACCGGTTAGTCGGGCACCCCACCTTGTGTCCTCTATACCTACGTCTCTTTCTCTTGCCAATGACAGGGATTTCGGCCTTGTCGGGTTTCTGAAGTATATCCTGTGCATCTTGCTTGTTAAAGAAAAAAATACTTGTCTAATCCGAGGTGATTGATTGCTGTCCTGATATCCAGAAGCTCTTTTTTGCTGTAAGATACGGTGGCAGAAACATTATGTACAAAATAAGTTACAAATAACGCAAAAAAACACACATAATAGCACCTTTGGTTAGGCGCCCGTAAAATGGCTGTCATTTCTTCAGGCGCCATCTTGTCATATGACCGAGATGCAGACACAGGACGCGGATAGTACAGTTCTCAGATGATGTATTGTAAACACGGGGCAGGCAAAGGGCAGGTCGAGGACAGGCACGGGTTCGTGATCAGGTCAGAGTCAGGCAGGTACAGGATGGCAGGCAGGCTTGGGGTCAGGGCAGGCAGAGGTTCATAATTAGGTCAGAATCTGGCAGGTACAGGACGGCAGGCAGGCTCAGGGTCAGGGCAGGCAGAATAGTCAGAACTGGGAAAACAGAACTTGAGAAAAAGGAAGACGGGAAAGCACGCTGGTAAGACCTGACAAGACCTGGAGGGGGGTGGAGACGAGTACAAAGACAGGTGAAACAGATCATGGTGTGACATTTTCACTGACAACCCAAATCCAAAGTACTCGTTACATTTTGAATGCTTAGTAGAACAGGAACATTTTGAAATGTATGCACTTATCGTGTGCCTGTGGCTATCAGTACATTTTAAAAACAACAAAATGGTGCTGTTTGCTTTGATTAATATAAGGAATTAAGTATATTTTAGCATTTGCATTTACTCTTGATACTTATTTAAAACCAAATACTTTTAGACTTTTACTCAAGCAGTATTTTACTAGGTGACTTTCACTTTTACTTGATTAACTTTCTATTAAGGTATCTATACTTTTACTCAAGTATGACAATCGGGTACTTTTTCCCAAAGTTCCAGAGATATTCTCCGTAACTTTGGTGACTACTAAGTATCCAAGATGGCGTAGCAGTGCAGACGTGGTTTGTCGTCTTCCCATTTAGTTTTTGTATTTGTCGTCTTTTTTGTATATTTATTTTCAATCTCTTTTCTATTTTTAAATTAAATACACCTTCTGGTAAACCGCCTCACTCAATGTGACACAGATCCGCAATATTCTTTTTTAGACCTTATAGCCAGAACCTCCATCAGCAGCTAGCCATCAGAAGCTAACCAGCTAATTAGCTACTAGCTATTTAGTCATTGTTAGCCACTGCTAGCAGCCTTAACCTTCTGCACAGGCACAAACCGCTTTTTTTAGCCTGGATAAAACCTACCAGCCTCGGAATGTTTTTCTCCACTACAATGCCGGATTCCTGCCGTAAACCCTGGACCATTACCCCTGATCATCACAGCTAGCTAGCTGCCACCGAGTGACCCAGCCCCGAAGCTAGCCCTGAGCCAGGCCCACCTCCCGGACTACTCTGATCACCCGGCTACCCAGCCAATGCCTCCCGGACACGGCTAGAATCCACTACTCCACCGGATACTTTCCGTAAGCTCTGGACCTTTGAAGCGGATCATCGCTGCTAGCTAGCTGCTAGCGAGTGGCTAATTCCCCTGCCCCGAAGCTAGCACCAGTTAGCCGCGAGTCAGACGCATCTCCCAGCTAGCAAATTAAATTAATACCTCTCTTGCCATCTGGCCCGGACCCTTTGTCAACACTGCACCCCGCCGTACCACCACGACTGGTCCACAGACGTAATTCCATCCACTGTGCCCTCAACCGGCCGATGCCGGACGTCGGAGCAGACGCTTCTACTTACCCCGGCCTGCTAACTTTAAACGCCGCGGATTCCCTGCTCCATCTATTGCTGTTCACTGGACAATATGATCACTTGGCTACATAGCTGATGCCTGCTGGACTGTTCATTTATCACAGTACTCCATTTTGTTTATTTTTTGTTTGTTTATCTGTCGGCCCTAGCCCCAAACTCAGGCCCTGTGTGTAGTTAACCGACCCTCTCTGCCCATTCATTGCCATTTGAGCTGTTATTGTTGTCTTAGCTGATTAGCTGTTGTTGTCTTACCTGTTGTCTTAGCTAGCTCTCCCAATCAACACCTGTGATTGCTTTATGCCTCGCTTTATGTCTCTCTCAAATGTCAATATGCCTTTTCCTCCTTTGTCCCACCCCCCACACATGCGGTGACCTCACCCAGTATAACCAGCACGTCCAGAGATGCAACCTCTCTTATCATCACTCAGTACCTGGGCTTACATCCACTGTACCCACACCCCACCATACCCCTGTCTGCACGTTGTGCCCTGAATCTATTCTACCATGCCCAGAAATCTGCTCCTTTTATTCTCTGTCCCCAACACACTAGACGGCCAGTTTTGATAGCCTTTAGCCGTA
Organism: Salmo trutta; assembly: GCF_901001165.1. Classification (NCBI taxonomy): domain Eukaryota; kingdom Metazoa; phylum Chordata; class Actinopteri; order Salmoniformes; family Salmonidae; genus Salmo; species Salmo trutta. The sequence continues at coordinate 24,440,527 of NC_042975.1, forward strand.
CTCTCATCCTACTCCTCTGTTCCTCGGGTGATGTAGAGGTTAACCCAGGCCCTACATGTCCCCAGGCACTCCCATTTGTTGACTTCTGTTATCGAAAAAGCCTTGGTTTCATGCATGTTATCAGCCTCCTCTCTAAGTTTGTTTTAATCACTGCTTTAGCACACTCCGCCAACCCTGATGTCCTTGCCGTGTCTGAATCCTGGATTAGGAAGGCCACCAAAAAGTCTGAGATTCCCATACCCAACTACAACATTTTCCATCAAGATAGAACTGCCAAAGGGGGAGGAGTTGCAAAGTTCTGTCATACTTTCCAGGTCTATGCTTCAAATGTTTTATATTAATCTCTCCAGAAATAAGTCTCTCACTCTCACCGCCTGTTATAGACCCCCCTCAGCTCCCAGTTGTGCCCTGGACACCATATGTGAATTGATTGCCCCTCATCTATCTTCAGAGGTCGTTCTGTTAGGTGACCTAAACTGGGATATGCTTAACACCCCAGCAGTCCTACAATCTAAGCTAGATGCCCTCAATCTCATACAAATCATCAAGGAACATACCAGGTACAACCCTAAATCCGTAAATATGGGCACCCTCATAGATATTATCCTGGACAACTTGCCCTCCAAAAACACCTCTGCTGTTTTCAACCAGGATCTCAGCGATCACTGCCTCATTGCCTGTATCCGCTATGGGTCAGCGGTCAAACAGCCACCCCTCATCACTGTCAAACGCTCCCTAAAACACTGCTGCGAGCAGGCCTTTCTAATCGACCTGGCCCGGGTATCCTGGAAGGATATTGACCACATCCCGTCAGTCGAGGATGCCTGGTCGTTCTTTAAAAGTAATTTCCTCACCATCTTAAATAAGCATGCCCCTTACAAAAAATGTAGAACTAAGAACAGATATAGCCCTTGGTTCACTCCAGACCTGACTGCCCTCGACCAGCACAAAAACATCCTGTGGCGGACTGCACTAGCATCGAATAGTCCTCGCGATACGCAACTTTTCAGGGAAGTCAGGAACCAATACACGCAGTCAGTCAGGAAAGCAAAGGCTAGCTTTTTCAAACAGAAATTTGCATCCTGTAGCTCTAACTCCAAAAAGTTTTGGGACACTGTAAAGTCCATGGAGAACAAGAGCACCTCCTAGCTGCCCACTGCACTGAGGCTAGGTAACATGGTCACCACCGATAAATTCATGATAATCGAAAATTTCAATAAGCATTTCTTTACGGCTGGCAATGCTTTCCTCCTGGCTACCCCTACCCTGGCCAACAGCTCCGCCCCCCCCCCTCCCCGCAGCTACTTGCCCGAGCCTCCCCAGCTTCTCCTTCACCCAAATCCAGATAGCAGATGTTCTGAAAGAGCTGCTAAACCTGGACCCCTACAAATCAGCTGGTCTAGACAATTTGGACCCTCTATTTCTAAAATTATCCGCCGCCATTGTTGCAACCCCTATTACCAGTCTGTTCAACCTTTCTTTCTTATCGTCCGAGATCCCTAAAGATTGGAAAGCTGCCACGGTCATCCCCCTCTTCAAAGGAAGAGATACTCTAGACCCAAACTGTTATAGACCTATATCCTGCCTCTCTAAAGTCTTCGAAAGCCAAGTTTATAAACAGATCACTGACCATTTCGAATCCCACCATACCTTCTCCGCTGTGCAATCCAAGCTGGTCACGGGTGCACCTCGTGACGGGTTTCCGGCTGGTCACGGGTTTCCGAGCTGGTCACGGGTGCACCTCAGCCACGCTCAAGGTACTAAACGATATCATAACTGCCATCGATAAAAGACAGTACTGTGCAGCCGTCTTCATCAACCTGGCCAAGGCTTTCGACTCTGTCAATCACCGTATTCTTAATGGCAGACTCAATAGCCTTGGTTTCTCAAATGACTGCCTCGCCTGGTTCACCAACTACGTCGCAGAGTCCAGTGTGTCAAATCGGAGGGCCTGTTGTCCGGACTTCTGGCAGTCTCTATGGGGGTGCCACAGGGTTCAATTCTCGGGCCGACTCTTTTCTCTGTATATATCAATGATGTCGCTCTTGCTGTGGGTGATTCCCTGATCCACCTCTACGCAGACGACACCATTCTGTAAACATCTGGCCTTTCTTTGGACACTGTGTTAACTAACCTCCAAATGAGCTTCGATGCCAGACAACATTCCTTCCGTGACCTTCAACTGCTCTTAAATGCTAGTAAAACCAAATGCATGCTTTTCAACCGTTCACTGCCCACACCCGCCCGCCCGACTAGCATCACTACCCTGGATGGTTCTGACTTAGAATATGTGGACAACTACAAATACCTAGGTGTCTGGCTAGACTGTAAACGTTCCTTCTAGACTCATATTAAACATCTCCAATCCAAAATGAAATCTAGAATCGGCTTTCTATTTCGCAGCAAAGCCTCCTTCACTCACGCCGCCAAACTTACCCTAGTTAAACTGACTATCCTACCGATCCTCGACTTCGGCGATGTCATCTTCAAAATTGCTTCCAATACTCTACTCAGCAAACTGGATGCAGTCCATCACAGTGCCATCCGTTTTGTTACGAAAGCCCCTTATACCACCCACCACTGCGACCTGTGTGCTCTAGTCGGCTGGCCCTCGCTACATTTTCGTCGCCAGACCCACTGGCTCCAGGTCATCTATAAGTCTATGCTAGGTAAAGCTCCGCCTTATCTCAGCTCACTGGTCACGATAACAACACCCACCCGTAGCACGCACTCCAGCAGGTATATCTCACTGGTCATCCCCAAAGCCAACACCTCCTTTGGCCGCCTTTCCTTCCAGTTCTCTGTTCCAGTGACTGGAACGAATTGCAAAAATCGCTGAAGCAGGAGACATATTTCCCTCACTAACTTTAAACATCAGCTATCTGAGCAGCTAACCGATCGCTGCAGCTGTACGTAGTCCATCTAAATAGCCCACACAATCTACCTACCTCATCCCCATATTGTTTTTATTTACCTTTCTGCTCTTTTGCACACCAGTATCTCTACTTGCACATCATCATCTGCTCATTTATCACTCCAGTGTTAATCTGCTAAATTGTAATGACTTCGCTACTATGGCCTATTTATTGCCTTACCTCCTCACGCCATTTGCACACACTGTATATAGACTTTCTTTTTTCTATTGTGTTATTGACTGTACGCTTGTTTATTCTGTGTTGTTGTTTGTGTCGCACTGCTTTGCTTTATCTTGGCCAGGTCACAGTTGTAAATGAGAACTTGTTCTCAATTAGCTTACCTGGTTAAATAAAGGTGAAATAAAAAATGTAACTTTTTTTTCAACCTCCCGCTTTTGGCTGGATGTGTCAATTTGTAGTTCATACTTGCATAATCTATCTACTTTCAGAACTACTGGTTAAAAAGTATACAAAAGGTACCTGAGATTTTCTTTATGTTTAGTGGCTGTATTCCTGCATTCTTGAACAGATTAAGAGGCATTAAATGCCATTATGAATTATGCCTCCGTACTGTAACAGCCTAAAAGGGCGTTTGAGCAGCTGGCGTCATCATGAGTTACATATTTTCACACATCACCTTTGACCTGCTGTTGCACTACTCCTTACCTCCATCTGCCCACGAATGAAGGCCCTTGACCCCTCCATCATTAGTAATATTGCACAACCGACAAAGGCCCATTTGTTTTGTGCCGAGCAACACTCAGGACAATTTCACTCTTCGCACAAATGGTATGAAAACACCAGCTACAATTATGTGTGACGGAGTGCACAAGCAATTTATCACTAAGTCCAAAACTAGAGCTAGTCTCTTTTGTATTTTACTAGAGGCTTGTTGCTAATCATGTGTTTTTCAAAGGAATACCACAATATGCATTCCATGCATTTCTCACCTTTACAATATCTGGCATAAACAAATTGGAAAAGCAGTGAGGAACAGCATAAACATGAAAGTGAGTAGGTGAATGGAGTATGTTCAAAGCGAATTTCCATGTACATGCTTGGATGAAAGTGGTGAAGGGGATGGAAATATTCCTATCTATCGGCATAGACTGACTCCAGTGTGTAGCAGAAGAAGAGGAAGATTCAGGTACATGTTAACAAAGGGTGCTCTTCAGCTTCAGTATAGAATGTATGATGCTACTGTAGATAATCACCTTTGGCTTCCGTTCTCCGAGGCCTTGGCTCGGTCAAATGGAGAAGAAGAGCTAGGTAACTAGTGCCTAGTTACGAGGCGGCACAGAGATATGGAAGAAGGCCATCGTTCATTAACAGCTCCTCACCAGTTCACCCCGGATGGCTTCGGGCCACCAAATTTCCCCTTGCTGAGAAACTGAATCAGGCATATGCAAAAGCATTGTTTTCCTGTTGGGATTGGGGGGGGGGGGTAAGCCTTCATGAAAATGGAAACCATGCAGTGATGTCACAACCAGAGAAGTTTTACCCGGGTTCCTTGAAAGTTTTCCTGGAAGGTTTTATTAAGAAAATATAAAAAATATTGAAAAACCTTTGAATGAGTAGGTGTCCAAACTTTTGACTGGTACTGTATATGTCCCCCCCACTTCTAAAACCAAAGTTGTGCCCCTTGGTGGACAGTATATGAATAGAAAAGGTGTGTACAGCAGTAGTCATATTGGATGAGCTATGACTTGAATACAGTATATACAATATAAAGTAGGTAAAAAAGTATGCAAACATTATTAAAGTGGAGGCCGTCTAGGCCGTCGAGTAATGACTGTTTAACTGTCTGATGGCCCCGGAGATACAAGCTGTTTTTCAGTCTCTTGGTCACAGCTTTGATGCACCTGTACTGTCTCAGCCTTCTAGATGGTAGTGGCATGAACAGGCCATGGCTTGGGTGGCTGGGGTCCTTGATGATCTTCTTTGCCTTCCTGTGACACAGGGTGCTGTAGATGTCCATGAGGGCAGGCAGTGTGCCCCCAGTGAGGCGTTGAGTTTGACCGCACAACCCTCTGGAGAACCCTGTGGTTGCGGGCGTTGCAATTGCCATACCAGGCGGTGATACATCCCGACAGAATGCTCTCGATGGTGCATCTGTAGAAGTTTGTGAGGGTCTTACATGCTGACTACACCGGGCACGCATGTTGATTTTGTCCATCCACACCAGACGCGCTCGGGACTCGCAGGTTGAAATATCAAAACGAACTCTGAACCAACTATATTATTTTGGGGACAGGTCGAAGCACATGAAACATTCATGGACATTTACTTGCTAGCTTGCTGTTGCAAGCTAATTTGTCCTGCGATATAAACATGGGGTTGTTATTTTACCTGAAATGCACAAGGTAATTTTTTTCATGGATCTTTGTAGAATTTTGACCCATTCTTAGTCACACAAAATCCTGTGTTCTTTACTCCAATAATTAATCCACAGATAAAAGCGGAAACGTAGTTAGTTTCTAGTAATCTCTCCTCCTTCAGACTTCTTCTTCTGTGGACTTTATATGGCGGTTGGCAACCAACTTTAAGGTGCATTACCACCGCCAACTGGACTGGAGTGTGGACCTCAGTTCAGTTTTCAATCACCCACCCTGAGTATATGCTGCTAAAATCAATGAGGAGATGGGAGAGGCAGTTTGTATGAAATTATTGAACAACATGTGCGTGTTCATTTATTTTGCACCACTCGTGCACACAACAGGGTGGTCAGCATGTTAGGGGCCAAGCCAAATTTCTTCAGCCTCCTTAGGATGGAGAGGCGCTGTTGCGTCTTCTTCACCACGCTGTCGGTGTGGAGGAACCATTTCAGGTCGTCAGTGATGTGGAAGCCGAGGAACTTGAAGCTTTTCACCCTCTCCACTGCGGTCCCGTCAATGTGGATGTGGGCCGGCTATCTCCTGTGGTCCGCGATCAGCTCCTTTGTTTGTTTTTTTTACGTTGAAGGAAAGGTTATTTTGTTGGCACCACTCCCCCAGGGCTCTCACCTCTTCCCTGTAGGCTGTCTCGTCATTGTTGTTAATGCGGCTTACCATTGTTGTGTCGTCAGCAAACTTGGTGATTAAGTTGGAGACATGCGTAGCCACGCAGTCATGGGTGAACAGGGAGTATAGGAGGGGGCAAGGTGGTGGTGATATGATCCTTAACTAGCCTCTCAAACCCCTTCATGATGACAGAAGTGAGTGCTACGGGGCGATAGTCATTTAGTTCAGTTACCTTCGCTTTCTTGGGTACAGGAACAATGGTGGACATCTTGAAGCAAGTGGGGACAACAGACAGGAATAGGGAGAGATTGAATATGTTCGTAAACAACATGCTTTGAGGACACGGCTTGGGATGTAATCTGGGCCGGCAGCCTTGCGAGGGGTAACATGATTGAATGTCTTACTCACGAGATCAGGAGTACACAGTCCTTGTGAGTGGCAGGGGCCCAGGTCGGCGGCTCTATTTTGTTTTCCTCGAATGGGGCAAAGAACGTGTTTAGCTGTCCGGAAGTGAGGTGTCAGTGAATGCGATGTAGCGATAATCCGTGATTGTCTGGAGTTCCTGCCACATTTGTCTCGTGTCTGAGCCATTGAATTGCGACTCCACTTTGTCCCTGTACTGTCATTTTGACCTGGCACTGAGTGAAGCCTGTGTGTCTATGTATGCTGAAGTCTCAACATTATACACGTCAGCTACCACAGCAATTGAAATCACTGCAATAATTAAAGAGCTGCAGACAGTTTTAGAATGGGTGGCAAGTAATAAGCTATTTCTAAATATTTCAAAAACTAAAAGCATTGTATTTGGGACAAATCATTTACTAAACCCTAAACCTGAACTAAATATTGTAATGAATAATGTGGAAATTTAGCAAGTTGAGGAGACTAAACTGCTTGGTGTAACCCTGGATTATAAACTGTCAAGGTCGAAACATATTGATGCAACGGTAGCGAAGATGGGGAGTGGTCTGTCCATAATAAAGCACTGCTCTGCTTTCTTGGCATTGCTATCAACAAAACAAGTCCTACATGCCCTAGTTTTGTCACACCTGACTACTTCGCAGTCAAATCACAGTTGGCACAGAACAGAGCAGCACAGCTGGCCCTTAAATGTACACAGACAGTTAACATCAATGACATGCATGTCAATCTCTTCTGGCTCAAAGTAGAGGACAGATTGACTGCATCACTACTGGTCTTTGTGAGAGGTATTGACATGTTGAAAGCACCAAGCTGTCTGTTCAAACGACTAGCACACAGCTCAGACACCCATGCATACCCCACAAGACATGCCACCAGGGGTTTCTTTACAGTCCCCAAGTCCAGAACAGACTCTGGAAAACGCACAGTACTAGACAGAGCCATAACTACATGGAACTTTTCTACATCAAGTAACTCTTGCAAGCAGTGAAATCAGATTTAAAAAAAATCAATAAACCTACAATCTTAAGTAATAACTCAGACTGTGAAGAGACACACACACACACACACACACACACACACACATGCTAGCACACCTATGTATGGTGGAATTATAAATGTTGTAGATATGTAGTGGTGTAATAATGTTATATGCACTGTTTTATTTTAGTTTTTTCCTTCATTGGTTTGGACCCCTGGAAGAGTAGGCAGCAGCTAATGGTGATCCTTGATAAATAAAAAACAATGTTATAAGTCAGAAGTCGGTATTGGTCTGACGTTCACATGAGCACCACAATGCTTAGTCTACCCATGCTCTACCAAGTTTTTCCAGCACACAGCTTTGACCTACTACAGTAGCTATGTTGGTCTATTGTACTTCAAACAATGTGTATGCAGGTTGCTTAGCATTCAAATATTTTCAAACAGCCTAATTCATAAATATTTGCTTGTTTTATAGACTTTAAAAAGCCTTTGATTCCATATGGCATGAAGGTATGCTCTTAAAACTCCTTCAAAATGGTGTAGGAGGCAAGGTCTATGGTATTATTATTGTGATCTACACTGAGTGTACAAAACATTATGAACCTGCTTTTTCCATGACATAGACTGACTAGGTGAATCCAGGTGAAAGCTATGATCCTTTTCTGATTTCACCTGTTAAATCCACTTCAAATCAGTTTAGATGAAGAGGAGGAGGTTACATACAGATGTTTAAGCCTAGAGACAATTGAAACATGGATTGTGTATGTGTGCCATTCAGAGCATGAATGGGCAAGATCAAATATTTAAGTGCCTTTTGAACGGGGTATGGTAGTAGGTGCCAGGTGCACCGGTTTGAGTGTGTCAAGAACTGCAACGCTGCTGGGTTTTTCACGCTGAACATTTTCCTGTGTGTATCAAGAATGGTCCACCACCCAAAGGACATCCAACCAACTTGACACAACTGTGGGAAGCAATGGAGTCAACATGGGCCAGCATTCCTGTGGAACGCTTTTGACACCTTGTAGTCCATGCCCCGGCGAATTAAGGCTTTTCTGAGGGCAAAATGGGATGCAACTCAATATTATGAAGGTCTTGCTAATGTTTTGTACACTCAGTGTATACGGAAAACAAATGTGTAAAAGTTGACAACAAAAGAACACAATTCTTCAGTCAGGACAGAAGAGTAAGACAAGGCTACAATATTAGTCCAACCTTATTCCATATTTATATAAATGGATTGGCTAACATATTAGAAAAATCTACATCTCTGGGACTAACCCTAAATAAAGTTTATTTTATATGCCGATGACTTATTAATCTTGTCACCAACAGAACAGGGGCTACAACAAAGCCTGTCCTTGCTAGAACAGTATTGTAAGGACTGGGCACTATCCATTAACATAGAAAAAAATATGTAATCGTCTTTCAGAAAAAGTCCAGATCTCAGGATAGTAGATACCATTTCACCATAGGAGAAACAACTCTGAAACACACTATACTTACCTTGGTCTGGCTACAAGTTAATCTGGGCAGTTTGACATGGCCATAAAGTCTCTAAAAGATAAAGCACGCACAGGATATTTTGCAATTGGAAAGACCCTGTATAAATTTAATGTGGCAGTAAAATGTGGGGGACCTTTACAATTTAAAATATACATCATGGGATAAAAGCCCCACCAAAATTGTAGACCTGGATGTTTTTTTTAAATGTTCCAGGTGTGCACAGAAATGCCCCAAACCTAGCCTGTAGAGCAGAACTTGGGAGATTCCCCCTCCCACTCCAAATTGAAAAAAGAGCCACCAACTTCTGGACTCACCTTACACACTGTGATCCAGAATATTATCATCACAAGGCTTTCTTATGCAAACACCACAACCCAGAGAATGACCCATTACAGCAACTGGCCCAAAAGCACCAGCTAAATTCAAACCTTCAACCACAAATAAGATATTCAAACAAATAGAAATCACCAAAATACATACGTTAATTATCGGCCAAACAAAATGTAATTTAATCAATGTTAAATGTTACAAAACTCTAAAGAGATATCAAAATGCAACAAAAAACAACACATTGTCAAACTCAAATAATTCAGTCAAAGTAGACCATAGCCTGGCAACAGAGAGAGGACGCCATAGAAAAACATGGAAGGTCGGAAAAGAAAGACTATGTAAGCTCTGTGGGTCGGGTGAAGTAGAGAATGAGCAGCACATCCTACTGCACTGCCCAAAATACAGTATGACTTAATAAGAGGTATTTATCTCCTGAAATTTAAAGAAAGAATTTCAGGATTTCTTGTACTGCCTGTTGAGGAGAATGTCTGCATTTTGTTAGGAGAAAATGTAGAGACAGTAGATCTTTCTGCAGATTATGTCCTGGCCTGTCATAATATACGTAAGAGAGAAAATATCTCCCGACATGTCATACACATGAGCCTTTGTAGATTTAATTCCTCATTTGTTGCTGTTTGTTTACTTTCGTGTATTATTTTCCATGCATATATAAATCATTGTTTTTGTTAATTAATATATATTATTATTGTTGCTCAAACATATTGTTAATTTATGTAACACTTCATATACATTGCTTTGGCAACAGTGGCAACCACCCATTTATGCCAATAAAGCATTTATTGAATTGACAGACAGAGACCGAGACAGAATCTGGAAGTATCTCTCCATAGCCGCAACATTAAGCCATTGATCTATTATTGATCAATATCAACAACAAAAAATCCTGTTGAATCAGCATCAAGGGTAATTGATTTCTTAGTGATCAAACCTTTCAGCTTTTCCCACTGCAAATCTCTATAATGCAGTAGTGCGCCTTCACATCAAATCAAAAGGTGCTTGATGTTTGGGAATTCATATTTTTAATAGAGCTGTGCTAAGCTCAACTCAATGGCTTTCATCGAGTTGTTTGGTTCTGCCGCTGCAGAGCGTCAATGTACTGTAACAACCGAACACATAGGTACACACACACATGTATAGTCGTGGCCAAAAGTTTTGAGAATGACACAAATATTAATTTCCACAAAGTTTGCTGCTTCAGTGTCTTTAGATATTTTTATCAGATGTTACTATGGAATACTGAAGTATAATTACAAGCATTTCATAAGTGTCAAAGGCTTTTATTGACATTTACATGAAGTTGATGCAAAGAGTCAATATTTGCAGTGTTGACCCTTCTTTTTCAAGACCTCTGCAATCCACCCTGGCATGCTGTCAATTAACTTCTGGGCCACATCCTGACTGATGGCAGCCCATTCTTGCATAATCAATGCTTGGAGTTTGTCAGAATTTGTGGGGTTTTGTTTGTCCACCAGCCTCTTGAGGATTGACCACAAGTTCTCAATGGGATTAAGGTCTGGGGAGTTTCCTGGCCATGGACCCAAAATATTGATGTTTTGTTCCCCGAGCCACCTAGTTATCACTTTTGCCTTATGGCAAGGTGCTCCATCATGCTGTAAAAGGCATTGTTCATCCCCAAACTGTTCCTGGATGGTTGGGAGAAGTTGCTCTCGGAGGATGTGTTGGTACCATTCTTTATTCATGGCTGTGTTCTTAGGCCAAATTGTGAGTGAGCCCACTCCCTTGGCTGAGAAGCAACCCCACACATGAATGGTCTCAGGATGCTTTACTGTTGGTAGCGCTGACTGATGGTAGCGCTCACCTTTTCTTCTCCAGACAAGCTTTTTTCCGGATGCCCCAAACAATCGGAAAGGGGATTCATCAGAGAAAATTACTTTACCCCAGTCCTCAGCAGTCCAATCCCTGTACCTTTTGCAGAAAATCAGTCTGTCCTTGATGTTTTTCCTGGAGAAAAGTGGCTTCTTTGCTGCCCTTCTTGACACCAGGCCATCCTCCAAAAGTCTTTGCCTCACTGTGCGTGCAGATGCACTCACACCTGCCTGCTGCCATTCCTGAGCAAGCTCTGTACTGGTGGTGCCCTGATCCCGCAGCTCAATCAACTTTAGAAGACGGTCCTGGCGCTTGCTGGACTTTCTTGGGCGCCCTGAAGCCTTCTTCACAACAATTGAACCGCTCTCCTTGAAGTTCTTGACGATCCAATAAATGGTTGATTTAGGTGCAATCTTACTGGCAGCAATATCCTTGCCTGTGAAGTCCTTTTTGTGCAAAGCAATGATGACGGCACATGTTTCTTTGCAGGTAACCATGGTTGACAGAGGAAGAACAATGATTCCAAGCACCACCCTCCTTTTGAAGCCTCCAGTCTGTTATAACTCAATCAGCATGACAGAGTGATCTCCAGCCTTGTCCTCGTCAACACTCACACACGTGTTAACGAGAGAATCACTGACATAATGTCAGCTGGTCCTTTTGTGGCAGGGCTGAAATGCAGTGGAAATGTTTTTGGAGGATTCAGTTAATTTGCATGGCAAAGAGGGACTTTGCAATTGATTGCAATTCCTCTGATCACTCTTCATAATATTCTGGAGTGTATGCAAATTGCCATCATACAAACTGAGGCAGCAGACTTTGTGAAAATTAATATTTGTGTCATTCTCAAAACTTTTGGCCACAACTGTACACCCCAAAAAATTACTATTCCATAAAAAGACCCACACTTTTAGAAAACAAAGGGTTATTTGGGGTTCTATATAGAAGCTTTTGGTTCTTTGGACGAGATTAAAGAACCCTTTACTAAAAAAGGTTCTATATCCACTGAGTGTACAAAACATTTTATACTAATATTGAGTTGAACCCCCCCCCCCCCCCCTTTGCCCTCAGAACAGCCTCAATTCGTTGGGGCATGGACTCTACAAGGTGTCGAAAGCGTTCCACAGGGATGCTGGCCCATGTTGACTCCAATGCTTCACACAGATGTGTCAATTTGGCTGGATGTCCTTTGGGTGGTGGACCATTCTTGATGCACACGGAAACTGTTGAGTGTGAGAAACCCAGCAGCGTTGCAGTTCATGACACAAACCGGTGCACCTGGCACATACAACCATAACCCGTTCTAGGCTCTTAAATCTTTTGTCTTGCCAATTCACTCTCTGAATGGCACACATACACAATCCATGTCTCAAGGCTTAAAATCCTTCTTTAACCTGTCTCCTCCCCTACAATGATTCAAGTGGATTAAAGTGACATCAATAAGGAATCATAGCTTTCATCTGGACTCACCTGGCAAGCCTATGTCATGGAAAGAGTTCATAATGTTTTGTATACTCAGTATATACACTGAACAAAAATATAAATGCAACATGCAACAATTTCAAAAAAGAAATCAGTCAATTGAGATAAATTCCTTAGGCCCTAATCTATGGATTTCACATGACTGGGAATACAGATATGCATCTGTTGGTCACAGATACCTTACAAAAATAGGTAGGGGCGTAGACCAGAAAACCAGGCAGTATCTGGTGTGACCACCATTTGCCTCATGCATCTCCTTCGCATAGAGTTTATCAGGCTGTTGATTGTGGCCTGTGGAATGTTGTCCCACTCCTCTTCAATGACTATACAAAGTTGCTGGATATTGGCGGGAACTGGAACACACTGTTGATCCAGAGTGTCCCAAATAAGTTCAATGGGTGACATGTCTGGTGAGTATGCAGGCCATGGAAAAACTGGGACATTTCCAGCTTCCAGGAATTGTGAACAGATCCTTGCTGTCACCTGATAATGGCGCCGGAGGAGATGACTGCCGTTTTACGATCCCCTAACCAATTGTGCTATTGTGTGTGTTTTTCACGTTATTTGTAACTTATTTTGTACATAATGTTTCTGCCACCGTGTCTTATGACTGAAAAGAGCTTCTAGATATCAGGACAGCAATTACTCACTCCGTACTGGAGCAATGCTTTTTCTTTAACGAGTCGGACGGGAAGGATTTACTTCAGATGCCCGACAAGGCCCTCATCCCCGTCATTCGCAGAAGAAAGACACAGAGATATCGGGGACGAAGGTCTGGGTACCTTGTTAGGATCCGACGGCGAGTGTGTAATCTCCCTTTACCATCGGTCCTATTAGTCAACGTACAATCAATGGAAAAAAAATAGACAAACTACGATCATGTATATCCTACCAAGGGACATTTAAAAACTGTAATATCTTATGTTTCACTGAGTCATGGCTGATTAACATACAGCTGGCGGGTTTTACACGTTTTCTTCCGTATAGAACAGCGGCCTCTGGTAAGACAAGGGGTGGCGGTCTATGTATATTTGTAAACAAGAGCTGGTGCATGAAATCAAAAGAAGTCTCGAGGTTTTGCTCGCCTGAGGTAGAGTATTTCATGATAAGCTGTAGACAACACTGTTTATCTATATTCTTCGTAGCTGTCTATTTACCACCACAAACCGATGCTGCAAACAGGAAAATACTCATCCAAAGGCGGAAAACGCTCATCCAAAGGCGGCGCTCCTAGTAGCTGGGGACTTTAACGCAGGGAAACTTAAATCCGTTTTGGCTAGTATCTACCAGCATGTTAAATGTGCAACCAGAGGGGGGAAAAAACTCTAGACCACCTTTACTCTACAAAAAGAGACGCGTACAAAGCTCTCCCTCGCCCTCCACTTGGCAAATCTGACCATAATTCTATCCTCTTAATTCCTGCTTACAAGCAAAAACTAAAGCGGGAAGCACCAGTGACTCGGTCAATAAAAAGTGGTCAGATGAAGCAGATGTTAAGCTAGAGGACTGTTTTGCTAGCACAGACAAATATGTTCTGGGATTCTTCCAGTCACTGGCTTCAGCAATAAATGAAGTCGTGCCCACAGTGACCGTACGTACATACCCCAACCAGAAGCCATGGATTACAGGCAACATCCTCACTGAGATAAAGGGAAGAGCTGCCACTTTCAAGGAGCAGGACTCTAACCCGGAAGCTTATAAGAAATCCCACTATGCCCTCCTGCGAACCATCAAACAGGCAAAGCACCAATACAGGACTAAGATTGAATCATACTACACCGGCTCCGACACTCGTCGGATGTGGCAGGACTTGCAAATTATTACAACAACAAAGTGAAGCACAGCCGCGAGCTGCCCAGTGACACGAGCCTACCAGACAAGCTAAATGACTTCTATGCTCGCTTCGAGGCAAGTAACACTGAAACCTGCATTAGGCCATCAGCTGTTCCGAACGACTGTGATCACACTCTCTGTAGCCGAAGTGAGTAAGACCTTTAAACAGGTCACCATGTGGTGCCAGGACAACAACCTCTCCCTCAACGTGATCAAGACAAAGGAGATGATTGTGGACTACAGGAAAAGGAGGACTGAGCACGCCCCGATTCGCATCAATGGGGCTGCAGTGGATCAGGTTGAGAGCTTCAACTTCCTTGGTGTCCACATCACCAACAAACTATCATGGTCCAAACACACTAAGACAGTAGTGAAGAGGGCATGAAAAAGCCTATTCCCCCTCAGGAGACTGAAAAGACTTGGCATGGGTCCTCAGATCCTCAAAAGGTTCTACAGCTGCACCATCGAGAGCATCCTGACTGGTTGCATCACTGCCTGGCATGGCAACTGCTCGGCCTCCGACTGCAAGGCACTACAGAGGGTCTAGGTCTAAAAGGCTTTTTAACAGCTTCTACCCCTAAGCCATAAGACTCCTGAACAGCTAATCAAAGGGCTTTCCAGACCCGTCTTTTATGCTGCTGCTGCTCTCTGTTTATTATCTATGCATAGTCACTTTCATTCTACCTACATGTACATATTACCTCAATTACCTCGACTAACCGGTGCCCTAACACATTGACTCTGTAACGGTACCCCCATATATAGCCTCGCTATTGTTATTTTGCTGCGACTGCTTAATTATTTGTAACTTTTTATTTTTATTGTCTATTTTTTTACTGAACACATAACACAAACTGCATTGTTAGTTTCGGGCTTGTAAGTAAGCATTTCACTGTAAGGTCCACACCTGTTGTATTCGGCGCATCTGACAAATACAATTTGATATGGACGGCAGCGGATGAAAGGCACGCCAATGAGCCTCAGGATCCCGTCACGGTATCTCTGTGCATTCAAATTGCCATTGATTAAATTCCTATTGTGTTCATTGTCCGTAGCTTATGCATGCCCATACCATAACCTCAGTCACCATAGGGCACTCAGTTCACAACGTTGACATCAGCAAACCCGCCCGCCCACACTCCGCCATCCACGTTGTTTGCCATTTGCCTGGTACAGTTGAAACCGGGATTCGTCCATGAAGAGCACATTTCTCCAGCGTGTCAGTGGCCATCAACCATGAGCATTTGCCCACTGAAGTCGGTTACAACGCCGAACTGCATTAAGGTCAAGACACTGGTGAGGACAACGAGCAAGCAGATTAGCTTCCCTGAGATGGTTTCTGAGAGTTTGTGCAGAAATTCTTTGGTTGTGCAAGCACAAAGTTTCATCAGCTGTCTGGGTGGGTGGTTTCAGACGATCCCTCAGGTGAAGAAGCCGGATGTGGAGATCCTGGGCTGGCGTGGTTACACGTGGTCTGCGTTTGTGATGCCAGTATAGTCAAATTTCTGAGATCTTTTATTTCAGCTCATGAAACATGGGAACAACACTTTACATTTTGTGATTATATTTTTGTTCATTATAAGTTTAAAAAAATGATGTTCTTTGGCTCACATAATTTATTATTCGGTTTCCCAAAAGGATCTTAAGGCTAAGTTTTGTAGGTGCATCGTTAAATCTCAGAGCTGTTTCCCAAAACCAGTTACTAAAGTTTCACTTGAAAACACTTGTTATTTACCGACTGCCTCACACCACTTGTAAAACAGATAACTGTCTCTTTAGATGCATTTTTGCCCTTCCACTTCACTTTAGAAAAATAATAAAATCAAGATGTTTCTTTGTCTGTCGATAATTTCAGAACTAAGTTGACTACAATAAAAAAGTTTCCAATGACTTTCCAAGACCCCTTACCTTTTTCCACATTTTGTTATGTTACAGCCCTATTCTACAATGTATTCATATTTTTTTTCTCAACAATCTACACCGCATAATGACAAAGTGAAAACAGGTTTTTAAAAATTGTTGCAAATGTATTGAAAATAAAAACAGAAATACCTTATTTACATAAGTATTCAGACACTTTGCTATGAGACTCGAAATTGAGCTCAGGTGCATCCTGTTTCCATTGATCCTCATTGAGATGTTTCTACAACTTGATTGGAGTCCACCTGTGGTAAATTCAATTGATTGGACATGATTGGAAAGGCAAACCTGTAGAGCTCTGAGACAGGATTGTGTCTAGGCACAGATCTGGGGAAGGGTACCAAAAAAAGTCTTCCGCTTTGAAGGTCCCCAAGAACACAGTGGCCTCCATTATTCTTTAATGGAAGAAGTTTGGAACCACCAAGACTCCTCCTAGAGCTGGCCACCCGGACAAACTGCTCAATAGGGGGAGAAGGGCCTTGATCAGGGAGGTGACCAAGAACCCGATGGTCACTCTGGCAGAGCTCCAGAGTTCCTCTGTAGAGATGAGAGAACCTTCCAGAAGGGCAACTATCTCTGCCGCACTCCACCAATCAGGCCTTTATGGTAGAAGGGCCAGACTGAAGCCACTCCTCAGTAAAAAGGCACAGGACAGCCTGCTTAGAGTTTGCCAAAAGGTACCTAAAGGACTCAGACCATGAGAAAAATGATTCTCTGGTCTGATGAAACCAAGATTGAACTCTTTGGCCTGAATACCAAGTGTCACGTCTGGTGGAAACCTGGCACCATCCCTACAGTGAAGCATGGTGGTGGCAGCATCAAGCTGTGGGGATGTTTTTCAGCAGCAGGGACTGGGAGACTAGTCAGGATCGAGGGAAAGATGAACAGTGATATCCTTGATGAAAATGTGCTCCACAGTGCTCAGGACCTCAATATTAGGAAGGTGTTCTTATATTTTGTACACTCAGTGTATTGAAATACATTTCATGTCAAATCCATTGAGTTCTATTTTGCTAATTGTAGGCTACTGTAATTTTTGCCAAAATGGCATGATGTTTAGGCCTAACAACATGTGTGCAGTGATCAGTGGCATGTATTCATGGATGCCAAGGGAAGCCAGGGTTCGCCAAATATTTGATCAATAAAAAAAATATTTATCTTACATCACTCTGAAAAACACTCTGTTTCATAATTTTCGGTCAATTTGCAAGTGGCTGAATCACACCGGAGAAATCATCTGAGCCCCCCTCTGTCTGGAACAAAATAATTTGACATGTTGCCGCCGTAGCATTTGATTGATTGATGCTAGCAAGCATTTGGCCTACCTTGATAAAAAAATTATAATAATCAGCCAATCAGCTCAACTGTGGGTTGTCCTGACACAACTATGGGTTGTCTTGGGGGCCAGTTTGGATTTGGCTTTACACCAATCAGATCATATCCTGAGCAAAATGTCATCACTGTTAGAAAAACGTGTCTCTTTCTGGTTTGCTTGTGTTGATGTCCTGCAGTAGCTAGCTTGCTAAATCGGCCCTTTCTTGAGCCATGGATGGAAATGGTGATTTGGACTTGTGGTTTTGACTTATCTGTACAGGCCAATGATTATGATGGTGATTCTGATCTAACCAGAAATTCATACCGTATATTGTGCCACAGGCCTGAGAAGATTGAAGTTCAATATGTACCCTAGATGTAGCCTAGTAGGCTCACGTTAACTAGCTAGCTAACTTAGTTGGTTCATTGTTGCCTGTCAAATAGAGTTGGCCAGAAGGCTAAACTGATAAACCTAATCTCTATCAAATAAAAAGATGGTAGAGCTGCAAAAGTACTTCTGTGCAAGGGTGTTTATTTACATAGTGAATCCAGAAGAAAAACAACAGTACTGCCACCAAAAGTATACATACATTATGGGACCGCTAAAAACAACAGCTCAATCCAAAATGGTCCCTCCTTTGAACTGAAAGAGAGGCTCCTTTTGTAGGTGAGAACATACCAAACACTAATTAATTAAGCAATTACCATCATCAAAGGCTACATTTTCCACTCAGATAAACATAATTAATTATGTTGCAATCCGTTTCTCATGATACAATATAACACATTTACAAAATCCCATCCCTACTGACATTGTGTCTTCCAATATGCCCAGTCACATGAATGAGCCATTCGGGACAGGCACTACAAAGCCAGCCTGATTGCTGTAGCTCAGGTCCTTATCCCAGCATACCCGGAAGCTACAGAGACGGAGAGAGAGGAACAGAACATTTTGTTTTCATGCCTTGTGATGGACACAGAACCTGAAGGCCTGGAGCTCCAGATACCACCTGGTCACGCGAGAATTCCGGTCCTTCATGGTCTGGATCCAGGTCAGGGCTCTGTAGTCCGTGTGCAGGTCAAATTCTTGGCCAAGAAGGTAGTACCGGAGGCTATCTAGTGCCCACTTTATAGCCAGGCACTCCTTCTCAATTGTCGAATACCTGGTTTCCCTGGGCAACAGCTTTCGACTCAGGTACAGCACGGGGAGCTCTCCTCCTGGCTCCCCTTTGGCCAGTACAGCTCCAATTCCCACAGCCGAAGCGTCCAGCTGTACACGAAACCTTTTCTGAAAATCAGGGCTCTGGAGAACGGGATGAGCACAGGTTTTTTCAGCATCATGAAAGCTTCCTCACACTCCTCAGTCCACTTCACAGGGTTTCTGGACACATTTGAAGTGAGGTTGTTCAGAGGGACAGCGATGGTCGAGAACTGCGGTACCACCCTGCCAGACCTAGGAAGGACTTCACCTGTGTTTTGGTTCTAGGTTGAGGGTTGTTCCTGATGGACTCCACTTTGTCCACCTGAGGCCGAACTTCACCCTTCACCCTTACCCAGCTAGTAACCCAGGTACTTTGTCTCCTGTTTCGCACACTCACACTTCGGGAGGTTAAGCGTGAGGCCCGCATCGTAGATCTTCCCCAGGACTCTGCTAATATGCTGTATGTGCTCCTCCCAGGAGTGGCTGTAGATCACCACGTCGTCCAAGTAGGCAGCAAAGCAATCGTTACAGTCCTGGAAGACCTTGTCCATCAGCCTCTGGAAAGTCGCAGGGGCCCCATGAAGGTCAAACAACATAACCTTGAACTGGAACAGGCCCATCGGCGTCATGCAAGGAAATTAGGCTAGCAAACTAGGTAGCCTATTAAAACTGAAAGTGTACAGAGCCATATACCATTTTGCCAACACGATAGAGATGAGAACGGCATTGGCGTTCAACTAGTCTACAAGTAGAGTGTGTCCCAAAAAGTGTTTTTACTCGCGCAAGCACACACACACGCACATACAGACAGAAATCAGTACCATAGACAGCCACATAATATTTAGCAACATTGATTGGACTAAATTGTTTTTGGTATCTTTAAGTTTGTTATCAGTGTGTTCAACTAAGCATATATAGCTTTGTTGATTTGATGATGTTAAAATGTTTAAGTGTAAATGGTGCTGGAATAGCAGAGGTAGTGCTCCCGTTGTCTTTGTGTTGACTTGCCTTAACTCTGTGGTTCTAAATCAGTTGTTTAGTAAACTGTTGAAAACATTAACTTGCTAGACCATGCTGCAGGTCATATAACTGTTTGTTACATGCAATATCTGCTTTGTGGACTTCACTGGACAGATGTTGCTCTCCGGTTTTGTGATGAAACAAACATATGTGTAGTTTATTTTATTCTGCCATTGTGTGACTTGTCTTTTTGTTGTCACGGCCTTATATATATATATATATATATATATATATATATATATATATATATATATACAATATCTCCTTGGCGTATGAACGAATGGGTTATACAGCAAACAACGCAAATATCACAGCATAGGTTGTAATATGGATCTTTTTACTGGCTTTGCTTGGCTTCCCGAATATTACATTTAGTGCATAGCCTAAGCATTAGTATACGCCACCTCAATATTTGCAGCCACAGGTGATAATGCTTTCAAGAAGTTGATCCATCTTCAGTATCTAATGTTAACGTACAATTTGAATGGAGAACGCTGATCTGAGAGCCACGCTACCTTTCTTTCGATCCTATCAGTATCAACACACGCTCTAACGGTGCACTTATTAAAGGTTCTCCCTACATGGTATTTTGGGAAACGCATGTGAGTTCTTCGCCCGTTATAGAAATGATGCGTCGTTAAAACACTCGTAAGATTAAGTTCCATCGCTATCGGGAAACCGGACCCTGGCTATTACTTTATAGACATGGCTATTTGCATTTATGGAAAGCATATGGATTCTCCCTTTAAAGAGGGGAAGAGGACGAATATCAAAGGCTACTTTACATTGAGCTCATACCAGTTCCTGTAAGTGACTCTCAAAGTACTGAATAAGTTGGCTGAGTGAATATTTGGAAAGAAATCGCCCCAAAATCCTGGGTAGTCTACTAAGTGGACCTACGCTGACATCTTTTGGACGTCTTTTTTTTATCACGCCACTTCAATACAAGTGACTTTTCGTAGCAGGTTAGGAGAGCATTTTGAAAACATAGACGTCTATGTTTGGTTCAGATTTGGTCCAATCCAGACTGGCCTAGAATTTGCCCAAACATAGACATCTATAATTGGTTTAGATTTGGTCCAGACTACAACAAATCTGAACCAATCATAGACATCTGTATTTCACCAGTTTGGACAGCACAGTACAGTATTGTAATGGTTCTCAAACATCTCCGTGGGACCCCAGACCATTCCATGTACAGTAATTGATCTATGCCAGAGCTAGCATACCTGATTTACCTCTTCAACTAATCCTCAAGTTCTTGAATAGCTAGTTCAGAGCTACAGCAAAACTGTGAGATGTCTGAGGGGTTCCCGAGGAAAGGTTTGAGAACCACTGCAGTTGAGCAGTAAAAAAAGTTGCGAAAGTATTTAACATTTATTCAGAACCGAAAATGAACCTGATTTCAACGTCAGATAAATACGTATTTTCAGTGTTGTAAAGTACAGTACTTAAGTAGTACTTTAAAGTATTTTTACTTAAGTCGTTTTTTAGGGTATCTGTACTTCACTGTACTCTCCTCCACCTGTTACGGGGTCTGAGACGCCAACGCCTCTCACCATTAGCTCTGACAAATTGAACACCCTAGTCATTGGCGACTCAATTACCCGTAGTATTAGACTTGAAAATAATCATCCAGTGATCATACACTGTTTACCAGGGGGCAGGGCAACCGACGTTAAGGCTAATTTGAAGATGGTGCCGGATAAGGCTAAAACTGGCAATTGTAGAGTATAGGAATATTGTTATCCACGTCGGCACCAACAATGTTAGGATGAAACAGTCAGAGGTCACCAAGTGCAACATAGCTTCAGCGTGTAAATAAGCTAGAAAGATGTCGGCATCGAGTAATTGTCTCGGGCCCGCTCCCAGTTAGGGGGAGTGATGAGCTCTACAGCAGAGTTTCACAACTCAATCGCTGGTTGAAAACGTTTTTCTGCCCCTCCCAAAAGATAGAATTTGTAGATAATTGGCCCACTTTCTGGGACTCACCCACAAACAGGACCAAGCCTGGCCTGCTGAGGAGTGACAGCCTCCATCCTAGCTGGAGGGGGTGCTCTCATCTTATCTATGAACATAGACAGGGCTTAAACTCCTCTAGCTCCACAATGCGATAGGGTGCAGGCCAGGCAGCAGGCTGTTAGCCAACCTGCCAGCTCAGTGGAGTCTTCCACTAGCATAGTCAGTGTAGTCAGCTCAGCTATCCCCACTGAGACCATGTCTGTGCCTCGATCTAGGTTGGGCAAACTTAACATGGCAGTATTCGCCTTAACAATCTCACTGGAATAAAGACCTCCTCCATTCCTGTCATTATTGCAAGAGATTGTGATATCTCACATCTCAAAATAGGGCTACTTAATGTCAGATCCCTCACTTCCAAGGCAGTTACAGTCAATGAACTAATCACTGATCATAATCTTAATATGATTGGCCTGACTGAAACAAGGCTGAAGCCTGATGAATTTACTGTGTTAAATGAGGCCTCTCCTCCTGGTTATACTAGCGACCATATCCCCCTCGCATCCCGCAAAGGCGGAGGTGTTGCTAACATTTACGATAGCAAATTTCAATTCACAAAAACAAAATGACAGCATTTTTGTCTTTTGAGCTTCTAGTCATGAAATCTATGTAGCCTACCCAATCACTTTTTATAGCTACTGTTTATAGGCCTCCTGGGCCGTATACAGCGTTCCTCACTGAGTTCCCTGAATTCCTATTGGATCTTGTAGTCATGGCAGATAATATTCACATTTTTGGTGACTTTAATATTCACATGAAAAAGTCCACAGACCCACTCCAAAGAGCTTTCAGAGCTATCATCGACTCAGTGGGTTTTGTCAAACATGTCTCCGGACCTACTCACTGCCACAGTCATACTCTGGACCTAGTTTTGTCTCGTGGAATAAATATTGTGGATCTTAAAGTTTTTCAGAATAATCCTGGACTATCGGACCACCGTTATATTACGTTTGCAATCACAACAAAAAAACAGCTCAGACCCAAACCAAGGATCATCAAAAGCCGTGCTAAAAACTCTCAGACAACACAAAGATTCCTAGATGCCCTTCCAGACTCCCTCCACCTATCCAAGGATGTCAGAGTACAAAAATTGGTTAACCACCTAACTGGAATTAAATTTAACCTTGCATAATACCCTAGATGCAGTCGCACCCCTAAAAACAAAAAACATTTGTCAAAAGAAACTAGCTTCTTGGTATACAGAAAATATCTGAGTCGTGAAGCAAGTTTCCAGAAAATTGGAACAGAAATGGCACTCCACCAAACTGGAAGTCTTCCGACTAGCTTGGAAAGACAGTACCGTGCAGTATCTAAAAGCCCTCACTGCTGTTAGATCATCCTATTTTTCCAACTTAATTGAGGAGAATAAGAACAATCCAAAATTTATTTTTGATACTGTCTCAAAGCTAACTAAAAAGCAGAATTCCCCAAGAGAGGATGGCTTTCACTAAATCTCTTGACACATTGACAAAAATAGTATTGGCCTCTAAACCTTCAAGCTGTATACTGGACCCTATTCCAACTAAACTACTGAAAGAGCTGCTTCCTGTGCTTGGCCCTCCTATGTTGAATATAATAAACGGTTCCCTATCCACTGGAAGTGTACCAAACTCACTAAATGTGGCAGTAATAAAGCCTCTCTTGAAAAAGCCAAACCTTGACCCAGAAATCATAAAAAACTATCTGCCTATATCGAATCTCCCATTCCTCTCAAACATTTTTGAAAAAGCTGTTGCGCAGCAACTCACTATCTTCCTGAAGACAAACAATATATACGAAACGCTTCGTCTGGTTTTAGACCCAATCATAGCACTGAGACTGCACTCATGAAGGTGGTAAATTACCTTAATGGCGTCAGACCAAGGCTCTGCATCTGTCCTCGTGCTCCTAGACCTTAGTGCTGCTTTTGATACCATCGATCACCACATTATTTTGGAGAGATTGGAAACCCAAATTGGTCTACACTGACAAGTTCTGGCCTGGTTTAGATCTTATCTGTCGGAAAGATATCAGTTTGTCTCTGTGGATGGTTTGTCTTCTGTCAAATCAACTGTAAATTTCGGTGTTCCTCAAGGTTCAGTTTTAGGACCACTAGTGTTTAACATATATTTTACCTCTTGGTGATGTCATTCGGAAACATGTTAACTTTCACTGCTATGCGGACAATACACAGCTGTACATTTCCATGAAACATGGCGAAGACCCAAAATTTCCCTCCCTGGAAGCCTGTTTTTCAGACATAAGGAAGTGGATGGCGCCCCCCCCCCTCCCCCCGGACTGTGCCGTGGGGGAGATCTTCGTGGGCTATACTCAGCCTTGTCTCAGGATGGTAAGTTGGTGGTTGAAGATATCCCTCTAGTGGTGTGGGGGCTGTGCTTTGGAAAAGTGGGTGGGGTTATATCCTGCCCGTTTGGCCCTGTCTGGGGGTATCGTCGGATGGGGCCACAGTGTCTCCCGACCCCTCCTGTCTCAGCCTCCAGTATTTATGCTGCAATAGTTTGT
The DNA here is from genome assembly GCF_901001165.1 of Salmo trutta. Lineage (NCBI taxonomy): Eukaryota > Metazoa > Chordata > Actinopteri > Salmoniformes > Salmonidae > Salmo > Salmo trutta. The sequence continues at coordinate 24,464,817 of NC_042975.1, forward strand.
CGTGGGGCTATGGTCAGTCTGTTATATCTGGAGTATTTCTCATGTCTTATCCGGTGCCCTGTGTGAATTTAATATGCTCCCTCTAATTCTCTCTTTTTCTCTCCTTTTTCTCTCGGAGGTCCTGAGCCCTAGGACCGTGCCTCAGGACTACCTGGCCTGATGACTCCTTGCTGTCCCCAGTCCACCTGGTCATGCTGCTGCTCCAGTTTCAACTGTTCTGCCTGCGGCTATGGAACCTTGACCTGTTCACCGGACGTGCTACCTTGTCCCGGACCTGCTGTTTTGGACTCTCTCTATCGCACCTGCTCTCTCTAACTCTGAATGATCGGCTATGAAAAGCCAACTAACAATTACTCATGAGGTTCTGACCTGTTGCACCCTCTTCGACCACTGTGATTATTATTATCTGACCTTGCTGGTCATCGATGAACATTTGAACATCTTGGCCATGTTCTGTTATAATCTACACCCGGCACAGCCAGAAGAGGACTGGCCACCCCTCATAGCCTGGTTCCTCTCTAGGTTTCTTCCAAGGTTGTGGCCTTTCTAGGGAGTTATTCAGAGCCACCGTGCTTCTACATCTGCATTGCTTGCTATTTGGGGGTTAAGGCTGGGTTTCTGTTCAGCACTGTGACATCGGCTATTATAAAAAGGGCTTTATAAATAAACTTGACTGATTGTAACCTGTCATGCCGGTGGAAAATGCAATATACAGTGCTCTCAATCAAATGAAGGAAAATCTGCTTTCAATGCAGAGCGAGTCTAACAATCTCATTTTGGGGGTTGTCATCTGATTACCTTGACAACTTATTGAGGGCCGCAGACATAAACAGGATAATTTCAACTGCGGACGTGAGCTATCTGTAAAGGGGAGGACGCAATATGATTGTAGAGCATCCAATACACAATATTGCCATGGCAACAAATGGATCCTCCTTCAATAGTTAATATGAATTCCTTTGTGTAGCTTATGCTCTCGTCAAAGGTGGGGTTAAATGCCCACAATGAAATGGGCTCTTTATCTGCTGAAATAAAAGGAGACAATGTCTGGATGAGCTGTATGGGAAATTTCCTTCATTCAGATTCTAAAGTCAATGAAGAAACCAAAACTTGTTTTTGGGACACTTCACATGTGATCACATTTTCACGTGTAGTTTCATGTTATCACATGTTGCCTGCTTAATGCAGGGGCTCACTGGGCCCAAGCCCGTATAGGCCCCAAGAGGCAGCAAAAAATGTAAATGTATATTTTTTAGAATATATATATATATATATATATATATATATATATACATTCACTGTATATTTAAACATTTTTTTACTGCAACCGCCAACCACAGGAGGATTTAGGAGCCCGCTGTCAATGAGTGTAGACAACCTGCATAATAAATAAATGTTACTGGCCAATTGTGTGTCAGGGGCTGGGCCCAAGCCCATACATGGCCCAAGAGGCAAAGTAATTCATATAAAAGTAGTCTTTTATCCAACCTCAGGAGACCGCTCTCAATGTTAAAAAAATCAACAGAGCATCATTTGGTCACAAAGAATCAACAGTTTCTAAAAAAGAACTGGACTACATTTTATCACAAGCACATACAGGTATCTGCCAAAATAAAGGAAAACCAACATAGTGTCTTAAAAGGGTGTTTGGCTATCAGGAGCTGCCAGAACAGCTTCAATGCGTCTTGGCATAGACTCTACTAGTGGACCTAAATGCACCCCACACCATAACATATTATTTATATCCCTCATTTACTCAAGTGTTTCCTTTATTTTGGCTGTTACCCACAGTCGGGAAGGCCTCAATTTGGCCAGCATGAGTGCCAAATATACAGCTTGTCGCATCTTGGCCATAGACATTCATTGAAGGATTTTGGAGCCTCTTACCCTGTCAATTTGAGTATTCAACTCATCAATGCCCTAGTAATGGCTGCCAGTCCTGATTTGAATTGGAACTCCCATTTTGCCTTTTGCAAATGTCAAAATACAACTGTGAGAAAAACGTAGAGTTTAGAAAGAAAATTCCTACTGCTGAAAAGAGAAGAGTAATATGTCAATAGAATTAGTAGAATTTTTTTTTTGTGAACAGTAACACTATTTTTCAAAGTAGCTCATCTTGAGATATACTATTGTCAAGACGAACGCATCGCCCATCACCGTGTGTAGTAGCCTATATATGGCTTCATCTTCATCATTAGGTGAGTCGGTGTGACACTGGAAATTGTATTTAGTAGCCTACTGTAGTATATATATATATATATACTGCTCAAAAAAATAAAGGGAACACTTAAACAACACAATGTAACTCCAAGTCAATCACACTTCTGTGAAATCAAACTGTCCACTTAGGAAGCAACATTGAATGACAATAAATTTCACATGCTGTTGTGCAAATGGAATAGACAACAGGTGGAAATTATAGGCAATTAGCAAGACACCCCCAATAAAGGAGTGGTTCTGCAGCTGGGGTCACAGACCACTTCTCAGTTCCTATGCTTCCTGGCTGATGTTTTGAATGCTGGCGGTACTTTCACTCTAGTGGTAGCATGAGACGGAGTCTACAACCCACACAAGTGGCTCAGGTAGTGCAGCTCATCCAGGATGGCACATCAATGCGAGCTGTGGCAAGAAGGTTTGCTGTGTCTGTCAGCGTAGTGTCCAAAGCATGGAGGCGCTACCAGGAGACAGGCCAGTACATCAGGAGACGTGGAGGAGGCCGTAGGAGGGCAACAACCCAGCAGCAGGACCGCTACCTCCGCCTTTGTGCAAGGAGGAGCAGGAGAAGCACTGCCAGAGCCCTGCAAAATGACCTCCAGCAGGCCACAAATGTGCATGTGTCTGCTCAAACGGTCAGAAACAGACTCCATGAGGGTGGTATGAGGGCCTGACGTCCACAGGTGGGGGTTGTGCTTACAGCCCAACACCGTGCAGGACGTTTGGCATTTGCCAGAGAACACCAAGATTGGCAAATTCGCCACTGGCGCCCTGTGCTCTTCACAGATGAAAGCAGGTTCACACTGAGCACATGTGACAGACGTGACAGAGTCTGGAGACACCGTGGAGAACGTTCTGCTCCCTGCAACATCCTCCAGCATGACCGGTTTGGCGGTGGGTCAGTCATGGTGTGGGGTGGCATTTCTTTGGGGGGCCGCACAGCCCTCCATGTGCTCGCCAGAGGTAGCCTGACTGCCATTAGGTACCGAGATGAGATCCTCAGACCCCTTGTGAGACCATATGCTGGTGCGGTTGGCCCTGGGTTCCTCCCAATGCAAGACAATGCTAGACCTCATGTGGCTGGAGTGTGTCAGCAGTTCCTGCAAGAGGAAGGCATTGATGCTATGGACTGGCCCGCCCGTTTCCCAGAACTGAATCCAATTGAGCACATCTGGGACATCATGTCTCGCTCCATCCACCAACGCCACGTTGCACCACAGACTGTCCAGGAGTTGGCGGATGCTTTAGTCCAGGTCTGGGAGGAGATCCCTCAGGAGACCATCCGCCACCTCATCAGGAGCATGCCCAGGCGTTGTAGGGAGGTCAAACAGGCACGTGGAGGCCACACACACTACTGAGCCTCATTTTGACTTGTTTTAAGGACATTACATCAAAGTTGGATCAGCCTGTAGTGTGGTTTTCCACTTTAATTTTGAGTGTGACTCCAAATCCAGACCTCCATGGGTTGATAAATTGGATTTCCATTGATTATTTTTGTGTGATTTTGTTGTCAGCACATTCAACTATGTAAAGAAAAAAATATTTAATAAGATTATTTCTTTCATTCAGATCTAGGATGTGTTGTTTGTGTTCCCTTTATTTTGAGCAGTATATATATATATATATATATACACATACACACACATACACACACTGTATATACAGTTGAAGTCAGAAGTTTACATACACCTTAGCTAAATACATTTAAACTCAGGTTTCACAATTCCTGACAGTTAATCCTAGTAAAAAATTCCCTGTCTTAGGTTAGTTAGGATCACCACTTCATTTTAAGAATGTGAAATGCCAGAATAATAGTAGAAAGAATGATTTATTTCAGCTTTTATTTATTTCATCACATTCCCAGTGGGGCAGAAGTTTACATATACTAATTGACTGTTTGGTAGCATTGCCTTTAAATAGTTTAACTTTGGTCAAACGTTTTGGGTAGCCTTGCACAAGCTTCCCACAATAAATTGGGTGAATTTTGGCCCATTCCTCCTGACAGAGCTGGTGTAACTGAGTCTGGTTTGTAGGCCTCCCTGCTCGCACACGCCTTTTCAGTTCTGCCCACACATTTTCTATAGGATTGAGGTCAGGGCTTTGTGATGGCCACTCCAATACCTTGACTTTGTTGTCCTTAAGCCATTTTGCCACAACTTTGGAAGTATGCTTGGGGTCATTGTCCATTTGGAAGACCCATTTGCGACCAAGCTTTAACTTCCTGACTGATGTCTTGAGATGTTGCTTCAATATATCCACATAATTTTGCCTCCTCATGATGCCATCTATTTTGTGAAGTGCACCAGTCCCTCCTGCAGCAAAGCACCCCCACAACATTATGCTGCCACCCCCGTGCTTCACGGTTGGGATGGTGTTCTTCGGCTTGCAAGCTTCCCACTTTTTCCTCCTAACATAACTATGGTGATTATGGCCAAACAGTTCTATTTTTGTTTCATCAGACCAGAGGACATTTCTCCAAAAAGTACAATCTTTGTCCCAATGTGCAGTTGCAAACCATAGTCTGGCTTTTTTTATAGTGGTTTTTGAGCAGTGGCTTCTTCCTTGCTTAGCGGCCTTTCAGCTTATGTCAATATAGGACTCGTTTTACTGTGGATATAGATACTTTTGTACCTGTTTCCTCCAGCATCTTCACAAGGTCCTTTGCTGTTGTTCTAGGATTGATTTGCACTTTCGCACCAAAGTACGTTCATCTCTAGGAGACAGAACGCGTCTCCTTCATGCGCGATATGATGGCTGCGTGGTCCCATGGTGTTAAACATCTCTGGGATATGTGGGACGCTAGTGTCCCACCTCGACAACAGCCAGTGAAATTGCAGGGCGCCAAATTCAAAACAACATAAATCTCTAATTAAAATTCCTCAAACATACAAGTATTATACACCATTTTAAAGATAAACGTCTTGTTAATCCAGCCACAGTGTCTGATTTCAAAAAGGCTTTACGGCAAAAGCATACCATATGATTATGTTAGGTCAGCGCCTAGTCGCAAAAAAAACATAGCCATTTTCCAGCCAAAGAGAGGAGTCACAAAAAGCAGAAATAGAGATAAAATTAATCACTAACCTTTGATGATCTTCAGATGGCACTCATAGGACTTCATGTTACACAATACATGTATGTTTTGTTCGATAAAGTTCATATTTATATCCAAAAATTTCCGTTTTCATTGGCGCGTTATGTTCAGTAATGTTTTGCCTCTAAAAAAACATCCAGTGAGAGAGCCACATATACAGTATCTCACAAAAGTGAGTACACCCCTCACATTTTTGTAAATATTTGAGTATATCTTTTCATGTGACAACACTGAAGAAATGACACTTTGCTACAATAAAGTAGTGAGTGTACAGCTTGTATAACAGTGTAAATTTGCTGTCCCCTCAAAATAACAACACACAGCCATTAATCTCTAAACCACTGGCAACAAAAGTGAGTACACACCTAAGTGAAACTATCCAAATTGGGACCAAAGTGTCAATATTTTGTGTGGCCACCATCATTTTCCAGCACTGCCTTAACCCTCTTGGGGTTCACCAGAGCTTCACAGGTTGCCACTGGAGTCCTCTTCCACTCCTCCATGACGACATCATGGTGCTGGTGGATGTTAGCGACCTTGCACTCCTCCACCTTCCATTTGAGGATGCCCCACAGATGCTCAGTAGGGTTTAGGTCTGGAGACATGCTTGGCCAGTCCATCATCTTTACCTTCAGCTTCTTTAGCAAGGTAGTGGTTGTCTTGGAGGTGTGTTTGGGGTCGTTGTCATGTTGGAATACTGCCCTGCGGCCCAGTCTCCGAAGGGAGGGGATCATGCTCTGCTTCAGCATGTCACAGTACATGTTGGCATTCATGGTTCCCTCAATGAACTGTAGCTCCCCAGTGCTGGCAGCACTCATGCAGCCCCAGACCATGACACTCCCACCACAATGCTTGACTGTAGGCAAAACACACTTGTCTTTGTACTCCTCACCTGGTTGCCGCCACACACGCCACACACGCTTGACACCATCTGAACCAAATAAGTTTCTTGGTCTCATCAGACCACAGGACATGGTTCCAGTAATCCATGTCCTTAGTCTGCGTGTCTTCAGCAAACTGTTTGCGGGCTTTCTTGTGCATCATCTTTAGAAGAGGCTTCCTTCTGGGACGACAGCCATGCAGACCAATTTGATGCAGTGTGCGGTGTATGGTCTGAGCACTGACAGGCTGACCCCCCACCCCTTCAACCTCTGCAGCAATGCTGGCAGCACTCATACGTCTATTTCCCAAAGACAACCTGTGGATATGACGCTGAGCACGTGCACTCAACTTCTTTGGTCGACTATGGCGAGGCCTGTTCTGAGTGGAACCTGTCCTGTTAAACCGCTGTATGGTCTTGGCCACCGTGCTGCAGCTCAGTTTCAGGGTCTTGGCAATCTTCTTATAGCCCAGGCCATCTTTCTGTAGAGCAACAATTCTTTTTTTCAGATCCTCAGAGAGTTCTTTGCCATGAGGTGCCATGTTGAACTTCCAATGACCAGTCAGTATGAGGGAGTGTGAGAGCGATGACACCAAATTTAACACACCTGCTCTCCATTCACACCTGAGACCTTGTAACACTAACGAGTCACATGACACCGGGGAGGGAAAATGGCTAATTGGGCCCAATTTGGACATTTTCACTTAGGGGTGTACTCACTTTTGTTGACCACCTGGTCAGTGCATGCTTGGAGTACACGTCTTGGTAATCCGTCTGGCCCATCGGCCTTGTGAATGTTGACCTGTTTAAAGGTCTTACTCACATCGGCTGCAGAGAGCGTGATCACACAGTCGTCCGGAACAGCTAACGCTCTCATGCACATTTCAGTGTTACTTGCCTCGAAGCGAGCATAGAAGTAATTTAGCTCGTCTGGTAGGCTCGTGACACTGAGCAGCTCTCGGCTGTGCTTCCCTTTGTTGTCTGTAATAGTTTTCAAGCCCTGCCCCATCTGACAAGCGTCGGAGCCGGTGTAGTACAATTTGATCTTAGTCCTGTATTGACGCGCTGCCTGTTTGATGGTTCGTCGGAGCACAGCGCGATTTCTTATAAGCTTCCGGGTTAGACTTCCGCGCCTTGAAAGGGGCAGCTCTACCCTTTATCTCAGTGCGGATGTTGCCTGTAATCCATGGCTTCTGGTTGGGGTATGTACGTTTGGTCACTGTGGGGACGACGTCATCGATGCATTTATTGATGAAGCCAGTGACTGATGTGGTGTACCTCTCAATGCTATCGGAAAGATCCTGGAACATAGTCCAGTCTATGCTAGCAAAACAGTCCTGTAGCTTTGCATCTGCTTCATCTGACCACTTTTTTATTGACCGAGTCACTGGTGCCTCCTGCTTTAATTTTTGCTTGTAAGCAGGAATCAAGAGGATAGAATTATAGTCAGATTTGCCAAATGGAGGGCAAGGGAGAGCTTTGTACGTGTCTCTGGGTGGAGTGTAAGGGTGGTCTAGAGTTTTTTCCCTCTGATTGCACATGTGACATGCTGGTGGAAATTTGGTAAAACAGTTTCCCTGCATTAAAGTCTGTATTGCAGTACTGCTGGTCATTTTGTGTCTACCTGTCCCTTCAAGAGACCTAGCTCATTCGTTGGAGTGAGTACTCTGGTGGGTCTTAAAGATAATTTTTCTTCTCCCCTTACTCACCCCCTCTCCATGCCATCCTGCTGTGGTGCGACGAGTCTAGGTCTCTCCAGGTACTCATCGACTCGGGGGCTGATGTGAGTCTTATGGACGTTCCCCTGGCTTCTGAGCTGGGCATCCCCACTCAACCCTTCTCCATTCCCATGGATGTTAGAGCACTGGATGGGTGCTCTATAAGCTGGGTCACCCACCATACCACCCCCCTCAACCTACGAGTGTCAGGGAACCACAGCTAGACAATCCAATTTCTGCTAGTTGAGTCTCTGCAGGTTCCTGTGTTATTGGGATTCTCTTGCCTCCAGCGACACAATCCCTCTATTGACTGGGCTACTGGTGCCATCGTGGGCTGGAAACCATCCTGTCATTGCCTGAAGTCAGCTCTGCCTGCCACGGGACATCTTCCTGGTGGCTTGGAAATGGCCCCAGACCTCTCCAACAGCCCCGCAGAGTACCAGGACCTCTGGGAGGGGTTCAGTAAGGTCCGGGCCACTTCGCTTCTGCAGAACCGACTGGTATCCAAGAATGTCAAGCCAGATGCGCTGGCACGCCCACAGCTACACCCCCGGAAGCCAAGGCGTTTTCCCCCCGCTCCAAGATCATTAACCCCTCTGCTGTTCGTCCTCTTTTGCTCTGTACCTTCCGTATTCTTCCTACCTTTCCTGTGTCTAGAATTAAAGCTATGTCTTACAGCCTTTATCTCCAGTTTCCTGACCCTGAACCTGCCTGCCGTCCTGTAACTTTGCCCCACTACTCTGGATTATCGACCCCTGGCTGCCTTGACCTGTCATTTGCCTGCCCCTGTTGCTGTAATAAACATTGTTACAGTCTGCATTTGGGTCTTACCTGAAACGTGATAGTCGGACTCGTTACAGGAAAAAGCTTCTACCAGTTCGTGGTGAGTAATCGCTGTTCTGATGTCCAGAAGTTATTTTCGGTCATAAGAGATGTAGCAGCAACATTATGTACAAAATAAGTTTAAAAAAAATAAGTTACAAACAATGCAAAAAAACGAACTAATAACACAGTTGGTTAGGAGCACGTAAAACGTCAGCCATCCTCTCCAGCGCAATTCTATGTGTGTTGCTTCATTGGCCTGGGCTATTGTTTGTTTGAATTCAAGACCAAATTGATCTCAGTTTGTCAGTTTCAGAGTAGCCGTTCATTATGGTATTAAAAAACATTAAGCTAATGTCTTTTGTCATGTAAATGACGTAGAATTGCATGAAATGCATTTTTAAAAGGCAAATAAAAAATCTGACCCTGCTCACAGATTTTCCTCAACTGTAGTCTATGCCACATTTACATTTACGTCATTTAGCAGACGCTCTTATCCAGAGCGACTTACAAATTGGTGCATTCACCTTATGATATTGTCACGTCCTGACCAGCAGAGGGTGTTGTTGTGTAGTTTTGGTCAGGATGTGGCAGAGTATGTCTGTGTATGTGTGTTCTGGGTGTTGTGTTTCTATGTGGGTCTGTGTGGCTCCCGATCAGGGACAGCTGGTTATCGTTGTTCCTGATTGGGAGTCATATAATTAGGAGTATGTTTGTCACTTGGGTTTGTGGGTGGTTGAGTTAACACTGCTATTCGTTTGTTTGTAAGTAGCCTGTTAACCTGTCGTGAGTGTTTATTGTTTTTCTGTGTATACTTTACTTATATATATATATATTAAAAAGATGAGTATCCACATTCCGCATGCAGTTTGGTCTCTTCAACACGGCTTCAACATTAGTGACAGATATCCAGTGGAACAACCACTTTACAATAGTACATCTATAACATCTCTAATGTTATTATGGTTTTATTATAATGGGGGGCTATTAAAAAAACAAAGCGCCAGGGCCTTTGATTTCTGAATCCGTCCCTAGCTTTACATGTCACATATCTCTTTAACTTCACATAAATTCACCTGATCACATGAAAACGTGTTTTTCTAAAAGGGCAGACCAAGCCTAGTTGAACTCCTTTCCCCTCCCTTTGTGAGATTGTGACCACTGGAACTTTTTGAAATTATACTTCTATCAACATTCCTTCTCTTCAAATGGTATAACTTCAAAAACGTAATTTGTTCCATTTTGGTGTGTAAATGCCCTTCAGGAGCAAAGTTCCCTGGGGTGTCGATTGAGTAACTTGCTCGAATCTTTCACACCCTCATTGAACAACCAATCATTATCAAAGACAATGTGGAGGGGAGGACGTGAAAAGGCTGAAAGAGGAGTGATCAGGAAACCCATTTGTGTGAAGGTATCTAAACAAAATTATGCATACCTTCAGACAAATGGTTTTCCTGATCACTCCTCTTTCAGCCTCTCCAAGTCCTCCACTTCACATTGTCTTTGATAACGATTGGTTGTTTGAGGGTGTGAAGGAGTAGAGCAAGAGGTACTCAATTGACACCCCAGATAACTTTGCTTCTGAATGGCACTAACTGACTGCACGGCCAGGCACGACTCCAACACCATCATTAAATTTGCCAATGACACAACAGTGGTAGGCCTGATCACTGACAACAGTGAGACAGGCTACAGGGAGGAGGTCAGAGACCTGGCCGTGTGGCGCCAGGACAACAACCTCTCCCTCAACGTGATCAAGACAAAGGAGATGATTGTGGACTACAGGAAAAGGAGGACTGAGCACGTCCACATTCTCATCAACGGGGCTGCAGTGGAGCAGGTTGAGAGCTTCAACTTCCTTGGTGTCCACATCACCAACAAACTAACATGGTCCAAACACACTAAGACAGTAGTGAAGCGGGCATGAAAAAGCCTATTCACCCTCAGGAGACTGAAAAGACTTGGCATGGGTACTCAGATCCTCAAAAACTTATACAGCTGCACCGTTGAGAGCATCCTGACTGGTTGCATCACCGTCTGGTATGGCAACTGCTCGGCATCTGACCGTAAGGCGCTACAGAGGGTAGTGCGAACGACCCAGTACATCACTGGGGCCAAGCTTCCTGCCATCCAGGACCTATATAATAAGCGGTGTCAGAGGAAAGCCCATAAAATTGTCAGAGACTCCAGTCACCCAAGTTATAGACTGTTTTCTCTGCTACCGCACGGCAAGCGGTACCGGAGCGCCATGTCGAGGACCAAAAGGCTCCTCAACAGCTTCTACCCCCAAGCCATTAGACTGCTGAACAATTCATAAAAATCACCACTGGACAATTTACATTGACTCCCTGTTACTCGCTGTTTGTTTGTTACCTATGCATAGTCACTTCGTCCCCACCTACATATACAGATTACTTCAACTAGCCTGTACCCTTGCACACTGACTCGGTACCAATGCCCCCTGTATAAAGCCTTGTTATTCTTATTGTGTTACTTTTTATTATTACTTTTTATTTTAGCCTACTTGGTAAATATTTTCTTCTCCTTGAACTGCACTGTTGGTTAAGGGCTTGTAAGTAAGCATTTCACGGTAAAGTCTACACTTATTGTATTCGGCGCTTGTGGCAAATAAAGTTAGATTTGATAAGATTTGAACTACGATATTAATACATTGGTATTATGGACACATTGTAAAGTTGGACCAATTTTGATGCACTTCCACAAGGCGACCAGTGGGGGCATCAGTTCCTATCTTTTTGGGCAACACCCGCAAGAAAAGTTCTGATGCATCAGCCACAGCATGAAGCCACCTGGCCTTCGAACCCACATAGAAATATGAGTATTGTCTAACAGTTCCCAATTTCCTCATACACACCACCTTAGTCTAGTAAGTTGCGTCACAACAGACCCTGGTTCGATTCCAGGCTGTATCACAACTGGCCGTGATTGGGAGTCCCATAAGGCGGCGCACAATTGGCCCAGCGTCGCCCGGGTTAGGATTTGGCCGGGTAGGCCGTCATTGTAACTGTAACTGACTTGCCTAGTTAAATAAAGGTTAAATAAATAAAAAAATTAAGTTGATAATCTTTCAATGATTATAAAGCTTAGCTTAGTATGGACGTGGTAATATGGCAGGAGTTTAGCATCAGTTAATGCAGGTTTTTAATCAGCTTTGCTCTTCCCATTTAGGATTTACTTAATAAAGTAGTACAAATGTGTGACAGATCTGCATTAACTGGACAGGTGTTGGGCTCCATGAATAAGCATTTAAGGTCAGCTATTTCAGTATTGTCTCTTGCAAATGGGAATTTAATTACAGCTGATAGATAGGCATCTTACAGTAAGACAAACTGAGATTCTATATGATTGTGGATTTTATATGTTTTGGACCATGTACTGTGGTCTACATGTTCATGCATAAGTAGGCCTTTTCACCTTTTTCAATCAGATATTAACCATAGGAGCAAGTTCCATTGATCAAATGGATATCACTTGTGTGAATATGGAATATGAGAATGTCTGCTCATGACAGATAGCAGTTTAATATATATGGTGTAAAATGGTGTAAATGGTGTAAAATGCTAAGTAGCCTATTAATCAAATGGCCATAGAAATGCAACTCTCGGTTTTCTATGGACAACCGGTTTTCTATGGACAACCTCATGTTGCACCTGCTAATGAATTGTCTGCTCTAGTCGTCCTGAAACATAACATTAAATGTGGTTTGCACTTGGCATAAAGGGAGGCGTGCCACTTGAGTGATTTTTGTGTAGTCCGTTACTGCTAACAGGAATTGGAAACTATAAAAATATGCAGTTTAGTTAGAGGGGACTTGACGCAGTGCAGAGGATGCCCTATTTTCCCGGGAAGCATTTTAGGCTATTAATTAGGTCGCCGAGTGTCGTCGTGACCAGATGGTGACTGTGCGTCCTAAATAAAATACGGACGAGTTTAAGATTCATGCATTTATGGACTGAGCAGGTACCACAGTGTGGTTAAATTAGGTGCTAAATACAAAACGTGTGAACCAATAAGGAAAGCTGCACAAGGAATACATGCATGAATTTTCATCATGAGAAAGGTGAACTGGTAATTTGGCGAGTCACATGGTGATAAACAGTAGGTGGAGACAATACACAATTGCGCAAAACTGCACATCTCCTCAGCAGGTGCGGATGTAGACTTACATTTTTTTCATGGTTGAAAATAACCAGGCAAAATATTTTTGGTTAAAGATCTTCTCAAAATGCACTTCTGTTTTGTAAGGCTCAATACAGTTTTCGTGAGATTCCTAATCCGAATTATTCACAAACTCCATGACAAGATTTTCCTAACACACCATCTGCCGTCTCTGTGCAGCCGCAGTGGAGAACGACTAACTGAGCGCACTAGTTTGTGCCTGCATCCCATTGCCCCCATCGAGCGTGTGAGCGCAAACGCTTTGCCCTGGCGGATTAATTCGTGTTGTGTGTGCTACGGCTGCTGCTTGTCACTCATTCTTCGAGCTACTCGCGTGCGTTCCAGGGTAGCGGCAAGGACCAATTATAATATTGCTATCACAATACAATAGTTGGAAAACAAATATTTATTCAGAACACAGAAATCGTCTAGCCAAGTCTTTCTATCTATTCTTCAAGGAGAATAATTTTGTGATATTGCAATGCTTCAAACAATGGATCAGATCTGGGCATTACTCTTCTTTGGCTATGCAGGTAAGATTATGTTTTTATAAAAAAATCAAATGTTTTTATTGGAGATGGCCACCTTTATTCATTGAAAAAGGAAAGTTTTCTATTAATTCTGAAAGTTCTGTGTTTTGTTCACTTAATAGTAGCATCCGTATCTCATCCGTGCTAACCGCGTCTCATATGTGTTTCAATGGACAGTTAGTTATATCATATTGGAGCTGTTGCCTTGGATATAGGAAGGACACAGAGGCTATGGAAACATGATTTTCTCATATATGAGAGAAACGGGATAGTAGGCTATGTTCTCTCAATAATGGCTGTGGTAACATGAAGGGAAATTAAATATATTTTTTGGCTTATTTCATCGCGGTATAGACTAAATCCCGAATAGGCTACTGTCCGTAGGCTACTGTAAACTATCAGCGTAATAAGAGAATATCACTTGTCCTTTAATTGAGCTGTATTCCTCGTGATTTGGGCTCTCTAGGCTAGACATGGTTTGTTAGGAGCAGTTTGACAACCTGTTTTTCCTAACCCTGAGCTTTGTTGTTGCTGAGGAGTGGGTTAAGCTCCAAGGGGAAGATGGGTGCATTTGGTCTTGGGGAAGCAAGCATTTCATTGGTGCACCTTTGTGTCAGCAAAATCCCCCAAGAGTTTAATTTTGAATGTGTTAGGTTTGATGCCTGTCACATTGAATTTATGAGAAACCTATAACCATTTACAGTAGTCTAATGAAATGAGTTGGGTAGCTTTTTAGGCATTAAATATAGATGTTGAGGTCTCGCACATATTGTGCTCAAACGTTGGTTGCTAATGGGGATGCTTTGTTTCGGTCCTCAACCGTATGCACATGCAAAACATTTTTTAGAACGCGCTAGCTACGACATTTCTTAGTGGATTATAGTATTCTAGGTTAAACGTGAAAGCCTAATGTCTTATTTTGTTTTCAATGACAAGTGTTTAAGGGAGTTTTTTAAAAATAAATTCATGCATACATGTGAGGTGATTGAAAATATCCCGAGGCTGATTGTCAGTTGCAGCTTTCAATATGATAGGCTACATTGTATTTGATCAATGGAGCTCCATGCTGACAGACCGTGCATGCTTGTAACGTGAGCCACATAGTAGCATAGTTAGCTACATCAATACATTTTACATTATACATGCATTTGATGGACCTAGCAAGCCCTTCCAGTCAGGGTTATATGACACTTCTGTATTTGCGTCTGAGAATTTTTGTCTCCCCCGAATTGGCCTATTGATTTTTGGAGAGAAAACAGAAACCCATGGCTTGTACAGTGTTTTTCTTTCTGTCTATGGAGAATATATGCTACTATTATCAGTAGTCGGGTGTGGGTAAAATCACTGGGGAAGCCCCCCCCCCAAAAAAAAGAAATGTACCTATGTGTTGTGATAATTGCGTTGTTTGCTCAATAACCTGTTAAATTCCTATGCTTTGCGACAGTAATATGTAGGCCTAAAGTCTGAGACAATAAGAATACAGTGTCAGAATAAATTCAACCACACCTTTGTTTTATCACAAAACCGGATAGCAACCTCTGTATGGTGAAGTCTACAAAGCATACTGCATGTACAGTAACATGCTGACCAAACCACAAGCGCGCGTGCGTCTGCGTGCCCAAGTTGATTTTGTTCACCCACATCAGAAGCGATAAGGACACACAGGTTGAAATGTCAAAACAAACTCTGAACCAATTATATTAATTTGGGGACAGGTCAAAAAGCATTAAACATTTATGGCAATTTAGCTAGCTAACTTGCTGTTGCTAGCTGATTTGTCCTGGTATATATTTGGGTTGTTATTTTACCTGAAATACACAAGGTCCTCTACTTGGACAATTAATCCACAGATAAACCAAATTTGTTTCTCCTCATCTCTCCTCCTTCCTTCAGGCTTCTTTTTCTTCTTTGGCCTTTATATGGCAGTCGGCAACCAACTTTACAGCATTACTACAACCGACCGGAGTGTGGACCTAAGTTCTTTCAATCACTCACGTGGGTATATGCTCCTAAAAACCAATGAGGAGATGGGAGAGGCTGGACTTGCAGCACGTTGAGAGTCACAAATAGAACCAATTTCTATTTTAGCGCCTGGCCACGCAGACGCTCGCGAGCAGGGTGGGTGCAATGATTGAATAGCATGTATGTGTACATTTATTTTGCAATGCTTGCGCATGTGACGCGAGCGGTGTGGTCAGCTTTAGAGGTCGACCGATTATGATTTTTCAATGCCGATACCGATTATTGGAGGACCAAAAAAAGCAGATGATTTGTATATATATATATATTTGTAATAATGACAATTACAACAATACTGAATGAACACTTTTATTTTAACTTAATATAATAGATAAATAAAAATCTATTTAGTCTCAAATAAATAATGAAACATGTTCAATTTGGTTTAAATAATGCCAAAACACAGTGTTGGAGAAGAAAGTAAAAGTGCAATATGTGCCATGTAAAAAAGCTAACGTTTATGATCCTTGCTCAGAACATGAGAACATATTAAAGCTGGTGGTTCACCGCTACCACCGCTCAGTCAGACTGCTCTATCAAATATCAAATCATATACTTTATTATAATATAATAAACACACAGAAATACGAGCTTTAGGTTGTTAATATGGTCAAATCCGGAAACTATCATTTCGAAAACAAAATGTTTATTATTTCAGTGAAATACGGAACCGTTTGGTATTTTATCGAACGGGTGGCATCCATAAGTCTAAATATTGCTGTTACATTGCACAACCTTTAATGTTATGTCATAATTATGTAAAATTCTGGCAAATTAATTATGGTCTTTGTTAGGAAGAAATGGTCTTCACACAGTTCGCAACGAGCCAGGCGGCCCAAACTGCTGCATATACCCTGACTCTGCTTGCACAGAACGCAAGAGAAGTGACAATTTCCCTAGTTAATATTGCCTGCTAACATGAATTTATTTTAACTAAATATGAAGGTTTAATAAAATATACTTGTGTATTGATTTTAAGAAAGGCATTTATGTTTATGGTTAGGTACATTGGTGTAACGACAATGCTTTTTTCGTGAATGCGCTTGTTAAGTCATCACCTCTTTGGCAAAGTAGGCTGTGATTCGATGATAAATGAACAGTTTCTCTGTCAATGATGTTTGGTCTGAGGGTTTTGATAGGAGTGACGCCAAATCCAAGCTGGTTTCCCTTGACAATTTTTTTGGTGCTCCAGGACCGTTCACAGTTGAGCTCGACGCTGATTGGCAAATGTTTTATATTGTTTTTGTCAAGGGAGGCCAGATGCTCGCTGGCTCCCCCTGCATTCAATGCTACGGGTGGCAGCAATGTCATACTCGTTTGGACCGGACAGTATCAAGAGAGACAGAGGGGCGCTGTTTCGCTCACTCGGGGGCTTTCACCTGTATGATACATTCAGCCTCTTCAGAATTGAAGAAAAATTATGAAACAGAGAGACGAAAGTTAAAGATATTTTTACATTTTTGGGGGGTTGGGAAGCCTGGCTTGCTTTGGCAGCCATGAATAAACGCCACTGACTATTTATGTAAAGATTTAAAGAAATGTCTCAGTAGTCATTGTGAATTCCATGGTAAACAATTATATCCAATCAGAGAGTGCTGTCCTTAGGCAGGAGGACACCCCTCCTCGCTCTCTCTGACACACATGCACATGCAGATACACATTCCATAAAACTAATTGTTAAGAATAGGCCTACATGTGTGTTTTTGCATAAAGATGAGAATGAGTATGTTTTTTTTATTGACAAAAACAAAACACTTTTGTCTTTGGTTGAGCTAGGGAGGTGACATTGATGTCAGGGAGGTTTAGGAGAAGGGTAGCTCCAGTGAAAATGTGAGGAAGAAAATGGTCATGAGGACTAAGCAACAGTAGGGGGAAATTAAGAGCTCCTCAAAATCAGTAGCCTACTCCAGTGTTCACTAGAAATACCCAGATTCAGTTCATTTTGAGGAGGGAAAGTGCAATGGACTAGAGTGAGATAGTTATTCACAATTGTTAAATTAAGTCCAACTCCATTGAAAGGGAGTTGCGTGGCGCAGCGGTCTAAGGCACTGCATCTCAGTGCAAGAGGCTTCACTACAGTCCCTGGTTCAAATCCAGGCTGTATCACATCTGGCTGTGATTTGGAGTCCCATAGGGTGGCGCACAATTGGCCCAGCGTCATCCGGTTTTGGCCGGGGTAGGCCGTCGTTGTAAATAAGGATTTGTTCTTAACTGAATAGCCTAGTTAAATAAAGGTTAAATACATTTTTAAAAAGGATCACATTATTTGATTGGCCTGTGAGGTGTTAGTCCTAAGCAAGTAACGACAGTAATATGCTGTTAGAAAGCAGATTTGAAAAATTGTACAGGAACAATGTAATTAAAAGTATTCAGTTCCAGTTCGCTGATAATTACATTCCGATGCCAGTGACTAACAAGGAACCATGGCCAACATCCAAGAAAATGCCCAAATCACCGCTAGATTCTTTGCTGGATTAAATTATATATATTGTTTGAGAAAGAAACTAATTGAATATGAAAAGTGGCTTATATTTTACGACTGGCTTGACTAAAAGGCAGCAAGACAAAGGCTTTGGCTGGTTGGGGGAGTATTAACAGTAACTAGTTCTGTGGAATGGAGGTGCATCATCACATCTGTTGCCATCAGTCTGAAGCCAGAGAGCACATAGGAGATCCAACTAGACAGACAGGGAGCTGTTGCTGGTTACATTTCATTCTCTGACTCAGTCAAGTGAGAAGCACATTTGAGAATCACTGCCATTCTTCCCTCTTTTTCTTACATCACATTTGTCTCTCGGAAGCTGTTTTAAGGAGGTTTTGTAGTTGGCTCCTGTCACGGTTGGAATATTGCATTGGGGCTGTGTGATTTGTGACAGACGGTAGTGGTGCAAAAACAGTGCCTGTGCTGTTGTCTGGTGTTGTTGTCTGGTGTTGACATGTTATGACCCTTACCATTAAGTGCACATGTGACTGCCAGCCAAACGATGGCTCCCGCCACACATTCCCATCACATTGGTGGCATTCTCTCGGAAGCCCCTGGCTCTGGTGCTTTTTGGCAGGTTCAGGTCCCCATCAATGTCAAAAAAGTAAATCCAGGAGAGAACACACTTCAGGGAGTTCTTTAAAATTAAGCAAATAAAAAATGGGGAGTGCAAAGACTTTGCAAAAAGCGTTTTGTTTTTGTGTTCGGAGTAGAGTTTACCTCAAGAAGAGGGTGAAGTTTAAGATTAGTCAACAGTTGGACAGAAAATAAACAATTCCAAGATGGTTAACATCTGGGATTTCAACTTCTGTGGCAAGTTCAAAGCCACTATGGAAATATGATTCCCTTTTTTGAGGGGGAAACTGTAAAAAGCAGCTTAACAAGGGAAAATTATAAGGCTTTTGGTCTGTTGCTTGGAATGAGATATGAATAAAACATCCAGCTTCAAACCCTGCCCCGTTCCTGTTGGGTGAGAGGCATAGCGTTTAAAGGGATATACACACAAGGTTTTAGACTACTCTGTAATGTACATAATAATAATAATGTACAGCATTGTGTGTACCAAAGTGGAGGTAAATTGTACTTTAAATTTGGCATAACATTGATAGTCTTCAACGTAGCTCTACTCTTGTTTGTAATGATTGGCTAGGTCTGTGTGTATGAAGTACAGGTCATTCATCCTGTATGTAATACAAATCTGCTCTTTTTTGTGGGCTCAATAAGGGGTTAACCACTCACTACCTCTTCTAAAGTTTCTCATTCCTTCTGGCAGCTCACCTGCAGTCCTCCTGACTTCAATTGGAAAGGCTATTCGTATTTTGTCTGCATGATACGTCGATAATGAAGGGGATGTGCTTTTTTACTGATTGGTTCTCCTCTGTCTTTCTCACTTCAACACCCACATGGAAAACCACACACAGTCCCTGAGCGCCGCCTCCTTCCAAACAATGTGAGGTCTCAACACCCCAGGATAGATTATTTTTTTAAGATAACCAATCAAAGCTCAGCACATTTCTGCACGATTCTGCATTTACAATGGCCTCCTGTCCAGACCAGTGTGTCACAGCTCTCCCTCGCTGTAAGTCGAGTCAGATTCTCGCAGCAGATTCTGCGGTCAATGCTGTTTTTGTTCACCAAGACGTTGGAGAACCCCTGTGTGTCTAGGATTGTTCAAAAGACTGTGTGAATGTGGAGATGGGCGGCAATTCAATTTAGTGAGCCAAAATGTGATTTTCTGTGGTTCATTGATAAGCCTCATTTGGAAGAATTGATTTCATCCCAAGGATGACTGTTCTTCATGGAACATAAACTTAAGAGAGCCCCTTTGAACCAATCCAGTCAAAAGTATATTTAATTATTGAGTAAGACCTTAGCAAGTGCAATAATAGACTGAAAATGGAAAGGCTTAAATTATTTGCTCAATGGGCAGGCTTAAAGGTGATATGATTTAACTACAAAACAGAAATCTCATGGGTGAGTCATTTGTTGCTGCGCCACTTCCATTTGCTGAAGCCTGATGAAGACATTGTAGATTTTATCCTGAAGACTCTTCACTATGTGTTCAAGTCTATAGTATTTCTGTGGCTGTAGTGCAGTTGTAGGTCTGCATGTTGCATTGGAATAGTGGGATAGATTTTGGGGGCTGAATAACCTGTATTATGTGCCAAAGATTCTCAATGCTGTTGTGACGTGACTTAACATTAATCTTAGGACTGTTATTTATCTAACCAACTAACTATGTTTAATTGTTACCCGATTTAAATTAAATTGTAACAATTAACTCATTAGGATCTGGGGCACCACAAGAGTGTTTCTTTAAAGAGTTACCATCTCCCGATATTAAACTCTAAAAGGTCTTTACCTATCACATCTATAAACAGTCAATTTATGCCTCCCGAGTGGCGCAGTGGTCTAAGGCACTGCAGTGCTAGCTGTGCCACTAGAGATTCTGGGTTCGAGTCCAGGCTCTGTCGCAGCTGGCCACGACCGGGAGACCCATGGGGTGGCGCACAATTGTCCCAGCGTCGTCCGGGTTAGGGGAGTGTTTGGCCGGCAGGGATGTCCTTGTCCCATTGTGCACTAGTGACTCCTGTGGCGGGCTGGGCGCAGTGCATGCAGACACGGTCGCCAGGTGCATGGTGTTTCCTCTGGCACATTGGTGTGGCTGACTTCCGGGTTAAGTGGGCATTGTGTCAAGAAGCAGTGCAGTTGGGTTGTGTTTGAGGACACATGACTCTCTCCCGAGTCCGTACAGGAGTTGCAGCAATGAGATAAGGCTGGAACTACCAATTTGATACCATGAAAAAGGGATAAAAACAACAACAAAAAAACTGTCAATTTATTAAATCAGAACCTCGTGTCATATCATCCTTCTGAACAGCCTTAACCTCCTTACATCTGCAAAAGCCTTACTTATGACTCAGTACTACACAAATTGGTTTAATGATTTTTTTACTAGCTAATTAAATGGTAATACAGGATAAATATACACATTTAATACGTTAAAAACAGGTCCCGAGTAGAATGACACAACATGGCTGCTTGTTACAAAAGAGATGGAGAGGGGGGCAGAAAGGGACAGAGACATAATACTTTGGTACATTTAGAAACTTCTCTCACTTACAGTAATCATATACTTTGCACACGAACCGCCGCCCTGTTTGAGTAAGAAATCATAAATGTATTTAAGTGACATGTCTTGGTTCACCGGATCTCTTGGTTCACCGGTGGACCGGGCCACCTTGTAATGGGATTCGGGCCTTTTTGCGGCACGCCTGTAAGGCTCTGATTGTCAAAAATGGTTTCGACAAGTTTCATACCGTTTTCCTTTGTAGTTGTCCGGTGACTTGTCGTGTAGTCCTGAGCAGAACTACAGAGTTTATTTTCCATCCATTCGCTCCTGAAGATGCTTCTTTGAAGATAGGCCAGCCAGCCGGGTCGATGGTTCCCAGTGGGATGATGAGAGTAACGTAATGCGATGGTTTGAGAAGAGTAGTAAGAGGGTCCTACTTAAATTATCTTTTGAAGATACTAAACTTAGGACTGCTAATCAGCCTTACCAGTGATTGTCCAGGAGGTGAGTTTATTGTCTCTACCTCGTGTTGAGATTCAGATTTCAAACCACTTTTAGCGTGCAGCTGTAGCATCACGCTTTTCTGGTCTGATATGTTAAAACCTCTTACATCTAGATGTTCCGCTAGCGGTACACCGCTCCAATATCCAATGATAGGGCATGGCGCGAATTACAAATTCCTCAAAAATCCCCAAAATTCAATTTTTCAAACATATGACCATTTTAAAGACAAGACTCTCCTTTATCTAACCACATTGTCCGATTTCAAAAAGGCTTTACAACGAAAGCAAAACATTAGATTATGTCAGGAGAGTACCCAGCCAGAAATAATCACACACCCATTTTTCAAGCTAGCATATATGTCACACAAACCAAAACCACAGCTAAATGCAGCACTAACCTTTGATGATCTTCATCAGATGACACTCCTAGGACATTATGTTATACAATACATGCATGTTTTGTTCAATCAAGTTCATATTTATATCAAAAACCAGCTTTTTACATTAGCATGTGACGTTCAGAACTAGCATACCCACCGAAACTTCCGGTGAATTTACTAAATTACTCACGATAAACGTTCACAAAAAACATAACAATTATTTTAAGAATTATAGATACAGAACTCCTTTATGCAATCGCTATGTCAGATTTTAAAATAGCTTTTCGGTGAAAGCACATTTTGCAATATTCTGAGTAGATAGCCCGGCCATCATGGCTAGCTATTTTGACACCCACCAAGTTTGGCACTCACCAAACTCAGATTTACTATAAGAAAAATTGGATTACCTTTGCTGTTCTTCGTCAGAATGCACTCCCAGGACTTGTACTTTACACCCAATGTTGTTTTGGTTCCAAATAATCCATAGTTATATCCAAATAGCGTCGTTTTGTTCTTGCGTTCAAGACACTATCCGAAGGGTGACGTGCCGGCGCGTATCGTGACAAAAAAATGCAAAATATTCCATGACCGTACTTCGAAGCATGTCAAACGCTGTTTAAAATCAATTTTTATGCGATTTTTCTCGTAAAATAGCGATAATATTCCGACCAGGAGACGTTGTTTTCGTTCAAAGACTGAAAATGTAAAATGGACTCTTCACGTGCACGCGCGCACCCGTTTCATTGTTCTCAGATCGACCACTATCCAAATGCGCTACTGTTTTTCAGCCAGGGACTGCAGAGTCATCATTCCCCGTTCTGGCGCCTTCTGAGAGCCTATGGGAGCCTTAGAAAATGTCACGTTACAGCAGAGATCCTCTGTTTTCGATAAAGAGGCTATAGAAGGCCAAGAAATGATCAGAGAGGGCACTTCCTGTATGCAATCTTCTCAGGTTTTGGCCTGCCATATGAGTTCTGTTATACTCACAGACACCATTCAAACAGTTTTAGAAACTTTAGGGTGTGTTCTATCCAAATCACATATGCATATTCTAGTTTCTGGGCAGGAGTAATAACCAGATTAAATCGGGTACGTTATTTATCCGGCCCTATCCTAAACAGGTTAATTCTTAACAAATAATTTGATACAGTTTGTTCGAAAGGGCGGTTCCGTCATGCTGACATGCTCTCTGACCTCACTCAGGGGTGTGACTTGTCACTGTGCAAAGTGTATGTAAAACAATGATCTCTTATTGCTCCTAAAATCATATCCCTCTCTTAACAAAAACACTTTCATAATTTTTCATATCACATGCATAATGCATCGGATGGAAACTTCATACATGTAGTGGGTATACTTTCCAAGTTACAGTATTTCCTTTAGAACATTTTTAATGACATCACAAAATAACAAATAAAATGACATTAGTGTTCTATAGATCGCCTCTGACCATTCCCCACGATCTGTGTTAGAATTATTGTTCCAGGATTCACTTTTGAACGTGTTAGTGTTTCGGCATGAACAGTCTCTTGAAACAAAGCCACATTAGAGACCTGAATCGTCTCTCCTTGATTTACAACAGGGGGTGAGTTGTTAACCCCCACCAGTTCCCTCCTCCCCCCCTCTGCGGTTGAGATGGGGTCTGGTTGAAGTTATTCTTTGCAAACCTGATCTGACCTATTTGGATCCTCACAGGACAGTCATGACAATGCCATGGTTTTACTGTCTCATATTAAGATCAGTGAGTTAACGTGGAATAATTGTCAAAAACTGGGATGTTATTATCGAAACCAAATGGTTTCATATTTCACTTATTGAATTAACCCATTGCAGTTGAAAGACCAAAGGGATGAAAAATGCAAAAGGACTCCACTGGCAGCTTGCGCTGTATTTTTTTATTGCTGACTGTTTGATAAGGATGGGCCGTCTTTGCATATTAATCAATCCATGAATAGGGACCCAGACTGATTTGCATTGTGTAAGCTCTGAAGACATTTTATAGAGTATTGGAGGGAGAAGAGAAAGGGATTTTGGTTTGCTGAAAAGCAACCTCCCTCTCCCCTCGCCCACCCTGGTCTCTGAATGGATTTTTTTCCTCATTGTAGTGGAAAGGCCTTCGAAAGTCGAGAGGCGACCCTGTATGGCACGCACGCACGCACGCACGCACGCACGCACGCACACACACACACACACACACACACACACACACACACACACACGCCTACTAAAACCTGCTAACCACATCCCCTAGACATATACACACACACCCATACACACACGTGGTCTTGTTTTACTAACCTTGTGAGGACACAATTGATTCCCATTCAAAATCTTATTTTCCCTAACCACTAACCTCAACCCCTAACCCCAAAATCTAACCCTAACCTTTACACCACAATTCTTATCTTAACACAAATTCTTACCATAAACCTCAACCCCCTAGAAATAGCATTTTTCCTTGTTGGGACCGGCAAAATATCCCCAGTTGGTCTCATTTTTGTTTGTTTACTATTTTTGTGGGGACTTCTGGTCTCCACAAATATAGTTAAACATGTCCACACAGATAGACACACAACACACACATTCATTCTTGGTATGGCTGTTGGGAGGGACAGATATAAAGGACTGGGGCATGTGTTGTATTGTCCCCCAAGCCCAGGGAGTGACTCATCACTCTGTTGTAATGCCTAGCAATTGTTCTTAGCTCATCCTGTGGGTTAGATGCACGCCTGCTGATTGGCTAGGTTGGTTTTGCAGGTGCTATAGATGTTGCTGCAGCATCTTTTGTGTGAAGCAAAGAAAACATGGCCTCCTGTGGGAGAGAAGAATATGGCAAGATATGTGCTAGTCTGAAATTTGTACCTTAGTAAATTGGTGCTGCTGTCTCCACACCCTAGGCACAGGCAATATAGGTGTCTCAATGTTGATGCAAGACTATTCTTAGGTCAGAAATAACTGTTTGCTATGTGATCCATGATAGACAGGGTTGGGTAGGTTACTTTCTAAATGTAATTCGTTAGTTATTAGTTAACCTGTCCAAAATTGTAATCAGTAACGTAACTTTTGGATTACCCAAACTCATTAACGTAATCTGATTACTTACTTTTAGATTTACGTTCCTCTTCATTAGAAGAAGACAAAAATGAATATTACCAATTAAACGACATCTATTGCAGGATAAATCAATGTTTTAGTTTATATTAGTGGCCATAAATTGATGTTCTTCACATAAAGATATAGCATAATCGTAGTCAGATTTCCAGTCATTCCAATTCATTTAATTAATTCTCTGTGATCTTCAAGAATATAAACATGACTTGGAAATATAGAAATATATAGATAGCCAAATAGTTTCTGGTTTATGCTCTGGTAAAAAAAAGAAGGAATTATTAGCTTACTGTTTTTTATGATTTTGTTGTCATGGAGGACTGATTAGGCTCATTACTTTTGAGTTGAAAAATAAATGCTGCTTTAATGGAATGGTAGGCTTTGAGCACTACTGAAAAGTGCTATTCGCATGTGTAAAATGAATGCCATATGCTGCATTTGCTATAGGTCTATTGTTTTTGTTGGTGACACGTTGATGTCTCGTTAATTTGCAGCTGTTTAAGTCTATCAAAAGTGTGCGGGTTTCAGCATATATAATTTTTTGTTGTTGTTAATCAGCACGAATTAGATTGAGCATTAAAATCCCTACTCATGGTCTTCCTAAATTAAACTTGTTTTTGACACTATGGAGCACAATACCACTGAGAAGTTTGGAAGGGAGGAAGTCCCTCAAGCTTTTATTCCATAGGCTGGGATCTGCACTATCCAGCTGTTGCAAGAGCATATTTTACACTGGCTGTCCACTGGTTGCAATACACATATACACTGAATATACAAAACATTAGAAACACCTACTCTTTCCATGACAGACTGACCAGGTGAATCCAGGTGAAAGCTATGATCCCTTATTGATGTCACTTGTTAAATCCACTTCAATCAATGTAGATGAAGGGAAGGAGACAGGTTAAAGAATCATTTTTAAGCCTTGAGACAGTTGAGACATGGATTGTGTATGTGTGCCATTCAAAGGGTGAATGGGCAAGACAAAAGAAGTGCCTTTGAACAGGGTATGGTAGTAGGTGCACCGGTTTGTGTCAAGAACAACAATACATCCGCCACGCTGTCCCTCAACACTGGGGCACCTCAGGGGTGCGTGCTTAGTCCTCTCCTGTACTCCATGTTCACCCATGACTGCGTGGCTGCGCATGACTCCAACACCATCATTAAGTTTGCTGACTTCACAGCGGTAGTAGGCCTGATCACTGACGACAATGAGACGGCCTATAGCAGCAGATCCCTAACTGGAGATAGTAACCCCACGTGGCCTGATATGAAAATGAGGTCATGGGAGTTTCCAAAATCCTGAAGAAAAATAAAATATATAGATTATTATATCGTCTTTGTATCTCAATCATAGTAATTTGGTTAACCTTAAAAATCTAAATGAAAATGATAAAAATCTAAAAGATAAAATTCAACCAAAGAGCACCCTTAGATCATGGGAAAAGGCTACACTTGACCGTTGCACTTGAATTATTCCTACGGTGAATGGCTAGGCCAGCTACGCTATGAAACCACTATTGCAGAGACTTTTATGTTACCGGCTGCAATTGATATGGTGAAATAATGTTTGGGGAGGAAGAGGCATAAAAACTCACATCAATAACTTTGTCACATAACACTGTTAAACAAATAATTTATGCTATTGCTAGCAATCAAGAGGAAACTGACTGAATGACTCAAACTCCCCTGCAGATGCTCTCCAAATGGACGTTAGCTGTGAGGGCCGAGATGCCCATGCATTGACTTTTGTTTGCTATACATGTCATGAGGACATATTGTTCTGTCTCACGATTCCCAAGTATGAAACAGCACAGGTGATGTTCAGTATGCTGCGTGACTATATTGACGAAAAACAGATTCCATGGGATAGAATTATGGGCTTTTGCACAGATGGGGCTCCATCTATGGCGGGACAGCGGGCACTCTAGTTATGAATGTGTCTCCCTCTGCCATATGGACACATTGTATGATACACTGAGATCAACTGGCAGCAAAAGAGATGAGCACAGAACTCGGCAATATACTGCAGCAGGTAACTTCGATTGTAAACTACATCAAACCATATCCACACGCCTGTTTGTAAAACTATGTGGAGATATGGGATCAGAGCATGAAAATGTTCTATTTCATACCGAGGCTTGGTGGTTATCAAGGGGTAGTGTTTGAAAGATTTGTCGCATTGAGAAAGAAGCTGTTGTCATTCACAATGGATGTAAAAGAAAAAAAAGAAACTGCCTTGGTTGACTTTCTGTGTAACATAAAGAAAATGTGTCTTAGCCTACGTAGCAGACATATTTGGGAAACTGAACAAACTGAATGCAAGCATGCAGGGGAAAAACAAAAACATTCTACAAATGAATGAGTGACCAAGTCAGTGGATTCAGAGGAAAGAATTCTTATTGGAGAGAGTGTCTTTCGAAAGTGAACCCTGCCCCCTTCCCTCGGCTGTGCATGTTTCTAACAGAAAACAACATCAGTAAGTGTACCACATGAGTGACGACTGCTCACCTCCATCGCTTGGAAGAGCACTTTGGGACCTACTTCCCAATCCGTTTGACTGTGATCCTGGCTCAGATGACATGCCGGTAAGTTAAATCAAACAGCTGATCGAGCTGTCATGTGACTGATTGCTTTCACGGGTCACTATGGAGGAGTTTTGGTTCCTGACTCAAAGGGAATACCCTGCCGTCTCCCTCTAAGCATTAATGCCACGTTCAAAACACAAAACAACTGGGAACTTGGAAATCTTTGATTTCTGACTAGTGAGTTCAAGACAACTTGGAATAAAATAATAATAAAAACAAGCTCAGACTGGGAAAAATAAGGTCATATCTGTGTGAAGCTGGATTCAGTGCTCTCATCTCCATGTGACAGCAGAGATGAGGTGTGCACTATCAACCACGCCCTCTGACTTTGAGAAGCTCTGACGCTACATGCATCATGCACACCCATCTCATTAGTGGTGGTGACTCACAATTGCAAATTAGTCTGACATAATGTATGTGATGGTGAGTTAAGAAGAGAATCAGTGGTTTTCAATTGACTGCCATAGCCTCCAATAAAAAAAGTTAACTCTGGCTGTTAATTACATACTTTTGTTCACATGGTTGGGGTTGTGAGAATTTTCAAACATCTAAATGGCGTCATGGGCCCAGAAAGTTTGGGAACCGCTGGCTCATCACATACACTGCTGCTACTGTTTATTATCTATCCTGTTGCCTAGTCACTTTATCCCTACCTATATGTATAAATATACCTCAATTATCTTGTGTCCCTGCACATCAACTACGTACTGGTACCCCGTGTAAATATAGCCAAGTTATCGTTACTCATTGTGTATTTATTCCTTGTGTTATTATTTAATATTTTTCTCTGCATTGATGGGAAGGGCCTTTTATTCGTCGCATGCTTCGTAAACAACAGGTGAAGACTAGCAATGAAATGCTTATTTACGGCCCCTTTCCAACAATGCAGAGAGAAAATAAAGGAATAATAGAAAAGTAATAACATGTATTAATAAATACGCAATGAGTAATGATAACTTGGCTAAAGACACAGGTTTCCAATACTGAGTCAATGTGCAGGGGTGCGAGGTAATTGAGGGAGATACAGTACCTTCAGAAAGTATTCACACCCGTTGAATTTTTCCACATTTTGTTATGTTACATCCTGAATTTAAAATGGATTGAGTTTGTGTGCCACTGATCTACACACAATACCCCACAACGTCAAAGTGTAATTTTGTTTTTAGTTATTATTACAAATTAATACAGAATGTAAAGCTGAAATGGCTTGAGTCAATAAATATTCAACCTCTTTGTTAAATAAGTTCAAGAGTAAATAATTTCTTAACAAGTCACATATTAAGTTGCATGGACTCACTCTGTGTGCAATAATAGTGGTTAACATGATTTTTTTATGAT
This sequence comes from Salmo trutta, assembly GCF_901001165.1. Taxonomy (NCBI): domain Eukaryota; kingdom Metazoa; phylum Chordata; class Actinopteri; order Salmoniformes; family Salmonidae; genus Salmo; species Salmo trutta. Next base: position 24,493,745 of record NC_042975.1, read on the forward strand.
TACCCCATCTCTGTACCCTACACATACAAGTATCTCTTATATCCCTCAGTCGAGTAGGGAATTTCAAGCACAGATTCAACCACAAAGACCATGGAGTTTTCCCAATGCCTTGCAAAGAAGGGCACCTATTGGTGGATGGGTAAAAATAAAAAAGGAGACACTGAATATCCCTTTGAGCATGGTGAAATTAATTATGCTTTGGATGGTGTATCAATACACCCAGTCACAACAAAGATACAGGTGTCCTAGTTACAGAGTTTCATGGCAGTGATAGGAAAGCATTGAGGTTGGATCAATAACATTGTAGTTGCTCCACAATACTAACCTAAAAAACAGAATAAAAATATTCCAAAACATGATCCTGTTTGCAATAATGCACTAAAGTAATACTGCAAAAAAAATTGGCAATACATCTCAGTGCTAGAGGTGTCACTACAGACCCTGGTTCAATTCCAGGCTGTATCACAACCGGATGTGATTGGGAGTCCCGTAGGGCGGTGCACAATTGGCCCAGCGTCGTCCGGGTTAGGGTTTGGCCGGGGTAGGCCGTCATTCTAAATAAGAATTTGTTCTTAACTGACTTGCCTAGTTTAAAAAAAAAACTATGGTAGGCTACATTAAACGTCACCCAAGGCTGCTCTGTTTTCAACTGGCATGTTTTTTGGGGAGTCTTGTTAGGTTCTCTTTCAGAGCACAAGATGAGCAGAGGAGTTGAAAAACAGACAAACAGCGAACCCAAAAGTAATCATTGAGGCAACTAGAACAGAGAAATAATAATGGGGTCTTCCATTTTATGACAGAAATATGGTTTGTTAAAGCATAATGAAATGAATATTGAGTTTGTGTCTGCAGGGAACAATTTGGATCGCCTGGATATATCCAAGCCAAAATGTGAAAGCAGCTAAATTAATTTAAGATGGAACAGATAATGCTTCCAGCCACCCTTTTACTTATTTTGCCGTCACGTGGAACATTATCGGAAGGCTTGGCAAGGATACTGAATTTATTCCTAGTCGTCCCCATACTGTTTATGCCCCTTAAATTCAAAAGCATCATCTAAATCAAACCAAATGTATTTATAAAGCCCTTCTTACGTCAGCTGATATCTCAAAGTGCTGTACAGAAACCCAGCCTAAAACCCCAAACAGCAAGCAATGCAGGTGTAGAAGCACGGTGGCTAGGAAAAACTCCCTAGAAAGGCCAGAACCTAGGAAGAAACCTAGAGAGGAACCAGGCTATGAGGGGTGGCCAGTCCTCTTCTGGCTGTGCCGGGTGGAGATTATAACAGACAATTAGACATTTGCTGTCAGTGTGGCATTGCTGTGATGTTCAATCTATGCATCGCTGTGTCAATGTCCTATGTTTTTTAAGGTAAACATTTTTTGCAGCAAAGAAAAGAGGTGAAAGACAAAACAGCACAGATAAAAAAAACAGTGCAAGCCAAGATCATGTTAGCAGAGGCCAAACATTAGATTTACAGTGGTGGGGGTGGTATTGGGTGGCAGAGGCGCTCCTGCTGTCCATACGTAAATCCAATTTGGACGCCTTAATCATCTCTGTTTGGCTGAGATGAATGGTGGTGTTGTGTTCGGGGGTAGTAGGTGGTTAGTAGACTGATGTTAGATTTCCTGAGAGAGATTTGTAATGTACCTCCAGTCCCAAAGAATTGTTCCGGAGCCACACTACATTTCAACCAAAGTCTGGGAGGAGTAATTTTTTATTTCTAAGATCTTGTGACCAATTTCTTTTACAAGGTGTGTCTTTGCAGCCAACTTGCAGAAAAATGTTACAAATTTGGAAAGATAAAAAAACTGTGTTGCTACTCAACCAATTATATTCAATCATATAATATGAGGATTACTTTGAAACAGCGTGAGACTTTCCCCCATTCGACCCCAATCTAAAGACCCTGACGTAGGGCTTCTCATTATGTTGTTCATGGTCAAGCCACTCGGCTTCACAATAATCGGGAAGCCCGTGATTTATTAGGGTTATGCACTAAAAACAATAAAGAAAATCACTTAAAGAAAAACCCTGCTGGGGGAAGAGAGAGGCAAACAAAGGTAAAGGGGTGAGGTGGGGGGAAGGGGTGGAGAAAGAGAGAGTGAGGGCACAATGGAGAGTGTCATCAGGGAGGGGCTGCTGGGTCGTTGAGTGAGCGCGCGGCTGAATTGATTGTTGTCAATTGCTGTGTTTGCGCATATCATCTGTAATATGCCTCACTCAATGGGTTGTTAAGGCTTTTTTTCTCAGTATAACCACAAATCCATTTATATAATCCTGGACCATGACCAATCTCAGGCCTATTAAGATGCCTACTCTTTCATGTTCCTTATATTAACTTCACCACATTTATGCATTTGAATAAAGTAAATGGTATAATGAACAAAGCTGGTCATTGAAGACAAACATAGGGACTGTAGTGTGTGTGTGTGTGTGTGTGTGCGCGTGTGTGTGTGTGTGTGTGTGTGTGTGTGTGTGTGTGTGTGTGTGTGTATATATATATATATCTATATACACACACATTTCTTTTCCAAATGAAGAAACGAGATCTCACAGCCCTTACTTCAAATATGATTACAGAGGTGTCAAGTAAATGAATAGCAAAAAATTGTTCAGACGGGACGCTCAGGCATCGAATCTAAACCACCAAACTCACTTGGCTGGAATTTAATGATTCATTATCCTCGGAGTACACCACAGTAGAGCTGCTCAGATGACTGACAGCTGTCTCGTTTCATCTACAGTGGCTGCTGTGTAAGTGGTGCTTTGCTGTTCAGTTAGCCATTGCAGCAAGGTTCTGCATCTGCACACAGAATAAGTCCACTAAGTGGACTGACAATGTTGTATTTTATGAAATAGTATGTTTAGCTCCAGGAAAACTACACTATTTTCCCCCAATATATTAATGTTCCTAAACATGTACTGTAAGAGAGATATATTATGTAGCAACAGTATGTGCATCATATATCTAGGTGCCGGAATAATGAAGGTTGTCACGTTCGTCGTATGAAGGATACCAAGGTGCAGCGTGATGCAGCGTGCAGGCTCCGGACTGGAGACCGTCGCTGCAGGCTCCGTGCCATGGATCATCACTGGAGGCTCCGTGCCATGGATCATCACTGGAGGCTCCGTGCCATGGATCATCACTGGAGGCTTCGTGCCATGGATTATCACTGGAGGCTTCGTGCCATGGATCATCACTACAGGCTCCGGGCCATGGATCACCACTGGAGGCTTCGTGCCATGGATCAGCACTGGAGGCTTCGGACCATGGATCATCACTGGAGGCTTCGTATGTGGAGCCGGAACAGGTCTCACCGGACTGGGGAGACGCACTGGAGGCCGGGTGCGTGGAGCTGGCACAGGATATCCTGGAACGAGGACACGTACTGGAGACCAGGAGAGCTGAGCCGGCACAATCCGTCCTGGCTGAATGCTCACTTTAGCCCGGCAAATGCGGGGCGCAGGCAACGAGCTCGCCGGGCTGTGAATGTGTACTGGAGACACAGTGTGCATCACCGCATAACACGGTGCCTGACTGGTCACATGCTCCCCACGGTATGCACGGGGATTTGGCTCAGGTCTCAACCCTGACTCCGCTAATCTCCCCGTGTGTCCCCCCCAAAAAATGTTTTTGGAGCTGCCTCTTGGGCTTCCGTCGTTGCCGTGACTCCCGATCTCAACGCCATTCATCTCTCGCTGCCTCCATCTGCTCCCTTGACCGGCAATATTCCCCAATCTGCGTCCAGGGTCCATTGCCTTCCAGGATCTCCTCCCATGTCCAACTATCCTGGCCACGCTGCTTGGTCCGTTTTTGGTGGGATGTTCTGTCACGTTCGTTGTATGAAGGAGACCAAGGTGCAGTGTGATTGGCAAACATTTTTTCCTTTTATTAAAATGAACACCGTCAAAATAACAAAATACAAAAACACGAACGTAAAGTCTTGCATGCTTCTAAGCAGCTATACAAAAACAACATCCCACAATTACAGGTGGGAAAAGGGCTGCCTAAGTATGATCCCCAATCAGAGACAACGATAGACAGCTGCCTCTGATTGGGAATCATACCCGGCCAACAAAGAAATACAAAATCTAGAATGTTCCCACCCGAGTCACACCCTGACCTAACCAAACATTGAGAATAATAAGGATCTCTACGGTCAGGGCGTGACAAAGGTATCGTATTGACACCATGCGCTTATATCTTGCGGAGTTTAATCATCTTTCTACACTCAGTCGCACTAGATATTACACCGAACTTGGTTAATATGCTTATGGCACTTTCCCCACTGCACTAATAACTGCTATGGTGAAACCCCTTCGGAAGAAAATTAATCTAGAGTCTTCAGCTCTTATACATTTTCGGCATATCTCCAACCTTCCATTTCTATTTGTATTTATTATGGATCCCCATTAGCTGCTGCCAAAGCAGTGTGTTGCTTCACAGTCCCCGCTGTTCCATAAGGTTTTTTTTTTTTTATCCGTTTTCTAAAATCAAATTTTACTCCTTGCGTCAGTTACTTGATGTGGAATAGAGTTCCATGTAGTCATGGCTCTATGTAGTACTGTGTGCCTCCCATATTCTGTTCTGGACTTAGGGACTGTGAAGAGACCTCTGGTGGCATGTCTTGTGGGGTATGCATGGGTGTCCGAGCTGTGTGCCAGTAGTTTAGACAGACCTCTTGGTGCATTCAACATGTCAATACCTCTCATAAATACAAGTAGTGATGAAGTCAATCTCTCCTCCACTTTCAGCCAGAAGAGATTGACATGCATATTATTAATATTAGCTCTCTGTGTACATGCAAGGGCCACTTAAAAAATAAAGGAGAGCCGCACACTCTAGGAGCTCAGAGGCAAAGATTGTTATGTCCAACTTTTCGACAGACAAGCTGTCTCCATCAGGGTATAATGACAAACACTGTGGGGTGACTCATTTATATAGTGTCAAAAGACACACACACACACAGGTGTCTGTAATCATGGCCGGGTGTGGCCTGATATCATTGGTTAATTCTCATATATTAAAATACCATACAAAATACATACATGGATAGCGTACGATCATAGATACAATTTGGCTACATAAGCCTACAAACATTTACAATAGCAAAATCACAATAATCACAAGAATGGCTTCAGATCAAAGTCTAAATAGGTGTACGTTTCTTTCACCTCTAGATTACATCCATCGGCCAGCCATGCTACCCTGTTTTGAGCCAATTACAATTTTCATAGGTCCTTTTTTGTGGCACCTGACCACACGACTGAACAGTAGTCAAGGTGTGACAAAACCTTGCCTTGTTGATAGTGTTGTTAAGAAGGCAGAGCATCACTTTATTATAGACAGACTTCTCCCCATCTTAGCTACTACTGTATCAATATGTTTTGACCATGACCGCTTACAATCTAGTGTTACTCCAAGCAGTTTAGTCATCTCAACTTGCTCAATTTCCACATTATTTATTACAAGATTTAGTTGAGGTTTAGGGTTTAGTGAATATTTTGTTTGAAATACAATGCTTTTAGTTTTAGAAATATTTAGGGCTAACCTATTCCTTGCCACCCACTCTGAAACTAACTGCAGCTCTTTGTTGAGTGTTGCAGTCATTTCAGTCGCTGTAGTAACTGACATGTATAGTGTCAGCGGCATGTCATTATTAAAAAAAAATTCAAAGCAAGGGGCCTAAACAGCTACCGTGGGGAATTCCTGATTCTAACTGGATTATATTTGATAGGCTTCCATTAAAGAACACCCTCTGTGTTCTGTTAGACAATTAAGTCTTTATCCACATTATAGCAGGGGGTGTAAAGCAATAACACATCCGTTTTTCCAGCACCAGACTATGATCAATAATGTCAAAAGCTGCACTGAAGTCTAACAAGACAGCCCCGACAATCCTTTTATCATCAATTTCTCTCATCCAATCATCAGTCATTTGTGTAAGTGCTGTGCTTGTTGAGTGTCCTTCCCTATAAGCATGCTCAAATTCTGTTGTCAATTTGTTTACTGTAAAATAGCATTGTATCTGGTCAAACACCATTTTTTCCAGAAGTTTACTAAGGGTTGGTAACAGGCTGATTGGTTGGCTATTTGAGCCAGTAAAGGGGCTTTACTATTCTTGGGTAGCGGAAGGACTTCAGCTTCCCTCCAGGCCTGAGGGCACACACTCTATAGACTTAAATTCAAGATGTGGCAAATATGAGTGTCAATATCGTCTGCTATTATCCTCAGTAATTTTACATCCAGATTGTCAGACCCTGGTGGCTTGTCATTGTTGATAGACAACAAAAACATTTTCACCTCTTCCACACTGACTTTACGGAATTCAAAAGTACAGTTCTTGTCTTTCATAATTTGGTTCGATATACTTGGATGTGTAGTGTCAGTGTTTGTTGCTGGCATGTCATCCCTAAGTTTGCTAATCTTGCCAATGAAAAAGTCATTAAAGTAGTTTGCGATATCAGTGGGCTTTGTGATGAATGAGCCATCTGATTCAATAAATGAAGGAGAAGGGTTGGCTTTTTTCCCCAAAATTTCATTTAAGGAAACTGTGGACATATTTAAAAGAGATCTTAAAAACATATTTTTAGCTTTGCTTTTCCTTAGGATGCTTTTTAGTCCATAATTTACTGTTGAACACAAGTATCAATATGCACCAAGCATTATTCTTAAGTGACAAATGCACTCCCTAAATTCCTCCCCTTCTCTTAGCCCCTTTAATATCACTTCACTATCAATTTACTCTAACCAGAGTTGTCTGAAGGCCCTCCAAGAACCTGTTTAGCTTTTAATTTAATTTCAGTATCAATTTCTTCCATGCCAAGGGGCCTCACCGGCAGAGAGGCAGACCTGACATTTGCCACTTGCTTGAAATGGGAATAAAGGACTGAGCAGTACAGAGAACAATGTTATTCTTGCTCTTCATAATTCCCCACTACAGGGAATTAGCAACTGGCCCAGTTATCCTTTATCGACACAATCAATCCACCTCTTCAGCAGACCTGCAGAGGCACACCTCTGATTGTACCTGCCACTCTGATTGTTTCCGGTGCCTATACATGTCCAAACCCTCCTTTATCAGAAAGCACTTCACTCTACCTATTCTACATTACATTTGTGTTTGCCCAAAAAACTTTGAATCATTGTGGCCAACCATGTTTTTCAATAGGGTGCTTCGAGCTCTCAGTTCTGGTTGCAAAGTTAGACTCTCGTTAGCTGCTGACTAGGGACAGAGGCTGACCAAAATCTGGGCAGATTAAAAGGTGATGACCTCGATGTGCGTTGCCAAATTGTCGTAATATTTATATTTGGGGTCATTAATCTAGCCGCTAGCTGCAAACAAGTCGGCCATTTTATCTCCCACCACCTCTTCATCGCTCACCCAATTCTCTTGGCTGGGAAGGCGATAAGATAAGCAGGGAGGCAGGTGCAGATGTGCTGCACCTTCAGAGAGTGGAGGATACCTCCAAGAGCTACCGATTAGCAGAAAAAATTGTCAGCACCACCTTGTCTGTGAAAAAGGATGCAGTGCTTTGACAAAATGTAGCTGCGAAATAGGCCTATTTTGGATAATCATTTGGCCAAAATAACCCTTTAAAGGTTCGATGTCACTTGGCACCTACGCACAAGAATAGAGTAGTGGACTTCTTCGGATTGCTTTTTTTTACTCAAGCAAAGCCCTCATTCCTCTACATAACTTGCGACAGACTGGTTATAGAGAGAATATCAATGGAGATCGTTGCTGGGCCGGAGCCTCTGAGGAAAGACATCTGTTTACATTGGAGGAACAAAGGGGATGTCAGGCAAAATATGATTGATAGTGCCCCGCAATATGGACAGCCAGTTGGCCTGCACTCTGAAGTCAATGGTTGGTGTTAAGGGGTCACCCTTTTACCAAAGCCAAGAAGGTCTCCTTCAGTTTCTCAGTTGATAGGACCAGGCCCAAAGATTTCAGATGTTCTTGGCATGGCTCATTTGCTTTCTTGCGTCATTGACGTTGTAGTGAATCTGCACATTAACGAGATTGGCTCAATAACATGATCCATATGGATATATTATAGTCCTCGCCCGGCAGTGTGGCTTTCTAATTATTTGTTACATACTTTATATTCATAATTCTTCTTATTGACATCTTCATGGTGTCAAGGGTTTTCAATCCATGCATACATACCCTCATCTACCCTAAAAATGGCCAACTGGGGCCAGTGACGCACAGTGGATCTCCCATGAAGATAAGTGTTTGTTGAATGATACAGCAGTTGAACATTAATTAGACACCGTTGAACATCATATCCAGTATACCTCTCCTGGAGAGGGGGTGGGAAGCAACAGAGCAATTCTTTGTGAAAGGTACCATGGTAAGTGTTTCTGTTATGGGACTTGAAACGGTAGCAATTAGCATAAATCATGTCTCAATTGTTTAGCCCTAATATATTTAAACCCCGTCTGCAATAGCTTCTGTTTGAAAGTCAATAAAATAATTGTAGTTCACACTTCTAAACATACTGTATATCACCTTGGCGGAAATGGTTATCTGGAGTCTGGTATCGCTTTTTAACAGTGGTATGAAGTACTGAAGTAAAAATACTTTAAAGTACTACTTATGTTGTTTTTGGGAGTATCTGTACTTAGTATTCATATTTTTGACAACTTTTACTTTCACTTCACTACATTCCGAAAGAAAATATTGTACTTTTTACATACATTTTCCCTGAAAAACCGAAGTGCTCATTACATTTTCAATGCTTAGCAGAACAGGACAATTTTCAAATCTGCGCACTTATCAAGAGAATACATGGTCATCCCTACTGCCTATGGTCTGGCGGACTCACTAAACACAAATGCATATTTTGTAAATAATGTTGGAGTGTGCCCCTGGCTATCCGTACATTTTAAAAACAAGAAAATGGTGCCTTTTGCTTTGCTTAATATATGGAATTTGGAATTATTTATACTTTTACTTTTGATATTTAAGTATATTTTAGCAATTCAATTTACTCTTGATACTTAAGTATATTTAAAACCAAATACTTTTAGACTTTTACTCAAGTAGTATTTTACTGGGTGACTTTCACTTTTACTTGATTCACTTTCTATTATTAAGGTATCAATACTTTTACTCAAGTATCACAATTGGGTAATTTTTCAACCACTGCCTTTTAATGGGGTTGCAGTGTGTCAGGCTTGGTCCAGTTGGAGAAAATCAATCCCGATTGACAGCTGTTTAAAGCTAAACCATTTAATCTGGATTCAGGAAGCCCCTAAAACGGCTGCAGGACACATTGTTTCTCTTTATGGTGCTGGAGGCTCCTCATTTGTCAACCTACAGCAAGGATCATCAACAAGATTCAGCTGCCGGGTCAATTTTTTCTTGAGCGGATGGTCGGTGGACTGGAACATAATTACAAATCATTTGTAGACTGCAATTTGACTGCAAGAATCTCAAACAAATATAATATTTTACTAAAATGTAATAATTTCAAACCTCTATTGGAGTTGATTTTCCTGGTGTTTTTAGTCTTATGTGCAACAATGACATTTGTTTTAAAAAATCAATTTCTTATATATATATATATATATATATTATTTATATATATATTATTTATATATATATATATATATATATATATATATATATATATATATATATATATATATATTATTTATTTATTTTTCTCCCCAATTGGTAGTTAGTGCCCCTGTCTCATCGCTGCAACTCCCATACGGACTTGGGAGAGGCGAAGGTCGAGAGCCATGCGTCCTCTGAACCACATCCCAACCCAAACCATACTGCTTCTTGACACAATGCCCACTTAACCTGGAAGCCAGCCGCACCAATGCGTCGGAGGAAACACAGTGCACTTGGCGACCGTGTCAGCGTGCACTATGCCTTGCCCGCCAAAGGAGTCGCTAGAGCACAATGGGACAAGATCATCCCTGCCGGCCAAACCCTCCCCTAACCTGGACGACGCTGGGCCAATTGTGCACCGCCCCATGGGTCTCCCAGTCACGGCCGGCTGCGACAGAGCCTGGACTCAAACCCAGAATCTGTAGTGGCACAACTAGCACTGCGATGCAGTGTCTTAGACCACTGCGCCACTCAAGAGGCCCAACATTGATCTTTTTTTTAAATAAAACATATTTATTTTTGCTCAGAAAACTTGGGTGGCAAATAAAACAACCCGCGGGCCAAACTCTGTCCCCTCGCAAGATATTCTACAGTATCTTGTGAGAGGACAGATGGTGGGTTGTGGGCAATATGTGGGCTGTGTCATCATAGACAAACCACTGGGATTGTTTTGTGTTAGTCACCCTCCCTTTGGAGCAGAATGTCAAACTTTGAGTCCTCTGTCAAACGATCTCATATCTTTTCACCTGGCTTCCAAGTGACAGCATTATCGCATCATGCATCTTCCTAACATTTTCAGACACATTACCGGTTGTATTGCAGAAACGCATTACCTATGATCTTACACTCTTATCGTCACATTATCACTGCTAATTGATAGGGCTGTCAATAGGCATTGATATCTCACTTATCTTCTGACCCATTGTCAATTTAAAGACCAACTTGAAATGCCACGTCAGAGGAATTTTCCACCATTTAATTCACAGAAACTATTTTCTCCCTTTTATACGACAGCTTTATGAAGCATACCATCTTCCATGAAGGCCAAGCAACACTCTCAAAGCCTAGTATTGAGTCATACTCCACTGTGTCATCAGGTCCAATGCATTTTAATGGCATAGTGCATCAATTGGATACCATACCAGACACTGTGTTCCATAGAAACATCTGGGACTGTTGACCCCCAGGTTCTGGGCAATTCTTAGAAATGGGTACCAGAAAAGGCATTCCTCATTAATCACTGTGTCAGATTTACCCTGGGCAAATTATAACCAGAAATATCCCCAAAGTGTCATGAGGTAAAAAGGATGGTGTACATGACAAATAGACTACCAGTAAATGAGAGATGAAGGGAGAAAGAAAGAAAGAAAGAAAGAAAGAAAGAAAGAAAGAAAGAAAGAAAAAGGGAGGGAGAAAGAGAGAGTTGCTGGGGCTGAAAATGAGGCCGGATTTCTCGCTGGTGAGAATGAACTGGTTGTTAGCTATGCAGGATGCAGGAGACTGGGGCAGATGCAGTAGGCAGACATGGCCAGGTTCCCAAGGACATGGCCTTTTTGGAGGCTCTTCTCATTAGAGGAACAGCTCCTATTGTTTATGGACCTTAATGAGGTTTGCCGCGACCATGGAGAAAAACAAAGACGTCGCCATCGTTCAGAATATAACATGTCTACTCTTCCAGAGAGGAGAGAGCTCCAAATCTCACCCCTTCCCCCCTCCTTTTGTGTTGATGCAGACAGACACCTCATGGGTCTGAAGACTGCTCTCTTTCTCTCTCTCTTTTTTTCTCTCTCTTTTTCTCTCTATTTCATTCTTTCTCATTACCGTTATTGGGGAAGACAGTCTCAGGGTACCATTTTTCCTAGGACATTGAAGAGCCTTAATTAGTTCATTCCCCAAAATGGTAGTTCTTGCTAGTTCAATGGTTTTTAATGCCTCTGGAGAGCCGATCATTTCAAATTCCCTCCTACAGACAGAACCGTTAACACAAACAATATAATATACATCTCAAGTTAATACGGAGGCACCGTCTCAAGTGGTCACGTTCAGTCTGTGCAATGCATTTATTTATATAATCTGTGCCCTTTTCTTAGACAGATTCAGTTCAATGCACGGTGCATACAGACTTCTGTCTCTTAACACTAGTAGGGACACAGAGAAATAAAAATACAGCAGTTAGCGTGGCAATACATATGGAAGGGAAGTAGGGGAGCCTGCGGTGGGATCTGCATGAATGCCCCAGGGGCTCTTCCTTTGCACAACATTTATTGCTGTCATCTTCATTCTTGATTTGCAGTATTCAAAACTGGTTAAACTAAATGACGGATTCTTGTGGGAGGGGCAGTCGGATGTAGAGAATGGGGTATACAGAGAGCAAGGTTAAAACCTAATTAAATAAATTCCTAGATGAAACTACTGTTTATATTCCTTTTTTGTAACTGCAGACAAACTTTGCACACAGGACTATTAGCATGGGTTGTTGTAACTTTAATTTTCATGTGTTAATGCAACTTTCTGGGGTGTAGCTACAATTCAAGGGACACTCAAGTCTCTGCTATCAGTTGGATTTCCTTTGAAAATTAAATCATGTGAAGCATAGAATTATGTTAGTCTAATTGAATGGGAAAGCAAGTTTGGAAGCTGGCCGTTGGTGGTGCTTCCTGTAACCCTGCCCTGCTTGTGGATGGGAGGTATTTCTGTAATCATATTCAGTTTCTGGGCAATGCTGTGAATGGCTTTGTAATGGGGGGGGGGGCACTAGGATGAAAGCCCTGTGTCCATGGGAGCCTGGGCCAGGCCTATCGATGCAGCTGTGTTTGAACAGCCAGATTACACTTCGATCACAGGCCCCAGGGACCCTGTGTGTGATACAGGCTGAAGTAAAGAAATAACTTTATACATTTCCCTTCTTGAATATTTCAACAGTGAGGGAGTTGGCATAGCCCCAATTATCTTCAGAGAGTCAGGGGCAACAGGGTAGTCTGAATGAATGATAATTACACCAGTAAACCTTGTCTCTGAGAGATGAGGAAAGTCTGCAGTAAAGAATGCACATTGCAATGACTTTAAGATGTAAGGGCCAGCTGAGCAAGGACCCAATCTAGGAAATGCCCACTAGCTTTTTGTTTATCGATATCTCTCACCACCCTTACTTTGGATGCTCCAGGAGGGATTTTAAACTAACAGCAGCTCACTGCACCATAACCTCATTAAATGCTGACCTTTATTTCATTCATGGTTGGGGATGGCTGTGGTGGTGTGAGGGGACGGGGGTGGTGGGACAGGTTTTGGGGAAGGGGTGGTCGTCTGTACCGGCGTGTGTGGGTCATAGAGAGTTTGTGGCCCAGGCTCTAATGCCTGCTCTATATTTGACATGCTATTAGGCACATTTATGCTGTGCCTCCTCATCAGTGTCAAAATGAGGGGCCCATTATCTGCATGGCACTTACGCCACATCAGCTGCCAGTTTGCCTGTGGGCAAAAGGGTGTGCAAAGCAGGGGTCTGTTAGTTCTGAGTGACTCGCTATCCTTGTAGCCTAGTAGCTGCTATCCCAGTGCATCATACAGTAAGCAACATACTGTATCTACTGCCTCTATTCACCTTTTGCTGCACCAAGCTATTAGGTATGGTCAGCACGGTAACAGTTTTCTGTCAAACCTTAGACAGCTGTCAAGTCACTTGTCAAGAAAACCAGTTGTCGCTGTGTAAATATGTTTTATAATGGCACAGATTATAGGTCAACCACTGTATTTTCCCTCCAACAAAATCCTTGAAGTCTCTACTGTGATAATTCCTTGAGTGTGTTACAGTATTCACATTCAGAGACAAGTCTGTAGAAAAGGTGCTGTGCTTATGTGATTATGATTATTGGAAGGTATGAATGGGTACCACAGCATGGAATGGATCTTGTGATTGGCGTACAGTTCAAATGTAAATTGTCCCTTTCATAACCATCCGCCATTTTCAGAAAATGCACACCAACCAACCACACACCATTTTCTATTCATCCTTTAAGGCAAAGGTCAACCAAATGCTTTGGTGTGTGAAAGGTTTAAATCTATGTTGCATCTCAGTGTCTCAGATAAGACCATGTGGACCCGTTCAAGTAGAGAAAGTATCAAGAGATACTCTCTGAATAGAGTCTTTGTGGGAAATTTAATTTGGTACATTCACCTTTCAAAGAATATTATATGTTGAGATCGATTACATTTAGGAGCAAAATTGGTTTACCTGAAAGAGGTGTTCAAACACATCGTCATTGAATTGATTGAGGGAAGTGAAAAATTATTTTCATGTCTTCCGCTTGAAGACATGTTCTGAGATGATGAAAAATGCGTTGCGATTAGAATTTTGTTCAAATAAGCGATGGGTAAACAGATGAGTCACACATCCAAATAATCTGTTGTGAATTATCAGAGAAGCCGGTAAACAAAACCCAATTAGATATAAAAAAAAACATCACCTGAGGGGACACCCCCAGTTCCCTGTGGGCTGTAGAACGGTGGCACCAGCTATCCCGCTGAGATACCAGGCGGTGGCGACAATGGTGTGCCCATGTCTGGCGAACACTGCGATCCACTTGTATGATGAATAATTAAGAAAACATTAATAATAAATACAGAACCCGGTATCCCCTGTGCTGATTGTGGCATTTAGTCTAGCTGGGGCTATGGATGCCCCCATCAGCCCATTCAGCAGGGACTGCCAGTGTCAGACTGGCGTCATGCTGGGAGGCAGGGTGTGACCACCATGGGGGTGGCTGGTTCCCTCTAGTCAGGTGAGGGTGGCAGATGGCGAGGCACGCTGTAGCCCCCCTGTGGTTAGCAGAGTGGGAGAGACAGCCTGAGCCAAGCTGATGGCCGCCCCTGGGAGCCCATCTTCTGCTTGGCCTCACCCGAGACACTGAGCCAGCCTGGCAGATTCGTGCCGAAAGGGGGCTGGAGGTGACACTAAGCCAAGAGACAAAAACAGTGCGAACAAAGGACCGTACACTTAAGCACACACACTCTTGAGCCAGCACTTGTTGACATCTCAGTCGACCAGACAGGTCCTACAGGTCCTAGTTTTGTCGCACCTTGACTACTGCCCAGCTGTGTGGTTATGTGCGGCAAAGAGGGACATAGGTAAATTGAAGTTGGTCCAGAACAAAGCAGCACATATTGCACTTGATGTACACGGAGGCCAAGTGTCAGTAACATGCATGTCAGTCTCTCCTGGCTCAAAGTTAAGGAGAGATTGACTGCATCTCTATTGGTCTTTGTGCGAGGTATTGATGTGTTGAAGGTTCTGAACTGTTCAAGCAGTTGGCACACAGTTCAGACAGTCATTGGTACAACACAAGACATGCAACATGCAGAGGTCTCTTCACAGTCCCCAGGTCCAGAACAGAGGCTGGGAAACACACAGTATTAAATAGAGCCATGACTACATGGAACTCTCTGCCACCATCTAGCAATAAAACCAGATTCAAAAACCAGATGAAAGAACACCTTACTGCATGCACAAAGGGGACTGTGAGGAGACACAGCCATTTTATATACACTATATATATAAAACTATGTCGACACCACTTCAAATTAGTGGATTTGGTTAGTTCAGCCACACCCGTTGTTGACAGGTGTATACAATCGAGCACACGGCCGTGCAATCTCCATTGACCAACATTGGCAGTAGAATGGCCTTACTGGAGAGCTCAGTTACCTTCAACGTGGCACCGTCATAGGATGCTACCTTTCCAACAAGTCAGTTCGACCAATGTCTGCCCTGCTAGAGCTGTCCTGGTCAACTGTAAGTGCTGTTATTGTGAAGTGGAAATCTCTAGGAGAAACAACGGCTCAGCCACAAAGGGGTATGCCACACCAGCTCACAGAACGGGACCGCTGATTGCTGAAGCGCAGGTAAAAATCGTCTATCCTCTGTTGACCGCTGATTGCTGAAGCACGGAGCAGGTAAAAATTGTATCCTCGGTTGCAACACTCACTACCGAGTTCCAAACTGCGTCTGGGAGTAACGTCAGCACAAGAACTGTTCGTCGAGACGTTAATGAAATGGGTTTCCATGGCCGAGCAGCCGCACACAAGCCTAAGATCACCATGCGCTATGCCAAGCATCGGCTGGAATGGTATATAGCTTGAAGACATTGGACTCTGGAGCAGTGGAAACTTTTCTAGAGTGATGAATCACACTTCACCATCTGGCATCCGATGGAGAAATCTGGGTTTGGCGGATGCCAGGAGAACGCTACCTGGCAAAATGCATAGTGCCAACTGTAAAGTTTGGTGGAGGAGGAGTAATTGTTTGGGGCTGTTTTTCATGGTTTGGGCTAGGCCCCTTAGTGCCAGTGAAGGGATATTTTAACGCTGCAGCATATAATGACGTTCTAGACGGTTCTGTGCTTCCAACTTTGTAGCAACGTCCTTTCCTGTTTCAGCATGACAATGCCCCCTGTGCACAAAGCGAAGTCTGTACAGAAATGGTTTGTCGAGATCAGTGTGGAAGACTTTGACTGGCCTGCACAGAGCCCTGATCTCAACCCCATCGACCATCTTTGGGATGAATTGGAACGCCGGCTGCGAGCCAGGCCTAATCACCCAACTTCAATTATGCTCTTGTGGCTGAAAGGAAGCAAGTTCCTGCAGCAATGTTCCAACATCTAGTGGAAACCTTTCCAAAAGAGTGAATGCTGTGATAGCAGCAAAGGGGGGACCAACTCTACAGTGGAGGAAACAAGTATTTGATCCCCTGCTGATTTTGTACGTTTGCCCACTTACAAAGAAATGATCAGTCTATAATTTTAATAGTAGGTTTATTTGAACAGTGAGAGACAGAATAACAACAAAATAATCCAGAAAAAACGCATGTCAAAAATGTTATAAAATGATTTGCATTTTAATGAGGGACATAAGTATTTGACCCCTCTGCAAAACATGACTTAGTACTTGGTGGCAAAACCCCTGTTGGCAATCACAGAGGTCAGACGTTTCTTGTAGTTGGCCACCAGGTTTGCACACATCTCAGGAGGGATTTTGTCCCACTCCTCTTTGCAGATCTTCTCCAAGTCATTAAGGTTTCGCGGCTGACGTTTGGCAACTCGAACCTTCAGCTCCCTCCACAGATTTTCTATGGGATTAAGGTCTGGAGACTGACTAGGCCACTCCAGGACCTTAATGTGCTTCTTCTTGAGCCACACCTTTGTTGCCTTGGCCGTGTGTTTTGGGTTATTGTCATGCTGGAATACCCATCCACGACCCATTTTCAATGCCCTGGCTGAGGGAAGGAGGTTCTCACCCAAGATTTGACGATACATGGCCGTGTCCATCGTCCCTTTGATGCGGTGAAGTTGTCCTGTCCCCTTAGCAGAAAAACACACCCAAAGCATAATGTTTCCACCTCCATGTTTGACGGTGGAGATGGTGTTCTTGGGGTCATAGGCAACATTCCTCCTCCTCCAAACACGGCGAGTTGAGTTGATGTCAAAGAGCTCTATTTTGGTCTCATCTGACCACAACACTTTCACAAGTTGTCCTCTGAGTCATTCAGATGTTCATTGGCAAACTTCAGACGGGCATGTATATGTATTCTTGAGCAGGGGGATCTTGCGGGCGCTGCAGGATTTCAGTCCTTCACGGCGTAGTGTGTTACCAATTGTTTTCTTGGTGACTATGGTCCCAGCTGCCTTGAGATCATTGACAAGATCCTTCCATGTAGTTCTGGGCTGATTCCTCACCATTCTCATGGTCATTGCCACTCCACGAGGTGAGATCTTGCATGGAGTCCCAGGGCGAGGGATATTGACAGTTATTTTGTGTTTCTTCCATTTGTGAATAATCGCACCAAATGTTGTCACCTTCTCACCAAGCTGCTTGGCGATGGTCTTGTAGCCCATTCCAGCCTTGTGTAGGTCTACAATCTTGTCCTTGACATCCTTGGAGAGCTCTTTGGTCTTGGCCATGGTGGAGAGTTTGGAATCTGATTGATTGATTGCTTCTGTGGACAGGTGTCTTTTTTACAGGTAAATAGCTGTGGTTAGGAGCACTCCCTTTAAGAGTGTGCTCCTAATCTCAGCTCGTTACCTGTATAAAAGACACATGGGAGCCAGAAATCTTTCTGATTGAGAGGGGGTCAAATACTTATTTCCTTCATTAAAATGCAAATCAATTTCTAACATTTCAAACATGCGTTTTTCTGGATATTTTTGTTGTTATTCTGTCTCTCACTGTTCAAATAAACCTACCATTAAAATTATAGACTGATCCTTTCTTTGTCAGTGGGCAAACGTACAAAATCAGCAGGGGATCAAATACTTTTTTCCCCCACTGTATATTAATGCCCATGCTTTTGGAATGAGATGTTCGACTAGCAGTTGTCCACATACTTTTGTAGTTTATCTTGTATTGTTATTTGCACTGTATTATGTATTAGACTTAGACATTGTGTGTATGCACTGATATGTAGGCAATGTGTGACATTTTAAATGTATGCATTTTACTCCTGGACTAATAATGTTCTGTATTATGTCATGTTCCATGTGGACCCCAGGAAGAGTAGCTGCTGCTTTTGCAACGTTTAATGGGGATCCTAATAAATACCAAATACCACTCATCAACATCCTCTCCCCTCTCTCTTTCTCTTTCTACCTTACACGCTCTGGCCCCGGTCTGGCATTTTATTTACATGCCTCATTTTGTTCATTAGGGGGTTATGAGCAATTGCAAGAACAAAATGCAAGAGAATGCATTCGGAAAGTATTTTGACTCCTTCCCTTTTTCCACATTTTGTTACGTTACAGCCTTATTCTAAAATTGATTAAATACATTTTTTTCTTCACCAATTTACACACTACCCCATAATGACAAAGCAAAAACTGGGTTTTAGAAATGTTTGCAGATGTATTACAAATAACAAAACAAAGTTCCTTATCTACATAAATATTCAGACACTCTGCTATGAGACTTGAAATTGAGCTCAGGTGCATCCTGTTTCCATTGATCATCCTTAGAACGTTTCTACAACTTGATTGGAGTCCACCTGTGAAAAACTCAATTGATTGAACATGATTTGGAAAGGCACACACCTGTCTATATAAGGTCCCAGAGTTGACAGTGCATGTCAGAGCAAAAACCAAGCCATGAGGTCAAAGGAATTGTCTGTAGAGCTTCGAGACAGGATTGTGTCGAGGCACAGATCTGGGGAAGGGTACCAAAACATTTCTGCAACATTGAAGGTCCCCAAAAATGCAGTGGCCTCCATCATTCTCTTACATCTACACGTTCCGCTAGCGGAACGTCTGCTCCAATATCCAATGATGGGCGGGGCGCGAAATACAAACTCCTCTAAAATCCGAAAACTTCCATTTTTCAAACATATGACTATTTTACAGCTATTTAAAGACAAGACTCTCCTTTATCTAACCACACTGTCCGATTTCAAAAAGGCTTTACAGCGAAAGCAAAACATTAGATTATGTCAGCAGATTACCCAGCCAGAAATAATCAGACACCCATTTTTCAAGCTAGCATATCATGTCACATAAACCCAAACCATAGCTAAATGCAGCACTAATCTTTTATGATCTTCATCAGATGACACACCTAGGACATTATGTTATACAATACATGCATGTCTGTTCAATCAAGTTCATATTTATATCAAAAACCAGCTTTTTACATTAGCATGTGACGTTCAGAACTAGCATTCCCACCGAACACTTCCGGTGATTTTACTAAATTACTCACGATAAACGTTCACAAAAAGCATAACAATTATTTTAAGAATTATAGATACAGAACTCCTGTATGCACTCTATGTCCGATTTTAAAATAGCTTTTCGGATGAAGCACATTTTGCAATAATCTAAGTACATAGCCCGGCATCACAGGGCTAGCTATTTAGACACCCAACCAGTTTAGCCTTCACCAAAATCACATTTCCTATAAGAAAAATGTTCTTACCTTGCTTGTTCTTCGTCAGAATACACTGCCAGGACTTCTACTTCAATAACAAATGTAGGTTTGGTCCCAAATAATCCATCGTTATGTTCCATCAAGACGTTTTGTTCGTGCATTCTAGACACTATCCCAACGCAAAATCTCGGCCACGAGCATGACGCAGAATTTGACAAAAAAATTCTAAATATTCCATTACCGTACTTCGAAGCATGTCAACCGCTGTTTTAAACCAATTTTTATGCAATTTATCTCGTAGAAAAGCGATAATATTCCGACCGGGAATCTGCCTGTCTGTATACTGAGGGAAAAACCGAAAGCCGGGGACGGGGCGGGTCGCGAGCGTAAGGCTTAGTCCACTGAGTGACCACTTAGCTTTTGCTCTCCCTTGTTTCAGCCAGGGCTTTGAATTACGTCATTCCTGTTTTTCCCGGGCTCTGAGACTCCATTGGAGACGTGCGAAATGTCACGTAACAGCAGAGATCCTGAGTTTTTGGAAGAGATGTCAAACAAAGAAAATAAAAGGTCTGACAGGGTACTTCCTGAACAGAAGCATCTCAGGTTTTTGCCTGCCATAGGAGTTCTGTTATACTCACAGACACCATTCAAACAGTTTCAGAAACTGTGGAGTGTTTTCTCTCCAAAGCTAATAATTATATGCATATTCTAGTTTCTGGGCAGGACGAATAATCAGATTAAATCAGGTACGTTTTTTATCCAGCCGTGAAAATACTGCCCCCTAGCCATAAGAGGTTAAATTGAAACATTTTGTAACCACCAAGACTCTTCCTAGAGCTGGCCGCCCGCACAAACTGATCAATCAGGGGAGAAGGGCTTTGGTCAGGGAGGTGACCAAGAACCAAATGGTCACTTTAACAGAGATCCAGAGTTTCTCTGTGGAGATGGGAGAACCTTCCAGAAGGACAACCATCTATGCAGCTCTCTGCCATTCAGGCCTTTATGGTAGGGTGGCCAGACAGAAGCACTCCTCAGTAAAAGTGACACGACAATCCCGCTTGGCGTTTGCCAAAAGGCACATAAAGGACTCTCAGGCCATGAGAAGCAATATTCTCTGGTCTGATAAAACTAAGATTCAACACTTTGGCCTGAATGCCAAGTGTCACTTCTGGAGGACCATCTCTACATTGAAGCATGGTGGAGGCAGCATCATGCCATGCAGATGTTTTTCAGTGGCAGGGACTGGGAGACTAGTCAGGATCAAGGGGAAAGATGAACGGAGCAAGGTGCAGAGAGATCCTTGATGAAAATCTGCTCCAGAGCGCTCAGGACCTCAGACTGGGGTGATGGTTCAACTTCCAACAGGACAACGACCCTAAGCACACAGCCAAGAGAATGCATGAGTGGCTTTGGGACAAGTCTCAATGTCCTTGAGTGGCCCAGCCAGAGCCCGGACTTGATCCCGATCGAACATCTCTGGAGAGACCTGAAAATAGCTGTGCAGCGACACTCCCCATCCAACCTGACATACCTTGAGAGGATCTACAGAAAAGAATGGGAGAAACTCCCCAAATACAAGTGTGCCAAGCTTGTAGCATCATACTAAAGGCTGTAATCGCTGCCAAAGGTGCTTCAACAAAGTACTTAGTAAAGGGTCTGAATACTTAGGTTAATGTGATATTTTCTTTTTTTTTAAATTACTATTAGCAAAAATGTCAAAACCTGTTTTTGCTTTGTCATTTTAGAATAAGGCTGTAACGTAACACCGTGGAAAAAGTCAAGGGGTCTGAATACTTTCCGAAGGCACTGTATCTACCAGCTAAGCCTCCGTACCCCTTGCTGTAGTACTGAGTCAGAGTAAAAATACTTTCCTGTCATCAGTCTAAAGTGGAAGCTTGCTGCTAAGAATCACTAATGCAGGGGGGAGTCTTGAATCAGCCTTGCTGACTGAACTAAGAGGTGTTTCACTGGGACCGTCTGTCTTCGAGGCTGTGCACATTGTGCTTGTTAGCTCTGTCTGCACACACTAACCTGTTAATAATGTGCTGATGTCATGGGCCTCTAGCCCTCTCCGCCCTTCCTCTCTGTCAGGTTCTGTCTTCTCTAGTCGACCATTCCTAGTGAGTCGACAATTCCTTGTGAGGGACTATGATCACAAAGGGATGTGATACTAGCCAAAAGCTTCCATTGGGGGAACCTGACCCATACTTCTAGCACCATTGGTGATGACTTTTGCTGAATGTTTCTATTCTGTAAGTTTAAGGTCAGTCAGGGGTAGACCAGTGATCGTGTCTTTAACCCTTGGCTATTATGAAGGTGTGATATCCCAAGCTTACAATCAATACATTGTAGTCCCATTTTATCACCCATCTCTCTAAAGGCAGACAATAAGCTTGATAAGATTAGGCGTGGCTCGCAGTCCACTAGAGGCCTCCATGCATCAGCTCCCCCTCTGGAAGATCCCCCTCTGGAAGATCCCAAAATAGCCCCAAGGAGAGAACCCAGAAATGTGTCAAGGTTTGCTAGTGGAAACGGCTGATCTTACTGAGATTAATCTACGTGACTACTCTTTGTTCGGGGGAGATGTGATAAATCATGAGAGAGGGAAATATAGCACTCTGGGTATTTGTGTGGGCTTCAGTGCAGTTTGTCTCCCCTTTCCTCTAAATGAAAGTGTGAGTCATCACAGTTTATTGTGTTGGGAAGAGGGCATTGTGACAATTGCAATAGTGCTTATTTATAGTCATATTAATCTTCATGCATGATAGGCTGTGACATTTCTCTATTTTCCCAATGTAGGCCCTTGCCTTCAGTAAGCCAGAATGATAATATGAATAATGATATTAGTAGTAGTAGTAGTAGTAGTAGTACTAATCATATCATTTTAAGATACTTATATCCACTGATCTGACTAAGATATGACTCAAATGCACATGGTAATGATCATTATCTAAGTCCCTAGATGCCTGGCTGCCTTCAACCGTGTGTGTGTGTGTGTGTGTGTGTGGTCTTGTTCTCCTATCCTCGTGTGAACCTGAAATCCCCAAAGTCCCGACAAGGATAGAAAAACAAGAAATTGTCCCTCGTGGGGACATTTCCCACGTCCCCACAAGGACAAAAGCAATTTTAAGCTTAAGGGTTAGACGTTTGGGTTAAGGTGAAGGGTTAGGGAAAAATGGGATTTTGAATGGAAATAAATTGTGGGTCCCAACGAGGATAGAAAAACGTGTGTGTGAAAGTGTGCGCAAGTGTGTTCAAGTGTGTGCGTACATGAGATGACTGATTCCCGGACAGCTCACACAATTGTTTTTACTGTTTACTCTCCTGGCTCCAGGGGAACATGTGTCATTTTGGCTGAGATGCTGGACAATGTGTTAAAGTAGCAGCTGTATAGTGGATTTATTTTCACTCCAGTCCCAGATTGGATTTCAGTAAGGGAGGCTATGACTGAGATACTTCAGTAGTATGTTCTATCAAGGGACAATTATACTGTAGAGTGAGAAACAGTAATTGGATCTGTTTTTTTACATTTATCTTTTATCTTTTGCTCTTATCTTTTTGTGAAACACTTTTGGAACATGTTAAATCCAGTTATGGATTGCTTATCCGTAATCAAATGGCATGTTATGACAATAGACCAAAACATTTGATTCTCACTGAACTTGGGTAGCATGCAGAGATTTAAGAGTTGTCCTTTCAAACCCCTTTTGCTCCAAACCTTTGAATACCAGACCAGAGAGTGAGAGAACCCTCTCATCTGGTATTCCCCGTACTAATAGTCTTTTTTATAGCCCTCGTGCTACTTTGCACTTCGGACACTGATCTGTCACTCCAAATTGCTACTGACATTACAGCGAAGCCCTACTGGGTTACCTCTCCCCGGTATACCCCTAATGATATTTTCATGCCTGTTATTCTCTTTATGGCCAGATGTATTTAGAGTTTCCAGTGCATTGGGATTTGGAGTCTTCCAGCAGATGAAGAGAGTACAGTAGACCCCATTATACTCAGCTAAAAGGAATGCTATTATTTAACTTTTCGCGCTCAGCAAGCAGAAATAATGCAGAACATTATTTATTTACTTTTTGGTGGGTGGAATAAACCCATCCCAGCCCTCCATCCCGTCCACCCCAAACAGTTTTAACCATTTAGGATGCCCAGACAGTGGCACTGTGTGTTGCTGTCACACTGGCTTACAGTAATTGCTTTTTCTCCAGCATCACCCTGTACTGCGTAGAGCTGATCCCTGAGTATAAATCGGCTGAACTGGTGACACAGTCACTCTAGTTGGGAAGGATAACAGCTAGTCCTATTCCATTAAACATGCATCGGGAAAAGCCCTCGTCCCTTCAAAGAGAAGAACAAAAGCAACATTTATGCTGCACCTGTCTGCAATAGTTATACATATATTTTTATATTCCAATATCTTCCCTCTACTGTTTTTTTTTCTCCATAAAAATATAGTGAATAGCCAATGATGGTCTAATGGGCGGACTGGCGGCCAATGCGAGTGTACCCATAGATGAAAAGCAGGAAATATAAGCTAGGTTCAAAATATACAGGTTAAGACAAGAGGAGTCTAATATCCAGTTAATCTTTGTGCCATGTGACTGCTGGTCACGTTTTCAATGCTAATCCTGTAGAATCCAGCAAGGGAGCTGGTCCCATGAATTTGTTTATTTTCGAAAGGTTCCTTATGGAATTATTACATTGTTGACTAGTGGCCTCATAGGTGGAATGTTATAAATAGTTTTCATAATTAATAAACATCATGTTTTTTTTTACAAATTCCGGTCTTTCTATGTCAAACAGTTGTTATATTTCAGTCATCTGTGATGTATATAAAGTGTAATATTAGGATGCAAACAAAAAATGTAATACATTTCAACTCTATATCTGACATTCTTTTTTTAAGCACAGCTATGTGTGTGAGGTGTATAGTTTTGTTTCAAAGTAGATTTAAGACCAAGAAACACTCTATTTGACCCTGATTTAGCCCACTACATTAAAAGGTTAACCTTCTCATCTTCAACCTAGAATAAAAGCAATAAGTAAAAATAGGAAGTGTACCCATCAATATGTGTTGTGATTTGTTGAATCAACTCAACTGACATTACAAAAAAATATATTCCATTGCATGAACCATCGGTTAAAGATGCAATATGCAGTAATCGCTCTCCATTTCCTAGTTGAATTTTTTTTTGAATAGTTTGCCTAATTTCTGTTTGTGACAAAACAAGCAACAAAAGTGTAGAGAATCATTTTACAATCTAAGACGCTGTGAAATATATTTTCAACAACTACAAATATTATATTTTTTGCTGTTTGAAGCTGGTGTACAAAACCAAAACTAAAATACGCAAAAACTAAACTAAAGAACGGAAGTATAGAAATAGCGAGCAGATCCTCTGCTTATTAGACTTGAGTTCAATGAGTGACAGATCTATAACTCACAATTCTATGTGAATTTGGTCAAGTTGCCCAAAAAGTTACGTATTGCAGTTTTAACATTGTTCATTCAAATTTTCTTCCTGGAAATTATTGCATGAGTGTACCCATGAGTTTACTTACCAGTCAAATTGCCATGGTTAGAAGTTCCAAGCCCGTTCTATTCATTCTATTTCTATGATTTTACTCCCCTCATCTCGGACTAACTGATTTGAAACAGCCTAGTTTGCTAATCACAATTGTAATGAAGAAATCTAATTTACAGAAATGTAATCTACGTCCAAACGTACCTGCCAATTCTTGCTTTAGCATTTAGATGTATTCATTATGATTTATCTCATTCTAATCAATTTAGCTAATGCCATTCTAACACTACATGTGACTTTACTGAGTGAAACATTGTGATGTGGTGAGAAAGGTTGAATTTGCCCATAAGGGGGTGGGGGGAGGGTAGATTACATTTCTGTGAATTAGATTTCTTCATTACAATTGTGAATAGCAAACTAGACTGTTTCAAATCAGTTAGTCCGAGATGAGGGGAGTAAAAACATAGAAATATAATGAATAGAACGGGCTTGGAACCTCTAACCATGGCAATTTGACTGTTGGTGGTCAGAACCATAGAAGTCCCTGAATGAGGGGCATGCGTTAAGATCTTAGAGTTAATGTTGAGGAAGGGGGTTTACTCCTACTCCTTCCCATGTGAATTGTCGTTGCAGGAGTTACATTTATCAGTGGAATGCCCCATTGGTATATTTATACTGTACTTCTGGCTAGAAAATGTAATCATGTGTCTATATGTAGTCATTTTTTGTTGACACTTCATGCAGCAAGTCTTCTGTTTCTTTTGTTATTAAGTGTCTTTCAATGCTTATAGCCTAGACTTTTTGTTGTGTCAGGGCTTTTTAGCATGCAGTGTTTATATAGTAGAATACAGTGTTGAAATCGGTCTACCCATTATCGCCCTTGATATCTCTGTGTGTGTCTTTTAAGAGTTTCTGGCAAAAGGCAGCGCTATGAGATTTCACAAAAACATATAAAAGGTCTCATCTTAGATAGTTTTTTGGGTAGAGTCCCAAAACAATTCACAGTGGGCTGCCTGAAATGCCCCATAGCCCCACACTTTGAGCTAGTGATGGTGAAGATCTTGACGGCTCGCAAAGAATGCTAATGGAAAAGCAATTACCGCTAAAGGGCAGATTGAACATGATACCTGTCAATATACTGTAGCTGGTCTCATGCTGCTTGTCAAAGCAGACCGGTCTTTGCTCATGTTATTTGCAGTAACTCATAGATGGGTAATAGGCCTCCCTTATCTGTGTTTTTCAGCATTTACAGTAGTAGTGTTGTGGACAAATGGCATAAGGATGCCTTTGAGATGCAGGACAACAAAGGCACTATTGAGAAGTCGTCGGAAGCCCTAGCAAGCCAGAGTAATGGACAGGGTCTGTGTGCTGTTGTGGAGACCACTGATGGTTGCCAGCTGGACTCTGGACCATCTTGGACATGTTTCTTTCAATGTTCACATTTTTGTTTGTCAACAGCTGTTCATGTCTGGTTTGTGAACGTGGTTGGCTCAACACTGTTAGACACCACCACTGGCAGACAAAGAGAGCACCTATGGTCTCCAAAGAATAGTCGAGCAGACACTGAATGCTAGTTCTTGTTCCTTGTTTGTTACTGCGAATTGGAGCAGAGCTAGTTCAAATTTGGATTGATTCCCTAAATTTAGGCCATGCCAACTATAATCATTCATGCATAAAGTGAAATGTCTCCAATTTGACGACCAGGGAAATTGTGTGTTCCATTGACTGGTCTTTCCGGCTGCATTCATGAATATTCCCATTTGTAGACTTCCCTGTTCTGATTTCTGTATCTGCTGAATGCTCAGAATAGAAGAAACTTGACTATCACCATAGCTCTACTACGACAGCTGTACTATGATTGAAATTCAAGAGGTGAAATCTGGTTTAGACTAGTTTTGAGGGGTTCTCAAGGCCATAAAATATATCTTGGAGCCTAATGCCTGCTGCCGCTTGCTTCATTCTCACTTCAGCCCACTAAGTGTGATTGAGTGTGTCTTCGTGCCTGACCTGTGTGCTGTTGACTCTGCAGCAGGGAAAGGACTGTGGGGAGAAGGGAAGCCGGGGCAAAGAGAAAAAACAGCCCACCGGAACTTTCTTAGTCACTGCAAATCATGTGTTTGCTCCCCAGAAAGCATTCAGAGGGAACTGCTCATCCCTTGGCTTGGTGCCCACGGGGGCTCTGAGAGCCTGCGGGGGGTCTGGGACAGTCTGCGGTCTCCGCTCTCCACAGGAAGTCAAAGAGCCAGAGAAGCACTAGGTAAAGGAGGGAGCATTCTTTGTGTGACATTTTTGACCCAGAGGCCCAGAGTGCAAGCCCATACACCCACCAACATTCAGACTCGCCTCCTATGGGCTGGACTCATCTCTGGGGCAGGATAGTCATTGAGAGCCTCAGCGATTATCATAGGCAGTTATAAGTTCAGAGGTCAAACTTATGGATCCACCTGTACCCGAGACCCGATCCAGGACCGAAGTGGTTCCGGATCCAGAATTTGAATTAATGTCACGAGCCTGATATGATTGTCTTGGGTCTCGGGTACAGTACCAGTCAAAAGTTTGGACACACCTACTCATTCAAGGGTTTTTCTTAGTTTTTACTATTTTATTTACATTGTAGAATAATAGTGAAGACATCAAGAGCGTGCAAAGCTGTCAAGGCAAAGGGTGGCTACTTTTAAGAATGTTTTTGGTTACTTCATGATTCCATATGTGTTATTTCATAGTTTTGATGTTTTCACTATTATTCTACAATGTAGAAAATAGTAAAAACAAAGAAAATCCCTGGAATGAGTATGTGTGCAAACTTTTGACGGGTACTGTATGTGTAATGTTAACTGACTTGTACAGAAGGACCCGTACACATCCGACCTCGACTGCTGCAGTAAAGAGAGGTTGTATAATTTGTGCTGCTGCTCTTTGATTTTCATGAGAGTGGCACGTGGAGCTTGTTGTTGTTGTTGTTGACCAACCATAAGTCAGCAAAGTGGCAATAGGCTACAGTCATAGAGCCTCCATGTGGGGCAAGTGTTAGGAGATATCAAATGAATGAATGATGGAATTAAAATGATGGAATTAGAAGTTAAAGGAGAAGGATAGGCTACAATGACCAAGAGCCAACAGGTAGGCTGCTAAATTATATTCTGAATGGAGTTGTTGTTTGTAACTGTGTAGGACGGGAAAGCGCATACAGCCTCAATAAGCCTAGCTAGCTAGGTAGCTTAACTAGCTTCTGCCGGTTTGATGCAGTCAGGTACTACGTAATCATATTGGATGATAAATAACCAAGTTATGGCAGCTATTATTCTACTATAGTGTGAGTCGCCTTGGTTGGTTGCTATCTCTCGTCTCTCCTTCCTGTTGTCCTTGCCCTGCTGCAGGGCCGTGTCACTCGCTCACACTCACAGTAGCCTACACACACAGCATGGCCCCTGCTAGAGCATCACCTCTAACTCCTCTCCCTTATGCTTAATCGGCTTTGGTAAATAACGTAGCTTAAAAATATACTTTTCTGCTACTTCGCTCACTTGGTCTGGATCCGATAAGGTCTATAAGGAACTGGTCTATTTGTCTTCGGGTCCATTCAGAACCTCTGTCAGACCCATCGTAATTACACAGAAACCCTGCCCAACTTCGCTCCAGGAGGCAATCTAAGCTGAGTGACCTCTCAGAGCCGCCCTCCTTTCTGTAAACACTGTGGGAATTTGGGGAAACAATCCTTATCTGACCCCCTCTGTAAGGGACCAGAGGGACACCTCCATAGCATATCAGCGCTTCCACAAAATTCATTAACTTTACCGTGGTATCAAAGGCTGACTTCATGACATTTGATATTGAACTATGCATCTGGACGTATTTCAAGCCTGCACCCCCATATATCCTGGTAGTGAGTGTAATTTGTTCCCAGTCGTTGTTTAAATGCATCACGGAGAGGCCCAGTACTAAAGTTTGTCAGTCAGGCCAGGTTGTTGGCCTTGTTGTTGGCCAACTTATTGGCCTTGTTCGAAGCTCGGGTTCAATTTCAGTACTCTCAGCACAAGTAGTTCACTCTTAACGGCAAGTAATAGCAAGCACTTTTCAAGGTCGTGATCTGTACTGAGGAGTAATTCTAGTCTGTATGGATGACAGGAGTCAGCGAGTGTTATTGGACTGCAGCCTTTTGGGGAGTTCATTTCTGACTATTGGAATGCAGTCAGTCTAATCACTAAGGCTGCAATCGTGAACTGTCACAATGATTACTGAACAGGTGGAGATTGAGAACACATACATACACTGAGCGATCTTGTTTGTTTGATCTAAAGTAACAACACGTTATATGACGTGAGTTTCCCAGAAATATTGTACGTCAGAGCTGATCCCATTCACATTACAATGTCCTGTGTAGCTCCCAAGCTTGGTGTACAGCAGATCTCCAATCCTGATTTGTTAGACGTCATGTTAACCAAGTCATCATCAATTTTGCTTGGTCAAGCTCTGATCACATGATCTTTTGCTGGGGGATTATAGGGGAGCTAAACTCTAGATTTTCCATCTTCTGTGGCTCAAATGAATCAGGGTAAAACTCTAGCGTGGGGCTTAACTTTTCCCTCGCTCTCGCCCTGCGTACCCAATGTGCTTTGCCTAATTTAGTCCTAGTTATCATCACACTATGGACACTATCAGATCCCATATGAGACATATGTTGACCAATCAATCCAATCAATCAATCAATCAATCAATCAAGGTGTCCAAATACTGTCTTCGATGCAATTAAATGCTATATTTATTAGGTTAACGAAAGAAAACACACGCGCACGCATGTGCGCGCACACACACACACACACAGGATCTTAGCTTGATCACCTTGTTGCATGAGAATTTAAAACTTGTAGTGTATTTGAGGTTTAAAAAGGGTTCTGAAGTTTGTAAGTACCACTTTGAAATTTCAGGCTAGATTTTCCACTACGAAAAATATATCAACCCTTACAAAATGTTCCATTATTAATTATAATCCACATAATTAGCATTTCCTGTTGCTGCAGGATTATTTTCCTGCTGTAGCAAACTGGCTTAAATTAAGATCCTACACCTGTACACACACACAGCAAATTCCCTCCCTCCCACACAGACAGACACACCCACACAAACTGAATAAATACCTAGTGCCTTGTATCTCACGGACCCAGTCCCTTTGGAGCTCCTAAAGAACATATAAAAATGTAAGCTCACTTATCTCTTGCATATCCTAATGAGGGAATGCGTTAACTCATGTCAGGTTCGTCAGACTCATTTAATAGCCTTGTTTTCAGGAGGGCTTGGAGCTAGTGCTAATGGACTGACAGCTATGTCCCACTTCCTTTATCTTTTAATGAACCACACTGTCACGGTCAGCTCGGGTTTATAATGGAGGCCAGTTGTTGTTATTGGTCAACTGCTAGTCACAGCGGTGCCACCAACTACATGCCTGAAGCAGTGCAGTGTTTATTTGTGAGCGGCTATTGTGAGACCTTATCTTCAGCTTTCCCCCACGACACTACTGTACACACACACACACACACACACACACACACACACACACACACACACAATTTCTGCTTGAACACGTCACGGCTCACTGTGAAGGTTAACGTCTTTAGCCTTGCATTGGGACTCGGCTTATTAGAGTCTTGGTGGCTCTGAATCGATACATTAGTACCCTTTTAAGAGAGCAGTGGGAGGCAAACTCAGGCCAGGGCCAAATCCAGGGGGACAGCACGAGACCAACCACCTTATCAGCTTTTTCTCTTCTCTGATTGATCATCCCCTCATCTCATTAGTCCGTACGAGAGACACTGACATGAAAGGTACCAGAGAAGACAACAAAGTATCACTCGTTTATATTGAAATATTTATTTGCGGCCTGAAGTTTAACACCCCTCTGTACTCCTCCTAGTCCAAAACGCAACATCTGAAAGCATTTATATTTATTTTCTTCTAATATTATTATATAATACATAACAATGCGAGTGTGGATGCCGTGGAATGGTACAGTTGATTGCATTCTTGTGCCGTAAGGAGCAAAAGCTCATTGCATGTGTTGAATCTAACGGTATTTTCTTTGGCATCTGCTGACTGCAAAGCTGTAGAGCTATCGTTGAATCAGTAGTATGTTTCAGTTTTACTGGCTCATGTTCAGCAGGGTCGTTTATTTACAATATCCTGAGAGGGGGATCTGAGAAGAGGAACATCTGTGAGTGATTGAGACGAAAAAATGTAAAAAAGATGACAGGAGCCTCTAAAGTGCTGCATGCACAGACATTACGCATCATAGACCCTTTGCGGTGTGAGGAGACGTATAAATAAACTACCGTTCAGCCTGGCAGTAATGAGCCTTAAGTAATCGCAATAGGCTACTGTGACGAAGGTTGAAAGTAGAAGCAAAAAAACAAGTTACTGCTAACGTCTCTTAAGGTTAATTTAAACAAGTTTTAAATCCCTGCTCTATCCACCCATACATAACCTCACCTCAGGCAGACAGATTGTTGGATTCAGAAGTCAGCCACACTATCTTTGGCAATATAAATCAGCTCAGAGTTCTGGACCACTTTCAGAGGGCTTTGATTGGCTGCTGGACTTTGTAAACTCGCGGGGCCGTTCACCTTTGGGAGAAAGTTGGACAGGCGGCGGCCAACATTGAAATGATGATAATAGAAGAGAAGAGGGCAAGAGGGATGATTTAGCTAGCCTAACCAAGGTGGAAGGCACAAGATGGTTTAGAAGAGATAAGCCCAGGGAGATAGCACTCTTGTTTACCAGAGGGAGAGAGATATGGTGAGAGGCTTAAGGAAGGGTAGGAAGATGAAGGGATTGAGTGGCAATCTTCAGATCAACAAGGTTGTGGAGACTATGAGAATTTACCCACAATGGGTTTGGAGAGAAATGAAGGGTAGTGTGCAGAGGCTTATTATTTGAGCCGATGGCCCCCTCATCCGCCACTTGTTTCAAATTTTCGCCTAAAATTACATACCCAAATCTAACTGCCTGTAGCTCAGGCCATGAAGCAAGGATATGAAAATTCTTGGTACCATTTGAAAGGAAACACTATGAGGTTTGAGGAAATGTGAAAGGAATGTAGGAGAATATAACACAATAGATCTGGTAAAACATAATACAAAGACAAAACCAACCGTTCTTTAAACATTTTTTGTACCATCATCTTTGAAATGCAAGAGAAAGGCCATAATGTATTATTCCAGCAATTTAGATTTTGGCCACTATATGACAGCAGTGTATGTGCAAAGTTTTAGATTTAATCCAATGAACCATTGCATTTCTGTCAAGACTGCCCAAATGTGCCTAATTAGTTTATTAATAACTTTTGATGTTCAAAATGGTGCACTCTTCAAACAATAGCGTGTTATCTTTTCACTGTAATAGCTACTGTAAATTGCACAGTGCAGTTAGATTAACAAGAATTTAAGTTTTCTGCCAATATCAGATATGTCTATGTCCTGGGAAATGTTCTTGTTACTTACAACCTCATGCTAATCGCATTAACTTACATTAGCTCAACCGTCCCGTGGATGGGACACCGATCCGAAATACGTTTTAGTGTCCTACCAGTAGAAGCCTGACTTTGTTTGATCATTTCTTGTTGTCCTCTGCTGATTGTTCTGTTTTCATTTCCAAAGTGGAGAATGTATCGCAGGTGATGAGCTTGATTCAATCTAATTCACTGTTTCCCTACACATGAGCCACACCTCTCCTGGATAGAGAACTGTTGGGGTCGTTAAAGATTTCCTCAATAAAAAGTTGTGGCTCTCAGCCTCGCCTAATAACAGTAGGTCGGAAATGGGACCTTTAAATCTGAGTTCTCCATCTTGCCGTAGCAGATATTGCTTGTCTGCCTCCACCAGCTACTTTTGTGACAACAGGGCATTTGTCACCGCACAAACCTGTTAAAACAGGGTGCACCAAGCGTGCACTTTTAGAACGACACAGCATTAAAGGTGTGACAGGTGTATTGAAGAGGCAATGTTATCGCGACAGGGTTCAGAACCGTACTCTTTGTGTTACATGACAGGTGACTGATGGGAATCACAACTATCTCTCGTCTGTCTTGGGGGAAATGTATTTTTATTCTGAATACAGCCCACGTCTAGTATTTCTGTCCACGGCAATTGAGATATGAGGGGTTTTTCATTTTGAGTATTGACAAAACCCATGTGTTCCCTGCCATAGCCCAGCAGTGGGGTAACATGCATGGGCACCCCTTCGCGTTGTAATTTGGTATTTGGCCGGTGTTGACATTAGCTCTATCACTGTAAGCCAAGCCCCTCACCCAAACAAACTATAAAAGAGCTGAGTAAATGGTCGCTTTCATTTGCCAGAGAAGCAAAGGTGTCGTTTTGCCTTCTAAAGTTTTTGCAAATTTGAAACTGCTGCTGTTTGTTTTCTCAAGTCATTCAATTCCAGCATTTTACAGAGTCCCGAATAAAAGCTCATCAATTATGTGAACAAGTACAATAGGAGGGCAAAAGTACAGCAGGTGGGATAGCAGCAGCAATGCTGTCCTCCATCAAGCACATTGGAAAACCAAGTACATTGGAAAGATGCATGTCTGCTGGCTGAATAGATGCTGAACCCAGTCTATCATAATAAAACTGAACTCCATAGAATGGAGTTCGATGAGGAAATAGACTGGCCTCTTAAAGAGCGGCGTGTGTATAGGGCCTGCAGATCAGTGGCCTGGGAGTCAAGAGTACCAGGGCCTGGATGAACCACAGATAAGGAGTTAATGATGATGGTTACAATTAAATTCAGCAGCGAGCAAAACAAAAGATAGCAGGGGTGATAGTGTTTCCCATTAGGGGTCTGACAGGCTGTCAGCAATGATTGTCTGTGCACAGGTTGAAGGGCAAAATGCACTGTCATATTGATAAAAGTAATTGCGTTTTCTGTAATCTCTGAAAGGCTCGAGGTTCGGATTAGCATATTTTTCTAAATGGCCTGATACTTCAGACACACATTAATTGGTGTAGGCTTGATAGCTCTCTTTCTCTCTCTCTCTACAAGATGCAGGATCTCAGGTGTGCCAGCTTGCGAGGTAACAAAAATAACCCCAAAAACAAACCTTGTCAATTTGAATAAGAGGACATAAGTCATTTTGAGGGAAGTTGTTAAATCTCGGGAAAAGTTGATTTGTTCCCAGCGGAACGCAAGAGAAGATTGGCACATGCGAAACATTGAAAAAATCTAGGACTCAGCACAAGGATTAGCATGCCAATTAGATTTTGCAAACATATAAACCACATCTGTCATTACCAGCCCGTGTTTTTCAGGCAAAAACACTCCATTTTGGTACATTTCTTTCTCCACTAACCAGTTTGTTTAAAAAAGTTTTTAAAGTCTTCATATTTCATTGGCCGCCTTACTTTCCCTGGCAGTCTAGAACTTCTTTGTTACCCAGAGCTCATACATTATGGATGTTGTAGGGTGCTCCACTCACTTTGTAGCAGGGGATTCTGTGTTGTAAAGGGTTATTAAATAAAAATGTCACTGAAGGAAACATGAGATCCCAATGGAATATGCCGAAAATGCCTCACCAGATATAGGCTTAGGCCTACTACCAGGTTTTTGTTAATTTATGGTCAGAACTATTATCAATATTTCACAATTGTCAATGGCGATAATGTCACATTATGGCACTCATGCAGGAAAATCATTGCTTTTTTATGCTATGTTGTTTACTAAGGTTCTGTGAGCTGTTAGCCAGTGTGCTTTTGGCTTGGCTTGAAGCGTTTTAGCTTACCTTACCTCAACCTGTCAGGGGGAGTGCTAGTAATGATGAAGAGGGGCCTCAGTGGGCCAGTGGTGTCTGTCTGATTTTAAGTGTAGGTTAGTCGAAGCAGGGCTCTTATCTGTTTGTAACTGCTTCTTTGGAATGACTATCTCACCTGTCTAGCCCCTTTGAACAGTTCTTTTGGCACAACCACAATTTTGCAGGAACATATTAAGCAGTCAAAGACAGGTTCATTGAGAGGCTGCAGATTGCCATTGTTGACACAAAAATAGTTAACTCCAGATGCTGAGATTGTCCAGAAATAGAACTCTCTGAAGAACACTGTTTACATTTTTATTCCCTTTAATACAATACCATGATTCCATTCAAGGTTTGTTGTTTCCTCAGCTGTTGTGTTTTTGTTGTGGGTAAATCTGCCCCAGTATTGTTATTATTCCCGTATTCCTACAAAAACTCTACTCTAAATGGTTTAGCTGGGTCTTTAATGTTATTTCTCCACAATAAAATGTCCGCTTACTTGCAGAGTCTGTTAATATTTTTGAGTGCAGTGCTGTAGAGAGACATATTAATGTTGAGCTTTTTTATTCAATTCTAGGAATAGCACTTTTCTTCAAATCAAAAACATTTTGGCTTCTTTCTCAGTGGACAAATATCTCAGATGTAAGAGTGGCTCTTATAGAGATGTCCCGCCTCTGAACAACACCACCACCACCAACCTGCCTGGTCAAGCGTTTCCTCTGTTCAGCCTATTCTTACACAGCCTCACACCTACTGGATTCCCCTGAGATATTTTATTGATATGTAAGCCTCCAGCTGAATCGTGATGATTGTTTTCATCCCATCCCCTCTGCCCCCTCTACCCTACTTCATTCTTAGCCCCAACTTGTATTACTGTGTGGTAAACAAAGACCACATGGATCCCCTATCTCCTCCTCCAACCTCCACTACCCACACATCTTGTAGAATAACTGGTACCAGCTGCCAAGTAACATTGGCCCAGGTTTCTGTTGTGGAAGTGCATCCCGAGACGGTACAAAGTTTATGCGTCCTCACTGCTAATCAACCCCAGCCAGACAGTGTGTGTATGTACCTGTTGCAGACTCCAAGGCCAGTCCTGTCGGGGTTCAGTGCATGGCATAAGCTATTTCGAGGAGGGAGGCAGCTCTTGCGGGCGACACCGAAACAAATCCCTGCTCTTTGGCACTCCACT
The DNA here is from genome assembly GCF_901001165.1 of Salmo trutta. NCBI lineage: Eukaryota > Metazoa > Chordata > Actinopteri > Salmoniformes > Salmonidae > Salmo > Salmo trutta. The sequence goes on from NC_042975.1 coordinate 24,529,781, forward strand.
GCGCCTGCTGCAATATGAGATTGCATTAAGTGAGCAGTATCCCAGAGCATACAGCGCTCTCCATGAATCTAGGTTGATGGGTAGAGAGCGAACCACTGTAAGAGACTGAGACCTGCTACAACCCACCAGGAGGTCAGAAGGATGTACATGAAACATCGATTACATCAGCTTAGCTGAAACAAACTGCTGAATGAGGACAACACAAGTGGGAGAAAGAGAGAGAGGATCAAGTGTCTGCATAGCTGCTGTAAGTAGGGTGGGGGTGCTGCGATAGGGGGATGCAGAAGAAATAAATGCTCCCGTTGAAGACGTCTATATCAGTCCGCTAATACAGCCTAGTAAAGGCCCAGTGCACTACTTTAGTGAATTGTTTTTAACTAAATGTATTTGAGTGTTTATCAGCATTTGTAACTTGAGTCTGATATTATCTGTACAAAACAGTTGATCTGACAATACTTGTGGAATATAAAAATACTTGCTTGATATACAGTTTCTTGAAATACAACTTATTTCTATGTGAAAACTGAAATCGTCTATTCATTCCTTTTCCATTTTAGTAGACACTCTTATACAGATCAACTTACAGTTGTGAGTGCATACATTTTCACACTGGTCCCCTGTAGTAATGGAACCCACAACCCTAGCATTGCAAGCACCAAGCTCTACCAACTGAGCCACATCACCACATTACATCATCACATTACATCATCACATTACATCATCACAAACCACTTGATGTCTCAATGTACTCAGTTGCTGTATTGGTCATTGATTTCCTTCATGCTGATGGAAAGTCTACAGGTACAAACCTAGATGACCAGCCTATGTACAACACAGTAATGTGTAAGGATAGTAAATGAATAGTGCACAAAAATGTTTTTTTTCCCCATGTTATTTGATCAAGAAAAATATTAAATTTGATGTGGATGTTTTGTGTCTTTGCCCATAACTTTGCACCTTTTGATGTAAATGTTTCAGGACAGGGTTTTGTTCTATCTGGATTCCATTAGAAAGGGGCAGGGCAACAACTCTTACAATTCCACCAATTTAATCCTACAAGACACTGTTCTTAATTACACTACCTTTTTTGCCAAAGCATAGATGCTGCAAAAAAAAATGTTGCCCCTGCTGCAGACGCCCATATAGGTCCGCTAATACTAGTAAAGGCCCAGTGCACTACTTTTGTGGAAAAATAATATTTCACCCCTAAAAAATGTAATGTAATAACATTTTTTTATTACGATTTTTTTAGGGGGTGCTACAGCTAAAATGTCAATAGCCCCCCGCATTGTGAGTGGGAAATATGCTGAGTGTTGTCGGCCGACACTGAGAAGAGCCCCTTAGATTTAACAGCGTTCATTATCATTAGTCAGAGATATGGAGAAGTGCACAGCTGCCTCTTGCCATGGTTTTGTATCTCAATGGCAGTCCCCTTTTTGCCAAATTATTCCAAATGCATTCCCTGGCTAAAAGGGAGTACAAGATCAAAATGTTGCTCAATTTTAGCTTTAAATGCTACGGTCCCAGTGCTGGCAGCATTGGGCTGGCAATGTGCAATCAAGACAGCGGGCGGTCTTTTAAAAGCACTTTACAGTGAATACCAATGAACTGCATGTGTCAGTTTATGCGTCCATCGTTAAATAACGTCTGTTTTTGCTTGGCCCTTTGTACCTCTATATCCCGGCAAGCACTTGAATAAGATGTACTACCTGCCACTTATAACCTTGAACTGAAAATATGTTTTTGCAGAGATACAGTCAACCCTGGCATTTGCCACAGGCCTTCACGTGTGCAAATTCCTATGTGTCCGATTGGCTCGTCAGCTGAATATTCACTGTGAATCTGAAGTTTATTAGAGGATGAATGAGCGAGTGTTCTATGGTGTTGCTGGAATTTAGGAAGTGGTCTGGAATGGTCCAGACTATTGGCTAAGGGGCCTAAATTCATGCCTTTTCCTGCCTTTAATAAAGATCTCCAGTGCTCTTCTGCAGAGCCTATTTGGAGCTTTGTGTTTTTGGAATAATTTTAAAGAATTTATCAATTAACAATAGACTAAACCAGACAGTAGAATTCCAATCTGAGGAAAAATCTACAGCTGTGTTTCTCACTCCTTTTTGTGTAATAAAGTGACCATTGCACAAAAGATAATGAGAGCTATTTTCGAATGACGTTCACAGTGAAATTTTGCGAATGCTGACCCAAAGTCTGTTGGAGAGCAGGATATTGAAATCTCTCGCTTATTGCTGTGTGGGGATCCCTGATTATAGTGTGACCTCGCCGCTGAAAGGATGCCATGTAACCTGAGATAGCGTTAATCTCTTAAACCAACACAAATTAAATTACCGACAAGCAAACACAACGATGCTTTAGCTGCAGTGATTTTACCAATTGTAGATGGTATATCCATGACAATACCCTTAAAAGACACACCGTTGTAATTCAGATACGGTTCGCCATGTCTTTCTCCACTGCGTCGCAACAAATGGGAGAGTATGATTAACCTTGGGCACGTAGTCTCGATTCACCTCTGTTATTTCTCACATGATGATGAACAATCACAAGATATGAGGACAGTCACATGAAGGTGAAAACAAAGTTCTGAAGAACTTCAGCTTATTGGCTGATGTCTCAATTAGCCATTAGTCTCAGGTACAGCAGCCTTTTCAAAAGCTTCTTAGGAAGTTTTCTCATGAAGATGACAGGTGAACTTTGTTGTTAATGGTACTGTAGACTTTCTGACCATGACTATCTTTTAGAAACTTTTCCATTACTGCACACCCAAAATCAATGTATGTTTTACAATCAGTATGTTACCATGAAAATCATAAACCGATGACTAATTCAGTTTTTGGTCTTCTCTCTCTTTTCTCCTCTCCTCCACATCCTCTGGTGTATTAATGGTGTTTTCTTGGTATTCTGTCTCCTTCTTAAGGTAAGCCATTTTATTATTTACTAGTAACTTTGAAACTTTTCATCTAGGCTATTGCTTAGGTTGATCATACTATTTCTACTTCTTTCACATTACTCCTACTTTTAAAATCAATTATGCAGAAAACTCCTTGAAACATACTATTAAGTAATGCAAATGACCCAGCCACACCCAAGCGAAATGGCACCCAGAAATAACCCAGACATACTGACAAATGGTT